>NC_092518.1:88746036-89356036 GCF_047511675.1 Marmota flaviventris
AAGGGGGGCGAGGTGACCCTTGTCCTTGGAAAAACCCACAGAGCGGTTCCTAGGCACATAGTCACCCTGCTGAGTTGTTTGATGTAAATAACAGGAGAGATCTGTGGCGCCAGGTGTCCTGACTCAGTTACACTAGGTGAGGACCCATAGCAACCCCCTAGCAAACACAAATCAGCGTGAGACAGGGAAAATACCCGGAATGCCAGGTGACCCCGCCTCCAGTAGTTTCGGTGATTGATAACACGTTAGGAAACCATAGTTTAGCACGTACACCCCTCGTGGCCTAAACCAATCAGTTTAAATGTATCCACCTCTTGTACTAACCAATCACCCCTACCCAACTTGTTCCCGCCAGTGAATGTGCTAATCAATGTTAAGAGTTGTTGCTTGATATTCCCGCAGTGTGAAATGATTTGCTGTGTGATGTTGTGACATATAGAGTATCCCCCAAACCTATAAAATCTCACTGAACAAGGACAGGGACTCACTCCTCGGGATGGCTGCGTCAAAAAAGGTTGTGAGGCCAGGCTCGAGCTTGCAATAAAGACTTGTATGATTGCATCAGATTTGGCTCCTGGAGGTCTATTGGGGTCCCACGAATCTGGCATAACAGTGGATCTAGGGCACTTTCAGGGGTGCAGTAATGGACCCCAGGGCTGCAGCAGTCTGGGGGGGAGGCCCGTCAAGGGCAGCTCATGTGATTGCTCACTAGGTGCCCCCTTTGCTCAGTCAACCACTGAAGTGATTAATCACACGCATTCACATTTACTACTGGTCCTCAACCTTATTATTCCACTCTCAGCCCAATTGTTTATCTATGCCAGTCCCACTATACTCCCTGTCTTCATTCAACAGATCCAATTAGGTTTGTTTTACTAACGCTCCTACTGTGATTTCTGAACTTACAAAGGCAAAAAACACCCATAGCAAAATAAATTTAATGTAGTGAATGTGACTTCTTAAAATTACTTCTCATAAAGAGATTTGGATGAAGTCAATATGCATGAAGCCCTTAGGAATAATATTTCTTATTAAAAATAGTGGCATTTTGAAGCAGCACCACACCACCACGACTAATTCAGCACATTTGTGAAATCTTTCTTCCTCCCTTCCAACCTCCCTCCTTCCCTTCCCCTCGCTCCCCACCCCCTCTTTCTTTCACCATTCCACAAGAAAAAAAAAAAAAGTTCATGGCTCCTTCAGCATCCAAAGTTGTTGTGGGAGTCACCATCTGGGATCCACTTGAGTTTGATTTCAGGGTAGCTTTTCTTGGGCTTCCTGCGCATCAAGCACCTTTATTCAGATTTTTTCGTAAGATTGCTCTAATTTTCCTGAATAAGAAGTAGTACTAATCCTGACGAGAGGACTCATTTGTAACTATATCCTGTCACTACAGACCCCAGGTGGAGCCCTGGAGGTGAAATTGCCCCCCTCATGGTATTTTCCCCTGGAGCCAGGATGGCCTTGTGAAACAGAAGAATCCATGGGGTTGGGGGGGGGGGGTCTCTCCTGGAAGGGTCTTCTTCCTCCCCTGATGCACTCAAGAAACATTTTGATATTGGCAATTCACCCAGATTTTGTCTCGTTGTTTGTCTAAGACTGACATCCTTAAAAGTTGTGTGCATACTTTGAGGGTTGTTTACAAAACATTTTAAAAGATGTACAAATGAAACACTTCACAAAAATAATCAAATATTGGGCATTAAATAAAACTGTAATAAATTTCTTAGCACTGAAATCCCAGAGTATGTTCTTTCTCTGCAAATAAAGTCAGGTAGGAACCAATTTTTTAAAGAATAGTAATTAGAAGATCCCCAACTGCTTTAAAATTCAGCAGTACATTTATAGAAAAATGAACCAAATGGCTGCTGGGACCAAGAAGAAAACACAAAGGAACTTCAAATGCATGAACATTAAAATGAATATTAACATTCAGATCACTTAAGGGAAAGTCATCATCTTAATTCTTTTATTAATGGCAGACCATACTCCTCCTATTAGATGCAAGGGATAGGGAAATATCCCACTCCCAGGTCTGTATTTGTACTTCTATTTTTAAAACGCCATGAAGATCACCAAGTCAGAGAACAACAACAACAACAACAACAACAACAACAAAAGCAACAAACTTCAGTCCCATTCCCCTTAATCTACAAGCTGCATATCGCAGGAAGGCTGTGCCTGGCTTAGCCAGGTTCACCTCCCCACACATCGGGCCAATGGCTGTGCCTCATTGGCTGCAGGTCCCTTCTTGGCATCACTGTTCTTACTGGAAGCTCCCTTCACACAAGAGATGCATAATTGCATGCAATAAAGGTTTGTGTTTTTAAAGTTGAAAGATTATCAGTAGTAAAACAGTAGAATCAGATAAATCCCAAGGATTCTAAACACCGATTCAGAGTCCAGGGAGCTGGAAAAGGGAAATGCTTCTTGAAATTTTTTATTTAGCTATTTCCCTACTCTATTTTGGAGCTACTCTATGTAGTTACAAGAATTCTGTATGAGGGATATTTGGAAACACTGAATTGGACAGGTGTGGGTTTTATGTCAAATTGTTCATTTTATATGTTGCATTATCACACATACTGACCTTCTGGATTATTCCTCTGACTCCTTTATGGAGAATGAGAATGGAAATGCTGAAAGACATTATTACAAAAATAACTTTGACCTGACTGGTCCTAATAAAACATGACCTAAGGGGCTGGAGTTCTGGCTCAGTGGTAGAGTGCTTGCCTAGCATGTGTGAGGTGCTGGGTTCAATCCTCAGCACCACATAAAAAAATAAATAAATAACATAAAGGTAGTGTGTCTACCTGCAACAACAACAGAAAACAATTTTTTTAAAAAGTGACCTAAGACTATAACTGACATAAATGACTATTTGATAAAGTGGTGAAATGCAGAATCATTTAAAAATGCACTACCATCTTTTGAACTAATTGCACAAAGCTAGAAATGAAATTTAAAACAAACAGAAAATCGGGGCTGGGATTGTGGCTCAGTGCTTGACTACCACATGGGAGTTGCTGAGTTCGATCCTCAGCACCACATAAAAAGAAAAGAAAAAAAAAGAAAGAAAAGAAAAGAAAAAAAAAGAAAGAAAGAAAGAAAGATTAAAAAAAAAAAAAAAAAGCCAGAAAATCCCCAGGAGATTGAAACTTGAGCCATGCCATGTGTATAGCAAAAAGCCAACAAAAAGCATTAAGACCCCGAAGGAAACACACACACACACACAACGGAAATTGGAAAACATTAAGACAAACGCTAACCGGGACACAGTGGTACACGCCTGTAATCCCAGCGACTCTGGAGGCTGAGGCAGGAGGATTGCAAGTTCAAAGTCAGCCTCAGCAATTTAGCGAGGCCCTAAGCAACTTATAGAGACCCGGGAGGGCTGGTGCACTCGCCTACCACGTGCGAGGCGCTGAGTTCCACCCTCAGCACCACGTAAAAATAAATAAATGAAATAAAGTTAAAAAAAAAAAAAAAAAAAACAGAAAATCCCCCATAGATTGAAACTTGAGCATGTCATGTGTATAACAACAAGCCAACAAAAAGCATTAAGACCACGAAAGAAGGAAAAAAAAAAAAAAAACAATGGAAATCGGAAAACATTAAGACGAATGCTAGCCAGGTCGTGGTGGTACATGCCTGTAATCCCAGCAACTCTGGGGACTGAGGCAGGAGGATTGCAAGTTCAAAGTCAGCTTCAGCAACTTAGCAAGACCCTGTCTCAAAATTAAATTTAAAAAAAGGGCTTGGAGGGCTGGTGTTGTGGCCCAGTATAGAGTGGCTCGCCTAGCACATGTGAAGTCCTGGGTTCGATCCTTGGCACCACATAAAACAAAATAAATAAATAAAGGTATTTGTGTCCAACTGCAACTAAAAAATAAAATATTAAAAAGAGGGGTGGGGTGGGGGTAGGCAGGGATGTAGCTCCGTGGTTAAGCGCCCTTGGGTTCAATCCCTGGTACCAAAATTGCCTGAGTAAAAGGACTCATCCTAGTTGTGGTGATTGCTGATCATCCTCCTCTTAATTTGCTGCAAGGGCAAGGGACATGCCCCACTCCCAGCTCTGGGTTCACACATTTTAAAATCACCGTGTTTAAAACCAAGCAAGCCACCAGCTGCACTCAAGGAATCACACCTTGTTTCTCGTCCACCTTCAGGCTGAATTTCAGCATGGAGGCTCTCACAGCTTTAACCAACCAGCAACCTGCCCACACTGTGGGCCAAGGCTGTGGCTCAGAGACTGCAGGTCTGTGGTTGGCTGGTCCAGCCCACACTGGTACTTGGACTGGTCGCAATGAATCCTCCCAACACCCACGCATAATCACAGATCTTGAAGGTTCTGGGTTTAAAAACAAGAATCCCAGGGCTGGAGGCATAGCTCAGTGGTAGAGCATTTGCCTAGCTCTGCCTGACCCTGGCTGGGTTTGATGCCCCTCACCACCAAAATAAAACATGGATAAACAAGTAAAATAAGAATAGGGAGATTCAGAGTGTAATAGAAAAATAATTTCAGAATTTAGAGAGCATGTATTACTTTTAGTAAATTTGACCTAGCTATTTCAATACTGGGTACCTTCATTTCTGTATTTAAATAATTCCAAGCATGGGAAATGTTTTTTTTAATTAAATTAAATTTATTATTATTTTTTAGTTGTAGATGGACACAATACCTTTATTGTGTTTATTTTTATGTGGCGCTGGGGATTGAACCCACTGCCTCACGTGTGTAAGGCAAGTGCTCTACCACTGGGCCACAACCCCAGCTCCGGGGAAATGTTTTTTAAAAGTTTGAATGAAGTATGTTTATTTAAATCAGCTTTTGACCCCTCTCCACCGCATACACACCCTTTATGTGTAAGTGTGTCTGTGTGTAGAAATGCGCGCAGTCACACCCGCATGCGCACACACTCACACTAGGGTGCGCGGTGCTGCGTGCGCACAGTCACACTAGCCTGTGCGCTCACACTAGTGAGTGTGGTGCTGGGAATTGAACCCAGGGCCTCACACGTGCTGGGAATGTGCTCTAGTGCTGAGCTACAATCTCCAGTCCTTAAGTGAAAAGAGAAGAGAAGAGAAGAGAAGGGAAGAGAAAGAAAAAATTTTTAAAAGATTTTTTTTTTTTTTTTTTGAGACAGTGTTTTGCTAAATTGCCCAGTTTGGCTGCACACTCAGCCATATACCTGCCCCTGCCTCCAGAGTAGCTGGGATTACCACAGATGTGCACCACCACACCCAGCTGCTTCTTTCTACCGTTTATCTGGTGCCACATCGTACATGTACATAAAGTACCTCTGGATAATTCTACTCCACGCCCCTGGGGGAATCAGTTAAATGCCATTATTACGAAAATAAATGTGACCTGACTCATCCTTACAAGGGGTGACCTAGGAGTATAAATGACAGAAATGAGCATATAGTAAAAACTATTAAGTGCAGAACCATTCAATGAAACCCACTATTTTCCTGGGAACACATTTCACCACAGACATATAGTAAAGCAGAGGTGACAACGTTTAACTTAGCAAATAATGCTTTAAGAATCAGCAGGATGCCCTCCACCCCCAGCTTTGGCAGTGCTTACAGGTCTTTTAGGCCGAGTGGTGGCTCTGAAAAGAGCCTTTGGGGTTGATGGCTCAGGGCGTCTGGAGGTGGCTCACTTGCGGCTGATGTGCCTGAGGAGGGCCATGGTGCCCTCAGACACCGCGTGTTTGTTGATCTCCCCGGGCAGCAGGAGGCGCACAGCCGTCTGGATCTCTCTGGAGGTGATGGTCGACCGATGGTTCTGGCGGGCCAGGCGGCCGGCCTCGCTGGCGATGCGCTCGAACATGTCCTTAATGAACGAGTCCATCACGTTCACCGCCATCTGGGAAAGGCTGAGACCCACGTGGACTTGCTTCAGCACCCTGGGGAAATAGGTGGCGAAACTGTCTTCGCGTCCTGGGGTACGGCGGCGGCTGCGGCACTTTGGCTTCTTCTGCTTCTGGGTTGTCCGATCGGCATTCTCAGGCTCCTGGGGACTGAGGCACTCCTCAGGAGACTTGTCACAGGTTGGCTCAGCCATTGCTCAAGCACTTGCCAATAGCTGGTTAGAACAGACAATGGCGCCTGCTGAGCGGGCTGTCCAACTTATATTTGCTCTATTGCCCCACGTGATGGGTCAACTCGATTTCTAACTGGATGACATGCCTTGACCGGAGCCTGTCGGTAAGCCACATGGGGGCACTCAACGTAACCGCACAATCTGCTTCTTAGCATAGCACCCACCAATCACAGCAGGTACTCGATGTGATTGGATGGCACCGCTCTCGGCATAATATCGACCAATCAATGTGCGTGCTCAGTGTGATTGGTGAGTCCTTCTGCCAATCAATGGCATCGCAAAAGCTTTCGGTTTCCTCAACCTGGAGAACAAAAATCATCAACCCACACCAGCTAGCTAATACCACACTGTGAGTTATCTTAGAAGACATCAACATCCCACAGTGTACAAATTTCAGCTCTGGTACTTGATAGCTAATGTCCTCAAGTAATACAAGTTCAGATCCCAGAGGAGTGACTCTAGGCAATGTCTGTAGAATTCTAGTTCAAGCAATGGTTTATTGTTGTTTGGAGTGGGCTGATCTTTTGTTCTTGGGTTGTCTTCCAACTTTTCACCAGTAGACGCAACAGAAACCTTTTGCGATGCCAGACGTCCACTGCCAGTGGTCTAAATGAAGACAAGTGGTAGGACTCTCTGAGCCCAGTGAGTGCCCACTATGATTGAACTATGGTATGATGAGCTGGTGTGGGTTGATGATTTTTGTTCTCCAGGTTGAGGAAACCGAAAGCTTTTGCGATGCCATTGATTGGCAGAAGGACTCACCAATCACACTGAGCACGCACATTGATTGGTCGATATTATGCCGAGAGCGGTGCCATCCAATCACATCGAGTACCTGCTGTGATTGGTGGGTGCTATGCTAAGAAGCAGATTGTGCGGTTACGTTGAGTGCCCCCATGTGGCTTACCGACAGGCTCCGGTCAAGGCATGTCATCCAGTTAGAAATCGAGTTGACCCATCACGTGGGGCAATAGAGCAAATATAAGTTGGACAGCCCGCTCAGCAGGCGCCATTGTCTGTTCTAACCAGCTATTGGCAAGTGCTTGAGCAATGGCTGAGCCAACCTGTGACAAGTCTCCTGAGGAGTGCCTCAGTCCCCAGGAGCCTGAGAATGCCGATCGGACAACCCAGAAGCAGAAGAAGCCAAAGTGCCGCAGCCGCCGCCGTACCCCAGGACGCGAAGACAGTTTCGCCACCTATTTCCCCAGGGTGCTGAAGCAAGTCCACGTGGGTCTCAGCCTTTCCCAGATGGCGGTGAACGTGATGGACTCGTTCATTAAGGACATGTTCGAGCGCATCGCCAGCGAGGCCGGCCGCCTGGCCCGCCAGAACCATCGGTCGACCATCACCTCCAGAGAGATCCAGACGGCTGTGCGCCTCCTGCTGCCCGGGGAGATCAACAAACACGCGGTGTCTGAGGGCACCATGGCCCTCCTCAGGCACATCAGCCGCAAGTGAGCCACCTCCAGACGCCCTGAGCCATCAACCCCAAAGGCTCTTTTCAGAGCCACCACTCGGCCTAAAAGACCTGTAAGCACTGCCAAAGCTGGGGGTGGAGGGCATCCTGCTGATTCTTAAAGCATTATTTGCTAAGTTAAACGTTGTCACCTCTGCTTTACTATATGTCTGTGGTGAAATGTGTTCCCAGGAAAATAGTGGGTTTCATTGAATGGTTCTGCACTTAATAGTTTTTACTATATGCTCATTTCTGTCATTTATACTCCTAGGTCACCCCTTGTAAGGATGAGTCAGGTCACATTTATTTTCGTAATAATGGCATTTAACTGATTCCCCCAGGGGCGTGGAGTAGAATTATCCAGAGGTACTTTATGTACATGTACGATGTGGCACCAGATAAACGGTAGAAAGAAGCAGCTGGGTGTGGTGGTGCACATCTGTGGTAATCCCAGCTACTCTGGAGGCAGGGGCAGGTATATGGCTGAGTGTGCAGCCAAACTGGGCAATTTAGCAAAACACTGTCTCAAAAAAAAAAAAAAAATCTTTTAAAAATTTTTTCTTTCTCTTCCCTTCTCTTCTCTTCTCTTCTCTTTTCACTTAAGGACTGGAGATTGTAGCTCAGCACTAGAGCACATTCCCAGCACGTGTGAGGCCCTGGGTTCAATTCCCAGCACCACACTCACTAGTGTGAGCGCACAGGCTAGTGTGACTGTGCGCACGCAGCACCGCGCACCCTAGTGTGAGTGTGTGCGCATGCGGGTGTGACTGCGCGCATTTCTACACACAGACACACTTACACATAAAGGGTGTGTATGCGGTGGAGAGGGGTCAAAAGCTGATTTAAATAAACATACTTCATTCAAACTTTTAAAAAACATTTCCCCGGAGCTGGGGTTGTGGCCCAGTGGTAGAGCACTTGCCTTACACACGTGAGGCACTGGGTTCAATCCCCAGCGCCACATAAAAATAAACACAATAAAGGTATTGTGTCCATCTACAACTAAAAAATAATAATAAATTTAATTTAATTAAAAAAAACATTTCCCATGCTTGGAATTATTTAAATACAGAAATGAAGGTACCCAGTATTGAAATAGCTAGGTCAAATTTACTAAAAGTAATACATGCTCTCTAAATTCTGAAATTATTTTTCTATTACACTCTGAATCTCCCTATTCTTATTTTACTTGTTTATCCATGTTTTATTTTGGTGGTGAGGGGCATCAAACCCAGCCAGGGTCAGGCAGAGCTAGGCAAATGCTCTACCACTGAGCTATGCCTCCAGCCCTGGGATTCTTGTTTTTAAACCCAGAACCTTCAAGATCTGTGATTATGCGTGGGTGTTGGGAGGATTCATTGCGACCAGTCCAAGTACCAGTGTGGGCTGGACCAGCCAACCACAGACCTGCAGTCTCTGAGCCACAGCCTTGGCCCACAGTGTGGGCAGGTTGCTGGTTGGTTAAAGCTGTGAGAGCCTCCATGCTGAAATTCAGCCTGAAGGTGGACGAGAAACAAGGTGTGATTCCTTGAGTGCAGCTGGTGGCTTGCTTGGTTTTAAACACGGTGATTTTAAAATGTGTGAACCCAGAGCTGGGAGTGGGGCATGTCCCTTGCCCTTGCAGCAAATTAAGAGGAGGATGATCAGCAATCACCACAACTAGGATGAGTCCTTTTACTCAGGCAATTTTGGTACCAGGGATTGAACCCAAGGGCGCTTAACCACGGAGCTACATCCCTGCCTACCCCCACCCCACCCCTCTTTTTAATATTTTATTTTTTAGTTGCAGTTGGACACAAATACCTTTATTTATTTATTTTGTTTTATGTGGTGCCAAGGATCGAACCCAGGACTTCACATGTGCTAGGCGAGCCACTCTATACTGGGCCACAACACCAGCCCTCCAAGCCCTTTTTTTAAATTTAATTTTGAGACAGGGTCTTGCTAAGTTGCTGAAGCTGACTTTGAACTTGCAATCCTCCTGCCTCAGTCCCCAGAGTTGCTGGGATTACAGGCATGTACCACCACGACCTGGCTAGCATTCGTCTTAATGTTTTCCGATTTCCATTGTTTTTTTTTTTTTTTTTTTCCTTCTTTCGTGGTCTTAATGCTTTTTGTTGGCTTGTTGTTATACACATGACATGCTCAAGTTTCAATCTATGGGGGATTTTCTGTTTTTTTTTTTTTTTTTTTTAACTTTATTTCATTTATTTATTTTTACGTGGTGCTGAGGGTGGAACTCAGCGCCTCGCACGTGGTAGGCGAGTGCACCAGCCCTCCCGGGTCTCTATAAGTTGCTTAGGGCCTCGCTAAATTGCTGAGGCTGACTTTGAACTTGCAATCCTCCTGCCTCAGCCTCCAGAGTCGCTGGGATTACAGGCGTGTACCACTGTGTCCCGGTTAGCGTTTGTCTTAATGTTTTCCAATTTCCGTTGTGTGTGTGTGTGTGTTTCCTTCGGGGTCTTAATGCTTTTTGTTGGCTTTTTGCTATACACATGGCATGGCTCAAGTTTCAATCTCCTGGGGATTTTCTGGCTTTTTTTTTTTTTTAATCTTTCTTTCTTTTTTTTTCTTTTCTTTTCTTCTTTTCTTTTCTTTTTTTTTCTTTTCTTTTTATGTGGTGCTGAGGATCGAACTCAGCAACTCCCATGTGGTAGTCAAGCACTGAGCCACAATCCCAGCCCCGATTTTCTGTTTGTTTTAAATTTCATTTCTAGCTTTGTGCAATTAGTTCAAAAGATGGTAGTGCATTTTTAAATGATTCTGCATTTCACCACTTTATCAAATAGTCATTTATGTCAGTTATAGTCTTAGGTCACTTTTTAAAAAAATTGTTTTCTGTTGTTGTTGCAGGTAGACACACTACCTTTATGTTATTTATTTATTTTTTTATGTGGTGCTGAGGATTGAACCCAGCACCTCACACATGCTAGGCAAGCACTCTACCACTGAGCCAGAACTCCAGCCCCTTAGGTCATGTTTTATTAGGACCAGTCAGGTCAAAGTTATTTTTGTAATAATGTCTTTCAGCATTTCCATTCTCATTCTCCATAAAGGAGTCAGAGGAATAATCCAGAAGGTCAGTATGTGTGATAATGCAACATATAAAATGAACAATTTGACATAAAACCCACACCTGTCCAATTCAGTGTTTCCAAATATCCCTCATACAGAATTCTTGTAACTACATAGAGTAGCTCCAAAATAGAGTAGGGAAATAGCTAAATAAAAAATTTCAAGAAGCATTTCCCTTTTCCAGCTCCCTGGACTCTGAATCGGTGTTTAGAATCCTTGGGATTTATCTGATTCTACTGTTTACTACTGATAATCTTTCAACTTTAAAAACACAAACCTTTATTGCATGCAATTATGCATCTCTTGTGTGAAGGGAGCTTCCAGTAAGAACAGTGATGCCAAGAAGGGACCTGCAGCCAATGAGGCACAGCCATTGGCCCGATGTGTGGGGAGGTGAACCTGGCTAAGCCAGGCACAGCCTTCCTGCGATATGCAGCTTGTAGATTAAGGGGAATGGGACTGAAGTTTGTTGCTTTTGTTGTTGTTGTTGTTGTTGTTGTTGTTGTTCTCTGACTTGGTGATCTTCATGGCGTTTTAAAAATAGAAGTACAAATACAGACCTGGGAGTGGGATATTTCCCTATCCCTTGCATCTAATAGGAGGAGTATGGTCTGCCATTAATAAAAGAATTAAGATGATGACTTTCCCTTAAGTGATCTGAATGTTAATATTCATTTTAATGTTCATGCATTTGAAGTTCCTTTGTGTTTTCTTCTTGGTCCCAGCAGCCATTTGGTTCATTTTTCTATAAATGTACTGCTGAATTTTAAAGCAGTTGGGGATCTTCTAATTACTATTCTTTAAAAAATTGGTTCCTACCTGACTTTATTTGCAGAGAAAGAACATACTCTGGGATTTCAGTGCTAAGAAATTTATTACAGTTTTATTTAATGCCCAATATTTGATTATTTTTGTGAAGTGTTTCATTTGTACATCTTTTAAAATGTTTTGTAAACAACCCTCAAAGTATGCACACAACTTTTAAGGATGTCAGTCTTAGACAAACAACGAGACAAAATCTGGGTGAATTGCCAATATCAAAATGTTTCTTGAGTGCATCAGGGGAGGAAGAAGACCCTTCCAGGAGAGACCCCCCCCCCCCCAACCCCATGGATTCTTCTGTTTCACAAGGCCATCCTGGCTCCAGGGGAAAATACCATGAGGGGGGCAATTTCACCTCCAGGGCTCCACCTGGGGTCTGTAGTGACAGGATATAGTTACAAATGAGTCCTCTCGTCAGGATTAGTACTACTTCTTATTCAGGAAAATTAGAGCAATCTTACGAAAAAATCTGAATAAAGGTGCTTGATGCGCAGGAAGCCCAAGAAAAGCTACCCTGAAATCAAACTCAAGTGGATCCCAGATGGTGACTCCCACAACAACTTTGGATGCTGAAGGAGCCATGAACTTTTTTTTTTTTTCTTGTGGAATGGTGAAAGAAAGAGGGGGTGGGGAGCGAGGGGAAGGGAAGGAGGGAGGTTGGAAGGGAGGAAGAAAGATTTCACAAATGTGCTGAATTAGTCGTGGTGGTTGGTGCTGCTTCAAAATGCCACTATTTTTAATAAGAAATATTATTCCTAAGGGCTTCATGCATATTGACTTCATCCAAATCTCTTTATGAGAAGTAATTTTAAGAAGTCACATTCACTACATTAAATTTATTTTGCTATGGGTGTTTTTGCCTTTGTAAGTTCAGAAATCACAGTAGGAGCGTTAGTAAAACAAACCTAATTGGATCTGTTGAATGAAGACAGGGAGTATAGTGGGACTGGCATAGATAAACAATTGGGCTGAGAGTGGAATAATAAGGTTGAGGACCAGTAGTAAATGTGAATGCGTGTGATTAATCACTTCAGTGGTTGACTGAGCAAAGGGGGCACCTAGTGAGCAATCACATGAGCTGCCCCTTGACGGGCCTCCCCCCCAGACTGCTGCAGCCCTGGGGTCCATTACTGCACCCCTGAAAGTGCCCTAGATCCACTGTTATGCCAGATTCGTGGGACCCCAATAGACCTCCAGGAGCCAAATCTGATGCAATCATACAAGTCTTTATTGCAAGCTCGAGCCTGGCCTCACAACCTTTTTTGACGCAGCCATCCCGAGGAGTGAGTCCCTGTCCTTGTTCAGTGAGATTTTATAGGTTTGGGGGATACTCTATATGTCACAACATCACACAGCAAATCATTTCACACTGCGGGAATATCAAGCAACAACTCTTAACATTGATTAGCACATTCACTGGCGGGAACAAGTTGGGTAGGGGTGATTGGTTAGTACAAGAGGTGGATACATTTAAACTGATTGGTTTAGGCCACGAGGGGTGTACGTGCTAAACTATGGTTTCCTAACGTGTTATCAATCACCGAAACTACTGGAGGCGGGGTCACCTGGCATTCCGGGTATTTTCCCTGTCTCACGCTGATTTGTGTTTGCTAGGGGGTTGCTATGGGTCCTCACCTAGTGTAACTGAGTCAGGGACACCTGGCGCCACAGATCTCTCCTGTTATTTACATCAAACAACTCAGCAGGGTGACTATGTGCCTAGGAACCGCTCTGTGGGTTTTTCCAAGGACAAGGGTCACCTCGCCCCCCTTGGACAGGTTTGCTCTGAGGTAGAGGCTGGTTTCTCAAAAATGGAGTCACATCAGTTTCTCACCACCACCCCTGAGAACCAACCTCTTTGGGTAATGAGTGGGACCTCTCATAGTCTTCTCTCAGCAGCCTGAGCCTTCACCATTTGTCGGAGCATGTCAGTGACACACCTGGATCCTTCCAGCCCACCTTCCCTGGAAATTCTCTGGAAATTCTTCTGTCTAGATGCCCCTTGGGCCATGCCTGTGATTCTTGATTAACCATGAAGAAAGCACCACTGGAGACCTGATGACTCCATCCTCGACACAGCCTCCTGCTTCAGCCCCTACCCTGTGGGCCCCAGCTCAGTGTCCAGGCACCTTATTCTCAACCCGGTGCCCCCACTTAGTCACTGAAAAACACTTCAAAAGTTGTTTTTTTAAACATTAACTCGTTCCCTTGCTTTGTCTTTTCAGTAAAACATACTGGTATGCCAGATTCGTGGGACCCCAATAGAACTCCAGGAGCCGAATCCGATGCAATCACAACAAGAGTCTTTATTGCAAGCTCGAGACCGGACTCACAACCGTTCCCGATGCAGTGGTCCCAAGGAGTGAGTCCCGGTCCTTTGTTCGGTGAGATTTTATAGGTGTTGGGGGGATACTCTATGTGTCACAACATCACACAGCAAATCATTCCATACCGCGGGAAAATCAAACAACACCTCTTAACATCGATTAGCACATTCACTGGTGGGAACAAGTTGGGTAGGGGTGATTGGTTGGTACAATAGGGGGATTCGTTTGAACTGGTTGGTTTAGGCCACAAGGGGTGTACGTGCTAAACTACATGGTTTCCCAACATGTTATCAACCACCATAAACTACTTGGGGGTCATCTGGCATTCCAGGTATTTTCCCTGTTTCATGCTGATTGGTGGTTGCTAGGGGGTTGCTATGGGTCCTCACCTAGCCTAACTGAGTCAGGGACACCTGGCACCCCAGACCTCTCCTGTTATTTACAGACAAACAACTCAGCAGGGTGGGTATGTGCTTAGGAGTGCTCTGTGGGTTTTTCCAAGGACAAGGGTCACGCCCCCTTCCTTGGACAGGCTTTGCTCTGAGGTAGAGGCCGGTTTCTCAAAAGTGGAGTCACATTAGTTTCTCAATACCATGAGACCATGATTGCTCGCTAGTTGCACTGCTTACTCTATCAACCCCTGAAGTGAATAATCACATGTATTCATATTCATTTCCAGTCTTCAACTCCATTGTTCCCTCTCTTCCCAATAATTTACCTGTGTTGGTCCCATTATGCTCCCTGTCTTCAATCCACAGACCCATTTTTTGTTGTTTTACTAATGCTATTGGATTTCTGCATTTACAAAACAAAAATAATTGAATGGATATAATTTCTTAATATTACTTCTTTTACAAAGATAAGTATGAGTTTGGTATGCATGAAATAACTTGGAATAATATTTCTAATGAAAAACACTGGCATTTTGAAGCAGTACCAACTGCTATGATAAATTTAGTGGCTTGGGGAAATGGGTATGTTCTTATTGGTCCACAGGAAAAGGAATATGGCTCCCTTGGCACCTAAAGTTTTATTCCAGCTGTGTACAACCATCCATGAGTTACGGGCAGTTGATTTCACAGTAGTTTCCTTGTGCCGCAAGCCCTTTTTTTTCAAACGTTGTCATGAGTTGGTTCCAATTTCCAGAGCAATAATAAGTACTAGCCCTGATGAGACGACTTATTTATAATACAATTGGGAGATATTAGCATGAATATTATCACTGAAATGATGTGAGGAAAAAAAAGTAATCCTAGTCTTCTTAATGAGTCACCTTCCTCCTCTTCATTTGATGAAAGGGATAAGAAACGTGTCCCTCTCACAGCTCTGGATTTGTATTTTCAAATCATCACTTTAAAAAACATGTGAGCCAGGGCTGGGGTTGTGGCCCAGTGGTAGAGTACTTGCTTAGCATGCATAAGGCACTAGTTTCGATCCACAGCACCACATTAAATTAAAAAAAAAAAAAAAAAAAAAAACAACTTAATAAACAAAATAAAGATATTGTGTCCATCTACAACTAAAAAAAAAGAAAAAAGTAGAAAGAAAGAAAGAGAAAGAAAACAAGCAAGCCAACAGTCCTTGGCAACAAAAGGAATCACAACGTGTCTCTCCTCCAACCCCAAGATGAATTTCACACAGAGGATCTTACTGCTTTAGCCCAGCAACCTATCCACACTGTGGGCCTATGCCTGGGACTCAGACTCTTCAGGCCTCTGACTTAGCCAGCCTACACAAGGACTTGGGCTGTGGTCCCATCATCCATGCATAATTGCACAGCATGAAGGGTTTTGGCTTAAAACTTAGAAAACTCTCAAAGAGTTCGATTATTAATTTCAGGCTCTGGGGAGTTGGAAAAATGAATTACTTCTTGAAATTTTGGCTTCACTCCTTGTGCACTGTATCTTCATTACTATAGTTAATGAATGTTAAAATCTTTGAGATGTGTCTGATTATATATTTTCTGCCATATCACACAAAAAGTACCTCTGGATAAGTCTGCCACACGCTTCTTGGAGAATAAGAGTGAAAAATGTCAATTCCTCCCTTACAAAAATGAGGTGACCTGATTTAACCTTGGGAAGGGTGACCTAGGAATATACCTGTCAGAAATCACCATTAAACGAAATGATTAACTGCAGAACCATGAAAAGAAACCTGCTGTGTTCCTTGGAGTAACTGAAACCACACCTGAATTAGAGGTGGCAATTTTTTCATTTATTAAATAATGCTTGGAGTTGGGCGGGGCACCCCCTTCCCCACCCCCAGACATGAGCTGTGCAGTACTGACAGCACTAAAGGTATTTTGGGCCCAGTGATGGCTCTGAAAAGAGCCTTTGGGGTTGGCTGCTGAGGGTGCCCAGAGTCGGCTCACTGGCGGGGATGTGAGTGGCTGAGGGCCCTGGTGGCCTCATACACCGCGTGCTTGCTGATCTCCCCGGGCAGCAGGAGGCGCACGGCTGTCTGGATGTCTCTGGAGGTGATGGTGGAGCGATGGTTCTGGCCGGCCAGGCTGCCGGCCTCGTTGGTGATGCGCTGGAACATGTCCTTGACGAAAGAGTCCAGGATGCTCACGGTTGACCGGGAGAGGATGAGGCCCGAATGAATGTGCTTCAGCACCCTGGGGAAATAGATGGCCAAAATGTCCCTGTGCTGGGAGTGGCTGCCGCGCCTCGGATTCTTCACCTTCTTCACCTTCTGCGGGGTGGTCAGGCTGGCATCCTGAGGCTCTTGGGGATTGAGGGACTCCTCAGAAGACTGGTCACAAGCTTGTTCAGCCATCTCCTTGGCACCTTCGGACACCGAGGGAGGACACATGTCACCCCCTTCTTCAGTCACCACCCTGGTACCTTCCAACACTGGGGGACGACACATGTCACCCCTTTCTTCAGCCACCCCCCTGGTACCATCTGACACTGGGGGCGGACACATGTCACAAACTTCTTCAGCTACTGCCTTGGCACCTTCGGACACTAGGGGAGGACACACGTCACCCCCTTCTTCAGCCACTGCCCTGGGACTTTCAGACACTGGGGGAGGACACATGTCACCCCCTTCTTTAGCCATAGCCTTGGCATCTTTCAACTCTTGGGGAGGGCACATGTCACCCGCTTCTTTAGCCATCGTCTTGGGACCTTCTGACACTGGGGCAGGAGACATGTCCCCAGCTTCTTTAGGCATTGCCTTGGCACCTTCCGACATCAGGGCAGGAGACCCGTCGCAGTCTTTTTCCACCATCGCCTTGGCACCTTCTGACACTGGGGGAGGACACCTGTCACAAGCTTCTTCAGCCATCGCCTCGGCACTTTCCAACCCTGGGGCAGGAGAAGTGTCACAGGCTGATTCAGCCATCACCTGGGCACCTTCTGACACTTGGGGAGGACAATTAACAATGCCAGTTGCCAGGGGCCATTTGTTGCGTCACAGGCCAACTCGACGTCTCATTGGATGGCCCACAACCCAAGGACCCTGTCAGTATGGGACGTGGCACAATGTGATTCGACCATCCTCTTGAGTGGCATCCTCCCGACCAATGGGAGTGGATGGTTGATGGTCCTCCTGCTTGACCAATCACAGAGAATGTCATTCCAGAACCCAACTGTTGCCTCTACCAGAGCGTTAGGAAGGTGACACAGGGGGCAAATGGTCATCGGACCATATCTGGTGACTCCTGGCACACTACGAGCATTTTGAAAAGACGGTTACCGAAATGAGATAGTCTATCGCCAATATCCCTAGTGCATGGTCTCAGAGATGTGCCAATAGGCTACATCTGGGCTATTGCTTTGTCAAAGCAGAAAATATCTTTGTCCTGAGAGGAGCCACTCTGGCTTGAGCAGCAGTTCCCTGACCGGGCCAGCTGAGTGTTCCTGGAAGCCAAGGGGCCTGACTGTCCCTCTCATGCCTCTCGTTCCCATCAAACCCTCAGTGAACTGGGAAAAGGAGAAATGGCAAAACCCCAGTTTCCAAATGGTGAACAAGAAGATAAGAAGGCTATGTGTACATATGTACAAGTTCCATCAATTTTCCAAGTCCAATTTGTATTATCATCATCATCATCATCATCATCGTTTTGGTACTACAGGTTAAACTCAGGGCTACTTAACCACTGAGCCACTCACAGCTCTTTTTTATTTTTTATTTTAATGCTTGGTTTCCCTAAGTTGCTTGGAGCCTCTCAATTGTTGAAACTGGCCTTCAACTTGCAATCCTCCTGCTTCTGCCTTCCTAGCTGCTGTGATCATAGGCCTTCACCAACATGCCTGGCCCAAATTGTACTTTTAACAATCCTTAATCCTAATAATTAAATACCTCCGCATACTTTCATTGGTGAAGAAAGACAAAGGTTCCTGACTGAAATTCAATATGACACCATTTCTGTAATAAACCATCAGAGAGAGAGAAAGGTAGTCTAATCTCAGTAACTCAGGTCTATTATTCACCACTACAGTTTTGCTACCTACTTGCTCCATTGCTGAAGCACATCCATATGTGCCTCACCATTACCTAGACAACCTTCTGTCATCTGCAATCCAAGTCCCTTTTCCCTATAAAGAAATGTTAGGCAAGTTTGGTTTATTATTCCTTCAAATCAGAATGTTTTTGGTTTCCTAGATTAACCCAACCTGGTTTTAACCCAAATTCCCTCATACCCTCTGTCTTCAGATTTGACCAAACCCTTCAGAGAATCAGAAAAATTAGAAACAGGAAAACCACCGTCTCCAAACCCAGAACACAAGGAGAAATGGGTACACATATACAAATTTTATATTTTTTCTTAAACATCTACCAATTGTAAATTTGTTTCTTAACAATATTTAGGTTGTAAAAATATTCTAAATCTTAGCATGAGAGAATGATAATTATTCCAGGCAATTCCTGTTAACCTAATTTCTCTAAGAAACCTCTTTAGGGAAAGAAAGGGAATAAAGTGAATGGAAAACAGTTTTAATTTGAAAGATATCCGTCAAGTATCTATGATAATACATTCAACACCATTTCTTAAATAGATGGAAGTAAAACATATCACAGAAATTGAACCAAAGATGGAGTCAAGGATTAAGAAGACTTGAAGAAATAGAGATCCCTCATGAGATGTCACACAAAATGGCCAGGATTCCCACAGTGTTTCCTTGTCAGACCTATAAGAATCAAATAATAAGTCTAGAATATGAAGGGATGAAAATCTTTTTTTCATACAAAATACAATGTGATGAGAAAACCTGTTGAAAGAAGCATGCTAAGAAATTCTGAGCAGCTCATTTTTAAGCAAGGATACAAAAATCTTTCTTGAAATATAGCAATCAAATATGGTACCATATAACATTAAACAAAACAAAATAAGGGAATAAATTACTGCCATAAATAACAATTAGAAACCAGGGAAAACATTATTAATGGAACCATCATACCCCAATCTACATTTTTTAACATAATCCCTATTATAAAATTCATTTAAGTAGCCAGCACAGTGGTGCATGACTGTATTCCCAGTTACTCAGGAGGCTGAGGCAAGAGGATTTCGAGTTCAAAAATAGCCTCAGCAAAAGCAAATTAGTAAGCAACTTGGTCTCTAAATAAAATACAAACTAGGGCTTGGGTTATGGCTCAGTGGTTGAGTGCCCCTTAGTTCAAACTCTTGTACTCCCCCCAAAATTTATTTAACTATATAACCAAGGACCAAACACAGTGGAGAAATAGCTATATGAATAAAATAATGGATCTGAAGATATGGCTCAATGGTAGAGCACCTGCCTAGCCTGCATCAGGCCCTGTTTTTAAGTACCAGACCATAAAAAAAGAAAAAAAAATGAAAGAGAAATGAAAAAAATGTGTAAGTACTCTTTTTGAAGCTTTTTCAAACTGGAGTAACTATTCTACTTCATTCAGACTTAGCTGATTCTATTATTTTCCTGTTCTGTTTGTTAATCAGCTCTCCATCACTATAACAAAATTCCTCAGATAAACAATTTATAAGGAGGAAATGTTTATTTTGGCTCAAGGTTTCTGAGTTTTCAGTCCATGGTCTCTAGTCCCTACTGTTTTTGGGCCTTTGGTAAGGCCACACACATGTTAGGAGCACATGGCAAAATAAATTGCTTATCTCCTAAAGACCAGGAATCAAAAGAAAGAGAGAGGCAGAGAGAGAAGAAAGGAGGAGAGGAGAGGGGAGGGGAGGGGAGGGAAGAGGAGAGGATGTCTTACAATATCTCCTTCAAGTGCATGTCCTCAATGACATAACTTTCTTCCACTAGGCTCCACTTCCTAAAGGGTCTGTTACCTCCAAATAATTCCACAAGCTGGTGACTAGCCTTTAACACATGGGACCTTGGAGGGCTGTGTTAGTCAGCTTTCTGTTGCTATGACAAAATACCTAATGAAAATGAACTTAAAAGAGGAAAGATTTATTTTTGGCTCATGGATTCAGAAGTTTCAGTCCATAATCCCTGGATTCATTTCTTTGGTCCTGAGGTAAGTCAGAACATCATGGCAGAAAGATGTAGCAGACCCGGCTTCCGAGCACAGCATGGCAGTCAAGGTGCAGACAACCAAGCGAGGTGATCCTCATGAGTTAAGAAACATATTCCTACAGAATTAAGAAGATGGCGGGGAATAGAGTGCATCACCCCCATGTACCGCATCACTGTGCAGGTGAATAACGAGTTAGAACAGCCAAAAGCTATATTGTTAGGAATTTCCAGCAAAATTGGGGTGCACCGAAACCTAGAGGAAGGATTTCCATCACCCGAGGATCGGTTACTGGGGCTCAATCACGAGTGAACCGTGTGCCCGGAGATTCAGGCTGATTGATCAGTGGCCCGCCCCACTGCTAGGGACTGCGGTGTGCCGAAAAATGGCATGCCAGCAACGCAGAGGAACGGTGCTGCAGATTCTGTGGGCTCCTGCCGGCTGTGCCCCCACTGTGCTCCAGGCTGAGTTCTGGGTTTGAGACGGGGGAAGGAAGCAGTCCAGTTCTGTCCTCCACACTGGACAGCCCACCGAGGAAGCCAGCGGCCACCATATTGGAGAGCTGATGTCACCATCGCCAGTTTCCGACAGATCGCAGCAAGTTCAGCGATAGAACAGGTGTGTGTCATTTAGCCCATCTCCCATACAACGAGGAAATCGCATAAAATCTCTCCCGGCTTTCCGGGGGCGTGATTAACAGAGTGAGCGTGAATAGAGGCGTGGGGAAAGGTAAAGGCACCTGACCTCCAACTCCCCCCTCCCACCAGCGGCAAAAACGAAACCTGTCTCGCCAACTCTCAGAGGAGTGGCTATCAGAGGGAATCAAAACAATAAGGGGCCGGTTCCCAGTAGCCTTGCTCCACATCCAGGAAACTGCAGGCCCAGAGTGTAGCTTGAGCTGCGGAGAGGTATCACACTGGGGAAGGCCTGTCTGGCAGGAGAAGCTTGGAGACTAGAGACCAGGAATAAACCTAAGCTAACAGGTTTGGGGGGGGGGGGGAGCGGCCTCACACGGATTGTATCCTACAGCCAGAGGGCAAAATCTTGGCCCGGAAGGCACAGCACCACCTACTGGAAGCGATGAAAATAGAAGCCTAACAGTGCCTTTTTTTTTCTTTCTTTTTTAAATTTTTTAATTTTAATGTTTTAATTATTATTTTTAATTGTAATTTTATTTTACTGCATTTTATTATTTTTTATCATTTCTTTTTCTTTTCTATTCTTTTCTCTTTCTTACTTCTCTCCCTCTCTCTTTCTTGGTTTGCTTCCTTACCTTTTCCCCGTCTTTCCTCTTAAGCATGACCACCCAGATTACGTATAACTTACTAAATGCAAATAGATGATTACTATGAATCGGTCTATAGTCCGCCTAAGCCCTTAACTACCCCCAAGTACTCCTGTCTATTCTCTTGTTAATATCCGCCTGCATTTGAGCAACCCCCCAAAGAAGCTAACATATACTAACCTCCATACCATCAAATCACTCGACCTTAACATAAAATCCTAAATTCAAACCTCAATTCTCTATATGCCATCAAAATCTGTAGGCCTTTAATGAAACTAATGAATTTACCTCAAATCACAATTAAATCCAACATCTCTAAACATTGTCTCCCAACACAAAGGAGAGATATTGGAACTATAAATGAAATGAAAGCAGTTTTAAGAGGGAAATTCATTGCCTGGAGTTCATTCCTCAAAAAAAGAAAAAACCAACAAATAAATGAACTCACACTTCATCTCAAAACCCTAGAAAAGGAAGAGCAAAACAACAGCAAATGTAGTAGAAATCAAGAAATAATTAAAATCAGAGCAGAAATCAACAAAATTGAAACCAAAAAAAACATTGAAAAAATTGATAAAACTAAAAGTTGGTTCTTCGAAAAAATAAATAAGATCGACAGACCCTTAGCCATGCTAACAAAGAGAAGAAGAGAGAGAACTCAAATTACTAACATACGGGATGAAAAAGGCAATATCACAACAGACACTACAGAAAAACAGAAGATAATTAGAAATTATTTTGAAACCCTATATTCCAATAAAATAGAAGATAGTGAAGATATTGATAAATTTCTTAAGTCATATGATTTTCCCACATTGAGTCAGGAAGATACACACAATTTAAACAGACCAATAACAAAGGAGGAAATAGAAGAAGCCATCAAAAGACTACCAACCAAGAAAAGCCCTGGACCGGATGGATATACAGCGGAGTTTTACAAAACCTTCAAAGAAAAATTAATACCAATAGTTTTCAAGTTATTTCAAGAAATAGAAAAAGAAGGAGCTATTCCAAATTCATTCTATGAGGCCAACATCACCCTGATCCCAAAACCAGACAAAGACACTTCAAAGAAAGAAAACTACAGACCAATATCTCTAATGAACTTAGATGCAAAAATCCTCAATAAAATCCTGGTGAATCGAATACAAAAGCATATCAAAAAGAATTGTGCACCATGATCAAGTAGGATTCATCCCTGGGATGCAAGGCTGGTTCAATATATGGAAATCAATAAATGTAATTCACCCCATCAATAGACTTAATCATAAGAACCACATGATCATCTCAATAGATGCAGAAAAAGCATTCAACAAAGTACAGCATCCCTTTATGTTCAAAACACTAGAAAAACTAGGGATAACAGGAACTTACCTCAACATTGTAAAAGCTATATATGCTAAGCCTCAGGCTAACATCATTCTGAATGGAGAAAAACTGAAGGCATTCCCTCTAAAATCTGGAACAAGACAGGGATGCCCTCTCTCACCACTTCTATTCAATTTAGTTCTGGAAATACTAGCCAGAGCAATTAGACAGACAAAAGAAATTAAAGGCATAAAAATAGGAAAAGAAGAACTTAAATTATCACTATTTGTGGATGATATGATACTATATCTAACAGACCCAAAAGGGTCTACAAAGAAACTACTAGAACTAATAAATGAATTCAGCAAAGTGGCAGGATATAAAATCAACACACATAAATCAAAGACATTCCTGTATATCAGCAACAAATCTTCTGAAATGGAAATGAGGACAACCACCCCATTCACAATATCCTCAAAAAAAAAAAATACTTGGGAATCAACCTAACAAAAGAGGTGAAAGATTTATACAATAAAAACTACAGAATCTTAAAGAGAGAAATAGAAGAAGACCTTAGAAGATGGAAAAATATACCCTGTTCATGGATAGGAAGAACTAACATCATCAAAATGGTGATATTACGCAAAGTTCTCTATAGGTTTAATGCAATGCCAATCAAAATCCCAAAGGCATTTCTTGTAGAAATAGATAAAGCAATCATGAAATTCATATGGAAAAATAAAAGACCCAGAATAGCAAAAACAATTCTAAGCAGGAAAGGTGAATCAGGCAGTATAGCGATACCAGACTTCAAACTATACTACAGAGCAAGAGTAACAAAAACAGCATGGTACTGGTACCAAAACAGGCGGGTGGAACAATGGTACAGAATAGAGGACACAGAGACCAATCCAAAAAATTACAACTTTCTTATATTTGATAAAGGGGCTAAAAGCATGCAATGGAGGAAGGATAGCATCTTCAACAAATGGTGCTGGGAAAACTGGAAATCCATATGCAACAAAATGAAACTGAATTCCTTTCTCTCACCATGCACAAAAGTTAACTCAAAATGAATCAAAGAGCTTGATATCAAATCAGAGACTCTGCGCCTGATAGAAGAAAAAGTTGGCTCCGATCTACATATTGTGGGGTCGGGCTCCAAATTCCTCAATAGGACACCCATAGCACAAGAGTTAATAACTAGAATCAACAAATGGGACTTACTCAAACTAAAAAGTTTTTTCTCAGTAAGAGACACAATAAGAGAGGTAAATAGGGAGCCTACATCCTGGGAACAAATTTTTACTCCTCACACTTCAGATAGAGCCCTAATGTCCAGAGTATACAAAGAACTCAAAAAATTAAACAATAAGATAACAAATAACCCAATCAACAAATGGGCCAAAGACCTGAACAGACACTTCTCAGAGGAGGACATACAATCAATCAACAAGTACATGAAAAAATGCTCACCATCTCTAGCAGTCAGAGAAATGAAAATCAAAACCACCCTAAGATACCATCTCACTCCAGTAAGATTGGCAGCCATTATGAAGTCAGACAACAACAAGTGCTGGAGAGGATGTGGGGAAAAGGGTACTCTTGTACATTGCTGGTGGGACTGCAAACTGGTGCGGCCAATCTGGAAAGCAGTATGGAGATTCCTGGGAAAGCTGGGAATGGAACCACCATTTGACCCAGCTATTGCCCTTCTTGGACTATTCCCTGAAGACCTTAAAAGAGCGTACTACAGGGATACTGGTACATCGATGTTCATAGCAGCACAATTCACAATTGCTAGACTGTGGAACCAACCCAGATGCCCTTCAATAGATGAATGGATAAAAAAAAAAATGTGGCATTTATACACCATGGAGTATTACGCAGCACTAAAAAATGACAAAATCATAGAATTTGCAGGGAAATGGATGGCATTAGAGCAGATTATGCTAAGAGATGCTAGCCAATCCCTAAAAAACAAATGCCAAATGTCTTCTTTGATATAATGAGAGCAACTAAGAACAGAGCAGGGAGGAAGAGCAGGAGGAAAAGATTAACATTAAACAGAGACATGAGGTGGGAGGGAAAGGGAGAGAGAAGGGAAATTGCATGGAAATGGAAGGAGACCCTCATTGTTATACAAAATTACATATAAGAGGTTGTGAGGGGAATGGGAAAAATACAAGGAGAGAAATGAATTACAGTAGATGGGGTAGAGAGAGAAGATGGGAGGGGAGGGGAGGGGGGATAGTAGAGGATAGGAAAGGTAGCAGAATACAACAGTTACTAATATGGCAATATGTAAAATTGTGGATGTGTAACCGATGTGATTCTGCAATCTGTATTTGGGGTAAAAATGGGAGTTCATAACCCACTTGAATCTAATGTATGAAATATGATATGTCAAGAGCTTTGTAATGTTTTGAACAACCAATAAAAAAAAAAGATGTAGCAGAACAGAACTTCTTACCTCAGGTGAATGAGAAGCAGAGTGAATAAAGAGGATTTGGGGATAAGACATACTATTCTTATATTCTTGGATGCCCCAAGTGACCTACTTCCTCCAATTTGGTCACACTACCTCCCAAAATTCTGTTCAATTATGAATCCACCAATGGGTTAATCTATTGTTGAAATCAGAGCTTTCACCATCCAACCACTACCCAACAGCTCCACCTCTGAGCCTTGCTGCACTGTGGTCCAAGTCTCCAATACCTGAGCCTTTGGGGTACATTTCATATTCAATCACTAACAGGATCACATATCCAAACTATATCACTAGTCTATAATCTCTTTTTGCTAATTTAAAACTTTATTATCTATAACTATGCATTACTGGAATAATGGAAGCATTCAATGAGAGCTACTCAAAATTATTTTTCACTGGCTCAAAGTGTGAGCAGGTAATCTAAGCTAAACCACAAAGTGCTTTCCTGGGTGTTCAGCCCTGGAGATTTTGGAGGAAATTGATATTTTGTTTTTGTTGTTTGGTCTGCTATTTTGTCATTGTTTGCTTTTTTAAAAAAATATTTATTTTCTAGTTGTAGTTGGACACATAACTTTATTTATTTATTTTTATGTGGTGCTGAGGATCGAGCCCAGGGCCTCACATGTGCTAGGCGAGCACTCTATCACTGAGCCACAACCCTAGTCCCTGTTGTTGTTTGCTTTTAATCACAGCAATTTAAGGATATGAATCCAAAGATATGAGTGTACATGTCTTCTCTCTCTAGCATCATAGTAAGAAAATTATGCTGACCAATTATGAGAACTAGGGTAAATCTTCCATTCTTTTTACCAAGTTGTTTGATGATCTTGTTTTTTTTTTTTTTCACTTTCAATCATGTGTCTGAAAAAAAAATAACCCACTGTAGTAATTTGGAATGATGAAAACACCTCCTTCAAAACAATGCTCCCTACAAAATGTGATTGGCCCTGATTTGTCACCCAATATAACAGTCTTCCTCTTTTATCATTTCATAAGGGAAGAATGAGAGTGTTAAATTGGGTGGTAGGTGCAGAATCTTGAACAGTGGCTATTTATTTCTTTTTGTATTCCCAGGAATTTTCCCTATGCCCTGATTTCACCTGTTATCCTTTTGAATTTCTTAATAGCATCCCTTAAACCCTGAGATGTGTTCCAACTTACTACTCCACATTTCTCAGGGTAACTAGATCATGTAGAAAATTGTGAGCACAGTAATTCTCAGATCTTAGTTGAATAGACAAATAAATTAATAGGGAATATTTTATTATGTTTGACATTTCACCTCTTTTGGTTTTTTTGTTTGGGGGGTATTGGGGGGTAACAGATCTTTGGAACTTTTTCATTTTGCAAAACTGAAACTCTATCAACTGAACAACTCTCCATTTCTCTCTCTCCCCCGTTCCTGGAGACCATAATTTTCCTTTATGTTTCCATGAGTTCGACTATTTTAGATACCTCATGTAAGGGAAATCATATAGTATTTGTCTTTTTATGACTGGCTTTTCTCACTTAGCATAATGTTCTAAATTTCATCCACATTTGTAGCATGTGACAGGATTTGCTTCTTTTTAAGGCTACATAATATTTTACTACGTGTATAGATTAGAATTTCTTTATCATTCATTTGTTGATGGCCATTTGGGCTGCTTTCACCTCTTGAGTATTGTAGGTTTGTACTATATTTGTGTACAATGAGTTGAAATGCATTCTGCTGTCATGTATAACTAATGGGAATAAATTTTAAAAAGATAAATGAGCAGCCAGTAGTCACCAGACTGGAGAAAAGTTCAGACATAGGATCCAGGAAATAGGAAACACAGCACAGGAAAGAAATGAAGAAAACAAGCAGGAAAAGGCAAGTAAGTTCCTAAAGATTAGCTCAGTAGAAGGTCAACAAAGAAGCAAAAAAGATTATATAAGAGGGCAGAGGATGTCTCCAAGGAAGAAGTATAACTAATAGGCTGCCTGATGTGCTTGACCACACTGAGGGTAACTTTTAAATAAGTAAATCTGGCTATAAATTAATGTTAAATGCATTTTTAAAATGCAAGGGCATCAAGGGCTGGGGTTGTGGCTCAGCAGTAGAGCACTCGCCTGGCACACGCGAGGCCCTGGGTTCAATCCTCAGCACCACATAAAATAAATAAAATAAAGGTATTTTATTTTAAAAAAATGTAAGGGCATCAAAAATAGCACAATCAACTCTAGGAAAAACAAAATACTCTACAGGAAAGGAAATTTAATAACAATGCCTGTACAGTCATAGAAATGTAGACACAGAATAATAATTTAACCAAAACTTGAAATGGGGCTGGGGTTGAAGCTCAGTGGAGAGTGCTTGCTTCGCATGCATGAGGCCCTCAGTTTGATCCTCAGCACCACGTAAAAATAAATAAAAATAAAGATATTAAAAAATATATACATGGAAGACAGTAGAAAGAGGAAATTGAGATGGCAGAGACATATAATAAAGCTTATTTTCCGGAGTATGAAAAGCTTATCTTCCCAAAAAATAAAATTAAAAAAGCAAGAAATATCTGTAATAGAATATTACTTAGTAGATAGTTTCTCAAAAAATTAAAAATAGCATTATTATATGACCTTTTTGTTTTTAATAATTAAGGTCACATCTACTTATGTGCAATGACAGGATAAGTGTTTAAAGACACTGACCAGTATTTTTTAAAGGATATGAATGTGTATGAGAAGAAAACCATTTAAATTCAGCCTTTTTCCTTTTCCTTTTTCTGCTACAACAGGCCTTAGTGCTGTCAGTTTTGAAAAAAAAAAAAAAAGAGATTTTTGGCCCTAAATCACAATCCCTGCATATTGGGGGGAAAATCCTCCCACTATTGGTAAGGCAACTGAAACTAATAACTAGAAGAGTGCCCCACATTATGTATTTAAGAAATTGTTTTTCCCACCTCCATTCTTTAATAATATTTACTTAGCAACTACATGTCATTCACCTCCTGCCATGCACCACTTATCTATTCCCACTCTGTTTAGCACTTAAACTACCCAGGATGGAACCAATACTTGACTGAAAAGGATGGCTACCAGAAGCAACTTAACACTAGGAGTTCCTGTCTAATCCCAGCTTGCCTTCCTTTGAGCTGTGTTAGTGTGCAAATAGAGAGGTTTCTGAATCTATCAAGGATGAATAATATCTTTGCAAATGGCACCACTGAAAGGAGAACAAATGTATTGGATAACAGAGTCAGGATCCAGAGATCTAATGATGAACAAGTTTGTGCCTATGTGGAACCAGAATGTCCCCTGTCAGTGTAACTTGGGCCAAAGGATCTGTGAAGTGTCAGATGGAGAAGACTTGGAGGTACAGGGGCAGGCACACAACAGCTAACTTCAGATTAACTCTGCTGTATGAGCCTCTGGTGCATAGTTTAGGAGTATTGAATAGAAGTTACAGGGAGGCAGCTTTGGGCACAGTGCAAGCAGCATATCACTACAAGGGATTAAGTGACTCTACTGGACAAATGTATTAGAGACTAACATGTTTACTTACAAGGTTCAAATCTTCTTACTAAAAAGCCCTGTGATTGTGTTATCTCATTGGCACTTGATCAAAGTTGACCCATGTACTATTTTGCATATGGGAAGTTCATACCATACCAGAAAAAATAGCTTCCATTCTGCTTAACTACAGTGATTATTTAAGGGTGTGAGTCCTTAGAAAAGAGGAAAGAAGATAATACTTCAGGTCAAAAATAGATATTGGGGTATAATCCCTTTTTAAGGGATGATATATATTAACAGATAACATTCTGGATGGTTATACTGGATGATTAACATTTCTAATTGGTGGGACTGTAGATGATTGGTTTTATAAATTTAAAGTGATAAAAGTATCATTTAAAAGCAGGGATTGAGACACATGCATTTATATGTATTCCTTATTATATTAATCACCTCAGGCTGCCATAACAAAATACCATGGACTTGGTGGCTTAAACACCAGAAATTTATTTTCTCACTGTTCCAGATGTTAGAAGTCCCAGGTCAAGGTCCAGCATGGTCAGATTCTGGTGAAGGTACTTTTCCTGGTTTGTAGATGGCCATTTTCTCATTGTGTCTTCTCATAATAGAAAGAATTTCATTCTCTTTTCCTCTTATTGTAAGGCCCACAGTCCTATTAGTCCAACCTTTATGGGCTGATTTAACTTTAATTACTTCTTAAAAACTCTATTACCAGATACACAGCCACATTGGGTGTTAGGACTTCAACATATGAATTTGCAAATCACAATTCAGTCAGTAGTACTTACATTGACCATAACAACCAAAAATGCTCACTTCATAAGACAGTAAATTCTGTTCAGTACAAGAACCAGACCAGAGGCCAAGCATGGTAGAGCATACCTGTAATCCCAGCACTTGGGAGGCTGAGGCCAGAGGATCACAAGTTCAAAGTCAGACTCAGCAATTTTGAGACAAGGTCTCCCTAAAAAACTTAGGGAGACCCTGTCTCAAAATATAAAAAGGGCTGAGGATGTGACTCAGTGATTAAGCACCCCTTGTGCCAAAATAAAAGGACCAGGCCAGAGTTTCAGTGCCACAGGCCATTAGTGATATTAAACATCTGAGTTTACACTCAGTGGAATATCTTGATATGCTTAGTATGGTGTAAGTTAGCAACTATCTCCTTCCCCATTCAACCCCAGCCTTGAGTGTTCCCTCCCATTAAGTTGAAAAATACTTTCCAGAAAACAAGAGGGTTAGCATGAATCCCAGCCCTTACTCATCTTGAACAGATTTCTTATCTTCAGACCTCATGTTTCCATTCTTCATTCTGAGATAAGAAGTTTAGTCCACATGACCTCTTCTTCCAACATTACCTATGATTCTAACTCTAAGGGGAAAGCATCTAGTATCCCCAAGTCAGGACCGACCAGACCTGGATGGGGGTGGGGAGGAGCATTTCTCTTACACATAAGCTGCTAAAGAGATTTCCCTTCAAGGACTTTGCTTAGTTTCAAAGAGTACCCTCAATTAACTTCATTCCTTATAAGAACACCAAGAATGAACCACAGGAAAACAGTGACTGTGTTTATTATTTTATTGGTACAGAAATGAAAACTGTGAGAAGCTGCAAAAGTATGTAACTTCATGAATATTAAGAAGCAATGGAGGTACCCATTCTAAGTTATAATTGGCTTGCCTTATGGGGTTTACAAAGACTACACACACAAAGATCATCAATGGTGAGACTATTGACAGCATCTTTCATTTGGAATTTATTTATGTACCAAGGAGAAGTTTAAAAATAAATTTAAGGGAACATTGACTAGTGTTGACCTCTTAGCCACAAAGTACAGGTGAGAAGCCATAGATGCCTAACATTTCTACGAATACATGGGTTTACTAAAACCAAGACTCTCCATCAATGTTGAAATTTGCTCTTTGGAGGAGATCCCCATTTTATGATGTTTGGACACACTCTTTCTCCTGCTGGATAGCTAAGAAGGGGAAAAAAAGCAACAAAAAATCATTAAGAGAGTGTTTTCCTAAGATTAAGCTCAGTACCTTCCAGAAAAACACTTTGCTACTGGGTAGGGGGTACAGCTCAGTGGCAGAGTGCTTACCCAATATGCAGGAGTCCCTGGGTTCAATCCACAGCACCCCCACACACACTCACACACACACTGAGTTCTTTACTAAGTCACTTAAGCCTGCCATACACACTTTAAATTTAGGATGCCAAAGCACTAAGCACAAATCCTCATAGTATGAGTATGTGCATGCTTTTTAACCACCTGAACATACATTAGAATCTACATCAACTGTGGGCTTTTTTTTTCATTTGAGAGTATTTATTATTTATTCTATTGCCATTTTCCATAGATTATTTGAGACTGAAGAGAAAACAAAGCATTTTCATCCACATTTTTAATCACTATACAATAAGGAAATTATATTTCCAGATATTTTTTGAAATTCCCAAAAAATGCTGACATGACAAAAGTGTCCCAGAGCATTTGTAAATATGTTTGGAATTTCTTCAGAAGGCTGTAACTCTAGAGGGTAAAACTGATCCCTTGAAGTCTGGGAATCTTAAGTATATCCAAGGTCTATACATGTTCTTCCCTATTATCATCAGGTAGAGAAGGTCAAAACTGCAGACTGTGCATGGTTCTTTAGGGGTGAGATCACAGACTGAAATTTCTAAATGCAGTGTTTAGTCCAATATTCTAAGATTGGATTTAATGTGGTTATTAGTAATTTTCCCCAAAAAAACTAGTTTTTTATTCCCACATACTACTAAGGCCTATCATATGAGAACCATTTACATAACCCCAATAACAAAGTCAACTATTGACATTTTTAACTGTTGCTTTAAATACAATGATACTCTAATTACTGCCCATTTTGTGGCAAAATTTACTAGAATATGGGTTTATTTACTGAACAACTTCCACCCTTGTTGGCATGTCAATTAAAAATCCCTCATTACTTACTTTCCTTTGAGGGAAGAGTATTTTTTTCTTCAGTATTAGTTTTCTTCAGTTTTGATTTGTCAAACTTCTCCACTTCAGACAAGTCTGGTTTATCACTCATCTTGACTAAAAGAAAGACTAAAAAAAATTAAATAAATTGGCAGAACTATGTTCAGACTAAGGAGTAACAGTAAAAAATGTCCTCATTTAATTTAATATCAATGTATATTTTATGTGCTGATATTCAACAGAAAAAGAGCTTAGAAAGGTCACACTTTTATTAGAATGCTTTCAATTCTGTGTCATTAGCCCATTTCTGGTAGGCAGTAAGTGATAGTGGATGAAGATGCAGTAGAAACCAAGATGCTCTAGATATGCAGAGCCAATATGTCTGACTCTTTTTCAAATCACAGCAAAGGTAAAATGGAGGTGATAGAAGCACACAAACAGGTAGGTTTAGAAGACAAAAAAAAAAATAAAAGAAAAATTAGATTTGACTAGTTAATGATTCTGAAACAGGAGCAAGCACTATTTGAGCGTTTTTGCCTTCTATTCAAGTTCTCTTTTTTCTGGCATTTTCCCTGGGAGATGAGGGACACATCATACAAAAAAAGGTAACACACAAAATTGTACTAATTTCTTTCCATTTTAAATGTCCAAAGACAGTATATTAAAGAGCTACAATAAGAAAGGGAAGGATTTAATCTGGTCAGAACTAATCACAGGTCTTGTGGCACTAGTTTGGAAAATGCTATAAGGAACAGCCAATTAGAATCAGATTGAGGTCATCAGAATGGGGTAAAGCAAACAGAATTGATTCTTATTTCACCCTATTTTCTCTGCAAAGGGAGAAGCAAGAAGATGAGGCTCAGAGGTGCCCGCTGAACATCCTGCATTTGTCCAGGAGAGACAATAGGAGACTCCACAAACCGGAAGAGAGCTCTCCTGTATGTGCCTGGCCCCACCCTGGTGAGGAAAGACACGTTCTAGTGCCCAGAACAGAATGAAGAGCCCCACACCACACACACACACACACACACACACACACACACACAGCTAGAAGTCTCCAGTTAAGGCCCTCTTGCCGAGCCATCCAACACCAATCTGAAAGCTATGAAAACCGGAATTAACAAAATTATTATTAATAACAATAAAGGAAGGGCGGGGCTTATTGGCGAGTTTGTCAGGAACCATTTGCCAGGAAAGGTTTGTGAACATTTTAAAATATTGTCAATGTCTGGCGCCCTGCTGAATGGTCACTGAGAGGAAAGGGTATAAGGGGCCTGCCCCAGAAGACCCATTCCGGATGGTCCCTAAACTCCTCGTCCTCGCAGTCTCCAGAACTGCCGCTGCAGTGGGTAGGTGACTGGTGGTTCATCCCCCTGGGCCTTCCAGAAACCGATCCCCAGGAGGGCTAACCATCTCGCAAAGAAGGTGGTGCTGCAGGAAGACAAAGGCGCGGACTCCTCCAGCGGCACAGACGCTAAACGCCAGCCCAACCCCCCGCCTCCTCGGCTCCTGAGGGCGCGACGGACGCCCTGAGCCCTCCCATACCCGTAGTCCTCCGATTCGGATGAGACCACAAGTCCTCACCTGAAGCCTTGAGTCTAGCGTAGAGCCGTCGGTTAACTGCCGCCGTGTTCACTCTGGAGCAGGTTGGCGTTCCCGCGCAGAACCAGGCACTTAAACGTCGGTAGCAGGCACCGCCCCCATATCCCGCCCCAGCCCTCTGATTGGATGAGGGGTCCTGGCATCGCCTCCCGCCCTGCCTCTGCTTTAGCCCAGCAGGCCTGCGTCCACCATCTTCGCTCTACAATATACTTAATCCCTGGCCGCAAAACTTGATGACGTCACAGCAGGCCCTGCTCCAGGATTAATTTTAGGGAGGACACAACTCCCCACTCCCACTGCTTTAGTCCTGAAGGTCCACAGTCCTTTTGTCGCAAATACCCGTACTCCTCCGCGGTAGCAGGGTCCTCTAGAGTAAGCAGACGTCAAGCCCAGTTAGATTTGAATGTCTGGAACTTTTGAGATTCCAGCTGAATGAGCAGTGCTTAGGCTCTCTTGGCGTTTTATAGTCCGTGGAGCGGAAATTCGCTGTGATGGTCCAACAGTAACTTGGAAGAGGTGCTCTGGGAGGTCTGTTCTGATCCTTGGTCTGTAGTAGGGCTGCTCATGGTGAAGGTGGATGGTTCAGGGTCATTCACTCCTATGGCTAGACGTTTCTGTGACAATGGTGCCCTCCTATGTAAAAGCCACATTTTTTTTTTTCACTTTCTCTACCACTGAACACGATAGCAGTCAGTTTAGAATAATTGCAGGAGACTCTACTGGGACTGTCCATCTTTATATCCCCAATCCCTAGCACTTTGCTCGGCCCACAGGAAAAACTGGATAAAGACATGTCTGTAGATTGAAGTAATAAATCCATGAAGAGCTTAATTTTTGGACAGCAGCACCACCCAGTGTCTATTGGAGGAGAAAAGTAAGAATCTGATAGTTACTTGAAAGGACTTCAAGTTCAAGGTCATTTTCTGGGAACTCACCCAGAACCTTAGAGTGTTAAGGTAAAATTAAAGTAAAACTATATATAGCTTGCACCATATGTTTTCTATATGGCTCATGTATGATAATATAAAGCTACACAGGTCAGAAATCACTATTTACAGGGATTTCTCCAGACTTCCCCACCTCACTCCATACTGTTTTCTATGCTTTTGAGGCACTTTGTGTCAATTTCAGTTTTGTATAGTTTTAAAGAATTGCTTAAAATTGAAAGGCACATTTGTTCAAAAGATTGAACAAATTGAACTCATCATTGAATACCTACAATGTTCCAGGCATTAAAAATGATAAATACCAGTGTTTCTACCACTCAGATTTCAATGTTAATATTTTTAAAAATATTTTTAGCTGTAGATAGACACAATATCTTTATTTTGTTTATTTTTTTATGTGGTGCTAAGACTCTAACCCAATGCCTCACACATGCTAGGCAAGTGCTCTACCACTGAACCACAACTCTGACCCTCCATGTTGTTAATACTTAGGTATATTTAATTTTACTTTCTTTTTTGCAAATAATGAAAAAAAATCTAAGTTTCCTTGACCTTTGTCCCTTTTCCATTCAACCTTCCCCATTTTAGAGGTAGTCCTATCCTGAATGTGATGTATACCCTTCCAGTTCATTTCTCTAGTGTTTGAACCTGCATTTCCCAGATTATTTTATAAGGATGAGCAACTTTTTATAAGTTTCCTGGTCATATGTATTTCTTCTTCTGTGAAGTACCTTTTTAAATATCCTCCGCCCACTTTTTAAAGTTGTTTGTCTTTTTAGTATTGCTTTTTATGGGCTCTTTATATATTCTGTATTCTAACTAGTGGTTAGAATTAATAACAATAAAGATTGAGGTGGGGGTCTGGGGCTGTAGCTCAGTAATATATTTTACAAAAAAAAAATTCTCAATCTCTCGCTGGTTCTTTTTTGCATTATATTCTGTTGGTTTATAACTAGTATAACCAGAATAAACTTGTCTGAGAAAAATAACTTTTGGGATGCACACAACTGCTTCAAGAGCCATGTGTTAGGAGTATTCTATGACATGGGTTTCCAAATATTTTATTCATGTATTATATACATACACAAAAAAATGAACATATCTTATATGTGCATCTTTTTTTTTTTTTTTTTTTTTTTTTGTCCTGGGAATTGAGCCACATTCCCAGACCTTTTTTATTTTTTATTTTGAGATAGAGTCTCACTAAGTTGCTGAGGTTGGCTTTGAACTTGTGATCCTCCCTTGTCAGCCTCCCATGTTGCTGGAATTACAGGTAGGCACCACTGTACTGGGCTTAGGTGTGCATCTTGATGAATGTTCACAAAGTGATGAAACCCATTTAACCAGTCCCGAGATCAGGACATGTAACATGATCAGCTCTCGGGAAATCTCTCTTGTGAAACCTTCCAATCACCACTGTGGGCAAAGATGATAGCCACTCTCCTGACAATTAGTTTACCTCCTTTATGCTTTAAATAAACACTTTCTTTGTGTGTGTGTGTGTGTGTGTGTGTGTCTTCTTTTACTCAACATTCAACTTTAGGTTTGTAAATTCATCTATGTGTTCATGTGTATTTGTCATTAGTTTGTTCTCCTTTGTGTACTGCATTTCAATGTGTTATGAATACAAATCCCCATCCCTATTTATTTCCACTTTAGGGCTACTACATATAGTTTTGTTATGAGTATAAATATGTACATTTTTTTCTTGGTTGTATACATAAGAATAGAGTTACTGGTCATAAGGAATCATATATTTAGGTTTAAAAGATATGGTAACTTGTTTTCTATAAAGCTTATACTAATTATTAATTGTTTTTTTTTTATTTCTCATGTATTTTATTATACAATGTTTCTGGAATGAAATATATTATTCTTTTCCTTCAAAAATTTGTATTTGGGGTGTTTATTCAGAAAATTATTCTCTAAGGGCATTCTGATTTTTTTATTGATTTTGACATTTTGATTGTTGCTTACATCTAGACTTTATTGTATAAGGCACGAATCTAGATTCTGTCTATAAGGCAAACCAATTGGCCTAATCACAGGTATCAAATTACTTATCCTTTCTCCATTTCTTTGCAATGCCATCTTTCATATACCAATTTCCTATATATTATACCTTTTTCAATTTTGTAATCATTTCTTAAATTCCATCAAAAAATGAACCTGTTAATGTGTCAATTGGAATAGTATTGGACTTAAGGATTAATTTGAGAAATGCCATCTTACTGACACAAAGTCTTTCCATATCATATATCCAATTCATAATGGAGTATTGTTGGAAAAGACAACCCTCCTTGGGCCCTGAGTATCCTTTATGTTCTTGCTGAGTATGCCAAAAATGTTGGGCTCTAATAACTTGGTCTTTTCTCAAGGTCATGTTTGCAATGGCTAACCCTGAGGGATGAGGAAACATCACTCCCCAGACAAGGAGCAGACTTGTTTCTCTATTCTATGAAAGCACTGGATCCTTCAAATTACTGTTCCTTTCCTTTAATGCAATGCACTGTGGGTGCAGCCATCTGTCATTTCTCCTTCACATTGCACTTGTGTAGCTTGGAAGGCATAGGGGACAAGTACAAACCAACATGAATCTACAGCTACTCCTGTTTCTGTGAGTAATAAAATTCTTTGTCCTTCACTCAAAACTCCTATGTCTTCTGATAAAGTACATGAAACTATGGCAGGCAAATGTGTTAGCTTGTACATGGGGTAAAATCCCAGACCCTGTACAGTTCTTGACAAATATATATATATATATATATATATATATATATATATATATATATATATATATATATATTATTTTTCCTTTAGCACAATTTTATGATTTTCTGCATAATGCTTGTTCATCTTTGTTAGTTATTATTCATAGATATCCTATATACTTTTGTACTACCATGAATGGGTCATTTTTTCTGTTGTATTTTTGAATTCCATATGCTTTTTCTATGTCACTAGTATAGCTTCTCATATAGTATACTGTATTTTTCCCTCAATATGTTATTGGCTTCTCTCAAGAACAGAAACCATGCTTTATTCATGTCTGTATTCTTCCAGTGAAACATGTACTTTAACATTTATTGAGCATCTACTATATAATCTGTTCTTAAATAAGGAATGAGATGTGTACAACCACAAATAAAATAGGTGCCTATCTTTGGGGATTTTAGAAAACATGAAGAAGATATACACAGCCACAAAATATTCAGAAAGCAGTAAACTGCACTATAATAGATATATGAATAAAGGACAATGTGAGTAGAGGCAAATTATTGTGACTTGCAGTATTCTGGAAGATTTCATACAATAAGTAACATTTGAGTTGGATCTCAGAGGGTGATCTAGGCTGGTGCAGATGGAGAACTGATAGGGGAGGTCATTTCTTATACATTCAAATTAAAAAATATGACATTCAAATTAAAAAATTCAAAAATTTCAAAATTTTGAAATTCAATTTTAAAAATTATTTTTTCTTGGACCAAAGCATAATAGCATTACCTACAAGAAGCCCATTATAATCCTATTCATGAGAATCCTCTTTATTGTCAGTAATTTATTAAAAAAATAAGCAACTAATAAAATCCAACAGGGACTGAAAATATAGCTTAGTGGTAGAGTGCTTACTTTGCATGCTCAAGGCCTGAAGGTCAATCCTCAGCACTGGAAAAAAAAAATCCAACAGAGAATATGTTAAGCACTATGAAGGAATATTATAAAACTTTGAGAAACATTAAAATTAGAATAAAACATTATTTTTTACAGTAAAATTCAATAGTTACTTTTGCTGAAATTAAAATCTCAACATTAAGTTTTATACAAAATAAACCTTGTATTTATTTTTGTAGCTATTTATAAGAAAGTTATGAAACTCTTGAAAAAAGATTGAGGTGGGGGTCTGGGGCTGTAGCTCAGTGCCAGAGCGCTTGCCTAGCATGCGTGTGGCACTGGGTTCAATTGTTAGCACCACATAAAAATAAACAAATAAAATAAAGGCATGCTACAACTACAAAAAAATTTTTTTAAAAGATTGAGGTGGGAAGACTTTCCCTATTAGACATCAAAACTTATTTTAAAGCTACAGTAATTAGGCAATAACCCCCCAAATATATACTTCACATGGTTGGCATTATAAATGAATTGGGAAGGAAAGCCTTTTTAGCAGATGATATTGGAACAATTGGATATAAGAAGGAGGGGATGAAATTGGACCTCTATTCTCACATTTTACACAATATCAATACCAAGTGTACTGAAGACCTAAATGTAAAAGGCAAAATTATAAAAAGTATGAATGTTAATATAAGGGAATATATGATATTGGACTAGAAAATAATTTCTTTGAAAAAACCACAAAGTGCTTATCATTTAAAAAAATTGATAACTTTGGCTATATTATAATTAGAACTTCTGATTATCAAAGGAAGCCAATAAGGAAATGAAAAAAATAAGTAACTAAGTGGGGTATCTATGCAACACGTATAAAGGACACAGGACTGAAGTTAGAACAAGTAACACAAATTAATTTGAAAAGGCACAGAACCCAACATAAAAAAAAATATTCAAATGTCTTGAATACATAATTCAATTATTTCTTCCAAGAAAGAGGAAGTCTTAATGTTCAATAGGCATATGATAGATGCTCACCATTATTAGTAATCAGGGAAATCTAATTATGAGATGCCATTTTACCCGCCACTGCATAGGCAAAAATTAAATCTGTTAATGCCAAGTTTTGGCCAGCAGGTGGAGCAATAGGAATCCTAAACAGATGATAAGGCTGTAAATTAGGACACACCATTAGGAAAAGATAGACATCATCTAGAGAAGTTGAAAGTATCCATGTTCCATAAACCAATAATTCCATTCTTAGGAAAATGAGCTACAAACACCCATGTTTATGCACACATCCAAGAATATTTATTGTAGCTCTGTTTTCTAACAGTCAAAAACTGGAAACAACCAGAATGTCCCTCAAGGTTCAAAGTATATTCATCCAATGGTATACTGCCCAACATTAAAAATGAACCAACTACAGCTATCTGCAACATGAATGAGTCTCACAACAATGTGGAGTGAAAGAAGATATTCACAGTTTCACGTTTACAAAGTACATAAATTTTAAGCATAAGTAAAACAAATTTGTTGTTGGGGCTGGGGATAGAGCTCAGTTGGTAGAGTGTTTGCTTCACATGCACAAGGCCCTTGGTTCAATCCCCAGCACCATAAAAAAAATGTTGTTTAAGGATAATAATAAGGAAGGTAAACCTATAGACAAAAGTAAAGAAACAAGTGTCACAAATATGAGAATAGGGGTTACCACTAAGATGGAAGAAGGAATTTATTAGTGGTGGTGTGTAGGAGGTTAGGTGTTCTATTTCTTGTCCTGGATGTTATTACATGGGTGATAGCTTTATGAATATTCTTTTAAATAGCAGTTCTCTTCTGAATGTGTTCTTCCTCCCCCACGTCTCTCTTTCTCCCTCTCTCTCCCCGTCCCCCCTGTCCCTCCCTCTGGAACCAGGGATTAAACCCAGGGACACTGATACTGAGCCACATCTCCAGCCCTTTTTTATTTTTTATTTTGAGAGAAGTTCTCACTAATTTGCTTAGGGTCTCACTAAGTTGCTGAGACAGGCTTTTAACTTGTGATCCTCTTTGTTCAGCCTCCTGAACTGCTGGAATTACAGGTGATCATAACCCCACCCAGCTTAATGCTTTCTCTCTCTCTCTCTCTCTCTCTCTCTCTCTCTCTCTCTCTCTCTCTCTCTCTCTCTCTCTCTTAGTTATAAATAGACCTTTATTTTATTTATTGATACGCAGTGGTGAGAATTGAACCCTGTGCCTCATACATGCTAGGCAAGCACTCTGCCATTGAGTCAAAATCCCAGCCCTTAATGCTTCTCTTAATGAAATAGAAAGCAAGATCACCAAGTTGGATATTGGGGGAGGAAGCTTTAAAAGATTTGAAGAAAGGAAGATGGCATAAAAGAAACAGAGACATTGGAAAGTAAATATAATAGGGAAATGAAGTATTCTAATGAAAGTTTTTCCATTTATTATACTTTTTCTCTCACAAAACGTCATTTTAAAAATATTTTTTAGTTTTTGTTGGACACAATACCTTTATTTTATTTATTTTATGTGGTGCTGAGGATTGAACCCAGGGCCTCAACATGTGCTAGGCACGCGCTCTACTGCTGAGCCCCAGCCCCAGCCCATAACGTCATTTTATTAACTCTAATATACCACATTATAAGTACTTGATCCAAATACTTAAATTATAATGCTACTTAAGGTTTACAAATATTTAAAAAGCAAAATTAACTCTAAATAAACTATATAATTATAATTTTCATAATATATTACATATTATTTTATCTTTAGCTCAGTAAAGCAGATGTACTTTATATTTAGACAAAAATATAGAGAGCTCATACAGGAATTGTACAACGGTGTATTATTCTTTATCTTCCAGTTTTTTATGTCAAGTACCTTTAGTGGTAAACTCTACATTTTATAAATCTTTAAACAGATATAGCATTTACTATCTCCTTATTTTATTGATCTCATCTTAAAAGTAATTTTTTTAAATATCAGAAAATATAATTACATTAAAATAACAAAACCAAATATTAATGACATATGTAATTACTAAAAAAGCCATTATACTCTTAAACTTGACTCAGAAGATTGAAATGGGAAAAGTTGATAGGTCTCTATAATTGTACAGTATTGCCTAAGTATTTATATGAACCAATTTGTAAAAATTATTTAAATTATAACATGCTTTAGTTGCAAATCCATGTTTAATAGTTGCATTTAATTCAAGTTTCAACATACATAATGTAAATGTTGTGAAATTATAAATTCAAACAATTAAGACCACTAATTTAGCTTTAAAATACGTCATGTGAGTTTTCACTTTATATTTTGTAATATCTTTATTTTCTTATTTATTTTTGCAGTGTTGAGGATTGAAGCCAGGTCTTTGTGTATGCTAGGCAATTGCTCTACCACTGAACTACACCCCCAGCTCTATGCCATTATCATAGAGATAAAACAGTCTTTTTTAAAGATTGGAATCTACAACTATTAAATATAGAAATTAATATATGCAGCTCTCAGTTCAGGAAAAAAATACATTGTGCCTGTACAGACAATGCACAATTAAATGATATAGAAAATTTGGTAAAATTTTTAATAATAGGCGAATGTGAGTGAAAAGCATATGGAGATTCTTTATGCTTTATGTTTGCAATGTTTTTATATGTTCAAAATTATTTGTAAAAGAGAAGTTAAAATAATGAAAGGGACATTAACTGACAGTGACATAAGTGGAAATTAACAATGTACTTGGCAATTGGTGCATCTCTTAAATAAAAATGGGGAGTAGTGGCAGTTTATCCCTCTTCTTTTTAGCTTAAAAAATAAAGCCATAGGGGCTGAGGTTGTGGCTTAGTGGTAGAGCGCTTGCTTAGCACATGTGGGGTCCTGGGTTCGATCCTCAGCACCACATAAAAATAAATAAACAAAATAAAGGTATTTGTCCATCTACAACTAAAAAAATATTGAAAAAAACTAAAGCCATAAGTTGTTACAAATTTTTTAAACATTATTTTTCTTCTGAGAGCCTTAAAACATAACTAGCTGCTGTTCTGTTTCCTTACCTTGTACCAACTATGTGTTCTATATCCTTGAATCCACAAGTACAGTCATGCATCCATGACCAGAGGGGATTGGTTCCAGGACTCCCCATGGATACCAAAATCCACAGACACCCAAGTCCCTTATTAAAAAAAATGGCACAGTTGCATATAACTTCCCATCCTATACTTTAAATCATCTCCAGATTATTTGTAATCCCTAATACAAGGTAAATTCTATGTAAATGGTGTTTATACTATATTTAATGAACAGTGGCAAGAAAACAGGCTGTCCATGTTCAGTACAGATGTAATTTCTTTCCAAATATTTTCTATCCATAATTAATTGAATGAAGAATGTGGAACCTGAAGGCAGAGAGGGCCAACAGCATTACTCCAACGCATCCAGTTCTGCAGATGTGGAAGCTCACCTGCAGCCCTTCTGGACATCCATGTCCTATTGACCTCAGTGGCAAATGCTAATACTATATGGTCAATAACTGTGTCTTTAATTTTTATCACATTCAATGGAGAATTGTCATTGCTAGATCTATAATCCAGTTATTTAAAGGACACATTTAGGTCGGCAAGGAAGTGCAAGTGGAGGGCATTATCAAAATATAAAGGAAGAATTACAACACATGCCATCTTGGAAATACTCAAAATTCCACAGTGGAAATGAATGGGATAGCTATGCAATGTGATTCTGTTCTTCTTCAGTTGCTAAAGGGGTCTTAATAAAAAATATGCCATCAACAATACAAACTCAGGGGCTGGGGATATGGCCCACGTGGTAGAGTGCTTGCCTTACATGCACAAGGTTCTGGGTTCAATCCCCGGCACCACCAAAAAAAAACCCAAAAAAACAAAAAAACACAAACTCATCCTTGTGTTCCCATTGAAAGTCATTTATTGTTATAATTATTATCATCATCATTTGTGTTATTATTATTATTATTATCATCATTGTTGAAATCATTATCATTAGCACAAAACTAAATCCACTATTAAAAGAAAACAAAACACACCCCAAAAGGGATGTATCTTGCTGACAATGAGTAAGTAACATTATCTTCATGTACAAGGGACAGCACCCTGAGGATATAGACCATATCACAGCTTGATAATCGATTCAATAATTCACCAACATTATTGAGCACCTAGGCACAATGGAGGATTTAAAAATTCATATACAAGAATCCCTGCTTTCAAGAAGTTTTACAGTCTAGTAGGAGGTATTGAAGAACACCAAGAACACGAAGCCAAATCAGTGACATTATGGAAATAGTGCCACATTGATGTGCTGTTGGAAAGGGGCATCATAAGATACTAATGTCACATTCAGGTAGGGGAAATGGAGAAGACGCTCCATACAGAAGGTGTATCTGAGCTGGGCTTTGAAGAACTAGAAGGATTTTGGCAGACTGGCCAAAAGAAGAACTGCAGGCAAAGAGGGAATAGCATGGGCCAAAGTATGACCATGGGTTAAGTTCATGGCATGTTTGGGAAGGAAACAATAATTCATTTTGGCTGGCTTATGGGGTCCACATAAGTGGGAGCAGTGTGTTAATGTTTAAGTTATAGGGAGACCATATTTTTAATGTCTCTGAATGACAGGACTAAAATTTCTGATCTTTATGTCATAGTAACTATCCACATCAACAAAACACATAATTATTTGTGAAGAGATATGGTGATTTCACTTCCAGATTTCTTAGGGAAACTCAAGTAGTTTCTAGGCCATGTTACCTTGATATCAAAAATGTCCCAGCAGGTAACACCAAGCAACATATTGTATTTTTTTCTATTTTGCATGTAATTAAATCTCATCTTTCAAAGTCTTATATTATTTCCATCAGGAACCAAATTTCTTCACACTTACATTTTTGGCCCCACCAGATCTTGTGGCACCTGATGAGATGAAGCGAACCAAATTTAAGATTTCCAGCCACAGCTGCTACCCTGAAACTAGGCCCTGTAGCCTGAAGAAGGGTTAGTGATTGGGGTAGAGGCAGTGAATGTGACAATCTGAGAAGGTTCATGGAATCTCCATCTTCAATGTCAAGAATAGTTCTTTGAAATTGGAGATCTCAATTTGGTCTGGAGGACACCTGGAGTGGTCCCAGAACTCAGAAAGCCTGAGTCAATTCATCTGCTGAACTGTCTTCTTATTAAGGAATCCCTTAAAAGAATGACATTTAATCTAGGTTACAAGTTATTTAAAGGCCTTCTGGCTCTGAGGCTCCTGAAGCTGTGGATAGACTGGAGGGACTTTCTCTTTCTGACCAAAAGTTCCTGTTGGGCTTTGTCTGTTCCCAACAGGCTAGTAGTTGGGAACTTCTGCAATGACAGATGCTAAAAAATGGCTGCATTAGGTAACCAAGCCAAAGAAGTAAGTTAGATAGGAGCAACCATGGAAGATTGAGAAGAACAAAGATGCCATGGCCACACTTCCTGCAGCTAGTCAGTCTTTCAGCTCTTTCCTGGAGTGAGACTTCCTCTGCAGGAAGTCGTGGATAGCAGTAGTGAGGCCCCACGTCACGCTGGACCTTAGGATAACCAGGGAACCTCCTCGGTAGATCAGGAGTACCTTTCGACCCCGAGTGTCCCACACATCCTGGGCAGAAGCCCACAGGCTTGGCATTCTCTGCCAGCCAATATGGGACTGCATATTGGCAACCAGCACAATCAGAGGATACAGAACTAGACAGGTGATTGTTCCATTGACACTACCAGACACCAGTGCAGGAACCCAATGGGGCAGGCCTTGCTCTGCCAAGCCATCCTGGATAGGATCCTTGAAAGAGAAATAGAGAGCACTCCCCAGGCTATTCCTGACAAGGACAGGCCAGAAACCCCGATAATAGCCCAGTGACAGCCGCCCCCACAGCCCATAAGAGTTGAATTCCTTGAGAATGCTGAAGGTGCTGGGGAAGCGAGCTTGCTTGCGACCATCCTGGAGGACATTTTGAACTCTTTCAAAGGGGCTGAGTGCCACAGCCTCCACCACCCCAGACATGAGTCCTGCAGTCCATCGGTGTCCCAGGGAATGTGGCCCATCAGGGGAAAGAGAGCACAGCAGGCTATCGTAAGTCCCGAATAGCAGAGTCCCTTGCAATGTCTTGGAGAGAAGAGGAGGGTAGATTCCCCTGTAGAAGTACTGAGGACCTTCATGCCAAAGCTGTCTCACAGCCTCTGACACTGCCATAGCATGGATCTGCTGCCGGAATACCACCTTATAGATAGGAAAGGTCAGAAAAGTAGACATAAAGTTGGAAATGGCCCCAAGAGTGTAGGCTTGGGGGTGCCAGTTTTTCTTTGCTGGAGCCTCTGTTCGTGTCCTGTGCTGAAGCTCTTTTCCAGCAGAGTGGTTCTGCTCCCCCATGCTGAAGACAACTGGTTGCAGCTGGAAGAAACTGGCAAAGGTGAGGAGAGTTAGATTGACAATTTAAATATGTTAGTCAGCATTATCATTGCTTGGTTAGAAACGGAGCCCCAAGAAACTCAAGTCTACGTAAATAAGCAACACTTTGGGCCAGTTTCTGAGAAACAGGCATACCCTTAACAAATTAAGAATTCACCAGCCTTAAATTAAAATATAGTTAAGGTTTTTTTTTTTCATTTTCTTTTTAGTTGTAGATGGGCACAATACCTTTATTTTATTTATTTATTTATATTTATGTGGTGCTGAGGATTGAACCCAAAGCCTCACACATTAGGCAAGCGCTCTACTACTGCACGACAACCCAAGCCCAAGATAGTTAGTTTTTCATAGTCACATCTAGAATATTTTTTGGACACAGCAAATGCCGCAGTCTGGCTGGGCACAAATCACGAGCCACTGAAGCAGGAACAAACTTTATTTTTAAACTGCAGGAAAACACTTCACACAGCTCCCGGGGAATCCTCCCAAACGCCACGAGGCTTGTCCAGGAACCCCCAGCCGGAAATATCTCTCCCGGAAATCCCTCCTCCTGCACTTCCCCAACCAATGGGAACTCTCGGGGAATCCCCGGAAATCCCCACGAGAACTCCAAAATAGTGCGAGAACTCAAAAGTTGCGGCAGAGGCGGATAGTAATGCCTCGCCTGTCAATCAATACTGTTGGCAAAATGCCAGGGGCCATACAGACTCGGCCGTGGCTCTCAGCAAGCAAATATTCCAATATTTAAAGGATTACAAATTAAAATCATGAAAACTGAAGAGAGAGGGCTCTAAAACCTACTGCATTCAACTTTCACTGAATAAAACTTTGCATTTTATTAACTACTACTAGACTGTTACTATTTTCTTTCCGAAAACATTGTATGTGTGTGTGTAACACTAGGGATTGAACCCAGGGCCTCCTACATGCTAGGTAAAGTGTTCTACCACTAAACTACACTCATTAGGTCCCCTCAAATTTTCTTTAAAAAGGCGTTCAGAGGTGGGGCGAGGTGGTGCATGCCTGTAATCCCAGCGGCTCGGGAGGCTGAGGCAGGAGGATCATGAATTCAAGGCCAGCCTCAGCAACTTAGCAAGGCCCTAAGCAACTCATTGAGACCCTGTCTCTAAATAAAATACTTTTTAAAAGGGGATGGGATGTAGCTCAGTGGTTAAGCATCCCTGTGTTCAATCCCTAGTACCAAAAAAAAGGTGTTCAAAAGATGTGGTGCAACACTTCCTCTAAAAAAGTTGGTAGTTCCAGGCACAGTGGGGTATGCCTGTAATCCTCAGTAGGCTAAGGTAGAAGGATTGCAATTTCAAAGACAGCCTCAGCAACTTAGAAAGGCCCTAAGCAACTTGGCAAGATATTGTCTCAAAATAAGATATAAAAAAGGGCTGGGGTGGGGTGGCCGTTGTGGCTCAGAGGTAGAGCACTCGCCTAGCACGTGCGAGGGCCCTGGGCTCGATCCTCAATGCCACATAAATATAAAATAAAGATATTGTGTCCACTATAACTAAAAAATAAATATTTTTTTAAAAGGGCCTGGGGATGTGGCTCAATGGTTAAGTGCCTCTGGATTTAATCCCCAGTACCTAAATAAATAAATAAGTAAAAGTTGGTAGTAAATATGGGGAGGGGAGAATTTCTTCACCCCCTATAGATTTCTGCCTAAATTGTAGCTGTCTTAAAGCAATGCATGGTCCCCTCTCCCAGTTGAGAGAAGGAAAAAGCAGCTGCCCCTTGGAGTACAATGACAAGAAGTTCAGCACCTGGCAAATTCCAAGTTTAACATTTAACAAGAGTACCTATGGGGCTGGGGTTGTGGCTCAGTGGCAGAGCACTTGCCTAGCATGTGTGAGGCACTGGGTTCAATCCTCAGCACCACAAGAAAATGAAACAAATAAACTAATGGCATGCTGTCCATCTATAACTACATTTTTTTTTAAAAAAAAGAGGAGTACCTAAATAATAAAGCAGTGTTTCACAACTTTGACACCATTGACATTGTGAGCAGGATATTTATTATCAGTTCTAGTCTTGTGCAAGATAGGACGTTTAGTGGCATGCCTGGCTTCTACTCACTGCATACCAATAAAGACCCACCCAATGTGACAATTGAAAATTTCTCTAGACATGACCCGTAGTCCCCAGGGATACAAAACAGCCCTGGGTTTCAGAATCACAGTTCTAGAAAGAAAAGGTAATGTAAACTATTAAACTGTTAAAAGGTTTGGAAGCAGGTGGAGTATTATGAGAACCAACTTGGGAACGAGGACAATGGTAGAACTTTGGGATCAAAAGGAAATGAGAGAGGCTGTGGTTGTGGCTCAGTGGTAGAGTGCTCACCTAGTACATGTGAGGCACTGGGCTCGATCCTCAGCACCACATAAAAATAAATAAATAAAATAAAAATATTGTGTCCACCTACAATTAAAAAATACTTAAAAAAAATAAATGAGAGCCAGCTATGGTGGTTTATGACTGTGATCCCAGATACTTGGGAAGCTGAGGCAGGAGACTACCTTTGAGCCTATGAGCTGGAAACTAGACTGGGTGATGTAGTAAAAACCTGTTTCAAAAAAATGGTGGGGGTAAGAAGGGAGGGAGGAAGAAAAATGGGGGGGAGGAAGAAAATAAATACAGTAAGCAAAAAGAAATGAATGCTCAGTGCAAACCTGAGGCAGTTTGTCCAGAAGGCACACCGCTGAGAAGGATGGACAGCAGCGGGAGCTGGCCTGCTGTGGAGAGGAAGCATACAATTATCTGGGTAGGGAAGGGGGGGGGCATGATGACCAGGCAGCAGCACTCACCTCCAGATTGACAGGAACAGGAAGCAGGGTAGGATCCTGGGCTGTGGGGGGGAGGGGAAGAGGGTAGGTGCTGGGACTCTAAATAAGTCAGCAGGCTGTGGCTCACTCAGTAGGGACAAAGCAGGTACAGGCTGAGGCCCCAGGGAGGAGATGCCAGGTGCTACTAGAAACCCATGCAGCCTTCCATGAGCTGCCACACCCAGAACTTGCCCTGCACTGCTTCTCCTTCCAGAAGCAGCCCCATCAGCTCTGCTTCTCCCTGGCCTCTTGTCCTGTTCCACCTCTACCCCCACAATCTCACCTTACAACTGCCCCCTCCCCTGGACCCTCTCTCATCTCTTAGTAGAGGGGTGGAGGCTCTGCCTCCTGTGCTCTGCCTATCACCCCCCTCCTGCCCCCAGCATGTTGGCCTTAAGCCGTAGCCTCCTTGACCCTCAAGGCCAGAAGGAGACTGGCAGGGCCTTTCTGCCTCTGACCCCTTAGCTGAGGTCTGACCAGAGGCGATGGCTTAAAAGGTCCAATCCATGAATTCCTCTGGGGCACCTCTGGGCCTCTGGAAGCCATCTCCCTCTCTGTAGAGCCAAAGGGGACCCCTCCCCCACATGCAGGCAGGAGGCAGCTCCACTCAGGCCCCCAAAGCCACAAGGGCCCCAACAGTAAATTCTTCTATCAAAGGTCTTGTTTCGCAAGTCTTTTGTATACCTAAGTAAAGACAGGTGGTGAGCAAAATGTTTGTCTCCTCTTCTAGTTCAGAGTGCAGTAATATTTTACTTTCTCCCCACCTTTTTATAAATCTGGGTTCACTGACTCTATGAGGCAGGCTGATTTAGCAGATATAAAATGGCTAGGATTTGGGCTGGGGCTGTATCTCAGTGGTTGAATGCTTGCCTGGCATGTGTGAGGCACTGGGTTCGATCCTCAGCACCACATAAAAAAATAAAATAAAAATATTTTGTCCATCTACAACTAAAAAAAATTTAAAATAAATAAATAAAATAAAATGGCTAGGATTTGGCAGACTGGTTTCTAAGCACCAGTTCTATTATCAACTTTTTAATATGACCTTTAGAAATTCATGACACCTTGGTTATAAAATGAGGAGACAGGGCAAAATGTTCTGTAGGTATCCCTATAACTGCGTAATTTATAGGGGGTAAATATTGAGAAATTCAGTCCAATAGTTGTAGAGGAATTATATTTTTCTACCCCTTCCTTCTGTCATTTATGCAAATGTTTTTGAGAGATTAAAGATAAACAATAATTTAGAAACAACTTACCTTAAATATCCAATTCATCATTTTATAAATATAATTCTATTTTATAGGGGAAAGGAAGCCCACATTTCTTCTGTGTATTTTTCTTTTAAGATGCTTTGGGGAGGGGCTGGGGAAGTGGCTCAAGCGGTTGCGCGCTTGCCTGCCATGTGTACGGCCTGGGTTCGATCCTCAGCACCACATACAAACAAAAATGTTGTGTCTGCCGAAAACTAAAAAATAAATTTAAAAATTCAAAAAAAAAATTAAATAAATAAACCGGAAGTCTTCAACCATTAAAAAAAAAAAAAAAGATGCTTTGGGGACCTACTGATCTGAGACTGAATCCTGTCTTCATTATTTGCTTAGCTGTGTAACGTTGGGCAAGACACTAGCTTCATTCAGTCTCATATTCTTCAGCTACAAAATGATGGCCATAAGACTTACCACAAAGGTGGCTTCAAAGATCAAAAATATAAGAGATTGAGGGGCGGGGCTGGAGATGTAGCTCAGCAATAGAGTGCTTGTCTTGTATGCAGGAGGCACTGCGTTCGATTCCCAGCACCACATATAAATAAGCAAATAAAATAAAGATCCATCAACAACAACAATAACAAAAATAGGGCTGGTGATGTGGCTCAAGCGGTAGCGTGCTCAACCTGGCATGTGTGCGGCCCGGGTTCGATCCTCAGCACCACATACAAACAAAAACCGCTGAAAACTAAAAAATAAATATTAAAAAAATCTCTCTCTCTCTCTCTTTTTTAAAAAAAACAGACTTTATAATAAAATGAAATTATAAGAACATTATGATGTGAAACCCATGCCTAGGGAAAGGATTAACTCCCCTCCCCTTTAAAAAAAAAAAAAACAATAACAAAAAGAGATCAAGTGGCTGAGAATCCATGACTTGGTGGCTTCAACAAAAAATATATTTTAAAAAGATGCTTCCCAACCTTACCCTCTGTCTCCACAGAGCATTTGCTCCTACAGGACACTGTCAAGCCAGCCATAACCAGAACAAGAAGCATGGTGGAACAAACCTCATGTTCATATGGGAGCCAGGAAAGGCCTTTCTTCCATGAATGCAGACATGCACCATAAGTGATCCAGGAGAGTCTGTCCCTTTAACATGAATTCCAAAGTAAAGAATGGGCCTGGAGTCGGGCATGAGCAGTTATCACCTGAACCCTATGATCTGCCTCCTATGTGTACAACACAGTCAGATGACCCCAGGGTAGTCCAGACTCCTCTTACCAGTCTAGTGCAAATGGGTATCCAGTGTGACCATCCCCAGATCCAGCTCAACATTTGTCCATTCATTTGGGGCATCCTTAGCCAGTCCTTTGAACACCTTACAAACATGTATTGATCATCTTCTAAGCCATTAAATTACTGCATAGCTAGAGATGAATAGGACTGGGTGCCTGCTCTCAAGGCCTTGAAAATTCAGTGGGTGAGACAGCTCAACAATGAGCTCAACTTTACTGGAAGACAAAATAAGACACTAATCAAAGTCGAAGCAGAAAGACAAGAACAATGTGTTCCACTCAGGATAGGGGACACTCAAAGCTGGTGGGAACATAAATGAGTACAGCTACTATGGAAAATATGGAGGTTCCTCAGAAAACTAAAAATAACACTACCATATGATCCAGCTATCTACTCCTGGGTATATATCCAAAGCGAATGAAATCAGCATTCCAATGAAGTACTTCATGCCCATGTTTATTGCAGCACTCTTCACAGTAGCCAAGACAGGGAATTACCCTAGCTCCCCATCAATACATAAAAGGATAAAGAAATATGGTATATACACAATGAAATATTATTCAGCCATAAAGAACAATGAAATCCTGTCATTTTTAGCAAAATGGATGAAACTGGAGGATATTATATGAAATTAGCCAGATACAGAAAGAGAAGTACTGCATGTTCTCTCTCATATGTAGAAACTAAAAATGTCAATTTGAATGTAGAATAGTGATTACTAGAGGTTGGGGAGGATGGGAGGGTGAGAGGAAGGTGGAAGAAGGGTGGGTGGATATGATCAGTTTATGCTGTATGTATATATGGAAACATCACACTGAATTTCATGAATATGTACAATTAATATGTGTTAACAAAATATTTCTCTGAGGAAAGGCATCTGATTTCAATCCTTATACAGTGAGTAGGCTTTTGCTAGGTAGAAGATTGAGGGCAAGTGTCTAGGCTGAGGAAGAGGCCTAAAGCACAGACTTAAAAGTATGAGTGGAGCCGGGCACGGTGGTGCACACCTGTAATCCCACCGGCTAGTGAGGCTGAGGCAGGAGGATCACGAGTTCAAAGGCAGCTTCAGCAAAAGCAAAGCACTAAGCAACTCAGTGAGACCCTGTCTCTAAATAAAATACAAAATAGGGCTGAGGATATGGCTCAGTGGGCGAGTGCCCATGAGTTCAATCCCTGGTACCAAAAAAAAAAGTGTGAGTTATGCTTGTGGCTGGCAGCAGACAGTGAAAGGAGACAGAGCCGTGGCTGACAGAGGAGCCAATATGGAATGACGGCCATATTTGTTTTCCCCACTGCAGCATGTTGCAGGGAACATACATGGACTTTGCAGTCAGGCAGCCCTGGGGTTTGAGTTTCACTCTGCCATTTCCTAAATTTATAACCTTAGCCAAGCCTCCTAACCTTCTCGAGTCCTAGTGTCATTATTTATGAACTACTGTTAAGAAAGTTGCATGAGCCAGGCATAGTGGCCCATGCCTGTAATCCCATCATGGCTCAGGAGGCTGAGACAGGAGAATTCCAAGTTCAAAGCCAGCCTCAGCAATTTAGCAAGGCCCTAAGCAACTAAGTGAGACCCTGCCTCAAAATATTAAAAAAGGCTGTGGATGGGGATTGGCTCAGTGGCTAAGCACCTCTGAATCATATAAAACTGGGGAGCCAGGTGCAGTGACACACACCTGTAATCCCAGTGGCCTGGGAGGCTGAAGCAGGAGGATTGCAAGTTCAAAGCCAGCCTCAGCTTCTCAGCAAGGCCCTTAGCAACTCAGTGAGACTCTGTCTCTAGATAAAATTTTAAAAATGGCTGAGGATGTGGTTCAGTGGTTAAGCGCCCCTGGCTTCAATCCCCAGTACCAGACAACAACAACAAAAACATCTGAGGATATAAGTTGCTCCATAACTGATGTTAGTAGTCTCATTTTTTTAAAAATTAGATAATATCAAAAAGGTAAGATTACAACTAAATGATTCCAAAGGCTGCCATTGGTGGTATGCAGGGGTCATCTGCAAATGTTTTTTTCCCCCACAATACTGGGGATCAACCCAGGGCCTTAGACATGCTAGGCAAGTGCTCTACCAGCTCTGCAGAATGCATTTTAAATTGCTTGTTTGGAAGACAGTAGAGTTTTCATGGGCTTTGGACCCTGCCAGCCCTGGGCTAGAGTCCAGTAGCTCTACTTTCAAGTTGTGTGGCCTAAAACAAGTTACTTAACCTCCCTGAAAATCAGTTTCCCACTCTACAAAATGGGATCACAATACCTGTCTCAAAAACGTTGCTGAGAAACTTAAATGAAATAACAGATGAAAAGTTCCTGGCAAGGAGGAGGCAGGCAGCCAAAAGTTGCTATTATTGTATCATCTGAGAGCTTTATCTCCTAACCTTCAAGCTTTTAAAAGGCTTATTTGTTGAAACTGGAAAATGTGGTCTCATTAGAACCATCATTTGTAACACACTCCCACATATGAGGCCAGAGATAAGGAATCTTTGTATCCAATTGGAGTGGACTTGCAAATTTGCAATGTTGCTCCCAAGGCTGCTCAAAGAGACCCTTACTTTGCTCTAATGGCCCAATCCTATACCTTTACACAATTCATTTGCCTTTAGTATTTTTGTCAGAACACTGAGATATATTCTTGGTCCTATCTGTTTCCACCCTCACCAGGTCCAACGGCATATACACAATTTAGAGATAAGGCCAATAAAAACATAGAATATGAGTCTGCTGAGAGGCCAGGGTCAAACATCATAGCACTGGGAGCAGAAGCAAGAGTCTGAAGGATACCCATTTGCTACTGCCAGCCTCACCCCTGCCTGTGCAAGATGCACAATCCATCTTCTTTGTGCCTCTAGCACTTTCCACCTTCTACCACCACTAAAACACTGTTCCATCCCCAAGAGGAAGGCCACAATTCTGGAATGGAAGGTGCTTCCCCCCTCCAAATCTGGATTGGTTATTCCAAGAAATTCCAGATAACAAGGTTATAAATAAGAGGGCAGAAAGAAACAGGTGAAGTACCTCAATAGGTTGAAGCAGAACCAAACAGGGTTGAACACCATCAAACTGCTCATTTATTTCCAAGCATCAGGAATCAAGAACAAGTCCCATCAAGGCCTCCTGGTCACAGGCTACATAAGGGAAGTAATACCTGCTCTCTAAGAACCAGAAGTCAAAGAAAATGGAGCAGGTTTTCTACCCACTGGCTTCATGGCCCATTCACTCTGGACAGCCCTGCATGCCGTTTCCATGGAGCTGCTCCTTCTCTGGGGCCAGTGATGCCAAAGCCAGCAAAGGAGAAGTCTCCTGAAGAGCTCACAGAAGGGCAACCTAGCAACCTATCCTTGAGCCAGGAAATGAAAGAGCTATATCAGCGGCACAGAGCTGTGGTGTGGGGGTGAGGTCAAATAGTGTTTCATTTCTCACACTTCTTCCTCAAGCAGGAGTTGAAGGAGGAAGATGTCATGAAGAAAGACTGTTGCAGAGTGGTTCTTAACTGTTTTGGGGCCATGGATCCATTCAAACATTGACAAAGCTGTAGACTTAGAAAAACACACAGAGTTCAAATTCTTTGCATACAATTTCAGGAAGGACCCTAGGAAGGAACCTTTGCCCGGGAGTAACATTTCATGACAGGTATGCTCTGGACAAATATACTGATGACAGGCCCATTTACTTACAACCTACGGCATGGTGTGGCACTTAGAACAGTGGTCTACACCTCAGAATCAACTACAGCAATGGTTAAAAATACAGATCACACTGCTTACTTCTAGTCCTTGACAAAAACCCCCAGACATGGCCCAGGAATCTGCATCTTGCAAAGGTCTCCAAGATGACTCTGAGGCAGCCAGCCTGGTTACCCACATTTTGGTTAATAGCATGAATTCTGTATTCAGAGACTCATTCAAAATTTTGACTTCACCTGATAATTTTAGGCAAGTTATTTCATCTCTCTGAGCCTTGTCTCCTTTGGGGGTCATAATGGGCTATAGAAATAATGTTATTTGTATAAACTGGCCAGCTTGTTGTGGGGTAAAATCTAGTGTAAAAAAAAGGAAAAGAAAAGTGCATCAGTTTCCTCTTCTGTACAATGGGTACCATAAAGATTGCCTTCCTCTTCTTTTGTTTTCCCCATTCCCACCTCACCCCATCCCTCAGCACCACCATCACACCAAGGTTGCTGTTGAAATGGTTTGAGACTACTTACATAAAATGCTCTCCAGGCAGCACAGCAGGGCAAAAACCTGGCATCAACAGAACAACGGACTGGGGTGCAAAATCGGACACTGCTACTTATTTGCTGCAGGATACAGGGCAAGACGCTTAAGCTCCTTTTGGTTCAATTTCCTCATCTGTAAAACGGAGATAACAGTCTTTGCTCGCTAATTCTATACAGCCCAAATTGGTCCTCTCGTGCCCACTTAGGCTTTTCACAACTAACCCTTAATATGATGGCAGAAAGGAGTGTTTACAAAGAACTGCCTTTGAAGTCAGATATGACGACTTGAGTGTCAGCTTTAGCTCTGCACTTCTAACCGTACTGCCTGGGTGTTTATGTCGCCCTCTCTGTTAAATGGGCACACTGCTACCGCCTTCTCAAGGAGACTGTGAAGAATAAATGAGATGCCCGTGTGAGCGCACTTGGACATGGAAAGCGGAAAAAGTAGATGCTTCCCACCCACCCCCTTCCCTCTATACAAAGGTGAGGAACTCTCATTGTTCACTTGCTTTCTGTCCCACCTCGTGTTTAAAGCATCCAGTCTCAAAGAGCAGAGGACAGCCGAGGCGGAAGGGGATTGGAAGAAGGGAAGTGAGAGGAAGTAGCAAACTCACGAGTGAAATGTAAATGGGCCCGGTCCGTGGGTCCGAGCTGCACTTGACGCCGCGCTGGCTCCCACGCCTGTCTGCCGCAGCCCCCGCCAGCCTGCTCCCCCCCTTGCTAGCTTGAGCATCAGGGCCCTTGGCTTTGCGGGGAGGCGGCCCCCGCGCCCCGCTGATTGGCCACGCCGCCCCTCGTCACACTCTTTTGTCTCAATGGGCAGAGGCTAAAAGCAGCCGCCGCTGCTGGGCAGGCAGGCCGAGCCGGAGGGCGGGGGCAGCCGCGGCTGCCTTGGAAACCGCGCTGCCTAGACTCAGCAGCCCCTCTCTGGGCAGCCTTGCTGAGGTGCTGGCAGAGTCTGGCAGCCCGCGTTCGTTAGCAGCCGAGAAGGCGCCATCCTTTTCCCCTGCAGGGCCACAGAGACTGGAAGGTGAAACCGAACTGTAGGCGACGCCAGAGCATCCGTTGCCCACCTGCGGAGCCAAGGTAAAGGAGGGGGGGGGGGGATGCGGAATTCGCATGACGCAGAGAATAGAGAGTGAAGGCCCACCGGTTCTGAGCCGGGCGGCTACCGGCTTAGGAGAATCAGTATCTGCAAAGCAGGGGAAGGCGCACTCCCGTGACCTGGCTGCACTGAGGAAGGAGGTGGGGTTCACCTGGATGCGACTGGGTAAGATTTGCCAGGGCTGGGGAGGGGGTATTTTTAGGGAGGTGGCAAGGGGCATGAAAGAGGATTCTCAAGCTGTCTTTGAATCCCTTTGCATCTCATCTCTTCCTGAAATGAAATACGGAGGTGTGGGGATATCTAACTCCTATTCCCTTTCTCCTTAGCGGTCCATCAAAGCCAATTTTGAACTTGAATTCTGTGCGTCTGATTGCAGAACTGGTAGGCTTATGGTTTCCCGGGGGGGCGGGGGTATAATGGGGGTGGGGGTATTCAAAAGATAGGAGAAGGAATTTTCTGCCTGGTGATAGTGGAGGTGGGGGCGGGTAGCAGCATGACGGGTGAGGCTGCTTCTGACGTCTTTGACCCTTCCAATCCCTTCGCAGTGGCGCAGTCTCCAAGCTCAGAGCACCCGGATCTGCGACCCCCTGTGGACAAAGATCGGCCATACTAGGGAGACAAGCTCTCTCATTGAAGACACCTGTTGCAGAGGCCGGACATGAAATAAAGGCAAGCACTAATTTCCCAGCACGCGTAAGAATCCAAAACAGGGTAGACTTTGAGAAAGGGGTGTGATTGAGATCTAAGACCATCAGATCAATGGATATTTTACTTATTATCATAAATCTGTGAGACTTACACCGTTGCACTCTATTTTTGAGAGCTCAACATTGGATTCAAAGGTTTTTACCTACAATTCTAAGCAACAGTTCCTGCCCGTCCTGGAGGACAGGTGGGAAGGGATATAGATAATGACTGAAAAAAAGTCTAGCGCAGGGACACCTTGTTATTTTGTTATTTTGAATCTCCTGAAGGATATTTTTTAGGGCAATGGGCAGATAAAACCTACTGCAGGGTATTCAAGAGCTTAAAGAATGCTACAGCAGACTGGGATCCCTGCAACTTTATTGACTTTTTTTTTTCTCTCCCTCTTACAGTCCCTACAAGGCACGGTCCAGGAAACTTGCTCTGGGTATTCCTGCAAATTAGGCTTTTTGAAAAGCCTGAGCATCTTGCACTAAGATACCCTATCGCCTTGAGTCATGGCTAACATCATTACACATGTGGGTAACAGCCGGCGGCAGAATGCGCCTTTACCTCCTTGGGCCCATTCCATGTTGAGGTCTCTGGGGCAGAGTCTCGGTCCTTTAATGATCAGCATGGCAGAAAGAAACATGAAGTTGTTCTCGGGGAGGGTGGTGCCAGCCCAGGGGGAAGAAACCTTTGAAAACTGGCTGACCCAAGTCAATGGGGTCCTGCCAGATTGGAATATGTCAGAAGAACAAAAGCTCAACCGCCTGATGAAAACCCTTAGGGGCCCTGCCCGGGAGGTCATGCGTTTGCTCCAGGCTGCCAACCCCAACTTGAATGTGTCGGATTTTTTGCGAGCAATGAAACTGGTGTTTGGGGAGTCTCAGAGCAATGTGACCGCCCATGGTAATTTTTTTAACACCCTGCAGGCGGAAGGGGAGAAAGCCTCCCTTTATGTGATCCGTCTGGAGGTGCAGCTCCAGAATGCTATTCAGGCAGGCATCCTAGCTGAGAAAGATGCAAACCAGACTCGACTGCGCCAGCTCCTGGCAGGGGCTGAGCTGAATAGAGACCTGCGCTTCAGGCTTAAGGGTCTTCTCAGGATGTATGCAAATGAGCAGGAGCATCTTCCCAATTTCCTGGAGTTAATCAGGATGATAAGGGAGGAAGAAGATTGGGATGACGCTTTTATTAAACGGAAGCGACCCAAAAGATCTGAGCCAGTAATGGAGAGGGCAGCTAGCCCTGTGGCATTTCAGGGCCCTCAGCCAATAGAGATCAGTAATGCAGACTACAATGGCAACGTGATAGAGATAGATGATACCCTTGATGACTCAGATGAGGATGTGATCCTGGTGGAGTCTGGGGACCCTCCACTGTCATCCTCAGGCACCCCTCCCAGAGGCAGGGCCAGATCTCAGGACCAAGTTGTGGTCATTGATCCCCCCAGTAATTATGGGCCTGAATCTCCTTCTACCAGTGGCCATTCTGGGAATAAGAATGATGGTCCTGGGGATATTCGTAGAATCAGGAAGCGCAAGTACATAATTCGCTGCTCCTATTGTGGTAAGGAGGGCCATTCAAAAGAAACCTGTGTCAATGAAAGCAACAAGGCCCAGGTTTTTGAGAATCTGATCATCACTCTGCAGGAGCTAACACATACAGAGGAGAGGGCAAGGGAGGTCTTTCGAGAACACAAGGATCCTTCTGAGCCACAGTATGGTGCTAGACCCAGCCCTAAATGAACCCTTAACTGTATTCAGAGTCTGATGCTTGGGAAACTGCAGGTGGGGTGGGGGTGGGGTGCTTCTACCTGCATGAATTAATCCACAATGAAGTTTTCCTTTGGGAATAAAATGAGATTGTGAATACCAGTGCAGTGGAGAAGGATGCCCTGACCTCTGTCCTTGCTCCCTCTTCAGCCCGCTTAAGGGCCTATTCTCTCTGTGTGTCTTTCTTTGAAGATTTTATTCTGTTTATGGAGAGTATCTTAAACCTTTCAAAAATAAAGAAAAATACAAGAATGAAAGTATAAATTACCTGGAAATCTCACCCCTGTTATAACCATTGTCAGCCCTTTGATGAATGTCTTTCTGGATATTTGCCTGTACCTGTGTGCCCAAATAGATATATGTATAGATGAAAGTGATCGAATGTAAGTGCTGTTCTATACTGTGTATTTTTTCACCAAAAATATATCTTGTGGACTTCTATGTAATCGAATATGTGTGTGTGTGTGTGTATGTATATATATATATATATATATATATATATATATATACATACACACACACACATCTCGTTTAATATCTGTGTGTGATGTTACTTTTAGTAGGATAAAGGAAAAATAAAGCGATTATAGAAGCTATATGTGGGATATCATACAATGAGGTGGGTTTTTTTTTTAATCAATCTCATTTACAGATAAGAAGGGAAAGTGAAATTGACTAAATATCTGTCCAAGAGCATCTTATCCCAACTGACCTTTCTCCTCAGTAATATAGCCAACATCTGCACCTACTAGTTAATAATGTCCCAATGTCCTCTAATGTATCCTGAGATCTAAATATGTGGGTGAAGAATAAAAAACAGTTGTTCCCAAGGCTCCATTCCTGTTCATATTTGGAAAGAGCACATGCCCCTGCCCTGTATCTTGACCTGAGATTGGAGAGTGATGAAAGATGACATCTGACCTCTGTCCCTGAGGATCCATGTTCCTTGTAGGTACATCAGTCCCTATTCTGAGCAAGACCAGACTGATGGGGGGATGGTTTCATTTAAACAGGGAGCTGAGGGAAATGAATGTTGACATGAGGACCTGAGGCAGTTTATCCAGAAGGCAATTGGTCTCAATAGGGCTGAGAAGAAGGGTGGACAGCAGTGGGAGCTGGCCTGCTGTGGAGAGGAAGCATCCAGCTATCTGGGTAGGGAAGAGGAGGGGGAGGGCATGATGACCAGGCAGCAGCACTCACCTCCAGATTGACAGGAACAGGAAGCAGGGTAGGATCCTGGGCTGTGGGGGGGAGGGGAAGAGGGTAGGTGCTGGGACTCTAAATAAGTCAGCAGGCTGTGGCTCACTCAGTAGGGACAAAGCAGGTACAGGCTGAGGCCCCAGGGAGGAGATGCCAGGTGCTACTAGAAACCCATGCAGCCTTCCATGAGCTGCCACACCCAGAACTTGCCCTGCACTGCTTCTCCTTCCAGAAGCAGCCCCATCAGCTCTGCTTCTCCCTGGCCTCTTGTCCTGTTCCACCTCTACCCCCACAATCTCACCTTACAACTGCCCCCTCCCCTGGACCCTCTCTCATCTCTTAGTAGAGGGGTGGAGGCTCTGCCTCCTGTGCTCTGCCTATCACCCCCCTCCTGCCCCCAGCATTCCATGTTGGCCTTAAGCCTTAGCCTCCTTGACCCTCAAGGCCAGAAGGAGACTGGCAGGGCCTTTCTGCCTCTGACCCCTTAGCTGAGGTCTGACCAGAGGCGATGGCTTAAAAGGTCCAATCCATGAATTCCTCTGGGGCACCTCTGGGCCTCTGGAAGCCATCTCCCTCTCTGTAGAGCCAAAGGGGACCCCTCCCCCACATGCAGGCAGGAGGCAGCTTCACTCAGGCCCTCAAAGCCACAGGGGCCCCAATACTCTTATAGTTTTATAGCCCTTTATTTTCCCCCCAGCCCCTCCCATATCTACCCACCCATAGTTCATCTATCCCAAATCATTAGAATCATTTCATTACCTGATTTTCCTGCTCACCAATTCTTAATTTTACTTTAGAAATGCCATTGAATGATTTCCCCAGATTTACCATTTATGTTGCCACAATTTATTTCAGAAGCCATGTTGAAAAAAAAAAAATGCTATCCCTATTATGGCACTTGTTTTCTCTGGAGTTTTAACTTCGAGGTTCCATATAGACTTGTTGCTTTGAAAACCTGCTCTGGAATTTATCCCCCTTTATTCCCTCCCCATCTTCTTCTATTGTGTAAACTTGAAACTCTGAATTTTTATTTTACTAAAAAATGATGCAAAACTGATACTTTCCTTTTTCAATTTGTGTGACATTGACTTTTCCTTAATGTGAGAAATACATACCTTCTTTTTTAAAATATTTTTTAGTTGTTGATGGACTTTCATTTTATTTATTATATGTGGTGCTGAGAATTGAACCCAGTGCCTCACACATGCTAGGTAAGCACTCTTCCACTGAGCTACAACTCCAGCCCTGAAATATGTACCTTCTTTAAAGAGGATATGGAAGACCTGGGTTGAATAATGAAATTAAGTGAAAGAAGACTTTTAGAGAATTTTGTGTTTGATACTCCTCATTTAAAATTATCAGTTTTTCCCCTCCCTTCTCCCTTCATTCACATTAGTCATTAAAATGTGAAGATAAAAATTGCTCTTTCATCCGGTCAGGAGAAACCAGCCTTTGAGTGACCTCGTTTTGCATTATCTCCCTTCTTCTTGATACTATTTTCCCTTGTTTCCATGACACCACTCTCATGGCTTCCCTCTCCCAGATCTTTGGTGCCTAGTTCCTTTGTTGAATCTTCTTTATCTCCCTGACCCTAACACAAGGGCAACAAAAATTAAAATCATAACAACTGTGATTTACTGGAAGTTTATTATGTGCCAGGTACCCCAGGCTAAGCCCTTTAAATGTATTAAGACAGGAATTAGTATTATTTTTCATTTATGGTATGGTTTAAATCTTAAGTGTCCCCCAAAGTCTGATATGCTAAATGTTTGGTCTCTAGCCTGTGGAACTATGGGGAGGTGGTAGAATCTTTAGGATGTGGGGCCTAGTGGTAGAAGTTAGGTCATTGAGAGCATGCCCATTAAGGGCATATTGGGATCCCAGCCCTTTCCTCTCTCTCTCTCTCTCTCTCTCTCTTTGCTTTCTGACCAGGATGGGTGAATAAACTTTCCTCCACCATAATATACTGTCTCACCACATACCCAAAAGCAATGGGGCCAAGTTGCCATGGACTGAAACCTCTGAAACTGTGAACCAAAATAAACCTTTCCTTTTGTTTTCTTCAGGCATTTTGAAATAGAAATGAAAAGGTGATGCAATTTCTAATTAACTATTAATTTGATTGCTATTAATTGACACATATTTCAGATAAGGAAAACAGATAGAAAGTTAAGAAACTTACTTAGGGTCATGTAGGTATTTAGTGACGGAGCCAGGGATGAGACACAGGACTGACTGACCCCAAAGCCTGTGTTTTGCTATTTGGGTTAGTTTTCATTGCATAGCACCATGTGTTATTACATGCATATGATGCATGAGGAAACTAAAGATCTGCAGACATAATGAAAGAAATGTCATAGCAACAAGTGCCACAAACAAGGATGGAGTTTTTAAGGAAAACTTTCTTGATAGAGGCTTTTTCTACTTTCTCTTTCTCACCTTATTGCAGCTATCCATCTTGTTACCTGGCAACCATACTCGGCCCACTTCTGAGTTGCATTATTACACTCAGAGTACCAAGTTTCAGGTTTATGCTTTTAGTGCAAATGGTTGTGAATTTAACATATGCAAGAGGAGACAACAGCAGAAGTCAGTGGGAGAGTGATGAATTGTTCATGTAGTGGTGGGGAGAACTTCATTACCCAATTGGAAAAATAAAAAGGTCAATTTATTTTTCCCATGACACTAAATATGAACTCCAGATAAAATTGAGAAATAATGTAGACTTTATATCATTGTATACTAGTTCTTCTTTAATATTACAATGAAGTAATAAGTTCTATTGTTTTGCAACATATTGTTTGACTACAATTCACAATATCCTATTATATATAGTTAATGAAGAACTAGAAGAGAGGAGTTCAAAGACTCCAAACACAAAATTAACATTAATTAGTCCAATTGGTCAATGTACATTATATACATGTAATTAAATGTCACACTGTACCTTAAAAATATGTACATTATGTGTTGATTGAAATTGTAAAAAAAATGTTCCAGGAGATGGGAATGCTAAATAATCCTGTTATCAAGATATACCCCATAAATATGTGCAGTTAAAATAATAAATTCTGAAGATAAAATTTTGCTTGTTATAAAAGGAATGAAAGAATCAAATGCTCAAAAGCAACCCTTTTAAAACTTCAACAAAATATATTTTTATTAAATCTCTGGATTAGACAGCACTTTCTGTGATTAGAAGAAATGATAAAGAGTACAAGGGGGGCCAGGGTCACAGCTCAGTGGTAGAACACTTGCCTAGCATACATGAGGCACTGGGCTCGATTCTCAGCACCACATATAAATAAATAAAAGGTCCATAGACAACTAAAAAATATTTTTAAAAGATTTAAAAGAGTACAAAGGGAGGGCTGGGGTTGTAGCTCAGTGGTAGAGTGCTTGCCTAGCACATATGAGGCACTGGGTGTGATCCTCAGCACCACATAAAAATAAACTTAAAAATAAAGGTATTTTAAAAAAAGAAATGACTTTAATAATAGTCTCTAAAAAAAGAGTACAAGGGGAAAGACTGATAATTAGGAAGATAGCATTACTAGAAATGAAATATAAACAGCAAACTGAGAAATGTTGGCAACAAATATGAAAAAGCAGGTGGGGTTAGCAACAAATAAGAAAAAAAATAACAACATCAAACTTGTGCTTAGATAGATAACATTTATTAAGGTCTCATAAAGTCCCAGGCATATTCTGAGAGCTCTACATTGTTTTATACTTCATTTCATTCTCACAATAAACCCTGGGATTGATCCTAGTATCTCCATGTCTTAAAACAGCCGGGTGGGGGGGGCATAAAATATAAATAACATTAAAAGGGGAGTGAAGTGCATAAAATGCAAATATAGGGCTTAAAAGTTACATGCAAACCATCACAAAGATCAAGAAATAGAGTGCTTTCAGAAATCCCTGTGGGCTCCTGTCCAATCACAGTCTCTTTCCTCTTCTCTAAAGGAAACTATACTTTTGACAGCTCTGGCTGTTAATTGCTTGCTTTTCTTTATAGCTTTAAATATGGATCCCCAAACACTATCATTTGTTTTGAACTTGCTATAAATAGGATGACAATTATTATATGTTTCTGTATCTGGTTTATTTACCTTCATGTTTTTTTTTTTTTTAAAGGACATTTTGTTACTTTTTTCCCTTCAAAAGGAGTTAAACTTTTTTTAAAATTCTTTTTAGTTATATATGACAGAAGTGTCTATTTTGACATTTTTATACAAACATGGATTATAGCTTATTCTAATTAGGATCCCAATCTTATGGATGTACACAATGTTGAGATTTACTATGGCATATTCATATGTGTACATAGGAAATTTATGATTCATTCTACTGTCTTTCCTTTTCCTATTCCCCCTCCCTTTCCTTCATTCTCCTTTGCCTAATCCACTGAACTTCTCTTCTTCCCCTCCACCTCCCCTTATTGTGTGTTAGCATTTACATATCAGAGAGACCATTTAACCTTTGTTTTGGGGGGGGGGGATTGGCTTATTTCACTTAGCATGATAGTCTCCACATCCATCCATTTGCTGGCAAATGTCATAAAATCATTCTTTATGGCTAATATTCCATTGTGCATATAAACCATTTTCTTTGTCTACTCATCTGTTGAAGAGCTCCTAGGCTGGTTCCATGGGTTACCTATTGTGAACTGTGCTGTTATAAACATTAATATGGCTGCATCACTGTAGTATGCTGATTTTAATCCTTTGGATATATACCAAGGAGTGGGATAACAGGGTCAAATGGTGGTTCCATTCCTAGTTTTGTGAGGAATCTCCATACTGCTTTCCAGAGTGGTTACACCAATTTGCAGACCCACCAGCAAATTTTTCCACACATCTTTTTCCATACATTCTCACCAACATTTATTGTTACTGGCATTCTTAATAATTGGGGACTGACTTACTCAAGAAGGCTTCCAAAACAAGAAGTAAAATTAAAAAAATAAATAAATAAATGGGATGGTATTACGTCAAAAGAAAAGATTCTTCACAGCAAAAGAAACAATCAAGGTTTGGTATTGTAATGCCTCCTGCTTGCTTTTCTCGCTAAGGATTGCTTTGGCTATTCTGGGCCTCTTATTTTTCCAAATAATTGTTCTTCTGATGGGTGTGAGATGGAATCTTCGTGTAGTTTTTGATAGACCCAACCTGATCTTTTCTTAAAATTGGGCATCTCGCCACAAAACCATGAAAAGATAATTTCGGCTTTACTATAAATTACTGCAAATTCTGAACCTGCTTGGAATGCCTGCCCATGCCTTGAACACACCCATGCCTGGCTCTCTGACCAGATAGCAGCTCTCTCTCTGAAACTTAGTGACACCTCATAAATATTGGCCTTCCCTGGCCAGACAACGACCCTCTCTGAGGCTCTAATGGTCCTCATAAATTCTGATGTTGGGGCCAGCAAAAAATGTAAACTACCATTAGTGTGATGCTTGTCAGAGTTCTGTTATCTGTAGCCCCCCCTTTGTGTAACATTCTGGGCTGCAGGAAAGCGGGGGTGCTGTCTTGTTCCCGCCGTTTTGGGAGGGAGAGGCAGCCCGGCCGGTCGAAATAATAAGCTTGCTTTAATTTTATTTTAATTGGAGTCAGTGGTCTTTTCTTGCGTCCTGGTCTAACAGTTTTAATTTGCATTTCTCTAATGTTGAAGATTTTTCATATATTTGTTGAATACAACTCAACTTGTTGAATACAATACAATTCAACAAAAACATTCTTATTTCTTCTTTTGAGAAGTGTTTAGTTCCTTTGCCCATTTATTGATTGTGTTATTTGCTTTTATGGAATTAAGCTTTTTCAGTTTTTTTTTTTTATATCCTGGATATTAATGCCCTATCTGGGATGCAGCTGGCAAAGATTTTCTCCCATTCTGTAGGCTCTCTCTTCACACTCTTGATTGTTTCCTTTGCTGTGAAGAATCTTTTCTTTTGATGTAATACCATCCCATTTATTATTATTTTTTTCTAAATTTTACTTCTTGCTTTGAGAGTCTTCTTGAGGAAGTCAGTTCCCAAGCCAACATGTTGGAGTGTTGGGCCTACATTTACTTCTGGTAGGTGCAGGGTTCTCATCTGACATCTAGGTCTTTGATCTACTTTGAGTTGACTTTTGTGCAGGGTTGAGAGATAAGAATTAAATTTCATTCTACTATATATGGATTTCCATTTTCCCAAGCACTATTTGTTTTTCTCCAGTGTATGTTTTTGGCACCTTTGTCTAGTATGATATCACTGTATTGATGTGGGTTTGTCTCTGTGTCTTCTATTCTATTCCAGCAGTTCTTTATGCCTGTTTTGGTGCCAATACCATGCTGTTTTTGTTACTATAACTCTGTAGTATGATTTAAGGTTTGGCATTGTGATGCTTCTTGCCTCGCTTTTCTCATTAAGGATTGTTTTGGCTATTCTGGGCCTCTTATTTTTCCAACTTTTTTTTTCACAACTGTTTTTTCTGTATCTATAAAGAATGTCATTGGAATTTTAATAGGATTTTCATTAAATCTGTATAGCACTTTTGGTAGCATGGCTATCTTGACAATATTAATTCTACCATTTTGCCCCTGTGCAAGTATGACACACAAATTCATGAAGCATTCCATATTTAAAAAGAAAATTCTGCCATTTCTTGGATATGCAGAATTAATATTATCAAAATGGACTTCTACTCATGTTTTTGAAATTCAGTTTTTGTATATAGTATTGGTTTACTATTTTCAGTGTTGCATTACATTCAATGAATTTATCCATTGTACTGTTGATGAACATTTTGGTTGTTTCTAGTTTGGGACAATTATGAAAAATGTTCCTAGGAACATGTTTTTATGTCTCTTGGTACACATGTACATATATAAAGTTTATATCTAGGATTTACTGGGTTATATAGTATATGGATTTAACTTCAGAAGATACTACCAAGCTATACAGCAAAGTTGTACCAATTTCCACCTCTACACATCAGTGTTTCAGTTTCTGTTGGTCCACATCATCACAAACACTTGGCATTGTCAACAAAGCTTTATAACTTTTCCTTAAGGTTTTACATATCTTTTATTTAGTTAAAAGTACTTGATTTTTTATACCACTGTAAATGTTTTTTTTAATTTTATTTTTAAGTGCTTTTGATTATATACAGAAATATGATTGATCTTTCAATATTGATGTCATGGATTTTTCTAAGCTCTCCTAATAATTCTAAATTATTTTTAAATTTCTTAGGATTTTCTCATGACAAAAGCAAATCATCTGCAAATGATAAGTTTTATTTCTTCTTTTATGAACCATTTAAAATTCTTCTTCTTCTTTTGCCTTATTATACTGGCTAAGACCAAGAAGTGGAAGTGGTAAGAGGGGATAGCTTTATCTTCTTCCTGAGCTCAAGGGAACTACTTTCAACAATTCACATTAAGAATGACATTTGCTGCAAGTTCCTGGTAGATACCATTTGTCAGACTGAAGATGTTTCCTTCCATTCTTTTTTTGGGGGGCGGTGGGGAGTACCAAGGTTTGAACTCAGGAGCACTCGGCCACTGAGCCACATCCCCAGCCCTAGTTTGAATTTTATTTAGAGGCAGGGTCTCACTGAGTTGCTTAGCATCTTGCTTTTGCTGAGGCCGGCTTTGAACTCACCACCCTCTTGCTTCAGCCTCCTGAGACACTGGGATTACAAGCAAGCACAAAAGTGCATGGCCCTTCCATTCTTATTGTAAATTTACTGTTATCTATTAAGAGAATCATATTTTTCCTTTTATCTGTTAATATGTTAAATTATATTGCTTGGTTTTCTAATAATAAACCAATCAGGCATTGCGGATAAACCCAGTTTGACCTGATTTTTACAATTATTATAGATTGCTGGATTCAACCTGCTAATATTGTTTAGAATTTTTATAAGAAAATCATCCTGAACATTTCCTTTCTTATAATGTCCTTGTCTGATTTGGGTATCAAGTATTTGCTAGCTTCATAAAACTAACTAAAGAGTACAATTTCTTTTTTTTTTTCTCCTTTGGCTTTCTCCACTGAAAAATGAGGAAATTGATGTCTGAGGTATACAAATTTTTCATAAATGTACTATATCCAATTATTTGCTTAGTACCATGTGTCAGTCTGTTTTCTGTTGCTATTAACAAAATAACTGAGACCAGATAATTTATTATAAAAATACAAGTTTATTTGGCTCATGGTTCTGGAAGCTGGGAAATCCAAGTGCATGATACCAGCATCTGATTGGTATCTAGTTAGGGCCTTCATGCTGCATCAAAACGTGTCCGAGGACATCACATAAGACAAAGTAAGTGTGCTAGCTTCGGTTTCTCTTCTTCTTATAAACTTACTAATGCCATCGTGGCAGTCCCACCAACATGACCTCTTTGAATACTAATTACCTCCTGTGTTGGAAAAAACAAATTGCATTTTTCCTCTGTTCTCACTCAACAGCAATCAATACAGAAGATTTTGATGACCTCAAAATGAGTGGGGGCTTCTCCCCAACAGCAAGCAAGCAATTCTGCAATGAATACCAGCTGTGTGTCCTTTAATTTAATTCAGTTCTGACACTATCTACCTGGAGATAGTGTAAGATCCCACAGGACTGCCCACACACTTTAGATTCTAGTCACAAGTCTCAGGTTGTTTTAATCTGTGCTTCTGAACAATTGAACATTAAGTGTGGTTCCCATGACTCCATCCTCTAGTTTAATTATTTTGCTTGAGCAGCTCACAGAACTCAGGCAAACATGTTTACCAGTTTTTTTTGTAAAAAAAAAAAATTATATATATATATATATAACAAAGCATACAACTGGGAAGAAGCATGGGAGAGAAGGGGTATAGTATTTCCATATCCTTTCCAAGCATACCAGCCTCCATACCAGAAAACTCCATGTGTTCAGCTATGTGGAATCTTTCTAAGCTCTATTCTTTAGGGTTTTTATAGATACTTCATTGCATAGGAATGACCAAAGCATCGATAACTGTGTAGGAATGTGTTTGAACAAATCTGATGCTAGCAGGTTGAGTGGGGGAAATGTAACAAGACTTGTCTGCTTCAGAATTGTTGTTGGCCATTCCTGGGCAGCATTCCTTCCTCTAGAGTATGGAGGACTCCTCCACAATGAAGAAGTTTTTATGATCTACTATTGGACAAGGGTAGTTCAAATAATTTCTTTATGGCCATTTCAAAGACAGAAAGGTAGAGGAAAATTAGAGTACTTATAACACACCTTCAGAAAGAGAAATTCTAGTTTTCTTGGTCTGCTTTGAGGAGGGAGTTTATGAACCAGGAATTGTGGATGAAAATGAAAAAATTATATATCATAATATCATAGCTCCCAAAGACTCCACCTCCAAATACCATTGACATAGGAATTTGAAGGTTAAATTTACAACACACAAAATTTTGGGGGATACATTTAAACCACAGCACCATGACTTCTTAAGCCCCCTTAGTGTTCATCATTGCCTTGTTTCAATTGATTTACTATTATGAATCCACTTAGGACATCCTTATTCATATATAGGTGTGCACATATGACCAATTATTTCCTGAGGGTACATTCCTAGAAGTGGAGTTGCTGGATCAAGGACTATATTCCATACAAACCTGAGTGGAAGGGGAGATGGCTCTTATTCAGCAGGACCTACTTTGCTAGCACTGGCTCATGTTCAAGGGCCTTCCTCATTTCTTACATTGCCTATAATATTTTGACTCTGAACTACTGAAGATCTTAATATTTAAAGGTTGATTCAGCTCTAAGAAATTCCTGACATTACTTAAGTTTTCAAATGATTTAGAAGGGCTTTTCAAAATGATTTTAATGGAAAATTTTAAACACATAGAAAAAATTTTTAAACACATAGAAAACAGTATAATGATTCCCCCATGTACCCATCAATCAGCTTCAGTAATTATTCACATTTTGAATAACTTGTTTCATCTATAAACCTCTGCACTTCAATGGAATATTTAAAGTCATTATGAAACATCATATCAAATCATAGAACTTATCTACAGTGTATCCATAGTTATAGCGCTTCCTTTTTTTTTTGTACCAGGGATTGAACTCAGGGGTACTCAACCACTGAACCACATCCCCAGCCCTATTTTGTATTTTATTTAGAAATAGGGTCTCACTGAGTTGCTAAGCGCCTCACCATTGCTGAGGCTGGCTTTGAACTTGCGATCCTCCTGTCTGAATCTCCCAAGCCACTAGGATTACAGGCATGCGCCACCACACCTGGCTCTATAGCTCTTCATTTTATTCCACGTTTTTTAATTGGCACTTTTAAGTGGCATTGAGCACTCATTCCAATTTTTTTTTTTTAGTTTTTATTTTTTTTAGTACTGGGGATTTAACGTGGGCACTTAACCACTGAGCTACATCCCACCCCACCCCCCTTTTTTTTATTTTGAGAGAGGATCTCACTAAGTTGCTGAAGCCAGCTTTGAACTTGTGATCCTCCTGCCTCAGCCTCCCAAGCTACTGGGATTACAGGAGTGCACCTGGCTCAAATAATTTTAATTTGTACATTTGTCTCTATTCTAGGCCAGTTTGTTCAGAGGGTTATTAGTTTTCTGTGTGAATTTACTTTTGGTTTAACTAATTTTTCTATTGCTTCTTTGATTTCTTTATCATTCATTTCTACTCTTCATTATATCATCCCTTCTACCTACCTAATCAATTACATTACACATTCATTGTATTTCAGTCTTTTTTCATATAATATGAAGTATATGTACTTTGGCTTTAAATTTGCCTTTGAGTACTGCTTGGGTTGACTATATTCAACAAGCCTGGCTCAAAGATAGAATTTTTGGGCTGGGGATATAGCTCAGTTGGAAGAGTGCTTTCCTCCGATGCACAAGGCCCTGAATTCAATCCCCAGCACCACATACACACACACAAAAAGATGGAATTTTCATTGTCATTCAGTTCTTCATGTTTTATTATCAATTCTCAGGGTAATTAATACCATTTCTCAAATTTACATGTCCAACCCTGACCTCTTCTATGAAATCCATACTCGTACAACCCTTTGTTTACTTTACATCTTCAATTGGAATTAAAATAGTAGGCAACTCAAACCCAAAAGAGTAAAAAAAAAAAAAGGATTCTGGAAAACCTGCTCCTCCTTCAATTTCCTCTCTTTTGTGGAATGGATTCATCATTCACCAGTTGTTCAATCAAATCTTGATGCTGGGGATCCAACTCAGAATACTAACTATATGCTCTACTGCTGAGCTATACCCCCATCCTCAATTGAAACTTTTTAAAAAATATTTATTTTTTAATTATAGGTGGATACAAGATCTTCATTTTATTTTCATGTGGTGCTGAGGATCGAACCCAGTGCCTCACGCATGGTAGGTGAGCGCTTTACCACTGAGCCACAGCCCAGCCCTCAATTGAATCTTAAGTTGGGTACTATTTCTAAACTCTCCTGAATCTCCCATGTCAGAAAGTCCCTTTGTTCTACCGGCACATTATTTCTTGCATCAATTCTCCATTTTCCATCGCCCTTTTCCACCATACTGGTACCAGCCACAATAACTTCTTGCACAGACTAGAAATAAATGGCATAGCAGGATCCACCCTCTTACATCCCTAACTTGAGGTATCACTAATCCTCCTGATCACAGGTATTAGAGCACTTTCCTACTGGCTTGAGAGAGCAGCAATAATAAAACAACTCCCACCCCCTCCCTGTTGATATATGTCAATTCCCTCATTCTTCAGTGTCCAGGGAATGATGCTGGAGAGACAGTTACCGTGGTGACTTAAAAATTTTCAGGTATAATTTGTGAAGTGTAAAAATATGGGAGGTTCTAACTGCAGTAAAACAAATGAACTGGGAAAAGCTTGCCCCCAAACCAGAAATGAGCTCTCTCAACCTGGTACAGGTTGAGAACAGGAGCAATCAGCGATCAGAGCAATGCTTTTTCCTCTCAGCAGATGCAAATACTTCTCCAGCTGAAGACCAACAACAGAATTTCATCTTCTGCAAACCTGCACATCCAGAGTCCAAACCACTGTGTGTTTACTCTGGCTGAATACCACATCTTCAGGTACCCAACTACTAAAAGACTAATCCAACTTTCTTTATAATGAAACTCCATAATCCCCTTTTTGTTTGGAGACCTTATATCCTATTTTGCTGGGATACAACCCTCAATGACTTACTGATGAAAAAGAAGATAACTACAAATTTAGTTTCAACAAGCAGGACATTTTGCTATACTGTACCAATTAAGCTATATTCCCCAGGACAGGTTTTGGGAGCCTGGCACTGGCTCAAAACTTCAAATTAATATGTTGACTCCAATATGAATATTGCACTTGGTATAATGGTTGCCAGTCAGGTTGTCTGTGGAAGGACTGGATGATTGAACAAAGAGAGGAGGAACATGACTTAAGCATTCCTCAGCCTCCGGATCCTGCCTCTACTAGTTGTGTGAACTTGGGCAAGGTAGTTAACCTCTGTGTTTCAACTTCCTCATCAGTAAAAAGGAAATAATAACAGGAAGCACCTCATAGGTTTGAGGTGAGGATTAAATGAAGGAACATATGCAAAGTCTTTAAAAGGGTACCTAGTGCATTACAAGTGCCATGCTGTGGAATGTCATCATAACTGTACCAAACACTTCTCTCCAAATACTTTGAACATCCATGTAATGGATTACCTAAACCCTCCCTCCCAGCCTCTTCACACAGAATTCATTAAAGACACTAGCTTTAGACTACTCTCCCCAACATCATTGGGGGTGGGGAATCCCTTTATGAGCTAACCAAGTAATTCCTTTCACAGAAGGAACTGTCTTCAGTCACAAAGACAGCTGTGGAATGCTTGCTTATTTGGGGAGGGGATTAAGGCTCCATGAACCAAGGTGAGATGACCCAGGTCTAAGGGAAAGGGTAACTCAAATCTCCTGCACAAGGATAACTCAGAAACTTTGGTGGATAGGAAGCTGGAGAGCCAAGGAGATGAAGAAGCACAAAGGCCAGGCAGGCAGCTGAATGGAAGAGAAATTTAAGGGAAATTATCCCACTATATTTGTGTGTGTACAGTTTGCTAACTAGTTAATTTTTTCAACTGATTGGCCTTTGAAAAATAATTTATGGGGCTGGGGATGTGGCTCAAGCGGTAGCACGCTCGCCTGGCATGCATGCGGCCCGGGTTCGATCCTCAGCACCACATACAAAGAAAGATGTTGTGTCCACCAATAACTAAAAGAAATAAATATTTTAAAAATTCTCTCTCTCTCTCTCTCTCTCTCTCTCTCTCTCTCTCCTCTCTCTAAAAAAAAGAAAAATAATTTATTTTGATATTGTTTAGTACAACACAAACTCAGTTAAAAAGAAATAGCTTTCAAGCACAAAAGGGGAAAAAGTAAATGTAAAAGTCCCTCAACTCCTGGCAGTCCAGTTTGGTGTGTATGCCTCTAAATATGCTTTTATACACAGACAGTTTAATTCTTTTTATGTAAAAGTTGGGTCATAGCTGTCACAAGGTTTGGAGATTTTCTTTCCTATTGTCTGTTGTGCTATGATGAACTTTCTCCATTGTCCCAAACCTACAGCAAGATCTTGCTACCGGCTCTTGGAGCTATCTTCTTGGTTTCCATCAAGTTTCTCTCAGAGAAAGGCAGAATACTACTAATAATCACTGCCTAGATGTCCCTATATTATCAGGCAGTCAATTCTCACCTTCATTCCTCATGACACCCCTTGGAAGACATTCCCACTATTAGTGCCTATGGGGGTCACAGACGAGGGCTCGAAAGGCCCAAAAAGCAAAGGGTGAAAAGGAGGAAAGTAAAGAAGACAGAGGCAGGACTCAGACCTCCACTGTCTCTTTAAATCTTCACAATGATATTATGAAGGAGCTGTGACCACAAATGAGGAAACTGAGGCTACCGAATTCACACAGCAAGCAGCATGCCTGCTCCTTGCTGGGATGAAGCACTGAGACTTCACCAGTCCTCTCATGTCATAAGTACATCCCTTTCTATAAAATGTTGATGAAAGAAAAAACATTTCTTTAAAAATGGAAAAATAGCTGGGCATGGTGGCCCACTCCTGTAATCCCAGCAGCTCAGAAGGCTGAGGCAGAAGAATCATGAGTTCAAAGCCAGCCCCAGCAAATTAGCGAGACCCTCTCAAAAAAGGGGGGGGGGTGTGCCCCAGAGTTCAATCCCTGGAACAAAAAAAGAAAAATAAAAATATACAGTGTTCATTGAATAGAACACTCAATATAGTAAAGATGTAAATTTCCCCCAAGGTGATCTGTACATTTAACATAATTATTATCCAAATATTACCAAGATTTATCATTAATATAGGCAAGCTTACAAAACCTATAGGAAAAGGTAAAGCAACTAGAATAGTTAAAACAACTTTTAAAGAGAAGAATAAACTGGGGGAATATCTTTATTGCAAGTTAAAATATTGGATGGATACAGTAAATTGAGACAGTAGGATCCTTGGGGAGTGATAGATACAGATCAAGGGAAATGAGTAACAGACCATCACAAGTACACTCAACTGACTTTACAAATGGTGTAACAAACTTCAATGGAAGAAGGATAGAATTTTTTAAAAAATGGTGTTGGAATAAATGTTCATCCATAGGAAAAAAATTGAACCTCACACCATCTACGAAAATAAAATCAAGAGGCTGGGGTTGTAGCTCAGTGGTAGAGCACTTGCCTAGCATATGTGAGGCACTGGGTTCGATTCTCAGCACTACAAATAAATAAATAAATAAATAAGCAGGGCTTGGGTTGTGGCTCAGTGGTAGAGAACTTACCTTGCACATGTGAGGTGCTGGCTTCAGTCCTCAGCACCACATATAAATAAATAAAGGCATTGTGTCCATCTATAACCAAAAAAATAAAAAATAAAAAATAAAAAAAACAGAAATGCAAGAGAATAAATTTCTGTTGTTAAAGAAGAAAAGGTCAATCAACAACTAAAAGAAATTTCAAAAACAAATCTCTTTAATAGTTTGAAAAACATAAACTCAAAGTGGACTGTGGACTTAAATATAAAAATCATGAAACAATAAAAACATGAAAAATTACATATTACACTAACAAAATTAAAAGTTATTATGCTGAAAAGATCCTATTAAGAGGTTGAAAATACAAACTACAGATTGGAAGAACATATTTGCAAACTATATATACAACAAAGGATTGGTATACAGAATATATAAAGAACTCTCAAAATCCTATAGTTAAAAATAAAGATCCATTTGGAAAATAAGCAAAAGGTATGGATAGAAAAGAGAATATATAGATGACAAAGAAGAACATGAAAATATGTACATCATCATTAGCCATTAGGGAAATGCAAAGTAAAACCACACCAATGAGAATGGATAATATAAATAATGGTAATAATAAATGTTAGCAACTGAATTTTTTAATTGGTACTTGGGGATTGAACCCAGGGGTGCTTTACTTCTGAGCTATATCCCCAGTCATTTTTAAATTTTGTTTCTTTCTTTTTTTTTTTTTTTTTTTTGGTACCAGGGATTGAACTTAAGGGAGATTAACCACTGAGCCACACCCCAAGTCTTGTATTATATTTTTATTTAGCGACAGGTTCTGAATTGCTTAGGGCCTTGCTAAGTTGCTGAGGCTGGCTTTGAACTTGTGATCCTCCTACCTCAGCTTCCTGAGCTGCTAGGATTATGGGCATGTGCCACTGTACCCAGCCTTTTTTTTTTTTTTATTTTTGAGACAGGGTCTCACTAAATTGTTGAGGATCTCACCAAGTTTCCAAGTCTGGTCTCGAACTTGCCATCTCCTTGCCTCAGCCTCCTAAGTCACTGGTAATACAAGTGTGCACCACCACACCCAGCCTAGCAATGGAAATTTTTCATACATTGCTTTTAGGAATATACAATGGCAAGGCTCATTCTGATATGTGCGTAACTAAACATGTACTTATCATAGAACTCCACAAGTCACTCTTGGGCATTTATCCAAGAGAAATGATAATTTATGTTCACACAAAAACCTGTATGTAAATGTTCATGGTAACTTTACAATAGCAAAACCAGGTAATCCATAAGTCTTTCAATCACAACCCATATGGACATCAAGAACATTATACTTAGTGAAAAAAAAAGTCAATCCCCAAAGTACAGGATTTCATTTGCATAACATTCTCAAAATTACAAAAATTTAGAGATTGAGAACAGATCAATCACTGATAAGGTGTAAAAGTAAAGCAGTATGGATATGAATATAAATGGAAAATACAAAGGAGGCAACTGAAGAGTTTTACATCTTGGCAGTGCTGATGATCACCCAATTCACTAAGTGTATACATGGGATAAAACCACAGAGAACCACTTGTACATGAACACATGTAAAAATGATGAAAACTGAATAAAGCCCACATTCTAGTTAATATTATTGTACCATTACAAATTTCCTGAATTTGAGATTATGCTAGCTATATGACATATCACTAAGAGGGAGAGCTTGGTGGTAGGTACATGGGTCTCTATATACTACTTTTGCAATTTCCTGTGAGTCTATAATTATTTTAAAATATTTTTAAAATATTTTTAAAGTTGTAAATGTACACAATACCTTTATTTTTTAATTTATTTTTATGTGGAACTGAGAATCAAACCCAGTGCCTCATGCATGCTAGGCAAGCACTCTACCCCTGAGCCACAACCCCAGCCCCTTAAAATATTTTTTAAAGAAAACTATTTCAAATTCCAGAGTCGCAGAAATTTACCTTGGTACATTTCATAACCAGAATTGTTCTTACTGTGTTAATTGCTATTCATGCATATGTGAGGCAGTTTAAAAAGTCCTCCACCTTTTGATAGGTTTTGCAAATAGGTATGCTGAAGGAAAGTGCACTAATGTTTCTTTTTAAAATACTGACCTGGGCTGGAGTTGTGGCTCAGCAGTAGAGCACTCACCTAGTGTGAGCGAGGCCCTGGGTTCAATCCTCAGCACCACGTAAAAATAAAAATAAAGGTATTGTGTCCAACTACAACTAAATAAACAAAATATTTTTTTAATTTATATTTTTATATTTATATTTTTAAAATAAAGTTACATGCATATGATAAAAATATTAATATTTTACATCCTAAATAGCTTTTGTTCATGTAGGAGATAGAAATATAATGTTTTAGAAATAAAAACTGAAATTGTAAAAATGTTTACTAACCCTTTAAAATAACAATAGTGACTGGGGTGTTGCTCAGTGGTAGAGCACTTGTGTGGTCTTGCATTTGATCCCAGAACCAAAAAGAAAAAAATAGAAAAATAGAAAAAATAACAATGAACCCACTACAAATTTGTGTAAATAAAATTTTATTAAAAGAACCACTTTACATTTTTTGCAAATAACTTTAATATCTGCATTAATACAAGACAGCTAGATTCTCATATTTGCTTCTGCATTTAAGGTTCTAATATGTTGTTTTGGTTGAATTTTACGAAAAAAATCCAAATTCATGGAGATACAGTTAGAAAAAGGACGAATTCCTAAACACCCTGAAAAGGTCCCAGGTGTCTCCAGGGTTACTCAGACCACACTTTGGAGAACCACTGTGGTTAGAGAGACATTAAAATATTTACAAATAAAACGTTAGCATATCTTCAGTTTGGATTAAACTCTTCCCAAACACACATACAACCTATGTCAGGGTGTACACAAATGATTCTTATTATTTGTGGTAGTGAGGCTATATAAAGTCAACTTATACAATTAATTAGCAAATAGTGAACTACTATTCACAGTAGAACTCCAAGGTTCATTTCCTGTGAACCTCTGGTCTCATTCCTTTCAAATGATCAATACATGAATTAGTTTTATATATGTTTCTGTTTAAAGATATCTTATTTATTATCTATATTTTTAAAGAATTGAATTTGGTGTCAACATACCTTATATATAATCAGAGATATAATAAATTATGATATAATGGTGTATTAAGAATTGTAATGCAAAAATAAAGAAAGAAAGAAAATTTAAAAAGAATTAATTATATATGATATTTCTTTACAACAAAACATGAGGCGAGAAGGGTTTAAATTCTTCCTGCTCTCAGGTAGCATGACCATAAATGACTTTAGTTTTCAGCCACACAACAGTGCTCTCCACTCTGCTTTTTAAAATCAGTCATCTCATAAACCCATTAATTTAGGTGCTTTTCCATCTATTTCACAGCTTCATCTCACACTAAAGATGGTATCTTATCTCTTCCCAGAGAAGGCTCACATATTTTATTTTAGTTGTAAATGAACACAATATCTTTATTTTATTTTATTTTTAATTTACTTTATTTTTTACGTGATGCCGGGGATTGAATCCATTGCCTTACACATGCTAGCCAAGTGCTCTACCAGTGAGCCACAACTCCGGCCCCAAGCCGCACATATTAACTGGCAAATTTCTTCTTCCTTTTTCTGGATGTACCATATTGTTGATTCATTAACATTGAACTCACAACCAAAAGTATTATAACTCATGCCTAAATGAAGCTTATCTAATACATATATTTTCTCCATAAGGCACATCACTTCTGGCAATTAGGAACACTAGACAACATATCAGTGTAATGATTAGGGGCCATTTTAAACAGTGAAATCATCAACAAAAGGCATAAAATGTGGCATTAGATACACTATGAAAAAGATATGGCATAAGAGCTAAAACAAGAAGACAGTGTGTCATTTTATCTAAACTCAACTGAGAACATTGAGTGCTTGGCCAATCTGTGCAGGTCCACGAATGACCATGAAAGTACTTCAGGTACTGATTGTGGGGTTAAAGATAAGTTTAAGCAAGTAGGTAAACTTGCAAATATGAAATCTGTGAATAAAAAGGACCAACTACTTTAAACAACTTACAACTGCACATACCCACACGTGCGCGCGCGTGTGTGTGCGCGCGCGCATGCGTGTGTATGACATTTTATGGATGAACAGAAATCATTAATTATTGGTGCTAGAATATGGGGGTTCATTATTCTAGTCTAATTTTGTATATGTTTGCATTTTTTCCAAAATGAGAAAGTTTTTTAAAAGTGGTTTATTTTTCCATTGGATTACTATTCCACTTTGCCTTGATCGGGCTTTTCCTTAGGGAAGTCTGCTACTGTGAAAGGTGAAGCCAAAGTGACTTTATGGTACAGAGGGTCAACCACCACCAGCTCAAACTACCACAAGTCCTCCTTGGGGGTATGAATCCAATACATAGTCCCTGCTGAAAGTGGGACAACAACAGGCAGAGGTATGAGGTCAACAGCTCTTTTTCTTGGAAAGAATTTCTAGGTAATTATCTAAGAGGCAATGGAATTTAAATCCTATAATATTTTGAGAGCCCACTGAGCCCAGACCAGCTCACTCTGTGGAAGTATGGTTCTTAATGTGACCTTAGTAAAGATAACTTAGATTTTAGTTCAAGAGTGTAGATTCAGTCACTTTCTAGCCTGGGTTAAGTCAGTAAATCCTTGGTAAATACAACATTTTCCAACAAATTTTCATATATTTTATATATATATAGCCTATACATACATGTAAAACATATATAAACACATACACACATACATACACATGTAACATTTATATAATTATATATGTTTGAAAGGTTGGCATTTTTAAATATCCAGAGGAGGGAAGATACTTTCTAATTTAGAAGCTAAAGTATCCTACTATCCTGGTTTCTAAGATCAGACCCTCTACCAGAGTGTGGATCACATCCTTTCCCTTCTGAGAACTTCATGCATCAGCTGCCTCCTCCCTCTTCTACATTTTCAATTTTCTCTTTCTCATAGCTCTTCCCCATCAGCCTGTGCACATTCCCAAGTCTCTAACATTTTTATCAAAATCTTCCCTCAGTCTTGTGACCTTCCAGCTGCCATTAGATCATTCTCTTTCCAAGCTTATTGAAGGTATAACATGCACTAACAGTCTCACTACTTCAACACCCAATCTTCGGGTTTTACATCATGTGTAAAAAAATCGCCCCAAAACTTAGGGCTTAAATAATAATTATTTAATTATATTCATGACTGTGTGAGGAATGTGGGCAAGTCTACCCTATGAGGTATCTAATGGGGTCAGTGGTATCCAGCTGATTGGCAGGTTGGTCTGGAGGGCCCCAGATGGCTTCCTTCATTCCTATGCCTGCCACCTGGTGGAGATATCTGGAAATTGGGCTTAGCTGTGTTGCTGTCTCAGGGCTTCTTTACTTGGTCTCCTTAGCAAGGTGCTCAGATTTCTTATGTGGTTGTTCAGAGCTCCAAAAGGCCAAGGCAAAAGTTTCAAGGCTTCTTACAACCTACCCTTGGAATTTAAGCAGCATCACTTCCTTACATTTTCACAGAGCACACCAGATTTAAGAGTAGGGGACTACACAGGGGAATGGTTTCTGGAAAGGATGATTAATAAGAGCCACATGCTGTTATCTACCACCCCCATGTACTCCTCAAACCACTACAATGTGGTCACACTCCCTGCCACTCCACTGCAAATGTGAACTCTGAGGTGAAGATCTTTTAGATGCTAAATCCAATGGATGCTTTTTAGTGCTTGCTTTCCTTGCTTTTCTCTGAATTGAACTCTATTGGCCACTAACTCCTTCTTGAAACTCATCTCCCCTGGCTTCTGTATACCACATTTCCTGTTTTGACTTTCCTTTTCTGACTGCTTCTCAGTCTCTCAAAGTGACTAATTTCTTATAGTATCCCCTGCTTTACCACTGGGCTTTGTTATCAGTTCCCATTCTGTATATGTTATCCAGTTATATCACTTACACAGGTAGCTTCATCTATGCTTATCTGCCAGTCATTCTTCAATATATATCACCCTCTCAGACGTCTCTTCAGCCTTCCAGATTCATATATATTCTGCTTAACTGTCTCACAGATACTTCAAACATGGCCAAAGCTGAATTCACCTTCTCCCTTAAACTTGCTTTCTTTTCTATCCTCTATTTACCACCCATCTAGATGCTAAAAGCAGAAATTTGAAGCTAGTCCTTAACTCCTCTCTTTTATTTCCCTGCCTATACTTTGTCACTAATCCCTGACCATCCAACCCAGTAAAACACTTGTCAATTTATCTACCCTGTGCATCCCACACAGTAGGTCTGGCAGAGGACTGGGTAGTGGTCTTGGCCTGTTGTTCTGGTCTATAAACTGCAAAGAAAGTATAGTTTACTACATTAAGTTCAAATATTGCTTTTTTTTAAAAAAAAAAAAAGCAGAGGTGATCCAGAGATACTAGGATAGGAGGTGTTTGATGAATGAAACTCCTTATGGGAGAGGCACTCAGGTTGGTGACAGTAGGATTCCACCTGTGTAGGGTGACATTATTTAAGTTCACAGTAGACCAAGTGGGAGATTACCAAGCCCCTCATACCTCCAAACGTGTCATCCTAAAATGTCATCACCTTTAGCTTACTTAATTGTAAAGACTTCCTTTATCAAGTCATATCTTCTGGATCAAACATCCAAAGCCTACATACAAATTCTTACTGCACTAGAGTGCTCCTGCCATATATGCCACAGGTTAAATAATAGTAGTGACTTGACAGGTTTTGGCTTCCAATAAAAGACCAAGTAGCTTTCATCAAGTTCATCTTCCTTCAAATATAGCAAGTATATACCCTGGACAAAATATTAAAAAAAAATAACTGCCTGCAAATATTGACAAGTAGGCAGAAACTGGAAGAAAATCAACACTTCAAAGATGGGATCAGATCTAGATGAGCTTCCCATTTTTAAGACTTTTAGCCACAGAGTAGGCCCCAGTCAGTGCTCTGGTGGCTGGCTGAAATTGAATCTTACTAACTTGAAAATCAGAGGACAGAGCTCAGGGTTTCTACAGAAGCTGGAAAGAGTGGGGGTAAAATCCTAGAATGGACCAAGCCTGATAGGTAGAGCCCTAAATTCTGCATATAAAATGCCTCAAAGTCTGACAAACCTCTGAATTATAAGTGTGTGGGGCCATCTTCAAACAGTCCATGTAAATTTCAAAGAACTGAATAGGTATTTCAGTTGGTGCCTACCATAAGAGAGACTGAGTATGGAGTTTGAGTTATATTAACTGTCTGCTAAAACAAAAACAAAAATCAATACTTTTCATAGGGAAAAAATGAATTACAGATTTGCATCCTCTACAATGTTCAGGAGACAAGTCAAAATGAATGGATATATAGGAAACAGGAATATATTACCCATACTGAAGAAGAAAGGCAATCAATAAAAAGTGACCCCAAGATGACCAACATTTTCAGAATTAACAAACAAGAATTTTAAGCAGCTATTATAACTATGCCTAAGGACATAGGGAAAATGCCCATAATAAATAGTGACTAGTTACACTGCAACCATATAAAGATGACCAGCCCATAGATATGGGCAGCTGGCTCAAGGCTTATAAGAAACGGGTCATGGCAAGCCTGGCCCCCTGATGTGCCTTAGCTCAGATTGTTATTACCTTCAGGTAGATTACTGAAACAGTCTCATAAACTATCTCCCTGCTCCTGGTTACTATTTACTATAATCTCACCTCCCACCAATACACACACGGATCCTAAACACATCTACATTGATTTTAGAATTACCTTTTACAACAGTTTTTATCAAGACTTCAATGATATCAAGTAACAGAAATGCTACTTAAACTTGGGCAAAAGAGGGAATCTATTAGAAGCCTCACATAATCATAGGGGCATATGGGCATCAAAGACAAGTAAGACTAGGAACTTGAACACGAATCTTATAATCATGCATGTATATAGGGTAATAAAGTCCGTCTCATTCCACCATCTTTCCTACCTTCATATCTCCTCCCCTCCCCTCACTCCCCTCTTCCCAATCCAAAGGTCCTCCATTCTTCCCTCCCCCCCCATTATGGAACAGCATCCACTTATCAGAAAAAAACATTCAGCCTTTGGCATTATTTTAGACAGATTTTCTCCCTTTGACCATAAAAGGGCCATCAGCTGTGGGCTGGCGTTATAGCTCAGTGGTAGAGCACCCACCTAGCATGTGTGAGGCACTGGGTTCTGAGCTCAGCACCACATATAAATTAATTAATTAAATAAAGGTCCATCGACAACTAAAAAAAAAAAAGTAATTAAAAAAAAGGGGGGCCATCAGCAGTTTCTGGCCACACATTTTCCAGTCATGTCACAATTTTTTCCTCAATTAAGTCAAAAAAAGTAATTAAAGTGAAGTATTCTGATTGTCCTGGCCTGGATCACATGGCCATACCTCAATCAATCAAATTGTTTGCCAGAGAGACAGAGTACTGATTGGAAGATCTCACTAGAACTGCATGGTTAGATAGGAAAGGGACAGTACACCAAAAACCAAAATAATACAAATAAACAGGCTTTTGCTTCTAGGTGAAGCCAAAGGCCCTAGGAAAACAAACATAAAGGTCTAATAGGTTCCCTGCATTCTCCACTTAAATTGGGGATGATACCATCCTACATGCAATCCTCTATGCAAATGTCAGAGTCCTGGAATCTCCCTTATAGAAAAGACTGCTAGCTTTCACCTAATATCTGTTCTCTCCTTACCCCTGCAACATAGCATTTTGCTGCTTGGAACATGAATGTGCTCATTGGAGTTGTATCTTATACCCTGAAGATTGGACACTAAACCCTTTGAAAGAGAAATGAATTTCTATCCAGTTTAGCCAGTGGCTATTTTGTTGTTGTTGTTGTTGTTTTTTAATGCATTATACTATACTCTTTCTTTTTAAAAAAAAAAAAAAAAACAAGCACTCTACTGACTAAGCTATATTCTCAGCCCTGATCTGTAATCTTTTTTTAAAAAAATCTTTATTTATTTTTTTAGTTTTCAGCAGACACAACATCTTTGTTTGTATGTGGTGCTGAACCCGGGCCACACACATGCCAGGCAAGAACACTACTGCTTGAGCCACATCCCCAGCCCCTATACTCTTTCTTTTATTTTCTTTTACATTGAGATATTTATTTCCATATTTTTATTGGTACATTACAATTATACATAACCCATCGTTATTTTGGCTATCTGATAACGTACAGCTCAACCTAATCCGAACTAACAACCCCACACTTCCCACATCCAATCATGGCACAACAAGGACGTTAAGAGTGAGGGTTAAGAGCTGGGGTTGTAGCTCAGTGGTAGAGCACTTGCCTAGCATGTGGGAAGCCCTAGGTCCGATCCTCAGCACCACATAAAAATAAATAAATAAAGATATTGTGTCCATCTATAACTAAAAAAAATTATTTAAAAAAAAAACAGTATGGGTTAAGAGTCAAGCCACTTAGCTGGGTGCAGCAGCACATGCCTGTAATCCCAGTGGCTCAAGAGGCTGAGGCAAGAGGATTGCAAGTTCAAAGCCAGCCTCAGCAAAAGTGAGGAGCTAAGCAATTCAGTGAGACCCTGCCTCTAAATAAAATACAAAATAGGGCTGGAGATGTGGCTTAGTGATTGAGTGCCCCTGAGTTCAATCCCCAGTACCAAAAAAATAAAAAATAAAAAGTCAAGCCACTTGAGTTTGAATTTATGCTCTGCCACTTACTAGCTCTGTTCACCAAATTTCTTTATCTCTATGTTCCTGTTTCATTGTGCATAAAATGACATTAATGACACTTATCTATCTCACAGGTTGGTTGTAAGGATTTAGCAAGATAATCGATGTATGTACTTAGAATACTACCTAGAACATGGCTCAGTGAGCATTAGCTATTTTTTGGGTTGGGGAGGCTGCAAATTTTATCTACTAAAGATTTTGGGAAACTCTCCCTTCCTCCACAACCTATTCCTACTTTGCCTTAATGAGGCCTGCCCCCAGTCCCATTCCTCTAAATGCTGCCTCAACCTGACTTTTCTAAAATACCTCGATCTAACGAGGTCACTCCTACTTGAATCTCCTCAGTGACTCCCATTTACCTACAAAAGGAAGCCTTAACCCCTTCACCTAGTGGCCAAGGCCCTTTTGGATAAAGGCTTAACTGACCTTTCTGAACTAACCTCCTGCCACTCTTCTACAATGCCCCACACCCCAGCCATACTCAACTATTCTCTGCCATCACCTCCCTAACTGCCTCTCAAGTGTTAACTACTCCCATTGCCCACCTCCTGAACTCCTTTGGCTGCCGTGGTACCATACTTTCTTGGTCTTCTTCCAATTCCCCTTGCTATTCCTTTTCTTTCTCATTCTTCAATTTCCTTGTAAGGTTCCACAGAGTTCCATCCTAAACCCACTTCCTGTTTTGCTGCATGTCCCGTCCCTGAGTGATGGCATCCATTTTTAAGCTCTATCTATATGCTCATGACTCCTAGTTCTTTACTCCTGACCTCTCTCATGAGTTTTGGCTTAAAATAACCTTTTTTTATATTTTTATTTTGAGACAGGGTCTCACTGAGTTGCTTAGGGACTCACTAAGTTGCGGAGGTTGGCTTTGAACTTGGGATTCTCCTACCTCAGCCTCCTAAACCGCTAGAATTACAGGTGTATACCACCACACCCAGATGGTTGCAAACATCTCTATAGATGACATCTCCTGAACAGTCACCTTAACCTCAGCATGTCCCAAACTGAACTTATCTTCCGCATCTTAAACCTGCTTTTCCTCTTCATTCTGAATTTGTTGGTGACACCACCATCACCCAAGCCTGAAACTCTTCATTCTCTGCATGTAAGAAATTACCCAATCCTGACCATTTACATACTCAGTAACTCTCCAATCCATCTTCTCTCCATACTCACTCTCATCCTTTCTAGCCCGGACTCTGCAATAGTCTGTCTCCAGTCATTATGCTTTGAAATCAACTGACAACCTTTTATCTACCACTAGTGAAAACTTTACATTGTCACTGCCCTGCTAGAAACTGTTTTTTTGTTTTTGGTTTTATTTTTTTGTTTGTTTGTTTGTTCTTTTAGTACTGAGGATTGAACTTAGAGGCACTGAACCACTGAGCCACATCCCCAGCCCTATTTTTTATTTTACTTAGAGTCTCACTGAGTGGCTGAGTACCTCGCTATTGCTGAGGCTGGCTTTGAATTCATGATCCTCCTTCCTCAGCCTCCCAAGCCACTGAGATAACAGGTGTGTGCCACTGTGCCTGGCTGGAAACTCTTTATTGATTCCCAGTTAGACAAAATTACTCCATCCCCTGTTGTATGCCAAGATCTATGCTAAGTATAAAAACTGCAATGTTGAACATGAAATCATCCCTACCTCTTAGTGGACTTACCACCTGGAATGATAGACACATAAATGCATACTAATCATAAGTGATAAGTCCTGTGATAAATATACTCACAGAACATTAATAGGAGCACACAACTGAGTTCCTTAGGGACTATATCTTCCTAATCTTTGTGACCCCCAACATCTAGTACTAGGTTTAATTCAGAAGAGAATTTTATCTGAATTCTGAATAGATACTCTTCTCTTATCTTCAGTCTCCTTCTATATAAAAAGACTCATAACTCATCTATTAAATAAATGCAATTTATAAACCTGTCTGAATCCTGATTTGAATAAAATACATGCAATTTTAAAAGATGAGAAACCAGGTAAATTTAACAGGGCTAGATATTTGATGATGTTAAGGAATTACTGTAGGGTTTTTTAGTGTTAAAATGTTATTGCCTTGTGTTAAAGAGTGTTTATCTTTTAGAGCTATTGAGTTTTGGGAGGTTTTTTTGTTTGTTGTGTACTGGGGATTGAACCCAGAGATGCTTCATCACTGAGCTACATCTCTAGCCCTTTTTATTTTTTTATTTGAGACAGGGTCTCACCAAGTTTCTTAGGACCTCACTAAGTTAATGAGACTGGCTTCAAACTTGTGACCCTCCTGCCTCAGACTGTGCTGCTGGGATTACTGGTGTGTGCCACTGTGCCCAGCAAAAAAGTACTTCAAAATGAAATAATATGATGAGATTGTCTGGGAGCTGTCTGAAAATAATATGTGTTGTCAGATGAGGGTATAACTGAAAGAGGACTGATAATGCCTGTTATTAATTGCTGAAGCAGGCTGAGGTATAAAATGAAAGATAAAATTAATCTCTCAGGGTTTCATGGCAATTAAATAATTATATAAAATGTCTGACTATAGTACCTGATGTCTCAAAAAATAACAGTTTTATCTGGGTACAGTGGCACATACCTGAAACCCCAACAACTCAGGAGGCTGAGGCAGGAAGATTTCAAGTTCAAGGCCAGCCTCAGTAATTTAGCAAGACCCCGTATCAAAATAAAATAATAAAAAGGGTTGGGGAATGTAACTTAGTGATAGAGAGCGCTCCGGGTACAATCATTAGTATACACACACACACACATGCACGCGCATGTGTGTTTACAAGTTTGCTTCTCTCCTCACCTCTTTAAATCCATCCACATAAGGGCATTACATGGGAGACAGCAGATCAGTGGAGTGGGAATTAGAATTCCAGCATCTGAAGGACTGGAAAAATACTTGGCATCATTTCTCTTCTCTGGCTGGTAATGACTGACCAACTAGAACACCAGATGTCTCCCAGAGCAGCCTTGGGCAGGAATTGAAGTGTTTCAAAACTAGCAAAACAAAAGAAAAGAAATCACAGCTTTAACTTTTGTGGACAGGACACAAAAACTCATTTAGAAGTAAATATGGGCTCTTAGCTGGAATAGGGCTGGCCATTTCCTCTGCTGCTCAAATCTCTCTGCAATATCGCCATCTGGTGGCTATCTAGCATCACTTTATTTCGTTCCCAGATGCAGTGCCCTCTGATGGCTTTGAATACACTTAGAAAGTTCTGGAACTGGGGCTGGGGATGTGGCTCAATTGAATACGCGCTCGCCTGGCATGCATGAGGCACTGGAATCGATTCTCAGCACCATATAAAAATAAAAATAAAGATATTGTGTCCACCTAAAACTAATAATATAAAATATTTAAAAAAAGAGAAAATTCTGAAAGGAAACAGCTTCACTCAGTGAAATGTTCTATGAACTGCTCAAAGTTAATCCTCATGTCCTACAAAGTTCCTTATGCTCAAACTCCATTATAGCCCCTCTCTGTTAGAATTGTTTACCTGTGAGGATTCATTCATTTACTCACCCAACAAATTTATTCTCTAAATGCCACACTTAGGATAGACACTGTGGGACAGGAGACACAATGGTAAACAAAATGAATTGAGGACAGAAACAAAAAATTAAGCATGCAAACAGAATTAAAACATCCCCCTTTCCACCCATTATAAAATAGTTTTTAAATTTATTGATACTGGGGATTGAGCCCAAGGCCCCATGCATGCTATGCATGGCACGATACCACTGAGCTACACCTTCAGCTCTAATTATTGCAATAGATAAAATTTGGATGCCACTCCTCACCCAAACTGGGAACACATTCCTCATGCTAAGAGGGGAGGTTGGAGGGACTGTGACCACTACCCCCCAAACTGACAAGCCCAAAGATGGAAAGATTACCCATTCAGGCCTACCTGCATCTACATATGTATAATTCCAGTCCTTTTGTCACTAATTCCCTTGCCTCCTCTCCTTTAAAAATTTTGCTAATTGTCAGGGATTTTAAAGATGGAATGAAGTTTCTTCCATTTTTCTTCAAAGATATATTTGAATATAAAACCTATTTGCCTATATATTTTGGAGGGGGAATACTGGAGGTTAAACTCAGGGTGTTCTACCACTGAGCTACATCCACAGTTCATCCCTCTTTGTCTTTTACTTTGAGACAGTATATCACTAAGTTGCCCAAACTGGCCTTGAACTTGTGATCCTCCTGCCTCAACCTTGTCACTAGAATTACAGTCATGCACCATTGCATCTGGCTAAATTATATATATTTTGTTTTGTCTGATTAGGGCCTTTAATTTTCTCTGAAATATTTCTATCTTTGGCAAACAAATTCCCCGTTCAAGTTTGCTAACCTCATTCTTTAAGATGCAAATTTCTTCCTAGTTTCAACTTTGGAAATGCAAATTTCTGGCTTATAAAACTAGCATGGAATGTCTGGCTTATAAAACTAGCAAACGTTAATTCTAGGTTTTAATTTTTTTCTTGTATACACCTATGTTTATATATATATATATAGCTTATATATAGTCTGCTTACATGGTACTAAATTGACTTATAAAAAAATTAGTCCAATTGCCTTTTGATTCACATGACTTTAAATCTATAATACACTATTTAAATTTGTTCATAATAAAAATGTCTTTAAAATCTAGTAACTAATTTTTCTGGCCTGCTAACCAATTAATATATTGGTCTCTAGATACTGAGATATAATGTCCATTGTTTTCTCTATATAGCAACCTTTGAGGACATTTTTGGCAAAGAATAATTTAAACGTTAACTATGCTTGATTTCTGTAAGTAAAGCTAACTATTAAAATGAATAAATTAAGCTGGGAGTGTAGCACACACCTGTAATCCCAGTGGCTGGAAGGCAGAAGGATTCAAAGCTGACCTCAGCAACTTAGCAAGGCCCCATGCAACTCAGGGAGACCCTATCTCTAACTAAATATAAAAGGGATGAGATGTGGCTCAGTGGTTAAGCACACTGGGCTCATCCCCAGTACCAAAAAAATAAATAAATAAATTTAAATTTTCTAAAAGGTGACATTTCAAATTATTTTGTTTTTACAAGGAAACCTCAATCCAGAGATGAAAACTCTTAGGCTTTTCATACCTGAAAAATATTCCATCTACTTTTTTTATTTAAAAAATTTTTAGTTGTTGATGAACCTTTATTTTACTTATATGAGGTGCTGAGAATCAAACCCAGTGCCTCACACATGCTAGGCAAGTACTCTACCACTGAGCCACAACCCCAGCCCTCCATTTTCTTTTAATTAGTGTATGATGTTTATATTTATATATGATATTCAAGGTTTGTTTAAAATATGAATTGTTCAATAGATTTAAAAATTCACAAGTGACCTGCCAGACATGGTGGTACACACCTATAATCCCAGTGACTAGGGAGTCTGAGGCAGGAGGATCTCAAATTCAAGGCCAGCCTCAGCAACTTAACAAGACCCTAAGCAACTAAGTGAGACCCTGTATCAAAATAAAAAAGTTAAAAGGGATGGCAAATGTAGCTTAGTGGTGAAGTGTCTCTCGGTTTAATCCTCAATACAGAAAAAAATTAGAAATTCATCAGTGAGTCTATACTTTCCTTGCTCCAAACCAGAGATAAGTCAAAGAAAATAACAGATGATTTAAAATGCTAATAAGCTATATACAGTTTCTACTTCTGAAATATCATTTTATAATGAGCTAAAATTAGGGAGATTTTGTTTTTAATTTCATAACTCCTAAAAGTACTTTCAGAAATTAACTATTAGTCTGTTCACACATTCATTCAGTAATCTAAACTTGTTAAAAACTTGTGTGTCTGTTTTAAATTTATTTTCACAACTACCTTGTTAAAAAAAATACATGATATACAGGATATGATGTTGAAACTGGGTTCTCCACCTCTGCTTCTGTAGTTGCTGGTGAAGTTACAGCCCTCCGCAGCAGCAGCAGCTCCTCACAACTGGGCATGCCCTCCAGCATTAGCAGCTGGTCTCAGTCACCAGGACTGGATTCTTTGGAAGTGAGTGGGACCTGTGTTGTATATCTCCATAGCAGGCAAATGCCCACTTAGTGCTGCAGCAGACCTTATCCACCCACTAGTGACTTCTTTCCAGGTTCTTGTCCTGAGAATTTGAAGAATGAAACCCAGGGACAAGAGAAAGTGAAAGAGTTGCGTTTGTTCAAGTAAGAAGAAAAGAAACAGAGCTCTTGCTGGGCAAGAGGGGACTAGAAAGCAGGTTGCCACTTAAGTGTACTAGTCCAGGGGTTATTAGAAAAATGCCAAGGCTACTGGTCAGCAGCTATACTTGTCAGGTATTGGAAAGGTGCCATGCCTATTGGTTCAGCTTATGACCCTTTAATTAGTTGTGCCCTTTTAGGCCTTGAGTCTGTAACCTTCATTCTGGTCCATCCCACTTGTCTTTTTACACTACTCTGGGACAAATGGGTCAACTGGAATGCTTGCAGTGTTCCTACAGGTTAATTTCATGGATTAGCCTACACGTTTAGAGAATCTGTTATGGGGCTTAATGCCCTGCCTGCCTGCCTCTCTTTTACTATCTACTTTATCTATTCAATGTTGCTTATAAAACAACTCCAGTAATTTTCATTTATAGTTTCATGTTTTCTGCACAAACTGGCTGGTTTTTTTAAACATTTTTTTGGTTGTAGTTGGACACAATAACTTTATTTATTTATTTTTATGAGGTGCTGAGGATCCAACCCAGTACCTCACATGTGCTAGGTGAGCGTTCTACCACTGAGCCACAACCACAGCCCCTGCGTAGGTTTTATTGTTCTGTAATAAGCAAGGTGCTTCACTGTGTTCTTAAAAAATGCTAAATGGGGGGACTGTAGTAGTGGCTTAGTGGCAGAGTGCTTGCCTGGCATGTTTGAGGCCCTGGGTTCAATCCTCAGCACCATATAAAAATAAATAAATAAAATAAAGATATTGTGCCTGTCCACAACTAAAAAAATGTTTTTAAAAAACAGTTTGTCTTATCAAGAGAATTTGGAAGCGGGGCACAGTGATGCACGCCTGTAATCTCAGTGGCTCAAGAGGCAGGAGGACTGCAAGTTCAAAGCCAGCCTCAGCAACTCGGTGAGGCCCTAAGTAACTCATCAAGACCCTGTCTCTAAATAAAATATAAAAAGGGCTGGGGATGTGGCTTAGTGGTTAAGGGCCCCTGGGTTCAATCTCTATTACCAAAAAAAAAAAAAAAGAAAGAAAGAAAAAAAACAGAGAGAGAATTTGTTTTCTACTGATTAAGTCCTACAAGAGTTAAGATTTATTCAAATCTTCATTTGTTCTAAAATTGCTTTTAGTCTGTAACTCTAAAGCTTTAAAATCTGCCAGTTAAATATAATGCTATTGTTATCAAGAATACAAGCAACAATAAATGTTGGTGAGAATATAGGAGAAAAGGCACACATTGCTGGTGGGACTGCAAATTGGTGCAACCAATCTGAAAGTAGTATGGAGATTCCTAGAAAACTTGGAATGGAACCACCATTTTTACTGAGCTATCCCACTCCTAGGTTTGTACCCAAAGGACTTAAAATCAGCATACTACAGTGACATCAATATTTATAGCAACACAATTCACAATAGCTAAACTGTGGAACCAACCTAGATGCCCTTCAATAGATGAATAGATAAAGAAACTGTGGTACATATACATAATGGAATATTACTTAGCATTAAAAGAGAATAAAATTATGGCATTTGCAGGTAAATGGATGAAGTTGGAGAATATCATGCTAAGCGAAATAAACCAATCCCAAAAAACCAGGGGCCAAATGCTTTTTTGGATAAGTGGATGCTAATCCTTAATGGGGAAGGGCATGGGATGAGTGCAGGAACTTTGGATGGGGCAAAGAGGAGGGGGGAGGGGACAAGGGGGTAGGAAAGATGCTGGAATGAGACGCACATCATTTTCCAAGGTACATGTATGACTGTACAAATGGTGTGACTCTACTTCATATACAACCAGAGAAGTGCAAAATTCTGCTCCATTTGTATACAATGAATCGAAGAGCTTCCTACTGTCATGTATAACTAATTAGAGCTAATTAATGAATAAATAAATAAAATGCTGTTGATCATGTTGTTGTCTTACTGTTACAGAATTGAGGACTTTCAAGAAACTGAGACAGCGTGAAAACTCACCCTTTAAACCCTGATTCTTGTGATCATGTCATAAAGATTTCAGACATGTCACTCTGAGTAACAGGAATGAGTTTATTGAAAGGACAGGAAAAGGGAAAGGGCACACTCTCAAGGGAGACAGTGGGTCCTCTCAGAGAGGAGAGGGACAATGTGCCTCTCCTGTATTCAAGATTTTTTTTTTTAACAGAGAGAGAAGAGAGAGAGAGAGAGAGAGAGAATTTTTTTTTAATATTTATTTTTTAGGTGTAGATGGACACAACACAATGCCTTTATTTTTATGTGGTGCTGAGGATTGAACCCGGGTCCCGCCCGTGCTAGGCAAGCGCTCTACCACTGAGCCACAATCCCAGTCCCTGTATTCAAGTTTTATTGGGGACCCCAAAGAAGTTTCCAGAGAGTCCCACCCAGGTCCATCTCTTGGCTGACAGCAGGTGACATCAGTATCTATTGCTATGAAAACTGAAGTTACCCTTGGCCTGGCTAAGTGGTTCTAACTGAATTGTTAATCATTTTATAGGTTTTATGGTCAGGAGAAATTATCCCTATGTTCCAGGATCTGGTCTGTGAAAAGGGTCACAAAAGTGTCTCCCTTCAAAGTAACTTGGGTCCCTCTTATCAATGTTATTTCCTGCTTGCATTTCCTTGCAAATAACAGGTAGTTTGGTAAGAATGTGACATATCCTGTCCAGTTAGGGCAGGCAGGGCTGCAGGCAAATTGCTTTTTGGCAAAGAAAGTATGTAGGTATCTGCACAGTGGGCCCACTTTATAGAGTTATTCTCTTAACCTTGTGTTCCCACCATTCACATCTGTCTGTTCCCTAACACTAGGAATTCACACAGAGGAGGAACTGGATTCAGGACCAGCAAGCCTCTTGGCATATGTGATGGAAAAAAATTTCAGCATGTGCCAGTCAGAAACATAGACTGAGGGGACTGGGATTGTGGCTCAGCGGTAGAGTGCTCGCCTAGCATGTGTGAGGCCCTGGGTTCTATCCTCAGCACCACATAAAAATAAATAAATAAAGGTATTGTGAATAGTATATTGAACGACCCGGGAAGATGGCGGCGAGGGGAGTGCATTGCCCCCGTGTGCTGCTTCACTGTGTGGGAATATGACAAGTCAGGACGGCTAAAGGATATCTTGTTAGGAATTTCCAGCAATAGTGGGGTGCTCCGGAACCTGGAGGAAGGATTTCCATCGCACGAGGATCGGCTATGGGGACTCAAACGCGAGAGGTTTGTCGCACGGAGGGTAACACTGCTTATTCAGCAAATCGCCCCGCGGCTAGAGTCTGCAGCGCGCGCTGGGAAACGAGGAGATAGCGACGCAGGGATACAGCGCTGCAGTTTCTGCCAGCCGTGCAAGCACCGTACTCAGGGCTGAATTCTGGGTTCGAGACGGGGGAAGGAAGCGGTCCATCTCGGTTCTCCACACCGGTCAGACCACAGAGGAGGCCAGCAGCCACCATGTTGGAAAGCTGACGTCATCATACCTGTTTTCGACTGACCGCAGCTCATTCAGCCATAGAACAGGTAATTTCAGGCTGCCATTCGCCTGCGGCTTGCAGACAGATTGCTAGGGTTCAGTGCCTGGGTGCTTCTTAGAACCTGATCTTATCGGAGCGAACACCGAGCGCGGGGCGGCCGAGTTCCGGCTCCCGGTACCATCCCGGAACCGCCCTGGCCCAGGGCCGCGGAGCCTGCGGAGGCTACTTCTTGGATCCTGCTCCTATCAGAACATACACCAAGCACTAAGCGGCCGAATTCCGGCTCCCGGAACTGAGCCCGCGGGGACTGCTTCTTGGAGCCTACACTTATAGGAGCTTACACCGAGCACGGAGCGGCCGAGTTCCGGCTCCCGGAACTTCCCTGGCCCGGGGCTAGGAGCCCGCGGAAACTGCTTCTCGGTCCGGGTCCTGCTGAGGGCCGGTCAGGACTCACCCGTTGCTTTGGTTGCCCGGCAAGGGGAACGTAATGCTGCCATTAGCATAGGATACAAACATGGCAGAGATCTGCTGTCATCAGAAAGCGGCGGAGGAGAGAACTTCATCAATACCAGCGGTGACAGAAACAGTTGGTCTCCTGGTAGGGGGGGTGAGGCACAGACACCCGAGTCTCCTCAATTAGTCGTCGAGCCAGAGGGGAGGAGCCGGGCCGCCGCCAGCGCCCGGAGCAGGCCCAGCGGCTCGCCAGCGTGGTGACCGCGTGACCCCAATTGGAGGGGTGCGGAGCGGAGCCGCCACCCGCACCCGCAAGGTGGGCAGACCCGCGACCCAGTGGTACATGGGCGTGGTAGGAGGGGCAGGGCAGAGCCGCCGTTCGCGCTTGCAAGGTAAACAGACCTGTGACAGCCTGGCGGGTCAGGCCCAGTGGCCTGCCAGTGTGGTACACACGTCACCCCAACTGGAGTAGGGGCAGAGCAGATCCTTCTCCCACGCCCGGATCAGGCCCTGCCGGTGTGGTGGTCACGTGACCCCAATTGGAGTGGGGGCGGAGCGGAACCGCCACCCATGCCCGCAGGGTGAGCAGACCTGTGACCAACCTGCAGATCAGGCCCAGGGGTCCGCAGGCGTGGTAGGAGGGGCAGGGCAGATCCGCCGCCCGCGCCTCCAAGGTAGGCAGACCTGCAACAGACCAGCGGATCAGGCCCAGGAGCCTGCCGGCGTGGTACACACACCACCCTAATTGGAGTAGGGGCAGAGCAGAGTCGCCGCCCGTGCCAGGAACAGGCCCAGCGTCCTGCAGGCGGGGTAGTCACGACACCCCAATTGGAGTAGGGGCAGAGCAGAGCCTCAACCCGTGCCCGAAAGGTGGGCAGATCTGCGACCGACCAGCGGGACAGGCCCAGTGGCCTGCCGGTACGACAGACACATCACCCCATTTGGAGTAGGGGCAGAGTAGAGCCGCCGCCCGCGCCTGCAGGGTAGGCAAACCTGCAACCGACCGGCGGATCAGGCCCGGTGGCCTGCCGGCGTGGTACACTCGTCACCCCAATTGGAGTAGGGGCAGAACAGAGCCGCCGCCAGCGCCCAGAACAGGCCCAGTGACCTGCCGGCGTGGTAGCCACGACACCCCAATTGGAATAAGGAGAGAGCAGAGCCGCCGCCCGCGCCTGCAGGAAAGATACGCAAGCAGTATGAAAAGACAAGGAAAGAAAGGACCACAAGCAATGCAGGTCAACTCAACTTTAGAAGAGGTAACAGCTGCAGCAGATGGAATGTCAGATAAAGAATTCAGGATATACATGCTTCAGATGATCTGGAGTATCAAGGAAGACATTAAACAGCAAAATCAGACAATGAAAGATCACTTCGACAATGAATTACACAAACAAATCCAGGAAGCAAAGGATCAACTATACAGGGAGATAGAGGTTATAAAAAACAAACAAACAGAAATCCTAGAAATGCAGGAAGCAATAAACCAACTTAAAAACTCAATGGAGAATACTACCAGCAGAGTAGAACACTTAGAAGATAGAACATCAGACACTGAAGACAAAGTATTTCAACTGGAAAAGAACATAGACAGCTCAGCAAGACTGTTAAGAAATCATGAGCAGAACATCCAAGAAATATGGGATAACATTAAGAGACCAAACTTAAGAGTCATTGGGATACAGGAAGGTACAGAGCTCCAAACCAAAGGAATGAGCAGTCTATTCAATGAAATAATACGAGAAAACTTCCCAGACTTGAAGAATGAGACAGAATCCCAAATCCTAGAAGCCTACAGGACGCCGAATGTGCAAAATCATAAGAGATCCACACCTAGACACATTATAATGAAGATGCCCAACATACAGAATAAGGAGAGAATTTTAAAAGCTACAAGAGAAAGGAAGCAGATTACATTTAGGGGTAAGCCAATCAGGATAACAGCTGATCTTTCAACACAGACTCTGAAAGCTAGAAGATCCTGGAATAACATATTTCAAACACTGAAAGAAAATGGGTTCCAACCAAGAATTGTGTATCCAGCGAAATTAAGCTTCAGGATGGAAGATGAAATTAAAACCTTCCACGATAAACAAAAGTTTAAAGAATTCACAGCTAGAAAACCATCTCTTCAAAACATCCTCGCCAAAGCATTACAGGAAGAGGAAATGGAAAATAACAATGAAAACCAACAGTGGGAAGTAGGACAGTAAAGGGGGGGGGAAATAATCAAAGAGGAAAACAAACCATGTTTAGTAACAGAAATAAACAAATATGGCTGGAAGAACAACCCATATCTCAATAATAACCCTAAATGTTAATGGCTTAAACTCACCAATTAAGAGACACAGGCTAGTAGAATGGATCACAAAACAAGACCCAACAATATGCTGCCTACAGGAGACGCATTTGATAGGAAAAGACATACATAGGCTGAAGGAGAAAGGTTGGGAAAAATCATATCACTCATATGGACTTCGGAAACAAGCAGGAGTGTCCATACTCATAGCAAATAAAATAGATTTCAAGCCAAAGTTAATCAAAAGGGATAAAGAGGGACACTACATACTGCTTAAGGGAACCATACACCAACAAGACATAACAATCATAAATATTTATGCCCCAAACAATGGTGCAGCTATGTTCGTCAAACAAACTCTTCTCAAGTTCAAGAGTCTAATAGACCACCATACCATAATCATGGGAGACTTCAACACACCTCTCTCGCCACTGGACAGATCTTCCAAACAAAAGTTGAATAAGGAAACTATAGAACTCAATAACACTATTAATAACCTAGACCTAATTGACATATATAGAGTATACCACCCAACATCAAGCAGTTACACTTTTTTCTCAGCAGCACATGGATCCTTCTCAAAAATAGATCATATATTATGTCACAGGGCAACTCTTAGACAATATAAAGGAGTAGAGATAATACCATGCATCTTATCTGGTCATAATGGAATGAAACTGAAAATCAACGATAAAAGAAGGAAGGAAAAAGCATACATCACTTGGAGAATGAACAATAGGTTACTGAATGATCAATGGGTTATAGAAGACATCAAGGAGGAAATTAAAAAATTCTTAGAGATAAATGAAAATACAGACAGAACATATCGGAATCTATGGGACACATTGAAAGCAGTTCTAAGAGGAAAATTCATTGCTTGGAGTTCATTCCTTAAAAAAAGAAAAAACCAACAAATAAATGATCTCATACTTCATCTCAAAATCCTTGAAAAAGAAGAGCAAAACAACAGCAAAAGAAGTAGAAGGCAAGAAATAATTAAAATCAGAGCTGAAATTAATGAAATCGAAACAAAAGAAACAATTGAAAAAATTGACAAAACTAAAAGTTGGTTCTTTGAAAAAATAAACAAAATCGACAGACCCTTAGCGATGCTAGTGAAGAGAAGAAGAGAGAGAACTCAAATTACTAGCATACGGGATGAAAAAGGCAATATCACAACAGACACTTCAGAAATACAGAAGATAATCAAAAACTATTTTGAATCCTTATACTCCAATAAATTAGAAGATAGTGAAGGCATAGATAAATTTCTTAAGTCATATGATCTGCCCAGATTGAGTCAGGAGGATATAGAAAACCTAAACAGACCAATATCAATTGAGGAAATAGAAGAAACCATAAAAAGACTACCAACTAAGAAAAGCCCAGGACCGGATGGGTATACAGCAGAATTTTACAAAACCTTTAAAGAAGAACTAATACCAATACTTCTCAAGCTACTTCAGGAAATAGAAAAGGAGGGAGAACTTCCAAATTCATTCTATGAGGCCAACATCACCCTGATACCTAAACCAGACAAAGACACTTCAAAGAAAGAAAACTACAGACCAATATCTCTAATGAACCTAGATGCAAAAATCCTCAATAAAATTCTGGCGAATCGGATACAAAAACATATCAAATAAATTGTACACCATGATCAAGTAGGATTCATCCCTGGGATGCAAGGCTGGTTCAATATACGGAAATCAATAAATGTTATTCACCACATCAATAGACTTAAAAATAAGAACCATATGATCATCTCGATAGATGCGGAAAAAGCATTCAACAAAGTACAGCATCCCTTTATGTTCAAAACTCTAGAAAAACTAGGGATAACAGGAACATACCTCAATATTGTAAAAGCAATCTATGCTAAGCCTCAGGCTAGCATCATTCTGAATGGAGAAAAACTGAAGGCATTCCCTCTAAAATCTGGAACAAGACAGGGATGCCCTCTCTCTCCACTTCTGTTCAACATAGTTCTCGAAACACTGGCCAGAGCAATTAGACGAAAGAAATTAAAGGCATAAAAATAGGAAAAGAAGAACTTAAATTATCAGTATTTGCAGATGATATGATTCTATACCTAGCAGACCCAAAAGGCTCTACAAAGAAACTCTTAGAGCTAATAAATGAATTCAGCAAAGTGGCAGGATATAAAATCAACACGCATAAATCAAAGGCATTCCTGCATATCAGCGACAAATCCTCTGAAATGGAAATGAGGACAACCACTCCATTCACAATATCTTCAAAAAAAATAAAATACTTGGGAATCAAACTAACAAAAGAGGTGAAAGACTTATACAATGAAAACTACAGAACCCTAAAGAGAGAAATAGAAGAAGATCTTAGAAGATGGAAAAATATACCCTGTTCATGGATAGGCAGAACTAACATCATCAAAATGGCGATATTACCAAAAGTTCTCTATAGGTTTAATGCAATGCCAATCAAAATCCCAACGGCATTTCTTGTAGAAATAGAGAAAGCAATCATGAAATTCATATGGAAAAATAAAAGACCCAGAATAGCAAAAACAATGCTAAGCAGGAAGTGTGAATCAGGCGGTATAGCGATACCAGACTTCAAACTATACTACAGAGCAATAGTAACAAAAACAGCATGGTACTGGTACCAAAACAGGCGGGTGGACCAATGGTACAGAATAGAGGACACAGAAACCAATCCACAAAACTACAACTATCTTATATTTGATAAAGGGGCTAAAAGCATGCAATGGAGGAAGGATAGCATCTTCAACAAATGGTGCTGGGAAAACTGGAAATCCATATGCAACAAAATGAAACTGAATCCCTTTCTCTCGCCATGCACAAAAGTGAATTCAAAATGGATCAAGGAGCTTGATATCAAATCAGAGACACGCCGTCTGATAGAAGAAAAAGTTGGCTACGATCTACATACTGTGGGGTCGGGCTCCAAATTCCTCAATAGGACACCCATAGCACAAAAGTTAATAACTAGAATAAATAAATGGGACTTACTCAAACTAAAAAGTTTTTTCTCAGCAAAAGAAACAATAAGAGAGGTAAGTAGGGAGCCTACACCCTGGGAACAAATCTTTACTCCTCACACTTCAGATAGAGCCCTAATATCCAGAGTATACAAAGAACTCAAAAAATTAGACAATAAGAGAACAAACAACCCAATCAACAAATGGGCCAAGGATCTGAACAGACACTTCTCAGAGGAGGACATACAGTCAATCAACAAGTACATGAAAAAATGCTCACCATCTCTAGCTGTCAGAGAAATGCAAATCAAAACCACCCTAAGATACCATCTCACTCCAGTAAGATTGGCAGCCATTATGAAGTCAAACAACAACAAGTGCTGGCGAGGATGTGGGGAAAAGGGTACACTTGTACATTGCTGGTGGGACTGCAGATTGGTGCAGCCAATTTGGAAAGCAGTATGGAGATTTCTTGGAAAGCTGGGAATGGAGCCACCATTTGACCCAGCTATTCCCCTTCTTGGTCTATTCCCTAAAGACCTAAAAAGAGCATGCTACAGGGACACTGCTACATCGATGTTCATAGCAGCACAGTTCACAATAGCAAGACTGTGGAACCAACCTAGATGCCCTTCAATAGATGAATGGATAAAAATATGTGGCATTTATACACAATGGAGTATTACTCTGCATTAAGAAATGACAAAATCATAGAATTTACAGGGAAATGGATGGCATTAGAGCAGATTATGCTAAGTGAAGCTAGCCAATCCCTAAAAAACAAATGCCAAATGTCTTCTTTGATATAAGGAGAGTAACTAAGATCAGAGTAGGGAGGAAGAGCAGGAGAAGAAGATTAACATTTAACAGGGATGAGAGGTGGGAGGGAAAGGGAGAGAGAAGGGAAATTGCATGGTAATGGAAGGAGACCCTCAGGGTTATACAGTGGAGGGGGTAGAGAGAGAGGAGGGGAGGGGAGGGGAGAGGTGGGGAGGGGGGAGGGGGAGGATGGGAAAGGCAGTGGAGCACAACAGACACTAGTATGGCAATATGTAAATCAATGGATGTGTAACTGATGTGATTCTGCAATCTGTGTATGGGGTGAAGGTGGGAGTTCATAACCCACTTGAATCAAAGTGTGGAATATGATATGTCAAGAAATTTGTAATGTTTTGAACAACCCACAATAAAAAATTTAAAAAAAAAAAGGTATTGTGTCCTACTACAACTAAAAAAAAAATAAAAAGGAACATAAACTGAGGTTTATTTAGGAAAGCAGAGGCACATTCAAGGAGAATGTGGGCTATTTTGAGAGTAAAAAGCAAAGCAGAGAGAAAAAATAACAGTTATTTGTCAAATCCCACCAAAAACATAGATAGCTGGGAGGTCATAAAAATGTTACCAGAGCCTAAGGCCTGAGGCCTGACTCTGGGGATTCAACAAATCAGGTCCAGCCACTCACCACAAAAACCGAATAGAAAAGGTAATGGTGACATTCAAGGGAGAATGTGGGTCATCTCCAGAGGGAGAAATAGCAACCTGTTGTTGTGGGGTGTTAACATTTATAAAAGGATAATTGTTAGGGGCTGGACTAGAAGTATAGTCAGGGTAGGGCTAAGCAGTTTCCCCTACTTGTACATTGCCCTGTTACTTTTTGCAGATAAGGGCATGCATCAAAGGTATGAGCCAAGTACACTTAGAACTAATTATGGACACTGTTTATGGACACTTCCTGTTTATGGACACTTCCTGCATTTCAGTGTTTCATGGGTGCTTCCTTTGAGATTCCTCATCTCTGCCTTTATCCCCTCATTCCTATCTCAGTGCTCTAGTGCAGATCTGACAGGATTACTTTTTACAGACAAGTTGCTTTTCTTTAAGATGACAGAATGAAAGAGACTGTCTTTATTAGTTCAAATCTATTATATAGGCTGGACCGCTTTGCTCTTATTAGTAATTTGTACTTTTCTGGCCTAAGAGCTAATCTTTACAAAAAACCTGCTGCTTAAAATTGGCTCAAAAGAGGATTTTTTTTTTGTATTGGGGATTGAACCCAGGGGCACTTAACCACTAAACTGCACCCCCAGATCTTTTGACTTATTTTATTTTGAGATAAGGTCTCACTAGGTTGCATAGGGTCTAAGTTGCTGAGGCTAACCTTGAACTTGTGGTCTTTCTGCCTCAGCCTCCTAAATTGTTGGGATTACAGGCTCAAAAAGAGGTTTTCTTAATGTTGACTCAAACTATCCCGTCATATCCCATCCAATGTGGAACAACTCAGATAAAAGAAAATGGAAAACACTCCTACGAAAATAGCAGAGTCACTTGTCAAATTTCACCAAAAACAGACAGCTGGGAGGTCATAAAAATGTTACATGAGTCTAAGGCCCGAGGCCTGACTCTAGGGATTCAACAAATCAGGTCCAGCCACTCACCACAAAAACCAAACAGAAAGGGTAATGGTGAAAATCCTGTGGGTAGCTACGCAGATTAAATTTTCTTTCAGGTTTTCACCTATCCCTTCCCTATTTGGCTTTTAGGGCAAGTGAGCAGACCCAATTTGTTGGATCCCTGAAATCAGGCCTGTGTCCTAGGACTCCACTAACAGCTTTGGCCACCTGTGCTAGGAGAAAACATGCTGTTGAAGCCAGATTTAAAGATAGGTAGTTAGTGTAGTTAGGTAAATCTGATCTAATATCATATCTAACAAAGAAAATGGAGTAGAGCTGAGCTGGGGGAAACAAGAACAGCACCTGGGAGACTAAAATGTTAATGTTTCCAAGCCCCCCCCCCCCCCCCCAAATCCCAAAGAACTGTAAATGAAACAGCTCCCAGCAAGACAGGGAGATGCTAATCAAATCACCCTAGGCCCTTCCTGCCCAGATCACTCCTCCCCCTCCCCCACCCCATCACCCACCAGTCTTTCACCATTTGGTTCCCACCTGCATCCCCCACCACATGCAGGGTAGAGGGAGATAAGCAAAAAATAAAGGACAGGAATGTAGAAGAACAAAAGAAGATCTTAGATATAAAAGGGAGAAGCCCCTTTGCACAGATTTGGCCTTTTAGGTCCCCTTCTTCCTCTGGTATCCTTTAATAAAGCCTTTTAGTTTCCACTCTACACTTGCCTCTGATGTTATTCTTCAGCATTCAGGGCGTTACACTTCAGCATTCAGGGAAGCAAGGACGTCATGGTAACGGTGGTATCACTGTTTGGGCCTTTGCCATTCACAGCTGGCCAATCCTGAAATGAAGAGAGCAGAAAAAGAGGGGGGCCATGCAGCTGCCAAAATTAAATTCCTTTCAGGGTCTCTCCCTTTATTTTCACCTTGGGACAGCATCAGCTGCTTTTTACCATCATTTAGTGAAACAGAGAAATGGAACTTTTGGGACTCTATGGACCCCAAAGTCTGACCTATGGCAAGTTCTCCCTGGCAGTGCATGTCAGGCCTTGCCCTTCCTTTTCCTTGTTGTTTGGGGCTCTTTTGAGCCAAGTTGGATTCTTTTGAACCAATTTGGGCTTCTGCCCATTTTTGTGACAAGGAAGTTCAGATTCTGTAACTTTGTGCTGCCAATTAGCAAAGAAGGGTCATAAGATACACAGAGAAAACTGGGTGGTTTGAGGAAATCTATTTTGTTATTTGCATAAGAATGGAAAGCACTAATTTTGTATAGGTGCTCCCTAGGAACAATTTTGGCTTTGTCTATTTATAGCTATGAACTTATAACTAAGAAAAAAAATGATATATATGTACCTGAAGGTGGATTCTAGTTCAATATAATTGTGTCATGTGTTCTTTTGTTAGTCTGCTATTAGTCTGTATTCATGGTGACTGAATTAAAGCAAAAAAAAAAAAAAAAAATCTGATAGCTGGTATTGACAATCCCTACTAGAATTTTATTGTTTGGTTGATGGTTCGTCTTTATTTTGAGCTGGTTAATTTGGATATCCTTTATTTCAGAATCTTTGTTAGAACACTATTTGCTAGCATTTGGTCTTTTCTTCTGCAATCCCATTGTGTAAATCTGCCTTTTTGCTTTTTTGCTTCTTTCTTCTGATCATTGCAACCTTGTCCCTTTTAGTCCAAAATATAAGAAGAGGCACGGCCACTATTCAAGGGAGGAGATAGTGTTTAGAGAAAAACCCCATCTCCCATCTAGCACTCCAACTAGTTTTATGTTTGATGATTATGGTGTCTCCACTTGCTTAATAGATGTGGACTATTTAATATTTCCAAATAGGTTTTCTTGTGTGCTGATCTGGAGTCCTCAGGTAAGACAAATGGAAAAAACATACATAAATTTCTGACCAGCTTTTTTAAATTCTGATACAATGGGAAATGTTTTAAATTTTAAAGCAAGCTCTTTCTAAAATGACTAAATCCTGTGATAAACTAAAGCAGGAAGAAAAAGTTTTGGAAACTCAAAAGAGGCTTTACCAGTGTGGGTGGGCATAGAAAGTGCCTTATGCCCTACTCTTTGAAGGGCTAACTCTGACTGAAAACCAAGTCAGACCAGAATTGTTAGGTAGTGGTAAGTAAGTAATGAGCATTTTAGTATATAGCAAGGCCAAAAGTTATTTTTTAAAGTTTTAAGTTACTGCCAAGACAGTTGAGTGAAAACTTGTAGCAGATAACCTGTAGCAAAACATTGGTACAAAAGACCTTGACAATAAGCAAATAGAAACAAAAGAAGCTAATTGGGGAAATGCATCAAGAAGAAAGGATTAATGGAACTAACTCTTTTACAGGGTCCACTGAGGTCAGGGTAAAGCTAGGAGTTGTGGCCATAGGTGCCTCCATATATCCTAGAAGTGACGTTTCTTTATTAACTCAGGACCTCTAAGGTAACATCTGTTTGGCCACTGAGTCCAGTCCCCACATTAACATAGGATTGACTTGTAGATGAAGCCCCCCCCCCCAATGGGATGGCCACCATGATAGTTCTGGAGAGAACAAATTATGGCCCAAAACTCCACCACCGGACATGAAGGAGGACCTTGGTTCTCCTGGTAAACACCAGACAGTAATAAATATGGAGACAACACTGTTTCCTTTATTGCTCTCTGAACAGAAATGGCCCATTCTCTCAAGAGTGCTCTCTGCTTAAGCCTTAATCTGCTTTCACCCTACTCTAACTTTGCTTCCACTTTACCTTTACTTATAATAAAATTCTCTTGCATGACGTTTAGTATCTGACTTTAAATTTTCTTTTGTCAGAACACAAGAACCAATGTTTATAGCTTCAGTTCCCCACTCCCCACTCTCCTATGACAGAATGACTTATCAACTAAAATATGATTTTTCCAACCCTTTACAAAAGAAATTTCCATTTGTAAAGGTTTCTCCCGCTACTGCTTAGCTCTTAAAATATTGGTAGAGGTTATTAACTTAAGCCTGAATAGCATGCCTCATTTTTAAACCTTTTTCTTTTAACAGACCTTTGCCTCTACCCCTTTCAGTGATGTTTAGACTGTTTTGTGTCTCTGAGATTTATATTTTCTGCTTTGTTTCAACTAAGTTAAATCTAAATCTGGAATTACAGATTTAGACTAAGGATTTCTTAGGATTATAGTAATTATATCAAAAGATTAGTTTTAAGAAACTGGCAAATAATGAATCTAAATGAAAACTATGAAATCTTTGTTTTCCATTTTTATGTATGTTTGCATATATGTGTATATTGTGTTGTATGCTCATGGTACCAAATTAGCTAATAAATAAATATTCATAAATTTTTATTTTTTTTTTAAGTATTAGGAATTGAACACAGGAGCATTCAACCACTGAGCTACATCCTGAGCACTTTTTTATATTTTATTTACAGACAAATTCTCACTAAGCTGTTTAGGGCCTTGCTAAATTGCATAGGCTGGCTTTGAAATTGCGATCCTCCTGCTTCAGCCTCCTGGGATTACAGATGTGCACCACCATACCCAGCTGCTCATAAACTTTTAAAGGACATAAATACAAAGGTCTCAGTTCACATGACTTTAAATATTTGAGAAGTTAGCCAATTTTAATTTGTTAGTAGGACAAAAGTAAAGGTATTTTTTTAAATTATTAACACATTTTTGCCTTAGTAGATAATTTGGATTGTATTTGTCTCTGCTAAGATGTTTAAAGTACAGTGTCTTTTAAGGTTTTTTTGAAGGGAAAAATGGCTAAAAATATTAACTATATTTATTCAAAATCAATATTGCTAGTGAATAGGTAGAATATTAGACAGTAAGATCTAGGAAGGCAGTTAAGACAATGGGTCCCTAAAAGGCTTCTCTAAGTAGATGTATAGTAATGGACTGCTCTGTAAAAACATTCCAAACAGCCAACCAACAAAACCCTTTGATCCAGAGGGGCAGGAAAAGAGAAGGCACACAGACCTGAGTAGAAACTACAGAGAATTTCAAACTCAACAGCAAAAAGGACAGAACCAATCAGAATGTTATTGGTCCCACCAACAAACAAGTCACCTTCCAGATACCTAATCACCATACCAGTTAAGACCAATAGCCTTAGCATTCTTTTTTAAAATTTATTTATTTGTAGAGGGACACAATACCTTTATTTAATTTTATTTATTTATTTATTTATTTATTTATTTATTTATTTATATGTGGTGCTGAGGATGGAACTCAGTGCCTCACAAGTGCTAGGTAAGTGTCCTACCACTGAGCTACAACCTCAGTCCAGCATTCTTTCTATATCTGATTAGCATAAACACTGAGCAACACCCCTACCAAGTAGCTATAAGTCCCTAAATTAGTGCACTTGAGCAGCAAGCCTCTATCTGAACCCTTCTCACTCTGTAAGATCTGTGTTTTATCTTTTTTTTTTTTTTTTTTTTGTACCAGGGATATACCCAGGGCACTTAACCACCAAGATACATCCACAGCCCTTTTTATGTTTTATTTAGAAACAGGGTCTCACTAAGTTGCTTAGGACCTCAGGGCCTTGATTAGTTGCTGAGGCTGGCATTGAACTCGAGATCCTCCTGCCTCAGCTTCCCTAGCCACTAGGATTACAGGCACGGGCCACCATGAACAGCTTGAGTTGTTTCTTTTCTACTCACTCAAATAAATCTTAATTTTCATGGATTTCATTCTTCAAAGTTCACGAGACAAGAACCCTAGAAGAACTCACTAGAGGTCTGCTGCTGAATGATAACACCACCATATGACAACAGCAGGTGTTACCTGCTGTGGAGCTAAAAGATCTGTAACACAAACAGCCCTGCCCACCATGATTTTTTTTTTTTTTTTAGAGAGAGAGAGAGAGAGAGAATTTTTTAATATTTATTTCTTAGTTTTCGGTGGACACAACATCTTTGTATGTGGTGCTGAGGATCGAACCCCGGCCGCACGCATGCCAGCCGAGTGCGCTACCGCTTGAGCCACATCCCCAGCCCCCCACCATGATTATAATAGCAAAATATCTGTTTTCACTAGCATCATTTTGCTGTTATGCCACTTAATATTTGAAGAGTCTCATTAAATATAATTACACAGAAAATATAAAATGTAAAGGAAACAGTTGGATAAATGCCATTCCAATAGGAAAGAACAATGTTTTACTTCTAAGCTTGGCTACTGTCATCCTGACTGAACCTACTGGGTTTCAGACCTTGACTATGGGATACCTGACTTGGCTTCTTGGTTTCCTAACTCCTGACATTTAATAACTGTTACTCTCCTCGGTATCACTTGTTTGTTTGTTTCAGAAATGATTGTGTTTCAAAAATATACAAAAGCAAAGGGAAGACTAGTCAGTCACTGGACACAAGTAATTATACTGAAATTTTGGCATATAACATTCTAGGTTTTTATAATCTTATTTATGAAGTCATCCCAAAGGTATCATAAACATACATTACAGAAAAGATAGTCTCTTCAACAAATGGTGCTGGGTAAACTGGAAATCCATATGTAGTAAAATGAAATCAAACCCCTATCTCTCACTCTGCACAAAACTCAACTCAAAAAGTGCATAATGGATCTAGGCATTAGCGCTGAACCCAACCTAATTTTATCCTAAGATTGGGAGCCATCTCATCACAAAGTTATAAAAAGTTCATTTCTGTTTTACTAAGATATCTATTTGGCCTGACTATACTCTGAGGACTAATCTTGTTTAGAATTCCTGCCTGTGCTCTAAACTCACCCATGCTTGGCTCTCTTTGACCAGATAACAACCCTCTCTAAAACCTTAGCAGCCCCTCAGAAATTCTGATGTTGGAATCTCAATTTACTCCCTACCTTGAAATGTTAAGCCATGTAGATAATTAACCTGCTATCTGTCTTTGTATTATGCTTGCCAGAATCCCGTTAGCTGTAAGTTCCCTCTTTGTAACTTTTTATACTATAAAAACTTTTTCCTGGAGAGTTGGGCTGCTGTTCTCTAGCCCGGCTTTGGGTGAGACAGCTGCTGGCCAGCTAGATCTCTTTTGTACACAATATCTCTTTTGTACAGCAAGCTTTAATTTGGTTTAAAATTGGAGTCAGTGGTCTCCAATCGTGGGTTCAACAATTAGACCAAAATCCCTACACCTACCAGAAGAAAATGTAGGCCCAACTCTACCATCATGTCAGCTTAGGAACTGAATTCCTCAACAAGATTCCAAAAGGGCAAGAAGTAGAATCAAGAATCAATAAATGGGATGGTATCAAAATAAAAAGCTTCTTCACAGCAAAGAAAACAATCAAGAATGTGCAGAAAGAGCCTACAGAATTGGAGAAAATCTTTGCCACCTCAGAGCATTAATTTCCAGGATATATAAATAACTCAAAAGAACTTAAAAATCAGCATACTATAGTGACACAGCCACATCAATGCTTATAGCAGCTCAATTCACAATAGCTAAGCTACGAAACTAACCTAGGTGCCCTTCAACAGAAGAATGGATAAAGAAAATGTGATACACATACACACACACACACACACATACTCACATACAATGGAATATTACTCAGCTATAAAGAAGAATGAAATAGTGGCATTTGCCAGTAAATGGATCGAACTGGAAAATATCATGCTAAGCAAAATGAACCAGTCTCAAAAAAACAAAGGTCAAATGTTCTCTCTAATATGTGGATGCTAATATACAATAAGGGGTAAGGAGAACAGAATTTCATAGGCATAAGAAAAGGGAAGGGAGGGGGGATGGGAATGGGAAAGACAACAGAATGAATCAGACAACTTTCCTATGTCCAAATATGCATACATAACCAGTGTAACTGCACATCATGTACAACCACAGGAAATGGAATTTATACTATATGTATGTATGATATATCAAATTCACTCTACTGTCATGTATATCTAAAAATAACAAAAAACAATAATTTCAAAATATTTGGAAATAAAAACTAATAACAGCAACAAAAACATGAAGTCATCCTCTACTCACTACTTATAACCAGCTTATTTCATAACATACTGTTTTCTTGTATCATTAAATAATTGCCCCATAAAAATATTAAATATGATTGTCTGATATCTTGGTTTTCGTAGGTAATCTAAAAAGAGCTGTTAAAAATGGGTAAATTTGCCAGGTGCAGTGGCACAAGCCTGTAATCCCAGCAGCTCAGAAGGCTGAGGCAAGAGGATTGTGTGTTCAAAGCCAGCCTCAGCAACTTAGTGAGGCCCTAAGCAACTCAGTGAGACCCTGTCTCTAAATAAAGTAAAAAAAAAAAGGGCTGGGGATGTGGCTCAGTGGTTGAGTGCCCCTGAGTTCAATCCCAAGTACCAAAAGGAGGGGGGGACGGGGTTAAATTAGATTTTACATAAATGGGATAAATATTTATAAATACATTTATTAGAGAAAACATCTGATTTTTTTGTGTGTGGGGGGTACTAGGGGTCAAACCCAGGGCCTCAGGCATGCCCAGAAAGGTGCTCTACCACTAAGCCATATCCCCAGTCTAACATCCAATTCATTATTCAGTTAGAATACTAAAACACCTACTGCTAAACATAAATTCAAGTACTCTTAACTTCTTAAATTCTATTCTTAAATTCACAAAACATGCACACATATATACATATACACATAGACTTGTTTATATATTAGGGTCTTTCAATGAATGTATTTTTGTAATTTTGTTGGTATATGGAAAAAACAGTTTATGATTGCTTTATTTCTGAGTCTTCACTAAAAGGTTAACAAAAGTTAAAATTCTAACTGATGTACTTCTATAAGTAAAAATTACAAAAAATTTAAGCTGTTCTTTATTGGGGGAAATCTGTTTTAAAAGAAAAAGGTATTTCATCTTATTGGATAAAAAAGAGTAATTTGTCAAAAGTCAAAAATTTCATAAAGGTTGTTTTAAATTATAAATATAAGGAAGGGGAAAAAAGAATCAGCAAGTAGGAAGGAAGAAATATAAGAAAGCTATAAGCATGGGGATATATTTTAAGGAAAATATGTTTTGGGATGGAAAATCAGAAGCCTTGCAATCACAGTGGGTTGTGAAAACTGCTACTAGGATAATTAGATATCCACTTGAAAAAAACAAAAACTGGACCCCTACTTTACATCATAAGCCAAAATTATTACCTCAAAATGGAACAAATGCATTAATGTAAGAGATAAAAAATTAAACTCTTAGAAGAAAAAACAGATGTAAACTTCATAACCATAGAAATTCACATGAATTTTTTTACAGTGAAAGAATAAGATATTTTTTACTCTGGCCTATAACCATGAGGTTATATTTATATATATATTTATCATCAATATCTTTGAGTACTGACTAAACAATTACAATAATAGGATAAGAAAGGTAGCAGAATACAACAGTTACTAATAGGGCATTATGTAAAAATGTGGATGTGTAACCGATGTGATTCTGCAATCTGTATTTGGGGTAAAAATGGGAGTTCATAACCCACTTGAATCTAATGTATGAAATATGATATGTCAGGAGCTTTGTAATGTTTTGAACAACCAATAAAGAAACAATTACAATAATAATACAGTCTTATTCACAGACATAAATTACTAAGTTTCTGAAACTGGCACTGAACTTGCCATTATCCTGCGTCAGCCTCCCTAGACACTGGGATTATAGACATGTGCCACCATGTCTGCTGCCCCCCTCCCACACACACCATTCTATTGATTAACACAATCAAAGTGTGACAGGATTCAAAGCTGAGGGGTTACTTGACCCTGCTTCTCAACGGAAGGGTGGCAAGGTCCCATTACAGAGGAGAGTGGGATGGGAAGTAAGTGGTATGGACATCTTTGAAAAATAACACCCTATCACATCCTCCCAAGTACTTCTCTTGCTTAAGTATATGCTGATCTCATTTTTTTTCCCCAAGGAGAAACCACTCAGGAGACTTATTATAAATGAGGTTCCTAAACTCTATTCGAGGGTAACCAAATGCTTTTTAAAAAAAATATTTATTTTTTAGTTGTAGTTGGACACAATACTTTTATTTATTTATTTTTATGTGGTGCTGAGGATCGAACCCAGGGCCTCACACATGCAAGGCAAGCACTCTACCGCTGAGCCACAATCCCAGCCCCAGAGGCTTTTATCCATATTCAGCTTTCCCGTTTAGCACATCTGACCATTTCTCCACTCTCAGTGGCTCTCAGGAGAGAAGGATTTGGTCGCTTATAGGCTGCTGGACACAGCAGTAATCATTCTAAGGAGAAAAGCAGCCACTGACATGAGCTGGCTGCACCCTCACAACTAAGGCTCCTAATGAACATAAACAATTTCTTGGACCTCCAGTGTTATACAAGGTTACTATGTGATCAGGATAACCAAAAAAAAAAAAAAAAGGAAAACCACTGCATAATCATATCTGACAAGACAAAACACAAACTTTTACCAAATCACAAAAATGAACAAACATCTTACTGTCCTGGTTAAAACAGTGCCCATGGCTACTCACCAGTCTACTTCTAGTCTATCCTCCTAGATAATACTCATTACGATATCCACAAAATTCCTTCTTAACTGAATCCAACCTAGAGCAAAGCCTCACTTCTTTAAATCCTCCCCCAAATCACCTAACAGGTTCAAATCTTATAAATCCTTTTTGACTCCCCAACAGATGCCTTACAGTTCCCCATTGTGTGCATTCTGCTTCAATGCAACACATCCAGTGATCAACTCCATTTGTTCAACCACCATGTCTTAGTGGTCTTTGGTTAGAACTCACTGACAACTTCTCTAAAGACCCTGGAGTTTACAGAATACGTTTATGGCCAAGGTTATTTCTGATCTTCTGAACTCTAACATACAGTCAGTGAGACATTGGATTTTACTCTTTTTCACTATGGTTTTGGAAGACAATTATATAAATTCCTTAGACCACCAGAAACTTTTTAAATGCCCTTACAGTTAAATTCATTTAACTATAGTTAAAATATATTTATGCATGGTGGTGCACATGTAAATCCCAGTGGTTCAAGAGGCTGAGGCAGGAGGATCACAAGTTCTAGCCTAGCCTCAGTAACTTAGCAAGACCCTGTCTCAAAATAAAAACTGAAAATGTCTGAGGATACTGTAGCTCAGTGGTTAAGTGCCCCTGGGTTCAACTTGGGGGCGGGTGGGGGGTAGAGGAATACACACACACATTTGCATATGTATGTATGTATATATAGGTATATTATATATATATATAAAATCTGGACCCCAGATTTCCTTCTTATCACCTTATAAAGTGCAGAAAGATTATCCTCATAACATTGGCAATAGCTGTCCTATCCCCAGCATGGCTACAGAGTCCAAGGGCAACCTGGCTTCAGACTATTGAGGACATTTAAGTCTCTGATATGGGAAAAGAAATAAGTATAATAGGACAACTGGCTCATCAGCTGTGGGTACCAGAGTCCAGAACATATTTCTACTGCTGTCATCTCCTCCTCCTCCTAATGAGTTCTTGATTTCTCTCATAGTCATTTTGCAAAGGAAAAATGTGACTTTTTTTGTGGTGCTGGGGATTGAAGCCAGGGCCTTGTATATGCGAGGCAAGCACTCTACCAACTAAGCTATATCCCTAACCCCAAAATATGACATTACTTATAATTACCCACCCTTTTCCCCTTATCCTTTTCAGTTCTCACTCCCTTGATACAAAGACTTGTATACTCAGAAAAACCATGTGTAGGGCTGGGGTGGTTGTCCAGTGGTAGATCACTTGTCTAGCATGTGTGAGGCACTAGGTTCAATTCTCAGCACCGTGTACAAATAAATAAAGGTCTACTGACAACTAAATATTTTAAAAAAGAAAGAAAAACCATGTGGCCTAAGGGGTATGGGCTCAGTGTTAGAGTACTTGCCTAGTATGCGCAATAGCCTGGGTCCAATCTCCAACACTACAAAAATGAAAAAAAAATTTTTCAAAAAACACTGTCTTCCACAGCATGGTAGTTAAGTGACAGATCAGAAACCTCAGCTTACCTTAGGGGTGAACATATACAGTTAATTTAAAGGTGTTTAAAGAACGAGCTATAGCAGTTAGGTAATTTGGATTGGAAACAAACTCATCTGAATTTCAGTTCTAGAGTTATTTTGACATGCATGGCTCCAAATTCTCCTTAGCCTGTCTATTCCCAGGAACCCTGGGAGTTTTTCCCTTGCAAAATGACTATGAGAGAAACCAAGAACTCATTAGGAGGAGGAGGAGGTGACAGCAGTAGAAATATGAATGTTAATGCAAAAAAATTAAAGCATTGTTGGGCTGGGGTTGTGGCTAAGTGGTAGAGCACTTGCCTAGCAATGTGTGAAACACTGGGTTTGATCCTCAGCACCACATAAAATAAAAAACAAAATAAAGGTATTGTGTCCATCTACAACTAAAAAAATAAAAATAAAAAATTAAAGCATTGCTACCTAGGAATCATCTAGGACATCAAGCTAAAGAGCTCAACCTCACATAGGTTTAACTTCTCACATTTCACCGAAAATTATACTCTCTCAGTAGAATGAATTGGACATAACTTTCCTATGTTATATATGAATATATATAGTAAAACTCCATATGTACAACCACAAGAATAAGAAGTTATACTTCAAGTGTATATGTTAAAATACATTCTACTGTCATGTATAACTAAACAGAATAAAAAATTTTAAAAACACACACAAAAAAGAGAATTGTACTCTCTGGAGGACAATGTGCAGATTAGATATGAGGACTAATGTGGAGGGGAGAAATCAGTGAAACAACAAAAAGGATAAGGTTTGGCAATCATGAATGAATTTGATAATTTTTAAGTTTGGTTGCTTTTTGTGTGTGTTTGTGTCCGGCTGACTCCCTCAGGATGTGCGTACAGCAGATAAGATATTTCTGAAACATTCAGAGCACTGGCCAGCCCAGCTACTTGCTGGCCCTCTGCAAAGACTCTGAATAGAACTAGGCCGGTTTGTTTGGACTTTTTCTGTTGTTATTTTATGTGTGCCTGGTTGTTTGGTTTGAGGTTGTTTTATAACTGGTCTGGGGAGAGATCTGGGATGCAACATTGACTAGAGTCTAGAATGAATAGTGAAACTTCTGAAAGTGTGTCCTGGTCATTTTCAGACTCCTGGGAGGATTTGGAGGGCACGTGTAACTGTGAACTGTACCCCTCCAGGAGACTGTTTAGGGTCAACCTTTAAAAGAAAGTTTCAAATTAAGCTCCAGCACAACAGGATTTCTGGTTCTGAGCTCTAGATTAAACAAAATGATTACTTCTTCAGAGAAGGGAGAGATTTTATTGAGGGTTAGAAAAAAACTACCTACCATACCTTCTCAATTCTGACTCATTATGCTAATTTTTCTCTGACAATTAGATCATCACAGCATTTTTTAACTTCAACATAATTTATTACCAGAAATTAGGAACAACCCATATTTTGTTGTTGTTGACACAAATAGGGGTGTGAATTCCACTATAAATAACTACTTACCTGAATATAACTCAGCAAAGAATTTTAAAAGAAAATATCTTCTTAGTGTTTTTTTTAATTTTCATGGTACAAAGCACTATGACACCTAAAATTGAAGAAAAACAGTTTTGTTTGGTTAATCTTTGCTTGACCATTCAAAATATACAAATGAACAACCAAAACAAACCCATTCTATTAAAGACAAACATAAGACCTAAAATGTAAAACTTGTAGACAAACTAAGACAGGAGAAAAACTACATGACATTGATATGGGCAATGATTATTTGGATTTGATCTCAAAAGTTCAGGCAACAAAAACAAAAATAGACAAACGGGGGCTGGGGTTGTGGCTCAGCAGTAGAGCGCTCGCTTGTCATGTGTGAGACCTCGGTTTGATCCTCAGCACCACATAAAAATAAATAAATAAATAAATAAAGATATTGTGTCCATGTATAACTAAAAAAAACTTTTTAAAAAAATAGACAAATGGGGGCTGGGGTTGTGGCTTAGAGGTAGAGAGCTCACCTGGCATGTGTGAAGCACTGGGTTTGATCCTCAGCACCACACAAAAAAATCAATAAATAAAAAATAAAGAGATTGTATCCACCTATAACTAAAAAATAAATATTAAAACAATAAGACAAATGAGCCAGGTAACTAAGGACACTGAAATAGGAGGATTCTCCAAGTTCAAGGCCAGCTCTAAGCAACTTAGGGAGACCCTGTCTCAAACACAGAAGGGGTATAGTGGCCCACACCTGCAATCCCAGCAAAGCCAGTCTCAGCAACTTAGTAAGGCCCTGAGCAACTTAGGAAGACTCTGTCTCAAAAAGTAAAAAAAAAAAAGGCTGGGGATGTGGTTCAGTGGTTGAGTGCCCGTCCCTGGGTTCAATCCTCAGTAAGGGAGGGGATGGAGGGAAGGGGGGGATGAAGGGGGGGCGGAGGGGGAGGGGGACAGAGGGAGGGGGGGATGGGGACAAAACACCTACCTGCCATTCAAATTCACTATCTGACCAGTCCCAGTATCTGCAATACCAAAATAAATAAATAAATAGATAGATGGATAGAAAGAACAGACTGGGAATGCAGCTCAGTGGTAAAGTGTCCCTGGGTTAATCCCCAGTACCAAAATAAAAATAGACAAATGGGATTATATCAAACTAAAATACTTCTGCACAGCAAAGAAAACATTCAACAGTAAAGAAACAACCTACAGGGGATGAGACTGTAGCTCAGTGGCAGAGCACTTGTCTAGCACATGTGAGGTACTGGGTTCAATTCTTTGAACCACATAAAAATAAAACAAATAAAATGGAGGCATTCTGTCCATCTATCACTACAAAAAATTTTAAACAACCTACAGCATGGGAGGAAATATATATCTGTAAGCCATACATCTGATAAGGGGTTAATATCCAAAATATATAAGAAACTCAACTCAATAAGAAGAAAATAACACAATTTAAAAATGAGCAAAGAGACAGGCACAGTGGTATATGCCTATAATTCCAGCAACTCTGGAGACTGAGGCAGGAGGATCGTGAGTTCAAAGCCAGCCTCAGTAAAAGTGAGGCACTAAGCGACTCAGTAAGACCCTGTCTCTAAAATACAAAATAGGGCTGGGGATATGGCTAAGTGGTCGAGTGCCCCTAAGTTCAATCCCTGGTACCAAAAAAACAAACAAAGAACTTGAATAATATTCCTTGAAAGGAAGACTTACAAATGGCCAACAAACATATGAAAAAATGCTCAACACCACTAATCACTAAAAAATGCAATAAAGCCCCAATAATATATCACCTCATACCTGCTGAAATAGCTATCATAAAAAAGATGAGGGTGGGGCTGGGGTTGTGCCTCAGTGGTAGAGTGCTTGCCTAGCACATGTGAAACACTAGGTTTGATTCTCAGCACTGCATATAAATAAATAAAATAAAGGTCCATTGACAACTATTTTTTTTAAAGGATGAGGGGCTGGAGATGTAGCTCAGTGTTAGACTACTTGCCTAGCAAGCACAGGGTCCTGGGTTTGATTCCCCAGCAAGTGTAGAGAAAAGAAGACTCATGTACATTGTTGGTGGAAATGTAAATTAGTAAGGCATTATGGAAAATTGTATGGCAGTTCCTCAAAAACTTAGAATTACCAGCAATACCACTTTGGGGTATATATGCAAAGGATTTGAATCAATATGTTGAAGAGAGACCTGCATTCTCAAATTAATTACAGCATTATTCACAATAGCTAAGTTATGGAATCAACAAAATTGTCCATTAAAGGGTGAATGGTAAAAGAAAATGTGATATATATTCACAGAATACTCTTCAACCTTAAAAAAGAAGAAAAGTCTATCATTTGTAATAGCATGGACAAACCTGGATAAAGTGAAATAAGCCAAGCACAAAATGACAAATACTGCATATTCTCATATATGTGTGGAATTTAAAACAATTACACTCATAGTAGAGAGTACAGTGGTGGATATCAGAGGCTGGAGGCTGAAGAGAATGGGGAGATGTTGATCAAGGTGTATATAAATTTACATAGATAGGAGGAATGTTTTTTGAGATCTACTATATAGCACGACGACTATAATTAATAATAGAAATAGAAAATTAAGTTCTCTTGCTGGGTGTAGTGGTGCATGCCTGTATTCCCAGGAACTCAGGAGGCTGAGGCAGGAGGATTTCAAGTTGGAGGCCAGCCTCAGAACTTAGTGAGACCCTATCTGGGGCTGATAGTGGTAAAGCTCAGTGGTAAAGTGTCCCTGGTTTCAATTCCCAGTAACCCCCCCCCAAAAAAAAGGTATGTTGTGCATTTCAAAATTGCTAAGTTTCAAATATTTACACCACAAAAAATTAAGTTATTTCAGGTGATGGGTATGTTTCTTAGCTTAATTTAATCATTCCACATTGTGTGTGTGGGGGGGAGAGAGAGACTTTGTATCCCATGTATATATATAATGATGTTTTGTCAACATACACTAAAATACAAATGTAAATAAATTAAACATTTTCTGTGCAGTGTCTAAACAAAATCTATTTTCATATCCATTATGATTTAGTTCATATATGTAACTGGGGGTGTGCCTGGCCTTCTCTACATAAAAATGCCCTTTCAGATTTACTTAGATCTGCTGTGTTTAGACCAGCAGTGGCCACAAGGCCAATAGTATTAGCATCTCCAGGGACTTGCTAGAAATGTTAATTTGGGGGCCCACCCCAGACCAACTGAAAAAGCAACTCTGCATGAAACCCAGCAATTCTGTTTTAATAAGCCCTCCAACTGATTCTGATGCACAGGAACATTTGAGAACCCACTGACCTGGACTGTCTGCTATACAGCTGTTTCTCTGGTTAACAAAGCAGCAGGTTTGATGGTTCAGAAGCATTAAAAGATTGCTTAGGGTTTCTAGTGGGTGCACAATTCTCTGCTATGAATTGAGTTTGCTAGAAAACAAAGAAGTGGCACAAAAGTGTTTTAAAGCCAGCAAGCCTGTAAATCCTTTACTGCAGTCCTACATAGAGCTAGTAGGCTCCACATGCAAAGAGAGACCCTGTTCTCAAGTAGTATCGATTTTCCCAGGAAGGTGCTGGGATTGTGATGTGCAAGTGCTCTCGGGAGGAATAAACTTTTTGAGCTGAGGTACTTCTTAGCTCTCCAAGTGGCTGCATCTGTGCTAAAAAGGGAGGAAATGTACCTGGAAGAAAACTGCACACAGTTTTGCCCTTATTTTATCTTAAAATATGTATATTAAGGGTTGGAGTGGTAGAGCAATTGCCTAGCACATGTGAGGCAGAAGCCATGCCCAAGGGAGTCTGGTGGGCTCCGCAGGTAAAACCTGTCCCCTTGTATTTTAATTTCCTATGTTCAAATGCAATTAGCAACTGCTTAGATGTAAAAGTGGAGAACAAAGCCTAATTCCTTCTCCAGACACTCTAGTGCAGTACTCAGAACAGAACAGATACTGTATTCAGTAATTTGGAAAAGAAAGCTATCATTCTACTAGTAACCATCTGAAACTACAGGTTTAGATCACTCCAATAAAATCATCTTTTAGAAGTTCGACCCAGGTGTGTTGATGCCAAGCCAATAATACATTTTCGCCCAGATTTATCACTTTCAACAGTTTGCCACCTCCCCCAAGGATACCGCCAGTCCCCAACTGAAAATAACCAGAGCATTAAACATCCCAAGGTCAACACACACAGTTACACGTCCCCTTAACCCTACAACTATGCCATCAATTCTCGCGGCAGAGTCCGTCTGTGGGTTAGTTCCCCCCACTCCTCACGTCCTTTCACTTCCGTTCCCCTCTGTCTGCGTAGCTGGTAAGCAGGACATGCCCAGCCCTCAGACTGTAAGAAGTACTACAAACCTCTGCCTTATCTGCTTTCCCTGGCTGACGGCCCCTGAACTTCGGCTGGCTTCAGGGAGCTATGGCAGTGGCAGTTCGGCCGCTCAACCACTCATTTAGGGTCGGCCATTATAAAGAAATGCACCGTATTGTTCAAGCGCCCGCTGGTGACACACAACAGAGTCCCCACAATCCTCTTCGCCTCCGCCCTCCCCACGCCCAGCCGTGGTATTAACCCTTTCGCGCTCCGGTTTGCTGGTGGTTGGACTCCTCCTTGCACACCTACTGCTTGGTTGGGAGATCCAGGTGACTTAACTGGTAAAAGACCAGTCCTGTCCTCTTATTCATCTATTGAACATTGTCCTATTTTGCTTATAGGTGGACTTAGAAGCTTATCAGTCATTCTAAAATACAAGTTAATTTATTTGTTAGGTGAACAGTTTGTGATAATACCTTTAAACTGCTGGACCAAGCCAAACTCTCAATTTGTAGTTTCTGACCTGTTCACCTTGAGCCTGTAACACTTTCTACCCTTATTCCCCATCTCCTTTAGGTTAATTCCTGACTCTGCATAGATAAAAAGCACAGACTTTGTAACCATGGGATCTACGGCAGATAACTCAAGCATGCTTATTCCTTGGCTTCCTTATCTGTAAGATTAGTATAACAGTATCTATCCTTAGGATGGTAGTAAGAATATGAAAAGTTCACATGTGAGAAGCACCTAGAACATTGCCTGGCACAGAGTTAAGCAGTATATTGAAATAGAAATCATAATTATTGAGTTTGGTGGAAATATTTTTTCACCTATGACCTTCTGACTAATAAATAAGAAATGATAACAATAGCTAGTTAGAGGACCTATTGGATCAGGAACTTTAAGTGCCACCCCATTTTGTTGTTGTTTAACCCTCATAAACCCTTTGGTGGTAGTTAAATTATTATCTTTTCCTCTCCTCTTGCTTTTTTTTTTTAAGTACATAAGAAAACTCAATAAGGTGGTAGCAGATAATAACTTGCCTGTGGTCACAGAGCTAGTAACATACAACACCAAGACAAATATCACTGAGAAAAAGGATAGAAATACTTTTCAAGTGATTTTTTTTTTCTCCTGCAAGTTGCTTCAAAATCTTTTCAGGTCAGGAAGACTGTGTCTTTTCAGAACTATCTCTTCCTTGATGTCTGGCAGCAAAGGAGATGACTCAAACCCAGTGGTCATGTCCAGCTCACTTACTGCTTTCATTGTGCCACACAGGCCCCAATATTGCCTATTCTAACTGAGGCCACTGGGGATGAAAGTATAAGATCCTCACTTCACCCCACCATTCTGTAAAGCTTGGGTATTGTAAAAGATTTTGGTTATTTGAGGAGAGTACCAAGAGACTCTTTAATATACTCTTTGGACTCCAGCCAAATAGTAGTAATTTCCATATTAGTCTCTAGAGTCAGATATTACTGCCTGAGCCATGAGAGAACAGGGAAATCCCTTCTTTCTCAGATCAAAACAAAACAGGAATTCCCTCATTCTCCCAGAGTCTATAGTACCCAGGACCTTGTTATTCTTGGTTTATACCCACCCACTCTCACTTCCCAATTTATCCTAAGGCAGTCCATGGTGGTTCTTATACTTTTTCAGGGAAGGACTGGTGATGGTCATGGAACTGGGGAGGAAAAACATAAACTTCCAAGTTGGCTGAGATAAATGAAGCACACTGCCTCATTCGCATATTTGTACTACTTTTCTAGCTTGCTGATCTTCTTCACTGCCTCTTGGCATTTCAGAGCCTATTGTCTGCACTTCATGAAAGCCTCTAGTTTTAAATTGCAGGTGAATAATCTTGTCTTTCTTCCCCCAGAATCCAACAATAGCTCACATGTCTGAGCTTGCCTTCTACTTAAAAGTGGCTAAGTTTAGAAAGGAAAAGGACAGAGATATCATGGAAAGATTTTTGCTTAATTTTCTCCATTATTTCCAACTGTCCGACTATTGAAAAATGTCAGCTTGGGAAGAAATCTTGTTCCAGAAGCCAAGAAAATAAAAATCCTAGTGCAAAAGAAAAATGTTAGCAGAGAAATGACAAGCAGACAAGGAGGTCTCTGGGCCAGTAGTGAGATCTGTGAGTGGGTCTTGGACACAAACAAGAAATTGTGCCCTTACAGCTTCTTTTACCCTAACCAACCCAATTATTTCACCACTGCACATTTTGCCTCATCACAGAATCCATCACCAGCTTAGCATAAGGGATAGGTGAGGAGACAGGATGTTGATAAACCCAATGTTACAAAAGATGCGTCCTTAGCATCTCTATTTGTACTCATAACATCTCTTTAGAATCATTGTCATATGTGGTTTAAGTCTCAGGAGTTTGCAGTGATTTCTACAATATGTTTCAATTATTTATTTCTTACAGGCTGATCTAGAATCCTAATATCTATGACACAATTTTTATAGTGTACATACACTGCTCTACTGGTGACCAGTTCAAGCCCCTTTTCCAAGGCAAATAGGCCCATTCTCCAGAAGCTACAGGTGTTAACTGTGAATTTCAGCTGGTTCCTTCTGAGGAAAATGGCACTCCATAAAAGAGCTTTCATGCCTGCAAGATTGCAACATAATCCCCTACTCCATGTACAATTCTGCAACCTGCAGCCAGTAATTGACTGATGATTGGGGTACAAGGGCACCATGCCTCAAGATTCATAAATTTTATGGTGCAAATCCTATTCCAGAGCACCCCTTGGTATCATGCTAAAGCTGATTTCCAACTGGCTTAGTTTTTCTCCCCTTCTCTATCCTGCTTTTCTCACTCCCCTACACCCTGGGAACACTCCCTCAATAAGTTACTTGCCTAAGAACATGCCCCCTTCAGACTCTGCTTCTAGGGAACCCTGTCTAAGACTCACGCTTATCTCATGTTTGTTAGAGGACTATGTAAAGAGGATCCTTTGTGGGTCCCCCTTGTGTAACTGCAGCAGGCTGTACCCATCTCTGGGGAAGTCAGGAATGAGTTAAAGTACAACTGGACAGGGCTTCTCAAATCAAAGTTGAACATAATGTTACCAAAAGCTCTGTCCTTGTCCCCAATGCCAATTTAATAAGGAGGACACAGTTTTGAGGAAAAGGAAAAAGAATGTTTATTGCTTTGCTAGGAAAGGAGAAGCACAGGGGACTGTTGTCTAGAAACCGTGATTCTGTCCATCCTGAGGAACGGGGGCTTTTAAAGAAGCTATTCAAAGACTCCCTAACAGGTGTTCCTGTCAGAGGGATTATGAATTGCTTGTTAATTTTGGAGATAGCCATTCCTTAGATTCTCTGCCAGCACCCCCCCACCAGTCTGAATTACTTGGTTCCTATGGTGGGTATGTGCTCAAATACAGATAACTAGGCCTAGAATGGGATATAAAGGTAATCCTGTTCCCTGCCCCTACGTTAGGAAGGGAGAGAAAGAGAAGAGGAAAAGAAAAACATGTCCATTTTAAAATAAGCCATTGTGTAGTGAGGGCTGTATTCAAAAGGTGAAGTGGACCACTGTTACAATAAGTACTAACTCAAATTAAGATGAGGTTCGGTTCTGTTGGGTACAGTGGCACATACCTGTAATCTCAGTGGCTGGGGAGGTTGAGGCAGAAGTATTGCAAGTTCAAAGTCAGCCTTAGCAATTTAGTGAGGCCCTAAGAAACTTAATGAGACCCTGTCTCAAAATAAAAATAAAAAAAAAAATAAATAAAAAGAGCTGGGGATGTGGCTCAGTTGGACCCACCACTGGGTCCAATACCTGGTACAAAAACAATTTTAAAATACATAAAAATAAATGAGTCTCAGTCTATTCCTAACATCTCCTGTCTTGCTGATACCAACATATCACATTCTATCAAATGAGAAATGAAGTTATATGTATTCATGATTCTTTGTAGCAATTCTTACAATTAACACAAAGAGCTATGTAGCATTTGTTAAAAATTTGGTTAGATTAAGATTATTTGTGATACACATTCTAGCTGTAATAATATGAACCTCAAAATTATTTATCAACTGTTGGATGTTTTATTTTTGTTAACTGTAAACTCTATTATTGAAGATAGTCAAAGAATGTGCCTGAGGTGGGTTACTTGATAAGAATGCTCTAGTTATTCTAGAAGTGTTAAAAAACAGACCATATTACCGGCTTTCAAATAATAAAAATGTAATGTAAAGATTGTGCTATAATATAGGAACTATAGCAGATCATCATTATAAACATCAGTCCAAATATTGTAGAAGTGTACAGATAGTGGTTAAGAGAAATGTTCAGATTGAAAAAAAGTGCAGGTTGAAAACAGCCAGATTTTTAAAATATACATTTGCAAGGATAAAAATTTCATAACATATGTCATTTTATTCAATTTATCCCCCCAACATATATATCCTATCACATAGGCCCTTGTATATCCACCCACATTAATTTCAGTTAATTAAACATATTTTTCTGGCTTACAATAAAAAAGCCAAGACAATAATTTTCTTTTTTTTATTGATTTTTTTAAAGACATGACAGCGGAATGTATTATAATTTTTATTACACATACAGAGCACAGTTTTTCATAGGTTTGTATAAAGTATGTTCACTCCAATTCATGTCTTCCAAAATGATAATTTTCATTGTGAGTATCCTATCAAATAAATTTCACCTAAATAAGGATCCTGCCATATCCGAAAACACCTGTAATCCCAGGGGCTTGGGAGGCTGAGGCAGGAGGATTGCAATTTCAAAGCCAGCCTCAGTAAAAGTGAGGTGCTAAGTGACTCAGTGAGACTCTGTCTCTAAATAAAATACAAAATAGGGCTGGGGATGTGGCTCAGTGGTCGAGTGTAAAACCTATTTCTAGGTATATTTGGAAACATTCTTTTTGGTATGATCTCTTATAATTAATTCCTTCTTATTAGTTTTACTTATGTATATTTATTTATATATTATATTTTAATTCCTTTTAACTTGTTATCTAGCAAAATGTATTGATCAAAAATCAGATTATGGAGAATCTTTGTATTGATTATTTTTTATTTGGGTAACTGAAATAAACATTTTCATAAGAATAAAATATCATTAAAAGTCCCTACCAATTAAGAAATGTTGGTGTTTCTCAAAAGCCCTTTCTAAATAAAATAAATATCATGTGTATAAGTATTGTGCAGTGTTTCCATTTCATACAAGATTTTCATTATGGCATAAGAAAAAAAATGCTGTACTTAATTGCTTAACACACATGTGTACTGAAGAGGAGATATGACTTTCCAATTTTTTTTTTTTTTTTTGGTACTAGGGATTGAACCCAAGGTTACTCTACCATTGAACTACATCCCCTGTCCCCCTTTTTTAAATTAAAATTTATTATGTTTGTTATTGATAGAACTTTGTTTTTATTTATTTATGTGCGGGGCTGAGAATTGAACCCAGTGCCTCACACATGTTAGACAAGTGCTCTATCACTGAGCCACCACCCCAGCCCCCAGCCTCAGACCTTTTTATTTTTTTATTTTGAGATAGTGTCTCACCAAGTTGCTGAGGTTTTTGCTAAGTTGCTGAGGCTGGCATTTAACTTGTGATCCTTCTGCCTTGGCCCCCAGAGTCGCTGGGATTATAGGTTTGTGCTACCATGCCTGGCCTTTCCTAACTTATTTGTAACAAAGAAGGTTTGGTAAGAGCAATTAAAGAATGATGAATTAATCAATTCATTAAAATTTTTAATGTACTTAAGCACTAGAATGGATAGAATTATAGAGGGCAATATATCTTATTTCCTTTTCAAAAATAAGATGAAAATTATATGAGGACAAATATATAAATATTATTATAACAGTCTTATTGGTTGGTATTTCTCAAAATTCTGTTTGCCATCAACCCTTAAGGGTTTCCGTGATTGTGTATGGTTAATATCACATTGTCCATTTCCTGTCAATGACATTTTCTAAGTTCATAATCTCTCAGAGTCCACCAGTTTCATCACAGAAATGATGTAGAATTTCAATGTGACATTGTTTCATCTAAAATGCCCATCTTTCCTGGCCTACTTAACAGCTACTATTCTAAAAGCCCAGACCAAATGTCTTTCCCCATAAAACCCTCACTAATATCCTTTCTCCCAAACTGAACTAATTTTTTCTTTAAAGGTGCACTATGTCTTTGTACATCTTTTTTGGACCTTATATCTCACTGCATTGTAATTCTATTTTGTATCAGCAACTATTTGACTGTCATGACAAAACCCATGTGTTTCTAGCACATAAAAGAAATCCAAAGGAAGGTAGTTTAATATTGTTGTGGCTGTGCCTTTCATTTTTCTGTTATGTTTTCCAAGTTCAAACCCTGCTTTCTCATTTCAAGTTTTCCTCAATGTAACAATGTGGTTCCTGTAGATCCAGCCCTAGGCAAGAATGGATAAGAAGGAATGTGAAATGTCCTTTCAGCTAAACAGCCTCTTAAACACCACCACTCAAGCCTCCTTCAGCATGCATGCACAAGCACACACACATATCCACATACACATTTAATATGATACCTTCTAAGAAGCCTCACCTAACAAGTTCTACCCACATATCATTGGTCTATATCTAGTCAAAATGTGCACCCTTATGTGAAAAGAAGCCTGAAAATTAAGGCTTATTTTTCATTCTGGGTACCTAGCCAATGCCACAAAATGAGAATTTTGTAATTTAGGACAGGGAGAAAAGGTATATAATAGATAATTCACACTCGCTAACACATTTTCCCACCTTATTTCCCTAACTAGATTGTAACATCCTGGGAGGTTTAGCTTATGTCACATTTACTATATATCTCCAAAATTTAGCATAGTATTAGACACATAGTTGTTTATTTTTTATTTCCTTCACTTATATTGTGAGGAGCTATTCCATGTAATCTGGATAGAAATGAGACTGTGTTTTACACTATAATTTTCTGTAATGTATGTTGACTTTATTATGTCCTTGATTACTTAAGAAAACAGTTTTCTCACAAAAGAGCTATGGTTCTTGATAATAATGTGACCTGTATTTATTTTTTAAATGTCTTATGTACTTTCAAATGAGTACCCAACTATTGTTTCTCATCACCAACTATCCTCTTTCAATGTTCAAATCTTCTCACAAGCGTTTTCTTCCTAAAATTGAATCCTAAATGTAAAATGAAACAAAATAAATTTCAAGATAACTTTTTGCAACTAAAACTATCTTGGAGATTTTCAGAGGCCCTTGGAAATCAAAGATTTATTATTTTTCTTTATCAAAAGAGAGGTGCTGGAAACAATTGTTTATTTGATGTTGCCATTGATGACTGCACGGGAAAAGTTGTTAAGTCAGAAGAGATGGTCAGCTCTGCCCAGGTCAAATTTGTATGGGAAAATTCTATTAATATAAACATTTCAGAAATTGTATGATGTGTGGGAGGTAAGCTGAGATTTCTCATTGTCCTTGTTCTCCATGATATTTCTATTTATCTGAGTCCTGGTGGTGCTTTGCCTGAGGATATTAGGAAAAGGCAGCAGAATGTTATCTGTCCTCATTTCCATTAGTGTTTACTTGGCCACAAACATCCTATTCATTTGAATCTAGCACCTTTTTTTTCTTTTTGGTGCTGGGGATTGAACCCAGGGAAACTTTACCACTGTGCTGCATCCCCAGCTCTTTTATATTTTATTTTGAGGCCAGGATCTCGCTAAATTGTTGTTGGCCTCAAAGTTGCCATTCCCCTGCCTCAGCCTTCAGAGTCCCTGGGATTACAGGTGTGTACCCCCATGACAGGCTGAATCTAAGCATATTTTAGGACAGTAATTTTCAAGTTAAGAATGAACATCAGATTCACCTGCGAAGTTTCATTAAACTACAAACTTTTTGGAACTGCTCCAGATTTGCGAATTTCTTTAATTGGTATTTATGATATTCTTTCAATATATGTTTTCCCTGTATGTCTGGTAATTCATGGCATAATGTGTACATTGCGTCTCTGTTAATATGATATATCTTAAGTGTTTTCATTCACAAATTGTGTCCATTCATGTTTGTAAATGAAATGTAACATTTATTGTCTTCATTGGAAATGAGCTCAATTATTATCCTTACAGATATTTTGTCAAAGACATTGTGAATTGGCTTTATTATTGGAATTCTCTGACATTACATATTTTGGCCCATTGGCTTGTCCTCTTGGAAAATAATTGGTAGGTATTTTAACTCAAAACAGAAAAAAAAGAAGGATTTGAGAATTGAAATCCTAATTACTTTAGAAGAATTCTTGATTTATCTTTTCTTTCCTCAGTCCTCTTAATTCCATGCTTTACAAGGGGCCTAGAAAGTAAAACAAATCCTATGTTCTGTGGTTCAGAGACTAGCAAAAATTTTGACAATGTCTCTGTAGTGAGCTGAATGGTGGCTCTCTCAAATGATATTTCTACAGTCCAGTCCCTAGAATCTGCAAATATTATTGTAGATAGAAAAATATTAGATAAAGATTTTGGAAAAGAGGACTTTATCCTTAATTATTTGGCAGAGCCTTAAATCCAATGGCAAGTGTCCTTATAGAAATGAGGCAGAAGGAGATTTGACAGGTACGAAAGGAAGAAGATGAAGGGATGATGAAGGCACAGAGTAAAATGATGAGGTCACAAGTTCAAGAATGCCAAGGCAGCCCTTAGAAGCTGAAAGAGACAAGGAATTACTTCTCCCCTAGAAAAACAGGCAGCCTGTCCATATTTCAGACTTTCAGCCTCCAGAACTGTGCAAGAATAAATTTCAATGGTCTTAAATGACCAAGTTGTGGTAAGTATTTATTGTAACCTCAGAAAACTAATACAGCCACTAAGACCATAGAACCTTCTGCCCCAGAAGCTCATGAAATTGAACAAGGTGTGGTTCAGAATAGAGCTACTTGAGGAATAGGAGATTAGCTTCCTAAGGGAGAACGTGTGATGTTTTATAGAAGAATGTAGTACTTCCATTCCTGAAGACCTCACCTTACCTTGGGTGATTTGGAGAATGACCTCATAGCTGGTTCTATAGACCTCAGATTGGGGATGAGATCTATTCCCTTGGTTTAATAGGGGTAATTTTGGCTCATGGCTGAGAAGTGGATTTCAAATTCTGACCATAGTGCAGTTTTTGTTTGGTTGTTTGTTTGTTTAGTTTCTGTCTGTTTTGCAATTCTAGATGTGTGCTCTCCCATTACAGCCATTAAACTGTCAGGTACCCAGCAAATGATCATACAGTAGAAAGAGAAGGAAAACCTGACAATAATAATTAGACTTAAACTAATCTTAAATTATTTTAAACCTAGAAGTTGAAACAACTATAGATGGGAACTTGACATACCATTTTGACACCTCAAACAAGGATGATCACACCTTCATATAGTAACAGACTCTCCCTCACCTTAGGCTGAAGAATAACCACAGAAGGGACTAAAAACCAAACTGTGTAGCTTTACACTTAGCCTCTTATACAAATTTAATATCAAAGTAAATTTAAAAATTGTGTACACAACTTATTTAGAAAAGATAATATTGTTTTTTAAATTTTTATTTATTTATTTTTTACATGAGCTCTAATTATTATTGTTGTTGTTGTTGTTATTATTATTATCATTTGCATTACAATTCTTAATACACCTTTTTGTGATATACGATATTTTATGAAACAAAACTGCCCTTAGAAATGTGAGCATGGTGGTGCATGCCTTAATCCTGGCTACTCAGGAGGCTGAAGCAGGAGCATCACAAGTTTGAGGCCAGCCTCAGCAACTTAGTGAGAACTTGTCCCAAAATAAAGAATAAAAGGGATTGTGGTTGTAGTTAAGTGGTAAAGCACCCCTGGGTTCAATCCCCAGTATTACACACACACACACACACACACACACACACTCACGATGGGGGGTCGTGTTAACATACTAGTGACTGGCCAGTGTTGATCTTGGGCTTCAGCATGCTTGTAAGGAGATTTTGTGAGGATTCCACTTTCCCTTTCCTTTTTTCACACTACTGCAAACATTCATTCATGTAGCAATCCATGAAGTATAAGGTTCACTTCATTTATTTTCTCACTAGCTCATGGCAATCAAAGTAGTATTACCTTGTGTGAATTTGATTGTGAAAACAGACTCAAATACATCCTAATTATGTGGTAGCAATTATCATGTGCTCATCCAGATACTCCTGAATATGCTTAAAATTAAATGCAGAAGTAAAACATGCTTGTAGAAAATATGCAGACTATCATTAGATTCCAGCCTGAGATGCACCCACCTCTCAGAGTATGTATAAAAAATACACATAATTTGCTGGGCATGGTGGTGCACTCCCATAATCCCAGCGACTCAGGAGGCTAAGGCAGAAGGATTGCAATTTCCAGCCAGTCAGAGCAACTTGGCAAGACCTTGTCTCAAAAATTAAAAAAATAAAAAAGTCTGGGGATGTAGCTTAGTAGTAGAGCCCCCAGGTTCAATCCCCAGTACAAACATCTTACCTGAGTACCTAATGTTATCCTGAAGCACTTGACTCTTGTTCCATTTGGACAATCGAATATCTTTGTTTTTGGGGAATAAGCCATGACCCATTTGGCTTCACTAGCCCCAGACCCCTGGGGATTGGTACACTGAGAATCATAGGTTAAACCCTAACCATCCTCACTTCCACAAGTTTTAAATTGGTTGGCATCCTGAGGTGTTAATGAATGATTGATTTTGAAATTCACATTCCCAATACAACATACCTGCAATCTAGATGAAAGAAAATGGTCATGCTCCACAGTTAGGTAACCAAATAACTGAAGCAAGACAGTATATCTGCTGGTTCTTCACCCTGGGATTCAACCACTGTGAGTAGAAGATATTTGAAAACAAAAATGTATCTGTACAAACATACACAGGTTTTTCTCATCATTATTCCCCAAATAATACAGTATAACAACTATGATAAGTAATCTGGAGATTGTTTAAAGTATATAGGATGATGTGCACAAATTATATGTAAATATTATGCCATTTTATTTTATTTTTAGTCATTGATGGACCTTATTTATTTATTTAGATGTGGTGCTGAGAATTGAATCCAGTGTCTCACACATTCCAGGAAAATGCTCTACTACTGAACCGCAACCCCAGCCCCTCTGCCATTTTATTTTATTTTTGGTAGTGGGAATTACATTCAGGGATCACTGAGCCACATCCCCAGCCCTATTTTGTATTTTATTAAAAAACAGGATCTCACCGAGTTGCTTAGGAACTCACTTTTGCTGAGGCTGGCTTTGAACTAGCAATCCTCCTGCCTCAGCCTCCCAAGCCTCTGGGATTACAGGTGTTCCTGGCAATATTCTGCCATTTTATACAAGGGACTTGAGCATCCATGGATTTTCCTGTCTTTGGGGGTCCTGGATCAATACTCTGCAGATACCCAGGGACGACTACATATAAATTTTTAGAAGTGTTTGGGGGAGTTGTTTTCATTATATTATATTGGTAGGACAAGGCACAGAGTGTGCCTATTTGTGTGACAGTTTTTCCCTTATGTTGTCCTCTTTCTTTTCTTGCTCTTGTGTTCCTTCATCTTTCCCCTTCTACTTTAGTTCCTTACTTCCCTCTAGGATCAATGTAATGAATTTTTCCATAAAGCTAATATATTTAATGTAACTAATTATTTTTATTATTATATTACATGCCTTATAATATTATGTCTTATAATTTTATATGGAAATAAATGCTAGCTGGGAGCACACCTTCATCCCAACAACTAGAGAACTGAGTCAGGAGGACCACAAGTTTGAGGCTAGCTTCTGCAATATAGTGAGACCCTCAGAAACTTAGGGATACTCTGTCTCAAAAAAAAAAAAAGGATTGGAGATGTAGCTCAATGGTAAAGCACCTCTGGATTCAGTCTCTTGTGCCAAAGGAGAAGAGGAGTGGGGGAGGAGGGGAGGAAAGCTTCCTTTTATAAATAGTAGTGGGTTGTTTTTAAAAGTGTCTTCATTTGACAAAATAAGAAATTGGCAATGTTGGGTTTTCCTCTAAATATTTTGTGCATACAACATCTGGAACCACTTGTCTAGAGAATCGAGCAAAGAGAAGTGATAGCAGGAAAGAATAGTGAAATTTAGTAAATTGAGTTAAGTTGAATCAGTTCCATAACATACTTGCAACGCGGGAGGGGGGCCTGCGGGAAGTAATAGCGGGAGTGTGTGTCTCCTTTGGGAGTCTGGGAAGGCTTCACCGAGGAGGTAGCTTTTGAGCCGGGCTTTAAGGATCAGCAGGGAAGAAATGGCAGGGCATTCCAAGCAGAGTGCATAATGCGAGCAAAAGCACAGAGCACAAAAGAAGCACTACGTGTCCAGCAGTTCTGAGTAGCCTGGTAGCTGGAGCGTAGGGTTCTTGAAGCGAGGTGATTAAGGGTGAGGCAGGGACTATTTTTTTTCTACTTGGCGTTTTTCTCCTACAGCTCTTTGCACAGTGCTGGTCACACACGCTACAGGAGCTCAATAAATACTTGTTGAATTGAGACAGGATGATCGAGTACGCTGGGAACAAGGACATATGAATCCTTTCTTACGCACCCGCCAAGTGTGACCTTGGCCAAGTCTCTTTCCTCAGGGCTGCAGTTGCTGCTTAGGTGCGAGTGGGAAAGTGGAGGAGGAGGCTGGTTTGAGTCAGTCCTTCCAAAGCCCTGAATCCCTGATTCGACGCGTCGGGCGGGGCGGGCCACGCGGGGCTGTGGCCCGCGGAGGTTCAGTTGCTCCTCCGCTCCAGCAGGGGGCAAGGGGAGCGGCTTCCCGCCGCTCTTCCTATACTGGACGGCGTCTGGCCGACTGCAGCAGTCGCAAGCTGCGAGCGCAGTGGGCGGGGCCGCCCAAGCGGGGCGGTGGCGCTGAGCTGACTGGCTGGGCGGGGTAGTGGCAGTGGCAGCGGCAGCGGCAGCGGCTGAGGCTGAGGCTGCGGCTGCAGAGGCCACTGGGGCGCCGACTGGGTGGCCGGCGACCCTCTCTGCCCTCGTGCAGCCTCTTCACACAGACCCGCACTCCCCGGGCAGCGGGGACCTCGGTGCTCAGCCCGCCAGCGAGCTGCGGTGGGCACACCCTGGAGCTGCGGTGACAGCGGACAGGTTAGAGTGGGGGCAGGGGAGGGCGTGGGAACAGCCCAGGGCCAGAGAAGGAGTCCAAGCCGGACAATCTCCAGCCATGTCCGACGAGGCGTCAGCCACCACTTCCTACGAGAAGTTCCTAACCCCGGAGGAGCCCTTCCCGCTCCTGGGACCCCCTCGCGGGGTGGGCACCTGCCCCAGCGAGGAGCCAGGCTGCCTGGACATCAGCGACTTTGGCTGCCAGCTGTCCTCCTGCCATCGCACCGACCCGCTCCACCGCTTCCATACCAACAGGTATGAGCCGCCTCCGAGGGCAGCGGTGGACTTCCCACATCGCTGCCTATTGCTGGAGAACGCGGGGTCGCGCCCCAGCCGCGTTTCAGGTCCTTTGCCTGAGGCTGAGCTTCCAATGGCCTCCTCCCCCACCTTCCTTCGACCAGCGCTCATTCCCGGGCTCTTTCCCTCCTCCTCCTCCTCCCCCTCCTCCCCCTCCTCCCCCTCCTCCTCCTCCTCCTCCTCCTCCTCCTCCTCCTCCTCCTCCCCCTCCTCCTCCTCCTCCTCCTCCTCCTCCTCCTCCTCCTCCTCCTCCCTATTTTCACCCCTGCCCTCTGATTTTCCTTCCCACTGGCGTTACTAGGTTTCTTTCCCCCATTCATCTTCTGACTACAGCGATATCTTGTTTTCCTGCCCTCTGCTTTTTCCCTTCCACCTCCCCATCTGTACCCTGCGAATCCCAAACCCCCACCCTTGATTTTTAGATGCTCCCTGTTTCCATCCATCTGCAAAAGTTTAACCCATTCCATTTCCGGTACGCTATAGAGTGAATTTTCGGTGGCTCAAAAATCAATCCATGGACCTTTGAAAGGTGGCACTTTTGAAGCTCGAACCTTCTTTTTCCCAATTTTTAACCTGTCTTAATAGTTATTTTCCCTTCCACCTCCCCCATTTTTTAGCGGAGTGCTGTAAAAACTACCCCCCCCCCTTCCTTTATGAACTCTTTGCCTGAGCGCTTTAGGCCCTGCCAAAATGTATAAAACTTAAAATCTGGAAGATTCCTTCATGTAACATAATCCTTCGTTTGCTTCCTCAGTATGGGGTTAGAGCAAGGCTTAAAATGAGCTTGTTTATACAAATTTTATTCAGAGGGTGCATCTTCTAACTGGTTTTATTGGAAGGCAGTGTTCTGGAGAATTCTCCCACGAAAGTACTTAAGTGTTACATCAAACGTTGTGGGGGATTTGAAGAGCTTTTAGATATAAGCCTCAACTTTTAATAACTGAGGATATTTGAGATAGGCATACAAAGGACTGGGTGAATGTGTAAAAGGGACTTGAGAGGGTTCAGCTGTAGAAAATACTGGAAGTAAGTAGTCTAGTTCTTATTTCTGATCCAAGTTTACTATGTGAGTTTGATCAAATCCATCCACATTTTAGTGTCTTGCATATTTTCCCTTCCTACCCACTTAAATCAATCTAGATCTACTGAGTCTCTACCAAATACAAGGAATGTATAAAACATGATTCTTATCTAAAAGAAAGTTATAGTCTGTGGAAACAAAGATGCTCTAATACTCTTTCAGAACATCCACATAACACAAAATGGCAGTAAATTTTTTACAACTATTCCAAGTTTTTATTGCAAAAATGAAGAAACTGAGGCTCAGAGAGAAAAAGACTGATTTGAAGGTCACAAAACCTTTCCTAATCAGGGAAAGGCCTAGTCAGACCTGGACTACTCCTTTGGAGCCAGTGATGGAACTTGGATCAGAACCAATGGATCTAGGGTTATCAATGGTCATTGTAGTTTCTTAGACTGACTCACAGAAGCCTGTTTAACCATGATGTAACTAACATGAATGTAAAATTGATAAAATCAAGTATTAAGGTTATTTGTTTTGAAAAATAATATAAAAGAATGCCTTTGCATATATTCGGTATTCAAGTTTTGCAGTAGTGGAGTAAGTTACATACCCAGGAAAGTTAAATGATTTTAGAATTAGCTGGCTCTGATGATGAGGGCAAGGAAGTGGGGGCAGACTTTGAGGGTCAATGTTGCCCAAACTGGTGGAGGTTATGGGAGTGAAGCAGTGAGAATAATGTGTTTCTTACAGCTTGTTCTGTTCCTCCTCCTCCCCATTATTTCCTTGTATTTTTCCCCTTTAAAAGACTGTGAAAAGGTCAGGGCTGTTTTCCAGAATGGGGCAGTGAGGGTGAAAGGAGGTTCCTGTCAAGGCCAAGTTTGTCTAAGTCAAGCTTTATTTTTTATCTTACAGCCTTTTTTTTTTTTTTTTAATTACAGTACAGGGGATTGAACCCAGGAGTGCAGGACCACTGAGTTCCATCTTTAGCCCCAAACAGGGTCTTTCTAAAATGCTTAGCCTGGCCTTGAACTTTTACTCCTCCTGCCTCAACCTCCACAGTAGCTGGGATTATGGGTGTGCCACACCTAGCACTGCCTGCTTTTTTTTTTAACTGTCCCTTTTCTACTATATTTTTCACAAGGCTTGGAATGGTAGCATGGGATCTAATGCTCTGCATTCTTTTCAGCAGAAAGTAGAAGAAACAGAATTAGCAATATTTATAGCAGATGATGTTTCTGCCCTAGGCTACCTTGCTTTTTAAATCTTTTCTCCTTCTGGAATGTTCTTCCTTCTTACCCCTCTTCAAGATGGTGTTTGAGAGAACCATATGCTTCCAGCCATTTCTTTTCAGGGAGAAGCAAACAGCTAAATCATCTATGTGGGCAAAGTTTAATATAGGGAGTTCTTTTATTTTGGAGTTGCATGCGTCACTTTTTTTCTTCATATCACATCATTTGCCAATTCAAGCAACATTCCAAAAATCAGATGTGAATAGTCGAGTACTAAAATTCTGCTTTGGGTTTAGTCACTGTAAAACAAGTTTTATTGAAAATAGAAAGCTTGTCAGTACGTAGATATTTGGTTTACCTTTATTTGGCTTCTTCCTTATTATCGGATAAGAAAATAGGGAGATTAATGCCCTTGATGAGGACCTTGTGATTATGACTATTGTGCCTACTCATTTACTTGAATGAGCTCTATTTCCAATCTTCATTAACCAAGAGAGTCATGGAACTAATACTGGTCCCTAAGTTTGAATACATGTGTACACATTAGAATCATGTTTGATATAGGTTGGTGTGTCACTGATCTAGGTTCAGTAGAAAATAAATTATAGGGACATAACCATTTTTTTGAAGAATTTTGATTTTCTATCAAGGTATGGTGATGTACTCTTGTAGTACCAGCTACTGTGGAGGCTGAGGCAAAGAATCACTTGAGCTCAGAATGTTATGAAGCTGGGGCCTTCCAGAAAACTGAGACAGCATGAAGATCCACCCTTCAAACCCTAATTCTTACAATGTAGTCACAAAGATTTCAGACATGCCACTCAGAGTAACAGAAATGAGTTTATTGAAGGGATAGGAAAAGGTAAAGGGGAAACTCTCAAGGGAGGGAGTGGGTCCTCTCAGAGAGGAGAGGAACAATGTGCCTCTCCTGGACTCCAGTTTTATTGGGGATCCCAGATAAGTTTCCAGAGAGTCCCGCCCAGGTCCACCTCTTGACTTTTGACTGATAGCAGGTTGACATCAGACTTTCAAGTGCCTGTTGCATGACAACTCTATGATACCCTGGCTTGTGATGAGTAGTTTTAATTGGACTCTTAATCATTTTTACATGTTTTATGGTCTGGAGGAACTATCCTTATCTTCTAGGATCTGATCTGTGAAGAGGGTCACAAAAGTTTCCCTTCAAAGTAACTTGGGTTCTTTTTATCAACAATATTTCCTGCTTACATTTCTTTACAGATAACAGGTAGTTTATTGAGGAATGTGACATATCCTGTCCACTTAGGCCAGGCAGGGCTGCAGGCAAATTGCTTTTTGGCAAAGAAAGCATGTGGGGTCAGCACAGTGAGCCCATTTTATAGAATTATTCTCTTAACCTCATGTTTCCACCATCCTCATCTGTCTGTCCCCTAACCAGAACTTAGACCAGAAAACCAGGCTGGGCAACACAGGAGACATTATCTTAAAAACAACAACAACAACAACAACAAAAAAAAACAGGAGGGAAATCACATCTTTTAGAATTTTAAGAACTAATTGAGTTTTTCTAGAATTTTGGAAAAATAGAATAAATTTAAATTAGCTAAAAAATTAAGACTTAAAAAGAAACTTGAAATGTCAGTGTTTTTATATATATATATATATATATATATATATATATACATACATATATATATAATATTAATTTGTGTGGGCATGTTTTTAAGACATTCTCTGTGGTTTTTGGGACAGGGTTTTTCTGATGTAAATGGTGTTTTTCTCTTGAATTAGCATCAGGACTTTTTTTTTTTTTTTTTATACTAGCTATGTCTGCTGCAACAACCACTCCCATCACCAAAAACAGATGTCATTTAGCAGATTGGAAAAATTTTCATGATATTGATAGGTCCTATGATTAAATTGTGAGATGACAGAAGTTAATATTAACTACAAAGTGTGTTATTCTCTTCATCCTTCAGGACTGCATCAGTACTATGACATTAAATAATTGTGAAAAGTGTGTGGGAGGACAGTGCCTTACTTTTTGTACACCTTACCTGCAGGGTATGAAATGAACTATTGAATAAATCAGTTACTCGGTGATGAGATTTTAGAGCCCCATTTTCAACCACAATTAAGCAGAAAAATTCCAATACTATTGTGTTTCCTTTTTTGTTATTGTTTGGCAGTGCTGGGTATTGAACTTAGGGTTTCACACATGCTCAGGAAATGCTTTACCACTGAGCTACATCCCCAGCCCCTATTGTGTATATTTTATACCACACACAGTTTTACTATCTAGGTATAGAATTGGAGGTGCAGAAGAACTGTGGGTTACAGGTGGGAGAAACAAATTGGAGGAATTTGGTTTAGGGACTTGAGACAAAATGAGAATGGGGCTCAGGCTTTGGAGAAATTTCCAAGCTAGAAATAATAGACTTGGAGGTATGTATTATTCCTCTTTTTGTCACTGACCAAAATATCTGACAAGGGTAACTTAGAGGGAAAGTTTATTTGGGCTCATGGTTTCAAAATTTATTTGGGCCAACTCCATTTCTCTGGGCCCAAGTGAGAGAGAACCTCATGATGAAAGGACATCCATTCATGATAGCCAGGAAGCAGAGGAAGGGGCCACAGGGAAGTTAACCCCCAGTGACCCACCTCCTCTAGCCATACTCCACCTGCCTACAGTTACCACCTAGCTCACTCAAATTAGGATGTACTGATTAGGTTACAGCTCTCACAATTCAGCCATTTCACCTCTGAATATTTTCCTGCATTAATACAGGAGCTTTGCGGGGTGGGGATTCCTCATATCCAAACCAAAATAGAGTAATCAACAGAATTTCTAGTAGAGTGATAGTAGTAAAAGCATAGGTTCTAATGGCTGAAAGAGTGGGAGTTTTTCAATAAATCTAACAGGGAATGGATGATAAATTTTTTTTGTTTAGTTTTTCTTTTCCAATAATAGATATTTTAGCTTCCTTGGAGCAGGCCATAGAAAGGGAGAAGTTGAAAACAGAAGAGAGGTTGAGATGAGTGGAGATAGATATGGTGAACTCAGAAGCCCAAATGAAGAATTGATCTTAGAAATGGTACAGGAGGGGTTGGAGTTGTGGCTCAGTGGTAGAGCACTTGCCTAGCATGTGTGAGGCACTGGGTTCGATTCTCAGCACCACATATAAATGAATAAAATAAAGGTCCATCAATATCTAAAAACAAATACTTAAAAAAAAAGAAATGGCACAGGAGTAAGAAAGATGGGTAATGATCTCAAGACAATTAAGGTAGCTGGGAGGACAGTAGGAAACTTATGGGAAATAGAGAAGTGGGTTGTGCCATCTACTCCCTATTGGAACCCTGATAACCTGTTAGAATCCAAAGGAGAAGCAGAGTGGGGTGACTATGTGGGGTTCTGTCAGGGATTCAAAGATGAATACTTATGATGATGGGGGACTGTCCTCTAAGAAAGAATGTATAGCACGGATTTGGAGTGACCTTGATCAGCTTGACAGTTTTGAGTTTGACAGTGCCTGTTGGCTGGATTCTCATCCTGAGAGATCCACCTGAAAGAGGAAAGAACTACAGAGGAATGAGTACATGGTGGACATTTTTCCCTTTATTCCTTTATTCCACATTTAAATAGCTACTTATCAAAATACAACTTAAAATTGTTAGTCTGTATATTCTTGCTGAAAAACCTTGTAAAGAAGTGTTCTTGTCTTTTTTTTAAATTAAAATTTGGGGGGCTGGGCTTATGGCTCAGCAGTAGAGCACTTGCCTAGCATGTACAAGGCACTGAGCTCGATCCTCAGCACCACATAAAATAAATAAAATAAAGGTATAGTGTCCAACTACAACTAAAAAAATTTAAATTAAAAAAAATTGGGGCAAGAAGCCTAGTTATTGAGTTAAACACAATTTCATTGGAGTTCTTGTCAACATTTTTTCTTGTACACTTTTTGGAGAAAGTCTCCTTTGAGAGTAATGTTATAGTATATCTAGAACCTTAGTATTAGGCAGCTTTCCCTTAGTGAATAAGATGGAAGAGCTTGTAAATTTGAATGATTCAGTGCTACGCCTACACTGAACATTCATTGAAAGCTGTCAGAACAGTCAAAGTGAATCACAGTTAAATTTTTATTATAAAAGCTCATAATAAAAAAATGAAGGCATATTAAAACTATGAAGACCACTCATGATCCCTTTTCCCAGAGTTAACAATTTGTCAACACTTCAATGTTACTTTTAATATCCCTTCTCTGTACAGATAGAGGTTTAAGTATCTCTTATCTGAAATGCTTGGGAGTAGAAGTGTTTCAGATTTCATTTTTTTTAATAGTTGCATGTGCATAATGAGATATCTTGGGTGTGAGACCTAAGAGTAAACACAAAATTCATTTGTTTCACATGTGTCTTGTACACATAGCCTGAACCTTTTATACACTATTTTTAGTGTGCCTGTATTTTGACTGCAGCCCATCACAAGGTCAGAGTGGAATTTTCCACTTGTTGTGTCAAGTCAACATTCAAAAAGTTGAATGGATTTTGGAAAGGTTCAAATTTTGGATTTTCAGATTAGTGATGCTTAACCTATGTAATTTTTAAAAATCACTATCAGGCCACATATACTATTTGTGATTTATTTGCACTAATATAGATGAATGCTTTCCTTTTCAACAAATCATCTGAAAATGTGATTTTTTAAATGATTACAAAAATACTATTATTGAGATATGACAGTTATTCCCCAGGTTTTAAGGTCATTTATTTTCCCATTTTTGCTATTATAAATGATATTTTTTTAGAGAGAGAGAGAGAGAGAGAGAGAGAGAGAGAGAGAGAGAGAATTTTTAATATTTATTTTTTTTAGTTCTCGGCGGACACAACATTTTTGTTTGTATGTGGTGCTGAGGATTGAACCTGGGCCGCAAGCATGCAAGGCGAGCGCGCTACCGCTTGAGCCACATCCCCAGCCCAATATAAATGATATTTTTGACATATTTGTAAATATATTTTTTCTAAATTTCTATTTGGGGAAAGGAATAGATTTCCTAGAATATAAATTAATGGAGTCCAAAGGTATGGACCTTCGTTGGTGCGGGGGAGGGGTGTCACTTGGGATTGGGCGCATGGGACTCTACCATTGAGCTGCATCCCAGCCCTTTTTATTTTTTATTTTGAGACAAGGTCTCATTAAGTTGCTGGGGCTGGTCTTGAACTTGTAATCATTGTGCCTCAGTCTCTCAAGTGGGTTGGATTATAAGAGTGTGACACCGAACCCTGCTAAGAATGAACCTTTTTAATGCTTTTGGTATGCATATACTACTAATTGCTTTTCAAAAGGATTATATCAATTTATACTCATATCAGAAATGGATAAAAGCATTTCTTGCTATGTTTTTATCCACACTGCTTTAAAATAATAATAAAACAATATTATAAATTAGAAGATAAAGAATTTTTAAAAAATCATTAGTAATAAAAATACTTTTTTTTTCTATTTTGTAAATGATTTGTAAAGTAAAAAGCCCAGTTTACTTGCCACTGATAATAAAAAAGACAAAGGCTTCTGAGAATATCTAGAAGCTTGTTACATAGTCATAAATCTGAAAGGCTGAGAAACATACTAATTTTGCCCTATGGTAAGGGCACAAAACCAAGCAAATCCCTAACTTGCCAGTAAACTAATGGTTAGATTATCAAATGTGACATAGCTTTTTAAAAAGGTATGTTATTACTCATTGAGGGAAATACATTTCAGCAGAATTTTTACAAGCTGAAAAGAAATTCCAATTAAAAAACAATTATCTAACAGCTTTTCCTAACAGTGAACATTGTATTTGGCACACAGAAGATACTGACTAAATGTTTGTTGAATGGGTGAATGAATAAAGGGGGGAAAGTCAATGTGCAATTTGAAGACATGCAGTTTGAAGAGAAAATAGTTTGCTCAGTGTAACTGGCTTACTGTGTCTAGGAGAGAACTTATGATTGAGGTTACTGTGTCTAGGAGAGAACTTATGATTGAGGTTTAGAGCTTTTATTGCAAGCTCTGAGCAATTTGGTTAGATCTACTAGTTTGTTAATTATTTTAAATGAGGATACTGCCCACACAACAAGGATACAATGAAACTAAGTAATATTACATAGTATTCTATAATTCTTAGATGAATGATAGATTTGTAACAAATTATCAACATGTGCTTTTTATTTATTGAACTGTAATAGTTGAGTGTGTCTATACAGGCTCCTGCACATTTCAACTCTACTGTCAGCCCAGCAGAAATAGACACCATACATTTTTTTGAGTTTTCCAAATTTGGTAAATCATGAACTTCTGAATTTAATGTTAGCTATGAAAAATAAGGAAAGGCTTCGGGTGGTGTCATATCCTGTAATCCCAGAGATTCCAGAGGCTGAGGCAGTAGGATCTCAAATTCGAGGTCAGCCTCAGCAATTTACCAAGACCCTGTCTCAAAATTAAAAATAAAAGGTTGGGGCTGTAGCTCAGTGATAAAGTGCACCTGAATTCAATTCCCACTTCAAAAAAGGCAGAGAAGGAAGTTACAAAATTTTATAATTCAAAAAATCTGGATTTAATGAAGGATGAGGAACAACCTAATAATAGATAAATAATAGGCTTTTCTTCAGGAAGCCATTAGTTCAGTAGCTTATTAGTATTGGAAATCTTAAATCATTATCTTCAGGATTAATTCCCTATTCTACCAGCAAAGCAATGAAAAAGATCTCATTAATGGTATGAAACTAGTGGAAATTCACAAAAGAAAACAAATTTTATACCGTTTTTTTTTTTTTTTGGGTGGGGGGAGTGGTAACAGGAATGAGCCCAGGGGCACTTAACCACTGAGCCACTTCCCGAGATATATATATATATATATATATATATATATGTGTGTGTGTGTGTGTGTGTGTATTTAAACTTTGTTTTTTAGTTGTAGATGGATTCAGTACCTTTATTTATTTACTTTTATGTGGTGCTGAGGATTAAACCCACCCAGTGCCTCACCCATGCCAGGCAAGCATGCTACCACTGAGCCACAACCCCAGCCCCCTATATATTTTTTATTTAGAGACAGGGTATCGCTTGCTTAGGATCTTGCTAGGTTGCTGAGGCTGGCTTTGAACCCGCAATCCTCCTCCCTCAGCTTCTCGAGCCTTGGATTATAGGCATGCATCATCATGCCCAGTAAATTTCATAGATTTTTAAGACAACAAAAAAGGCAAACCCCAAAATCCCTTTAACAAATAGTACATGAAAAAAAATCTTAATATTCTTAATGCATGAAGAATTCATGAAGTCAATAAATGAAAACATTTAACACATAGAAAAACACCATTAGAAAAATAGCTAATACATATTTAAAGTTTTGATCATCCTGATAATCAAATAAAAATGTGAATAAAATATTTCTGTCCCAGGAGATAGGTAAAAGTTTTCTTAAATGAAAATTTCTATGCTGTTATGGTTATGGTGAGATGAACCTTATTTCAGTTTTGATTTTTTTTTTTTTTGTGTGTGTGTGTGTGGTACTGTGGCTTGAACCCAGGGCCTTCCACTTGCTAGACTAGTACTTTACCACTGTCCTATATCCCCAGCCCCAAATTAACATATTTATATGTTGCCTTGGGGAATATGAATTGATGCAGCCTTTCAAAAAGGTATTTGACTAAATGTACTGTGGCCCTTAGGAGTGTTTATATTCTTTGACTCAGTACTTACCTTTCAAGCAGTCTATCCTGGGAATATTGATGTTTGGATAAATAATTATAAACAAAAAGCTCATCTCTGTGTTATGTGTAATATATAAATACAGAGAGCAGTCTACACATCTGTTATTGGGGAAATAAGGTAAATAAGTTATGATTCATTTCAATCAATATAATATTATATTGATATTAAAATAGTTTCAAATAATATGCAGGTTGAGTATACCTAATGTAAAAATTCAAAATCTGAAACTTCCTGAATGGCAACTCGACATAGCAAGTGGAAAGTTCCACTGTGACCTCACGTGATGGAATGCAGTCAAAATACAGGTGCACTGCCTGCATGTGGTGACACATGCCTCTAATCTCACCTATCCAGTGCCTGAGGCAGGAAGATTGCAAGTTTGAGGCCAGCCTTAACAATTTAGTGAAACCCTGTCTCAAAATAAAAAGTAAAAGAGGGTGTGGATATAGCTCAGTGCCTAGTACCTCAAGACAAAAAAAATAGGTGCACTAAAAATATTGTATAAAATTACTTTCAGGATATGTGTTTACAGTGTATATGAAACAAATGTATTTCATTTTTATACTCAGGTCTCATCCCCAATACATATCATTATGTATATGCAAATAATTCAAAATTTTAAAAATGATTGAAACAATTCTGGTCCCCATTTTGTTTTAAATGTTTTAAATAAGGGATATTCAACTTGTGCTTAGAAAAATGTTCAGTATATAATATTCAGTGTACACGAGATACTAACACACATATATGTATACATAGGCTGATTGCCAATTCTGTAAAAAATATATATATGCATCTAGAAAAAAGTTACAAAATTTTATAGGCTAGCTGTTGCTGGATAGTGGAACTATAGGACCTTTTAAACATATTTACTCTTTTTTTATTCCAGCATCCCTACAGTGATCCTGTGTAACATTAATATATAAAAGTTATTTAAATATAACAACCACTTCTTAAACTTCTTCCTGTGTACTTTGTTGGTGATTTTCTCTGCCACGACCTGGCTGTCCTCGTCCTTTAATTTAGTAATAATAGCTGTCATATATTAAGCACTTTTGATGTGTGCTAAATTCTCTGTATGCATTCTCATATACTGCTCACAATAACTCCATTTTAAAGATGAGGACTTAGGCTTGGAAAGGTTGTGATTTACTTAAGATCAAAGAGCTAGCAGATGATGACAGAGCAAGAATTTGTACTCATTCTGACTCCAAGGCTTAGTCATACCCACTGTGTTATATATTTTGTTTTGGAAGAAGGTTCTACTTCATTCCTAATTTAAATATATTTTTGTTTTAAAATGTTTTATTATAAAGTTTTTCAGACAACTATAAAAGAAAATAGTATACTGAACCCTTTGTACACATCACCCAGCTTCAATTATTCACATATGGCATCATGCTTTATCTATATTTCTAACCTATTCCCTAACTCCTTTCTTATTATTTTGAGGCAAATCCCAGACATATTTTACTCATAAATATTTTAGTATATTTTCTTAAAATGTAAATGCTTTTTAAAAATAATCACACTATTACCTAAAAATACATTCCTCATAAATGTTTCCTATTAATAACTTCAAAGTGTGTGGACTGTAGTCCCTGTCATGATTTCTTTTATGTTATGTTTTTAAAGGTGGAACCTAACTTCGTGTGGAACAAGTGTTGCCAGCTCAGAATGCAGTGAGGAGCTATTTTCATCAGTTTCTGTTGGAGATCAAGATGATTGCTATTCCCTGTTAGATGATCAAGACTTCACTTCTTTTGATTTGTTCCCTGAGGGGAGTGTCTGCAGTGATGTGTCTTCTTCTATTAGTACTTACTGGGATTGGTCAGATAGTGAATTTGAATGGCAGGTAGGTATTTGGTCATCTCCCTGCCCCCTTACTGGGGATTGAACCCAGGGGCACTTAGCCACTGAGCCACATCCCCAGCACTTTTGGTTTTTAATATTTTATTTTGAGACAGGGTCTTTCTTAAGTTGCTGGCTTTGTACTTGCAATCCCCCTATCTCAGCCTCCTGAACCACTGGAATTACAGGTGTGTGCCACCATGCCCAGCTTTGTTTTTTCTTTAATTGACATTATTACTATATAAATACAAGTATAATTTTTCCTTTTTCTTTTTTTTTCATTTCTACCTCAAAGTAAGTTTTTCTACAATCTCCAGATCTGGGGATTCTTTGACAACACATTTTAATGTTGAGAATTCAATGAAATATGTATTTTTTATTTTTGCAAATATATCCTTTAGCCTTATGATGCTATAGATAATCCTTTTGTAGGTTTTTTAAAAATTTTATAGTTATAGATGGACAGAATGCCTTTATTTTGTTTGTTTTTATGTGGTGCTGAGGATCAAACCCAGTGCCTCACGCATGCTAGGCAAGCACTCTGTCACTAAGCTACAGCCCCAGCCCCTTTTGTAGGTTTTTGTTTACAAAATAATCAGTACTTTTCTATGCATGAATCCAGGCACATTTATTCTCCCTGCTTTGTAATAGATAGCCTTATGTCCTCATAGGACACACATCAGTGTCACCTTATGTATCTAATGCCATAAACCATTATTACCATAAATACATAATTTTTGGTTTTGTTATCAGAAATGGAATATAATTTCTCATTTTGTATTCTCTTTGTAGACATTTTTTTTCACCTGACACTTTTCTCATGGCATGTATACCATACAAAATGGTTTTGTGGCAAATTGTTTGAAAATGCTGCCTTATAATGAGTACAGTCTATCAGAAAATATAGATGACGTTTTCCCTACATCCTTTTTTCTGATTATAAAAGGCAATAACATTCCAAGAGCTCTTCTTGCGTATAGCAAATGTTTTATTCCACAAATAAGCTTGAATGCTTACTATATTTGAAAACTGAATACTTGAAGTGATATTCCAAAACAGGAATCAGATATTTTATTTCAGAAAATTCTTAAAATATCAAATAATACAGAATGACATGAAGTTAAAAGTCTCAAAGTCTCACTCCACAATAGTCACCATTATTAAGACTTTATATGATAACTCTTTAACATTTTGAGGAACTGCCAACAATGTTTTCCAGAGTAGCTGCCTCATTTTACATTTCCATCAGCAGTGTATGAAAGTTTCACTTTCTCCACATTCTTGCCTACACTTGGTATTCTTTCTTTTGATTATAGTGTCTTACTGGGTGTGAAGTGGTTATGTTCTTGTGATTTTTGTTTATATTTTTCTAGTGACTAATTGTGTTGAACAACTTCTCCTGTGCTTATTGGCTGTTTGTACATCATCTTTGATGTTGTTCTATTTAAGTCCTTTACCTGTTTTTTAAATTGTGTTATCTTTTAGTTCTAAGAGTTCTTTTGCTACTAAACTTTTATCAGGTATATAATTTAGAAATTTTTGTCCTGTTTTGTGGGTTTTCTTTTCACTTGATAGTTTCTATTCACTTCATAGTATCTTATGTAAACATTTTGAATTTTGAAGTCTAATTTATTTGTAGACTAATCCATTATCATTAAGATTTTCACCTGTTTTCCTCTGAGTTTTAGAGTTTTAGTTCTTATACTAAGTTGGTCTTTGATCCATCTTGAATTACTTTTTCTTTCCAGTATGAAATAAGGGTCCAAATTCATTACTTTGCATGTGCATTTCCAGTTGTTCCAGCACCATTTGTTGAAAAGACTATTTTTTCCTCATTAAACAGTCTTGGCACCCTGTCCAAAATAGGGTTATCTTTGGACTCTCAATTATTTTCCATTAATATGTGTGTCTGTCCTTATGCCAGTACAGCATTGTTTAAATTACAGTTTTGTAGTAAGCTTTCAAAATGGAAAGTGGGAGTTTTCTCACTTTATTTTTCTTTATAAAGATTGGTTTGCTTTTGGAGGTCCCTCTCAATTCTATATGAATTTTAGGACGAGGTTATCCATTTCTACAAAGGGCAGTTGGAATTGAGAGAGATTGCATTGAATCCATACATCAGTTTGGGGAGTGTTGACATCTTAACAGTATTAAATATTCCAGTCCAAGAAATGAGATGGAATGTCTTTATTTACATCTCCTTTAATTTCTTTCAGTGATGTTTTAGAGTTTTCAGTGCCCAACTCTTATACTTCCTTGGTTGAATGTATTCCTAAATACTTTATTCTTTGTGCCATTATTATAAATGGTACCATTTTCTTAATTTCATTTTTAGATTGTTCATTGCAAGTGTATATATGTTTAAAGATGTCTAATTAATTTCTGTATGCTGATTTTGTATCCTGCAACTTTGCTGAACTTATTTGTTAGCATTAATAGTTTTTTCCCTGTATAGATTCTCCAGGTTTTTCTACATTTAACATTGTGTCATCTGTGAATAGAGATAGTTTTTCCTTCCTTTTTTTTCCAATCTGGATATCTTTTATTTCTTGTTTAATTGCCCTGGCTGGATCATACAGTGTTGAATAGAATTGATGAGAGTGGGAGGATCTTGTGTTTTTTTCTCATCTCAGGGGAGAAATTTATTTATTTATTTTTTGCCATAAGCACCCTATATCATACTGAGGAATTTATCTTTTGTTCCAATTGGTACAATGTTTTTTTCATGAAAGAGTATAGAATTTCATCAAATGTTATTTCTACATCAGTTTAGATGATATATGTTCCTTCTTCATTCTATTAATAGAATTGATTGGAATTCTATTAATAGAATTGGTAGTGTTACATTGGTTGATTTTCATGTTTAACTACCCTTACTTTCCTGGAATAAATCCTAATTGGTTATGGTGTATAGTCCTTTTTTTTTTTTTTAGAGAGAGAGAGAGAGAGAGAATTTTTTAATATTTATTTTTTAGTTTCGGTGGACACAACATCTTTTTTTTTTTTATTTTTATGTGGTGCTGAGGATGGAACCCAGCGTCCCGAGCATGCCAGGCGAGCGCACTACCACTTGAGCCACATCCCCAATCCGGTGTATAGTCCTTTTAATGTGCTTCTGGATAGTTTTTTTTTTTTTTTTAGTTGTTGATAGACATATACCTTTGTTTTATTTATTTATTTTTATGTGGTGCTGAGAATCAAACCCAGTGCCTCATATGTGCTAGGCAGGCTCTCTACTACTGAGCCTTAACTCCAGCCCCTGGACACAGTTGTATAGTATTTTTTCAAAGGAATTTTGCATGTGTACTCATAAGGGATATTGGTCTCTGGTTTTCTTTTATCTTTGTTTTTCTTTGGTATCAGGTAACACTGGCCTCATAGAAGGAGTTAGGAAATGTTCTTTCTTCTTGATAAAATTTTGTAATATTTTCTTATTTAACATATGAACTTTTCCATGTTCTTCATAATACGTTTTGTAATGACTACATGATATTCCTGCTGTTAGATGTGCCAGAACTTGTGAAAATGTTTTGTTTACTTCTGTTTCAATTTTTTTTGTTACAGATAACACCACAGTGATAATTTTTATGTGTGTCTTTTTTATTCTTTAGAATCTCATTTTTAAGTGTGTAAATTGTATTTAAAAATCATACTTCAAGGATTCTTAATAAAGTATAATCAGATAGAGCCCTGATGATTATGGGAAATATATTTTCTGCTTAGTTCATATGATTTATTTAGAATTCTTATCATCTATAATATCACAATGTGGCAGGCTTTTAAAATTTTTAATTGCTGGCTTCTTAACTCATTTCATGAGTGATTAGAGTGGAAATCCATCCACAACTACTCACAGTTAATGTACGTTAGTGGCTACAATGTTGGAACAAAATCAGGTCTGCTTTAGTAATGTGTTTTCCCACTTCTGAAATTGGAGTATGGGTACTCTGTTACCATGGATATTTACTATTTAAATATGCTGAAAGGTTTAAAATGCTGTCTTATTTTTGTGGGGCCTCATAATGATGAGCAGTAAATTGTCCAAGAGGATAATTACAAATTATATGTTAGGAATAATATAAAGTAAAAATCATTTACTATAGTTTAAAAATTCATATTACCTCTGTTGTGATTAAAAAGCATATGTGTTTAAATCTTTCTTTTAACATTAGATATTTCAGTTGCTACTAAAATAAAAATAAATAAAAAATAAATGATTCATAGATTCTCTAGGAAGAGAAGTGCTAACTTCTTGATAAAGCAAGATTTGAACCTTAGAATAAAGCAGATCTTAGCATTTGAGGTAGCATCAGTGCATTTTGCTTACTGATCATTTGCATTGCTTGCAGTCCTTTCATTATTGAAGATATATTTGACTAGTCTTAGAGCTTGAGAAATTATTTCTATTGTTGGGCAGGAGAGCTTAGAAAATTTACGGAGTAATTCAGCTGTCACAATTGAAACCTAGAGGTGCAATCTGAAATTACACATCAGCTGTTACAGAAATGAGCTTACTCATAAAATTCTGCTGCATCCTGCAGAAAATATGGCAGAGCTTTGATTTAATTCTCTTTATGTGTCACAATTACTGATTATAATATAAATATACCAGATATTATCGCTGAAAAATATAGGATAGGACTCATTAAACATTTTTATTCTGAAATATATTATCAGTTATGAAATGGAACATTGCTGGTCTAGTAAATATACAGAAGCCCATGCAATTAATTCTGCTGTACAACTGCTTCTCTAATCCCATATGTCCAATTGAGCACATGACATTTCCACTTGGATGACCTTATTATTTAATACTAACCTGTTATCTGATGCTGAATCCTTGGTCAGTGATGCCACTTCCAAGTATAGTGTTTCCATAGGAAAAAATAAATTCTGCTTTGTGATATGTCTTTATAGCATAGTGAAAAATGGCTATTGTCTGTTCAAAGGACATTTGTGTTTTTCCCATTATCACCACAGACTCTCAATATCCCAAATCGTGTTCTCTCATTCCAAATTGCATCCAAGGCAAGGCTGTCTGGCACAGTTGAAAGCACTGGACTTGTGTCAACTTCGAATTCTGCCACTAGTTGTATGCCTCTCTCTGGATGTCATTTTTCCTTATTTTTAAGAGGGTGTTGGACTACAAGATCTGTAAGATTGCTTCAGGTCTCTTCCTGTAACTATTCAAGTCTTTGAGAATATCACCATGGGTGTTCATATGACCTTGAAATATTACCAGTTTTCTTCTAGTCTCAACATCTGACTCCTTATTCTTGCATCAGTTATCAAACAGCTTTGTAAATTGTTTTTCATTAAAAAAAAATGTTTCCTATTTATTCCCTTTTTTCTTTCTATTTTTGCTTTAGTCTAGGCCTTAATCATAACAAGAGCATCCTAATTCCAAACTTTTCTCACTGTTTTGTCCCCATAGTACTTTTTAACTAATTTTCCCTGGTGACTGCTTTCATCACATGATGCTATGGGCCAACTTCTATATGTCATTGGACATCTTCTGGTTCTTCTTTTGAGCTTTCAAATCCCTAACATTGATTTTGTTTTAATTGTATTGTTTTTCAACTTGCTTTTTTATATTTTCATCTGTGATTTCACTAAGTTATTCACTTTACCTGAAATGCCATTTCCTTTTCCCCTTCTGTCATTCTGAAATACCTCCTTGTGAAACTCAACCTAGTCACTTTAGCAACATATAGTATTCCCTGAATATTTATGCTATCTTAAACCATGGCCAGAGATGGAAGAAGTTTTTAAAAATACATCTCTTTTTTGAGTATCATCTATGTGTCAGGCATGTTATCTAATTTAAAGCTCTGTCAATAATCCTTTGAAATCAGTGGCATTAACCACATTTCATATAGTCTGGCGCCTAGGACATATTCTCTGAAAACTTAGACTAAAGAAAATTTCTTGATTTTGAAAGTATAGGTATTTTAAAATAATTTTTTTAGTTGTAGATGATCAGAGTATCTTTATTTTATTTATTTATTTTTATGTGGTGCTGAGGATCAAATCCAGTGCCTCATACATGCTAGGCAAGCACTCTACCACTGAGCCACAACCTCAGCCCAAGTATACCTATTTTGAGTGTTTCTTTTTTCTACCTTCTTTGTTGAAGGAACTTGAAATACAGGAGACCTTTCATTTGATAAGGAGAGTCTCATTGTGTTTGGAGACTCTAGGGACATCTCGAATGTAATGTTGTGATTTGAAGTTTTGAAATCAATGAAAAAATAGCAGAGCTTTTTTATTTTTGCCAATAAAGCTTGTAAAAGAGATGACCTTCGTGTGTGTATTCAGCAATCATCCTTTTATAGCACTGGCTTGATAACATTAGGGATAAGGGCAAACGATTCAAGCAGTGTTAATGAGATTTTTACAAGTCCTACAAATTGTTAGAAGTTACTTATACACTAGTATTGGATTCATCAATGACTGTCATAGTGAAAATATGGTTTGTAGGATTAGTAGTTGCTTATGGAGATGTAGAAAAAATGGTCCCTAACAGTTTCATTCTAAATATCATAATTATAGTGATTGATCCCATTTTTGTGGCCTTCCCCAATCTCTTCTATATAATTGACTTCCCAATTCCCACCTTTAAAACCCTCACAGGTCTCCCAAACTTCAATCCTGGAGTTTCAACTCACTGCTAAGTATTTCTATGAATGACCTATCATCTCAGGCCTAGCATTCATCCTGTACTCTGTTATATTTGGGTGTTATTATCTTCCCAACTGGAGTATAACATTTTTGTGTAAGGACCAAAACTTACACTCCTTTGAATCTCCTGTGCTTGTTATATTGTGTGTATAATAGGAGTTCAAATACATGATTGTGATAGTTTGAAGAAGCTCTTCTCTTGGTAACTTCAAAAATCTGGAAAGCACTCAGTTCAGGTTTAGTTGCAAACACTATAGAACAACAAAAAGGTGCTGTTTTGTACCTTGAAAACATGAAAACAATATCTTTGAAAATTGTTACATGCTACTTCAGCAGAAAATGATTCCTCTTTTAAAAAAATATTTATGTTTTAGTTATAGTTGGACACAATATCTTATTTATTATGTGGTGCTGAGGATCAAACCCAGGGCCTTGCACGTGCTAGGCAAGCACTCTACCATTGAGCCACAACCCCAGCCCCTGCTTTCTCTTTTTGACATATATGTTAAATACATTTATTTAAATCTATTCTCACTTTTAGAGGTGAGGGATATGCTTATCACTTTTGATTGTGGTGATGGTTTCTTGGGTATGTGTATGTTTTCAAATGCATTGAATTGTATACATTTAATATGTACAGTTTTGGTTTTAAGTGTACATTAATAAAGCTATAAAGATTAAATCCCCTCTCTTTTTTAACAGGCAGTATAAAATTATTTTTGCTGTTTGTCTCACCTTAAGCTGTTTTGATTTGCTATGTGTTAGGCTTGCTTTTACTTCTCTTTTGTCTACACTTTGTTTTCTATTTTCTTTAGTACTTCTGGTCTTTAAAATTTCTTGCTTTAGGGCAATACATATTTTGAATTTTTAAAATTTTCTTGAGATTGTTAACATGGACTTAAGGACAAGAACCATGGTTTATTTGTCTTTTTGTTGGCAATATGACTAGAAACGTCTGGCAAAAAGCCAATGAGTGACAGCTCACTCAGATCTCCCAATATTCAGACCAGTACTACTTATTTATTGCTGTTTGGGCCCTAGTAACAATGGCACTCTAAATTAAAAATCTTTAATGATTTGGAGGGATACCAGGGATTGAACCCAGGGACATTTAACCACTGAACCACATCCCCAGCCGTTTTTAATTTTTTATTTTGAGACAGGATCTCACTGAGTTGCTTCAGGCCTTGCCAAGTTGCTGAGGCTTACTTTGAACTTTAGATCCTCCTGCCTCAGCCTCCCGAGTCACTGGGATTACAGATGTACATCACTGCGCCCGGCTCCTTAATGATGATTGTCTCTTAAGTTAGCACTTTAACAAGTTTTGATTATGATTTTAAACTTTCAGAAAACATATTTTATTGAATAAGTGAATATATATACATATATATATATATATATATATATATATATATATATATGTAAAAAGAATATTGATTATGCTGCCATGTATAAATTAGGTGTACATCTGAATTTATGTTCTGTGATTGGTATATTTACCATTAGTTTTATGTTAAAGTAACTTTTAATCAATGAATGCAATTTGTTGTGATATTCAAAATGTGTTTTTAAAAATCTTGCTTTCCCTATCTCCTACCTTCCTTATTTTTATAAAGTTACCAGGCAGTGACATTGCCAGTGGAAGTGATGTACTTTCTGATGTCATACCCAGTATTCCAAGTTCACCTTGCCTGCTTCCTAAAAAGAAAAACAAGCACCGAAATTTAGATGAACTTCCTTGGAGTGCAATGACAAATGATGAACAGGTAAAAATGTTGACATGCTTAACTGAAAGCATATGTGGAGAATATGTGAAGCCCATTTTATTTCCTATTTAAAGCCACTTGGTAAATATGGATTGCTTAGTAAGTCTGAATTTGAGCTTTAATTGTTTTTCGGGAACCAAATATAATGTTAAGTGTTTCTGATACATAAGATACGTTATAATTGGTATATTGAAGGACCAAAGGTTTTAGCATTGATATTGTGTGTTGTAATTTTTCATCATATAGGTGGAATATATTGAATATCTGAGCCGAAAAGTCAGTACTGAGATGGGCCTTCGGGAACAACTTGATATTATTAAAATCATTGATCCTTCTGCTCAAATCTCCCCTACAGACAGTGAGTTTATCATTGAACTTAACTGTCTCACAGATGAAAAACTGAAGCAGGTATGTTAATACAGTTTGTTTTCCTATTGAAAATGCCACCATCTTATAAAATGTAGAAATGAATAATCATGCATATATACATTGAGAAATCACTGTTGTGATTTGTAATATTTTAAAAAAAATGATGATGGGGGTGCTAGGGTTGTAGCTCAGTAGTAGAGCACTTGCCTAGCACGTGTGAGGCACTGGGTTCCATGGTCAGCGCCACATAAAAATAAATAAATAAACAAAGGTGTTTAAAAAAATGATGGGACTGGGGATATAGCTCAGAGGTAGAGCATTTGCTTGCCTAGCATATGCAAGGATCTAGGTTCATTTCCTAGCACCACAAAGAAAAGAAGAAGAAAATGGAAAAAAAAATAATGGTAATATTGGAGAACATGTGCTTTTAAAAGGTTTTATGTACTTCTTACCTGGTAGTACCTTTTCTGGTCAACATGGATCTAGAACCTGCTGTTCAGTTATAAAGGCTTTGAAACTTAGTTTTATTATATAAGGTGTGGTTAAGCTAAGGTATAGATTTATTCTAACTCAATTTACAAAAGATGAATTGACAGAATAAGCATACTAATTAACAAGCTCAATACTTTAGTAAATATATTAGCTGAGGGCTTTGAGTAGTCTTATGGAGTAATTGACTGGGGTGAAATCTAATGACTATTCCCTCTGCTGTTCTGAAACTTATATTTCTGGTATATTCTAATTATAGTCTTTGCTGCTCCCTTTTTCTCTAGTAGATGGCTAAATGAATACTTAATATTTTTATGTTCTCCTTTTGGTTTATTTTGCATTTATCATCTGTGAAAAATTTCTCACATTTTGATTTTTCTCTCAATAGACATAGAATATAATTTTCTACATTCCAGCCCTTTTTATTTATTATGCTAAATTGCTGCCTTGCATTTGAAGACAGGTACCATTGACCCCTCACTAAAGTATAGGAACAAATACCCTGATCATAAATACAATTGTTAATTTACTTAAGTCATCTTAAGTGGAGATTTTACAAATGATTAATCACATCTTTGTTTTGATTTCTATTAGCCTTTCATTCACTGATTATACTTTTATGCTTTGAAAGTCTGTATCCATAATATGTTTTCTAGCATTTCAAATAGTCAATTTTTTGGGTAATTGTTTTAAATTTAAAGATTTCTGTTGCCCTTCCATTCTACTTTATTTATACATTTGTAGCACTTTTGACAGTTTTTTTTTTTTTTTATTAAGGACAATGTGATTTTTTTCCCCCTCCAGTATCTTGACAGTCAAATATCAAGGTATAACACTAAGCTGTTTTTCATCCTCGTGTCCCAAGGTCAGAAACTATATCAAGGAGCATAGTCCTCGCCAGCGGCCTGCCAGAGAGGCCTGGAAGAGAAGCAACTTTAGTTGTGCAAGCACTAGTGGAGTGAGCGGTGCCAGTGCCAGTGCCAGCAGCAGCAGTGCCAGCATGGTCAGTTCTGCAAGCAGCAGTGGGTCCAGTGTTGGAAACTCTGCTTCAAACTCCAGTGCCAACATGAGTCGAGCACACAGTGACAGCAACCTGTCTGCAAGTGCAGCAGAGCGGATTCGGGATTCAAAAGTAAAATGTCTAATCAATACAAAACTTTACCTTTCAATATTAATATTAGTCCTTCTTCATTTAAATTTCTTGAACAGTGAAAATTGTCTATCTAGATGCCTGTGGGTTTGGGTTTTAATTGAACAAGCAGGATGCTCTGCTGTCAAAGAGAGCACTCTAGGCTGAGTGCTTTGAAGTACTCTTTTTTGACCCACAATCATTCACATTCAATTTTATTTGATTTTTGTGTCTGTCTTAAGTAAGATATTAATGGAAATAATGAGTAATTCTCAAGATTGCAATATTGACTGCAACTCATTACTGAGCGAATCTCACTATGTTGCTGATGTTGCTGTCTATTAGCTCCTAAAAATGTTGTATATACGTCTTTTGTGTGTGTTAAATGTTTTCTTGATGTTTTAACCTTGAATATTCCTTCTTAGATAATTTAGACAATAATGCTTTCTGTAATTTCTGTCTATAGAAATCCTTTATAATAATATTGGGTACTTTTAAAAACAGAAAGTGTAAGTGTATATGGAATGGTTCTGAGGCTTAACAGGAACATTTGGTTCCTTGCAGTGATACAGTCTGGAACCAATTTAAAGATGAAAAGAGAATCTCTTTAACTCTTTGAGAACTCAGTGGTGACTTAAAGATACACAATGATTTCTTTCCTGGTTCTTAACGAAGTAGCAGAAACATAGCCAGCTTTGTTGGTTGCCAGAGGATTTCTCTTGATATGTGGCCATTCCTTTTTGGCATTAGTTCCCTGGTATTGAAGATTGGATTATTCACTGGGGTTCTAATGGGCTTTTAAGATGATATTTGGCTAATATAAAAAGGCATGATTCTTTCCCAGCCATTATAAAAATTGCTAGTGCTTTTGGGTTCAAGCCTCCTTAAAAGCATAAGTGGTAGAGATTTATGAAAAGTTCTCTACATTCTATATTCATTTTGTCCCCTAGTATTAATTTTTTTTTCACTATGCATTGATACCAATGTGCCTTGATAAGTGTCTGGTTATCCATAGCTAGCCCAAATGATCAAGTATCAGCCCTTCCTAGTCGGAAGAGTTGCTGGTCAAATGCCATGAAAGGAGAATCTTGAACATCTCTTAAAATTGGGAAAGGAGAATATTGAGCTATAAAAAACACTTTGGGGTGGATATTCCAAGAAGTAAACCTTACTGATCTAGAGCTTTTTACTTTGACAGAAACGATCTAAGCAGCGGAAGTTACAGCAGAAGGCCTTTCGCAAGAGGCAGCTGAAGGAGCAGAGGCAGGCCCGGAAGGAGAGGCTTAGTGGGCTCTTCCTTAATGAAGAAGTGCTGTCCTTGAAAGTGACTGAGGAAGACCATGAAGCAGATGTTGATGTTTTGATGTAATAAGGATGAATTTATCAGCGTTCTTTCTAAGCATTATTCTATCCTTATTGGTTTACATGCATCTTGACCAAAATTTTGGTTAGGGCTGTGCTGATATACCATTAGTAACTTAGGCCAGTGATTCTCAGAGGGTGGTCCCAGGAACTGCAACTTTAGCATCACCTGAGAAATTATTAGGATTGCTTACTATCAGCCCCACTCCAGACCCAGTGAGTCAGAAACGCTGGGGGAGTAGCCCAGCATTGTGTTTTTCAACCAGTGCCAGGCTGTTCTGATGTGCATTCTGGTTTAAGAACCACTGGTTTAAGTAAATATTTTGACTATTTAAACTTTATGGTAGTTAAGTGGGTTTTTTTCAAAGACTAGTACTTTTTAGGAGATTTTACTTCATGGTACTGCTGACAAGTAGTTTGTTATGTACATGTGTATAGATCATAATTCAGTCCCTCTCCCCTTTTTTGTGGTGCTTGGGATCAAACCCAGGGCCTCACGCATGCCAGGCAAGTGCTCTACCACTGAGCCATATCCCTAGCCCCTTAGTTCCCTTCTTAATGTTAAGATTTCTTAGTTTACTTTTTCTAAAGGGCCATAGCATAATTCTCAATTCCTTGTGGGAATCTTTCTTGAAGCGGGGGTGGGGTAGAGTAGGGGTGTGTGTAAAGTGTGGATTGCTGTTTACTATAGTGCCTTCATTAGATTTAGTTCTATTTGTTTTCATTCATTGTTAACTCAAAGGTGTAAAAGAACAGGCCCTACTCTTTTTTTCCAGTTAGGTTTTTTGTTTTCATTTTTCCCTTTAGGTAAAATTGAATCCTTTCTGCAAATGATAACTACTGAGGATATAACGTTAGTAGTAGCTGAATTGTAGACTTGATGCTGTTGATTCATATGCAAGTAGAGAAAGCAATTAAGCAGAACAATTGATTCTATTTTCCCATTGCTTTCTGAAATTTTAGGCTGCAAAATTGTCTCAAAGATAGAAAATCTCTCTCCTCTTGCTCCCCTTCCCCTTATCATTCTCTGTTTCTCAAGTTCTTTTTGTGGGTCATTTTTCATCCAGCACAGCTCTAATTTTTAAATATTTGGTGTAACAGCTTCAGGCATGTGAACAAGTTAATGTTCAAAAGTAACTGATGACAGACAGCCTTTAGTGTTCTGCTAAATTTCTCTATAAATTGCTGTAAGTACACAGATCAGTGAGTTACAGAAAACACCTTAATTTGTTGGTTATTAATAGAACTCTAAATTTAAATGTGAAATCATGTAGATTCTTTAAATGTTTTCACAGAGAATTTATTACAGATTTAGAAATAGAGTGATTCCTTTTCTTCTACTACATGTCTTTGAACATGCACATGAGTTAAAGAAGATGGAAAGTGATACTACTGACAATCAAGCTGCTTTTCGACTTTCATAATTTTCTTTTTATAGTGAATAACATTTAGGAGGTAATCTTGATTCTGTAGGAAGAGTCATAATCAATATTTTTTTAAACTCTAGAGTCCAGAGGTTAATAGAATTTCTACTTCTTTTTAACATTAGCTCATTAAAAAATAGATCAACTTAAATTCTTAATTCTCAGTTGTTATAAGTCTTAAACTTCACTGTAATCATTTGTTTTGAAATTTTGATTTCATTTTGATTCCTTGTAGGTTAAAGAATTGAAACTGAGGATAAAATTAATACATTGCAGTTTTGCGAGGTCTGTGATTTAGTGGTAACCTTTTGAAGACTACTTCTAAAGTCAGAATGTAAAAGTTTACTAAAATAAAATCATATGTGTATCTTTCTGACTTTCCTCTTACTTCCTCTTCGGTGCCCCTACCCAGCTTAGAGGACTCAAAGAGAGCTGGGAAAAGACCCCAAACTACTTGGAAGAAGATGGAAAAGATAAACCTCATTGTTTTCCCTTCCAAGTATAGGAAGAATAAAGGGAGAGAAGAGCAAATACATCTGAATTCTCTACCTGCTTTTAGGAAAAACAAAATCCAACAGACTTATTGCCTGCTGTTTATCTATGATTCAAGGAAATAGGCCACATTGGGAGACCAATGTGAGCAGAATTTATCTGTCACATACTTGGAAACTATTTACTTTATATGGTGACCTGTAAAAGAAAATCCCGGTGGTCACTAAGAGAAATTCCTAAACAGGGTCATGATATGATTTTAAGACCAATTCCTGTATTCTCCCAACAATCACATAGTTTTATTACCTTAGATTTAACTTAAGTCACTATTAAACAAATTTACCAAAGTGCCACAAAGCGAATTTTTAAAGTTTGTAAACGTTTGATTGTTTGTAGAAGTGTGTCATAAAATTTTGTGTAAATCTGGATGCACTATCTTTACTATAAGTTAGAGCCAACCCATAAAGAGGATTTGGAAAAAAAATGAAATATTTCTTTCATTAAAAATAAATAAATAAATAAATAACTTGAACTTGCTTATAATCTAAGAGGAAGACTACCAAGTCTTTCTCTATCCCTTCAAAAAAGAAGCCAGCCCAAAAAGAAATGATTTTTATCTTTTTAATGCTTCATGTGGATAATTAAAGTTTGAATGATCTCTTTCTTGGAATAAGTAATTATTTATTCAATCTGTTATCTCTCTGAGTTCAAATAAAAGTGATACAACTCAGTATTTATCCTTCTTAAATATAAACCCTTATTAACCAATTAGTATTAAGGCAAGGCTTATTTGCCCCAGTGTTGGTTCTCATTTGTACAGAACTGACATTGCTGCAAATAATTCTCCTCTTTAAAAAAATAAAACTTGTTAACAGAGTGCATGATAAAGTTCCCACAGACTTTCCAGAGACCTTTGATTAGAGATCTTGTAATGAATGGTATTTCAGTCCTTACTGCTACTTTTAAAAGCATGAACCTTGAGTTAAATAAAATGGCGTGTATTTTTCTACAGTTTTGCAACCTATTAAAGGAAGACAGTGTGCTATAATGTGTTAGTGGGGTATAAAGGGCTAATTCATTCTTTATCAACAAAAACTTAAAAGTAATACTTGTCTCATATTTTATTGGATGTGGCAGCTTAGTTTAATTTATTTGTCCCTTGGGTAAATTAGATATTGCTGAATTAATCTCAGAAACTGACTTAATAAAATAATGACTCTTCATAGATTGAGTAGATGTCTCATTTTATTTAGCTTTTGAAATGCTAAATCTCAAGAAAACTAAAATTATAAGAAATTATTATATAAAGTTATCCAGATTCTGATGAGCTTTAAAAATTGTAAAATTTGTCAAATATCTTCATATTTAAGCCAAAAATGTTAGTATATAAACAATATAGAAGTCTTGTTTGTTTTGGGTTCTCTGGTAGACTTTTTGTTCATGGCTTAGTCTTTTAGCCTCATGTGCCTTAAAAGGTGGTGAACTCTGTACTTTTTGTCAGTATCAGGCTTCTCCAAACTCAAAAAATAATCATGTGATAATTCATTTTGTATAATACCCATGGTGTTTGGATATCAGTAAGTAAAACCTTTGAATTGAACCAATCTGTAGTGATAGAGTGTAAAACAAAAACAAAATCCTTCAGATCTTAAACCTCATTTGTGTAACTTTATTTTCTACCCAGCTAGATCACTGAAGAATCTTGAAAGTTATCTGGAGTATGACTTAATGTATTCTTCTTTTTCCCCCTGAGAAAAGTCATAGGCCAGTATACTTTTAAAACCAGATACAGTTATTTGGAAAGAAAATTTTCAAGGTATAGGTAAAAGTATTCCAAGAGCCAAGAGTATATAGCAAGCTGATTCTCTTGTTAACTTTAAGGATTCTTTGAATTCATTTGTGTCATAATTGGAATACTACCTTCCCTTTCTGTGTTAGTCAGCTTTTCATCACTGTGACTAAAAGGCCCGACAAGAACAACTTGGAGGAGAAAAAGGTTTAATTTGGGCCCACAGTTTCAGAGGCTCAGTCCACCGACAGCTGGCTATATCACTCTGAGCCGGATGGAGGTGAGGCAGAACATCCTAGCAGGGCAGGGTGAAGAAAAACTACTCAACTCACAGAGAATAAGTGCCAGGGACAAAATATGATTCCTTAAGGGCATGCCCTTCAGTGACCTACTTCCTCCAGTCATGCCAGTTACCACCCAATAATCCATTCAAATTATCAAACTATCAAATGGATTAATCCACTGATTAGGTTATAGCTATCAGTCTAATCATTTCACCTCTTAACATTTCTGTCTATCACATGAGCTTATTGAACGATAACTCATATCCAAAAACATAATACTTTCCTTTAATCTTTTAGCACTTCTATCTTATTTGGCATTGAGGGGGAATACTTCTGTCCATTTTTATTTGGGGACAGTTGATAGTAAAATTCCTAGTTACATTAAATAATTTTGTTGACAATGAGTTCAGTGATATTCAGCATGTCTAAATTACAAGTATATTTAATCATGAAAAGGACTATTAGTAAATAAATTTGTATACATATGTACTGTGGTAACTTCAGATTAGTTTTCAGTCTGATAAAGTAAATTTTTCTTAAAACTGAAATTAGGTTAAGTGGCTAAGAACCATCTGGGAGACACTTTGCGCTAAACACCTCTAAGCATAGTATCTGAAACATACTCCTTAGAAATTAAGTCTTAATGTTACCAGCCATGGTCTGGGATCATGTTGTGTTTCTCAGATCTTGAGTTCTTGCAGGAGAAAATTCCAGGCAAGGCATGAAAAGCAGTAAAGTCTAGCAGTTTTATTAGAAGGAAAAAAGCACTCTCAAGAGGGAGGAAGATGCCGGGGTGGGGGGGGGTCTCAATTTTTTGACTGATAATAGTTTTGCATCAGATTTTTAGTCCCTACTGCATAGTATCTTAGCCTCAGGTACCCAAGCAGAGCCCGTGGGGGGAATTTTACCATGTAATGCTAAAGATCTGAAGGCAACTCTGGTCACTTTGGTCCACCTAACCAGTTCTAATTGGAACTTGATTTTTTTAAAATTTAAACAGATTTCATGGTGGGTGGGCTTTGCTTTTAATTATCCCGTCTTCCTCAGTAGAACTTTTGGTGTATATAAGGGTTTTGAAAGTCTTCACTTCAGGGTACTTTGTGTTCTTTTAGGCAGAGAGGGATCTTAAGTTCCTTATGCCTGAGAATAACTCTACAGATAACAGGTTGCAACTCATCCTATTGCCTTAAGCCAGGGCAGGGCCTGAGTGGCCTTAGGTAAATTGCTTTTTAAAAGAAAGCATGTGGGTAGGCCAACACAGTAGGCCCATCTATAGAATTATCCCCTTAATGTTCCTACTGTTCATGTCTATCTGCTACCTGTCATTATTTCTTTGGAAAATAATTTACTTATTCCAAAAGGCTTAGAAAGAACTCTGAAAATTCTTCTAATTGGGTATTAAGAATAAGGAAGTTGCATGGTATAGCTAAAGATCTGAGTTGACTCACTAAAATTGTATTCTCATTTTAAAAATATTAAAATTGTTTTCAGCTCCCTTTCCAATTATTTTTTTTTAAATAATGTTATTAGTGTCTTAACCGAGATCAAATAATGGTGAATTACATTTTAATTTGAAATTCATGAGGAACTCAGAAAAACCAGTTTGGTCTGATTTGGTCTTTGCTGAATTTGTAGAACTTTTTCTTTATTGTCAAGTTTATTGTTGCGTTTTTGTGGTTAATGGAACCTGTGGAAATCTGTGTTCTTTTTTGTGGTGAGGGATGGAGGTAAAAAAAAAAAAAGGTGAATTGCTTAATTATGCATATACATTTTGACTATGTAAAGGTAGTTGTACAAGTAATATGTATAAATGACAAGTTAATACTTACTATTCTGGATTGTTCTAAGGAACATTGGCCTGAAGCCATGACTTGTTTTGTGGAGCTACTTGCTCTTAACAGTAGGTGACTTATTGTAAAATGAAACTTTGGAGTTAGCTTATCTAGCTGAGGCGTTTAAGAATGGAGCAGATAATCTCTGTTCCTGAAGTAGATTCATTTAATTTCCTATTTGATATTTCCTAATTTAGATATAAATATTAGACATTCTAAATCTTTGTGTTGGGAATCTAATAGAACTCTTTGTCAAGGATATTAATGATCAACCCCATCTAAGACATTTCACAGATGGTTAAGTATTTCAAATTGTTTGAGGGTTTTTTTTTTTGTCTTTGTTTTTAGTTTCAAAGATTAGTTATGTAGCATCAATATCATAACCAAAGCAAGTAGGAAGTTGACTGGTTTGGAGAATCTTCAAGTAGTCTTAAATACTGTAATGTATCCGGTTGTTAACCAGGATTTATTTTTCCTGTATTCCTGCTAAATGTATTAATGCACTTTTGTATATATAACTGTCTTCTGTACATTCTGTACTTACTACAGTGTATATAAAGCCTGTTTTTCCTGAAGCTGTGTGAGGAAATAACAATAGTTATAACACAAGTCATTTCTATTTTGAGTTCCTTCTTGTACTTGAAAGTAATTCAGTAGTTAAGTCTAAATGAGTGTGTGTGATTGTAATTAAAACTGGCTATGTGGCAGAGCTGTCTTTTGAACTGAATATCAGAATGAAAAAATGTTTCCAGTTATTAAGAACACTTGTAATACTATCATTTTTATTGTTTCTTTTGATGTGCAAGTTTTTACAAACCCTGCTGCTGGTTACCACTTTATACTTCTGAATCAGTTTCTTTCATGTTCATCCTAGGACACTGACCAGCAGAGAAGAATCGCTCTCTTTCCTTTAGCTCTCTGCTTGGGTAGAGCCCAATTCCCCAAAAGTCATTGGCAAAATATTTTTTTTCTGAAGAGATTAGATTTCAAGAGAGAGATTAATGTTGATAATAAGTGAAAATTAGGCCTTATTTTGTTGACAAAAATGATCTGGTTTCCTTATAGTCACTCTAAATCTTTTTAAGTTATGGTTTTATAAAAGAAATCCCTGTGTGCCCTTTGATGTATAGAAGAAACAGGAGCAGTTCAGCTTTTCAGCAGCAACTTTATCTCTTGCCACTAGAGGGAGGCCTATGATTGCTGTCTCCTTTGGAAAATGTCCTAGCTGCTTTTCCTTTGTTTTTAATTTCAGAGGTTGGCATAGACCTTATTCTCAAAATTCCTTTGTGGTATTAAGTACTTTCATTTATTAGTCAAAGGTAACTTAATTAAGCTTGTTTAATGAAGCCAGTCTTATTCATGCTTTTCTGTAATCTTCAATTTTTAATAAATGTGAGTTAGGTATTAAGTGAAACTTGAGTATGTGTATTTCTTCTTTTGTGTACTTGAGAGCTGTACTGTCCCTATGGTAGCCATTAGCCACATGTGGCTATTTATTTATTATTTTAAAAAAATACATTTTTAGTTGTAGGTTGACACAATACCTTTATTTTATTTATTTCTTTTTATGTGGTTCTGAGGACTGAACCCGGTGTGCCTCGCACATACTAGGCAAGCACTCTACTACTAATCCACAACCCTAGCCCCATATGTGGCTATTTAAATGAAATAAAACTAAATAAATTTTGAAAATTAATTCCTTAGTCCCATAGCAGTGCTTCAAGTGCCCAATGTGAAATATTTCTATTTCTCTATTGGAAAGCACAGGCTCTAGAACATTCCCATTACCACAGAGAGTTCTTGACAATGCTGCAATAGAGATTTGATGGCTTATATAGCAAGCCATTAATCATTATTTTACTAGTGAATGATAACGAGTGGCTAAAAACTACTGTTTACAATTAACTGTTGTGATTGGCATGAGAGGAAAAGCGAGATCTATTTCATCTTCTGCTTCATTAAAGCCACTACCAAAATTAGGAACTTGGTGGTTTCAAGGAGGAATTACTCAAACATTGACCATTTCATTTGACTATTAAAAAGATATATTCGAATACTATGGGAAATTTGGTGCATTTTCCCAGGTTTGTATGTTTTAGTGCTGGGGATTGAACCCAGGGCCTACCACGTGTGTGCCCTGCCATTGAACTATACCCCCAACCACACAATTTCTCAGTTTTTATCTTTCCAGGTTTCTTTATGAGTCTGCCCTTTGATGCAAAAACAGTTGTAAATGACAATACTAGTACTCAGAACTGAATACATACATTTTAAAAGACTGCAGTTTTTAAAAAAATATGCTTATAAAAAAATAGAGGGCTGGGGTTGTGGCTCAGTGGTAGAGCACTCACCCAGCACATGTGAGGCACTGGTTCCTCAGCACCACATAAAAAAAAAATAAAGGTATTATGTTCAACTACAACTAAAAAGTAAATATAAAAAAAAAATAGAAGTGTGAATTTCCGAATCATCCTCCCAAAGTGTTTCTTCATTAATCCTTAGGATACAAGAGCCTTAATAGATTCACTGTTTTTTGGGTCTGACAATTCTTCACCCTTGCCATTAGCTTGGATCTCATGGTAAGCGGGATGCTTGTATTATAATATCCATGTTTCTTTACTAATAGGTTGATACTACATTTAGGTACAATATCACTTCCATTTGTAATGAGTACATAATGTTTTAACACTCCTTTGGTTATCAGAATCCTTCAGACAGATTATTGGATTTATGTATTTTCAATTTCATTATAAAAAATTTCAAGTAGAGAAGAATAAAATGAATCCCCATGTAGACATCTATACTTTGACTCTCACCACTAGTCTTTTGTTTCTTTTACCTTAGCTACCCACCCACTCATCTTAAAATTCCAATGATACTGAAGCTAATCTCAGGTGACAGAATCTCATTTTTAAGTATTTTAGTATGTGATTTTTAAAGACAAAGATATTACTGTCTTATATGTAACTATAATACCACCATCATACCTCTAAAAATAATACCTTTAAAATAGTTCCTTAATATCAAATATTTGTTTTTGTTTGCAGTCAAAATCATGATCATTTGTACAATTCATTTCAAAATCATTCATTTTGTTAGCACTAGTGTAGAAGAGTTTTTACTATTGCTTGATAAGCCCTGATGGTGTCTTAAACACTTTTCAGTGAAAGTGAGATGTCCTGTTGCTTTTAGATAAAAACAGATTCTAGTTGTTCCTCAGTACTTAGTTATTAAAGCCATGGGATAATTTGGGTAGGAGGCAGGAGGAAGGGAAATAACTGTTCAAGATAAGTTGGAGCATGTATTTACTATCCCACCTACCTCTTAGCCCAGTAACTTTCTTTTTAGCCAAAATTGACCCATGTGGTAGATTTGTAAATAGGTATAGAATTTTGTGAGGATACTGTGGAGGATACAAGGAAAATTTAAGATTTGTATCCCTTAGAAATTAAGAAATCTGGGGCTGTGGCTGTGGCTCAGAGGTAGCGCGCTCACTTAGCATGCATGGGGCACTGGGTTCGATCCTCAGCATCACATAAATATAAAATAAAGATATTGTATCTACTTATAACTAAAAAATAAAAAAGAAGAAATTAAGAAATCTACTTTTGGGCTGGGAAGGTAGCTCAGTGGTAAAGCAATGCCTAGCATGCATGAGGCCCTGGTTCAATCCCCATCACCACATAAAAAATAAACAACAATAAAATGATTTTTAAAAAGAAGAAAGAAATCTACTTTTAACAGATGTAACTGAGACTTTTTTTGTAGCTTTAAATGGACAGCATGTCTATTTTTATGTATATTGTGTTATAACTTACTGAAGTTTACACTTTCCAGTTAAACTATAGAATATGGGTGCTTCAAGGGACCTACAACCCTACCTTGATTTTTTTTAAATGGTCTCATTAAGTTGCCCAGGCTGGCCTTGAATTTGGGATCCTCTTGTCTCATCCTCCCTAGTAGCTGGGATTATAGGTGTGCCCCTTGTGCCCAGCTTCCATATCTTTTATCAAGGTCTCAAATGGGTTTCCTGGGGCTGAGGCTGGGGCTGGGGCTCAGTGGTAGAGCGGTCACCTAGCATGTGCGAGGCTCTGGGTTCAATCGTCAGCACCACATAAAAATAAGTAAATAAAATAAAGGCATTGTGTCCAACTACACCTAAAAATACATATTTTTTAAAAATGCGTTTCCTTCCTCCTAATAGCTACAACTGTCTATATAGGGCAATTTGGTTTTTAGAAATAACTGTCATTTGGAGGCTTTCTGGTAGTTAATGTGGGTGAGAAAGCTGGAAATTGATGGCTTTGGCCAATGAGGTGTGATTTTTTTTAAATGAGACTTTGTTTTATATTTTTAGTTGTAGATGGACACAATACCTTTTATTTATTTATTTATTTATTTATGGCAATGACAACATGATTGAACAAGGTGTATCATGATGACATGGAATGAAGATAATATTAATTTGGACCTGTTCTGCCTTATTGTTTAAAAATAGTATTTTATTGCTTCATAATAACATATACTCTAGAGAAATATTTTCCACTAATGTTTTTTAAATATTGGATTAGACTCACACAATTCTTTATCAAATCTGAGATAACAGAACTAGTTGGTGCCAAGTGTAGGGGCACACAACTATAATCCTAGTGGCTTGGTGCCGCAGCCCGGCTGGCTGGGCAAACTAACCAGGGGGTGACGAACGACTTGTGTAGACTGATACAGTAGGAGTGGAAGCCGTTTATTGTAGGACAGAAGCAGTATTTATACATTCCACACAGCTTATCTAATTAGCATAAACTAGATACATCAGTCAACCAATAAGGAATCTCCACACTTAATGGCTTGTTTTTGTTACTTCTCAAACCACTCCCTCTGGCATTTTGCCAGGCACCATCCAGACTTGTTTACGAACTCTAACATTCCCCTGGCAAAATGCCAGGTGTTATTTTTGACTTGTTTACAGACTCTAACAGCTTGGGAGGCTGAGGCAGGAGGATTGTGAGTTCAAAGCCTATCCCAATAATTTAGCAAGGCCCTAAGCAAGTAAGCAACACCCTGTCTCCCAATAAAATATAAACAAGGGTTGGGGATGTGGCTCAGTGGTTAAGTGCCCCTGGGTTCAATCCCTGGTACCAAAAAAAAAAAAAAAAAAGAACTATTTGGTGATTGGAAAGTTTGAAAGAAGTTTTATTAAACCAGTGTCTTTACTGTGTAGATGAGAAACTTTGAGGCCAAGGAAGGTTAAGCATTTCATCTAGGTCATATGGTTTGATGATGACAAATTAAGGACCAGAATCCAAGTCTGTGAAACTATAGACCAATTATCTTTCCACTGGATCACACTGCTATTCTGCTACATTTCATAGTGGTTTGCACACTTGTACAATTCACACTAAGATATTGGGACTTAAGATTTGGGTGTAAAACAATGGTTCTCGAGGTATGGTCCCATCATGTAGAGCAGTAAAATCAGCATCACCTGAGAACTTTTAAGAAGACCAATTTCTCAGGCGCCATTCCAGATCTACTATGTAATAAATCCTGAGGTGGGGGACTAGAAATCTGTGTGGGTTTTTGTTTTGCTTTGTTGTTGTTCTTGTTTTTGTGATTTGAACCCAGGGTTTCATGCATGCTAAATAGGCACTCTCCCACTGAGTTTCATCTCCAGCCTAGCAATCTGTTTAGCAAGCTTGCCAGGGAATTCAGACGCATATTTATGTTTAAAAACCACTGATATAGTATTTCTCCACTCCAGCTAATCATCAGAATCATCAGGAGACTTTTGGAAAATACAGATTTCTAACTCTTCCCACCCTTCATCCAGATAAATTAGAATCTTAGAGGCAAAGTCTTTGCATTTATTAGTTCATAGCAAACATTTTATTTTGGAATAATTTTAGGCTTATAAAAAAGTTGTAAAGATAGTATAGAGAGTAACTCCCATTTAGTTTCCCCTAATATTAATATCTTGCATAACTATAGTACATTTTGAAATTCACTTAATATGAACATCAGTGCATTATTATTAACTGAACTACAGATTGATTTCCTTTTGATTTCACTAGTTTTCCCACTAATAGCCCTTTTAGATCCTGGAATCTAATCCAGGATACCTCATTGCATTTAATCATCATGTCTCTTTAGACTCCTCTGGTCTGTGATAGGGCCATAGTTTTCCTTGTTTTTAAAATATGAAAATTAGGTTTTTATGGAATGTTATTCCTCAGTTTGGGTTTGCCTGATGTGTTTCTCATGGTTAGACTGGAATTTGGAGTTTTGAGGAGTACCATAAGGGTGTGGTGCCATTCTCATTGCATTGTCTCAAAGAGTTTATCCTATGAACATGGCTTAACACTAATCATGCTAACTGATCACCTGGGTAAGGTGCTATTTGCCAGTCTTCTTCATTGTAAAGTTACTGATTTTCCTTTTTTTTTTTTTTGTACTTGGTATTGAACCAGGGGTGCTTAACCACTGAGCCACATCCCCATCCCTTTTTTGTATTTTATATTTAGAGAAGGGTCTTGCTGAGTTGCTTAAGGACTCGCTAAGTTGCTGAAGCTGGCTTTGAACTCGGGTTCCTCCTGCCTCAGCCTTCTGAACCACTGTGACTACAGGTGTGCTCCACTGCACCCAGCTTGATTTTCCCTTTCTGTACTGTTTTTCAGAAGCAAGTTACTCCATCCAGCCCACAACCAAAGGGGAAATGAGATTCTATTTCCTAAAGACTGGAGTATCTACACATATTATTTGGAATTCTTCTCTATAGAGGATTTTCTCTTTTGCCCATTTATTTATTTATTCAATTATTTATGTCAAATAAGTAGACAAATGGGTATTTTATATTTTGGGTTAGAACCTGATACTATGTTATTTATTTGTTACTCAACTTTTTCCAGCTTTGATATCAGAAACTCTTAAGGCTTTTCACCTGAGTACCTTTGGCCTAGCCTCATTTAATTTTTGTACCAGGAATTAAACCCAGGAACACTCAACCACTGAGCTACATACCCATTCCTTTTTATATTTTATATTGAGACAAAGTCTTTGAACTTGTGATCCTCCTACCTCAGCCTCCTGAGAGGCTGGGATGGAAAGTGTGTATCACTGCATCCAGCCACCTTACATTATCTTACATTGGTTTTCAGAGTTTCAGATCAGAGATAACCAAGATGCATTTCATCAAAGGAAAGCTAATTTTCAAACCAAGAAGGGAGGAAGGCATACTTCTAAAGAAGATGTATGAAAACTTTTCCACATTACCATTTTGGTCATTTTGTTACAGACCAGTGAAGAGAATTCATTCTGGTCTGGCCACAGGCCCCATATAGGCATTTCGGAAGTCCTAATTCTCATGCATTTGAAGGTAACCCTTATTCCTCTCAGGGTGTGTTTCTTTTAGGCACTATTAAAACATTTATTCTACCTTCATTAAGCATGTATGCCATTCTGCCTTACAATTAGGTTTATTTGTCATCCCATGAGTCCTCATTTTCATTTTCACATCTCTAGTTTCTTGCACATGTACAGAGCTTTGTGAATTTGATATTAATAATAGCTTTTAAATCTGAGTTTAATGGAGATTTCAATTCAAATAGAATTATTTTAAAAATCCTAGTCCTATTTTTCTTCATATTTATTGAAAGCATGAACACTGTTGCTTCTTTGCAACTCCCCATTCCTTTCAAACTGATTTAAATCATGATCATATTTATTAAGGTATGATCATGGACATTGAAACTCTTAAGGCTTTGCTCATCTTTGACCTATCCTCATCTCTCTCTCTCTCTCTCTCTCTCTCTCTCTCTCTCTCTCTTTGTACCAGGGATTGAACCCAGGAGCATTAAACCACTGAACGACATCCCTAGCCATTTTTTATACTTTATTTAATCATTGAAAAAATGCTATTCAAAGGCTGATGAAATTAAGATTTAAATTTATGATTCCTAAATATATTTTGGACATGTATTCAAATTCTAGACTTGTTTTGTAATATTATATTATCCAAAATTTATTTGTAATGTATGCTGTCATCTAACATATTTGCACAATATCCTATATGATAAAAGTATGCCAAAATATATATAAAAAGGTCATTACTTTTGCTTAAATGCACAAAAATTTCCTGCAACTAATACCTGCTTATAACTAGAACAAATTCATTAGCTTATAAATTTAGAGCAGTTAACTGCCTTGCAAGGAAATAATAGTTTCCCAGTGAGAGTTAGCACTGATTTCTGATTAATTATTTTACTTGGTGATTCATCCTTGATCATAGTACAACAAAAATATCATGTTTGCTCAGTGGTATTAACTTCATTTATCTCATGTGCATTCAGAAAATTGCATTGTCATCAGTATACTATGTCTAAATATGACAGTGATTAAAATATTTTTCCCCACGGGAGTATGATCATTTAAAAACCTCCTAAGAGAATTCAGTTTGAGTACTTTATTACATTATTTAAGATGCCACCATTGGTAGCAAAGGAATTTGACATGTTTTCCTTGATTTCTTTTTCTTTTTTTTTAATATTTGTAGTTATAGGTGGACACAATATCTTTACTTTTTATTTTTATGTGGTGCTGAGGATCAAACCCAGTTCCTCACACATGCTAGGCAAGCACTCTACCACTGAGCCATAACCCCAGCCCCTTTTTGTTGATTTCTGAAGGAAATTTTTTAATTCTTTTTTAGATATATTGGGATCCTAATTAGAATAAGATGCACTCCATGTTTGTATAAATATGTCAAAATATACTTTACTGGAAATATTTTTAACTAAAAATATTTCAAATTTTCCTTCACTTCCCCATGTTAACAACATACATTTCATGAAATCTTTAATATTATCCTCATTTTTTAGTTAAAATTATCTACGAACTACATCTGATATCTGGTCTTTCAAATTGTTCATTAAGTCAATATTTGATATACATATAAAACACAGACCAATATGAAGTAAGAATGGAGGGCACCTTATTACTTAGTAGAGGTAGGATGGAGATGATGCTGTCCTTGTCTACATAGCTTTGAAAAGGAAAGTGTACATTTAAAAGACCTTGTTTATATGTGTGTGTGTTTTGGTTAAAGATTCTATGTAGCTAGGTGATTTGAGTTTGAATGAATTCAGATGAAATCAAAGGTAATTTGTAAGATACATATTCCAGGAAACAACAGGATAAACAACTACATTTCCTTAACAAAAACATTGCAAAGCAAATGAGAAGATGGAGGAGGAATCTTATCCATAAAAAGACACACGAGAAACAAACATTAGTTTCTTTTTTTTTTATAAATAGTTTTTAGTTGTAGTTGGACACAATGCCTTTATTTTATTTATTTTTATGTGGTGCTGAGGATCAAACCCAGGGCCTTGCATGTGCTAGGTGAGCACTCTACCACTGAGCCACAAACCCAACTCCAAACATTAATTTCAATGTATGGACCTGTTGAGTCCCTATTCAAACAATTGTTAAAAAAGAAGCAATCAGGGAAAATGTGAACACTGGATATTCAATGATCTTATATATTAAAGAATCATCTATTTTCCTAGAGTGATAACATGTTGTTGTTATCTTTAATTTTTAAGAGTTTATATTTCAGAGATGCACATTAATATATTTATGGGTGAATCATAATATCTGGACCTTCAAAAGGGTAAATATGAAAGATTAGCATGAATGGATAATTGTTGACATTGGGTGGCAGTTACATCAGAGTTAATGATATTTTCTTGATTTAAATAGATTTAATTTTTTTAATTAATAAAAGTTTAAAATATGAGGGCAAGTTAAAGCATTTTCAGAATAAAAAAGCTGAGATTAGTATCATTATATTCTTATTAGGCCAATTTCTAAATTATATACTTTAGAAGGAAGAAAAATAATTCCAGAAAGATATCTGACATTTGAGAAGGAAGGACAATTGTATTTAAGATCTGTGTTGTTCAATGTATGTCAATTATACTCCAATTAAGATAAAAGTGGAAAAAAATGATAAGGTTCCAAAAGGAAAACATAGGTAAATCTAAAACATAAGCAGTATAAAATAATACCTACTTTGTGGGGTTAAAAAAACATAGCAGTTTAAAAATAGCATAGGGCTGGGGATGTAGCTTAGTGTGCATGAGGCCCTGGGTTCAATCCCCAGCACCACAAAAATAAATACAATACCATATACCCAAGTTGGATTTAGAGAGTGGAGGAACCAGAACTTTCAAAAATTGTTTAGCAGTATTTACTATAGCTGAACATATGTATACCTTAATACCCAGCAATTCTACTCTTAGATATTTATACAATATAAATATGTATGTTTGCCAAGACATTTACTAGAGTACAACAATTATAATATCTTCAAATTGGAAACTACCCAAATGACAAAAATGTGAACTTAATAAGAGTAAGTATATTCACACAATAATACTGTGCAACTTTGATCATGAATGATATGCCACTACATCTAACAATGAGGATGGATATATATCACAAGCATAATGTTGTGTTTCAAAATATTCTTCTGTTTCAAAATACAGAATACCTAATACATGGTATAAACAAAAGAGAAGATGGTGTATGTTGCTAGAACTAGCTAGGATAGTGGTTACCCTTAGGAGCCTAGGGTGCCCATAATAGCAAGAAGGGTATTTGAAGAGGCCTTCTAGGGTACTGGTAATTCTTAGTATCTTTATGTAGCTGTTAATTAAATAATATGGTCAGCTTCTAGGAAGTCAGTGGGCTGTACACTAATGTGCAATGTTCTGTACATATGTTATATTTCAATAAAATGCTTTTATATTAGCACTTAAGGCTGGATGTGTTGGTGCACACCTGTAATCCCAGCAACTCAGAAGCTTAGGTAGGAGGATGACAAGTTCAATGCCAGCCTCAGCAACTTATTGAGGCCCTAAAGAAAAGAAAGGAAAAACAAGGACTGGGGATGTGGCTCAGTGGTTAAATGCCCTTGGGAAAAAGCACTTAAGCCAGCAGGAAATTAAAGTAAAAATATTCTAAGGACCTATACACAGTACTTAATAACATTTAAATTTTATTTTAGTAGGGGCTGGGGTTGTGGCTCCGTGGTAGAGCATTTGCCTAGCACATGTGAGGCCCTGGGTTCGATCCTCAGCACCACATATAAATAAATAAATTAAATAAAGGTATTGTGCCCAACTACAAGTAAAAAAATGAATATTAAAAAATTTATTTTAGTAAAATAATTGTTAATTAAACTTGAATCTCAGGGATGACTACTAAAAATAAAAACAGCAGTTTTAATTTCTAAATTGATAAAAGGAAAAAAGTGGAATAAGAAAAAACTTTTAATTCAAACGTAGGCAAGAAAATAAAAAAGAAAACCAAAGTGGGACAAATAAAACCCATAAAATGACTGAAAAAAACCTCAAGCATATTTAAAATATCACAGTAATATAAAACAACTGTTAAACAACAACAAAGTACTTATGACTAGGTTAATTCTTTGTAAGAGGCACCTATAAAACATGAAGACCCATAAAAGTTAAAGGTGGCTGAGGGAAGGAAGAATAGAAATTCATTGGATTAGACAAGGGGAATGAAGGAAAGGGAGAGGGGATGCGAATAGGAAAGATAATAGAATGAACCAGACATTACATTCCTAGGCTCATAAATGAATACATGACCAGTGAAACTCCTCATCATGTACAACCACAAGAATGGGAAGTTATACTTCATGTATGTACAATATGTCAAAATATACTCTACTGTCATGTATATAGAACATTTTTTTAAAAGGAGGGCTGGGGTTGTGGCTTAGTGGCAGGGTGCTTGCCTAGCATGTGTGAGGCACTGGGTTTGAGCCTTAGCGCTGCATAAAAATAAATAAATAAAATTAAAGCATGCTGTCCATCTACAACTACAATTTTTTTTTAAAAAAACAAACAAACAAAGATAAAGTTTAAATGAGGAAAGATACAAACACATACTAACCAAAAGAAGGGTAGTGTAGCTGTATTAATACCAAACAAAGTAGACCTGAGGGCAAAAAACATTGTAGAAATAAAGAAGGTTGCCATTATATAAAGTAAAAGATTAAAATCACCAGAAGAATACAACAATTCCAAACTTGAATATGCTTATAAAAGGAGTGTCAAAGTGTACTGGGCAAATTTACAGAACCAAAAGGAGAAATTGACAAGTTTACATCATAATGGGACTTTAAAATTCTTTTTTTAGATCAGGTCAATAAAAATTCAGTAGAGAAGCTGGATGCTGTAGCACACATCCCTAACCCCAGCCCCTCCTGAAAGAGCCTGAGGCAGGAGGATCAAAGCCAGCCTCTGCAGCAGTGAGGCACTAAGCAACCCAGTGATACCCTGTCTCTAAATAAAATACAAAATAAAGCTGGGGATGTAGCTCAATTCAATGGTCAACTGCCCCTAAATTCAATCCTCAGTTTCAAAAAAAATTTTTTTAGTAGAGACAGACTTAAAAATGTAATTACCAAGCTTAACCTAATGGAATATGTAGAACAGTATGCCTAACGATAACAGGATTCTCAGCAAGTTCAGTGTATTTTTATGAAATTTGTCCATATACCAGGACTTAAGCATGTCTGAACCAATTTTTAAAAATATCTTCTGGGCTGGGGTTGTAGCTCTGTGGTAGGGTGCTTGCCTAGCACATGTGTGGCACTGGGTTAGATCCTCAGCACTACATAACAATAAATAAATAAAGGTATTGTGTCCATCTACAACTAAGTTTTTAAAAAAATGTGTCTTATTCAGAGCACATTCTCTGCCCACATGTAGATAAATTATAAGTTAATAAAAGGTAAGATAGGAAAAAAATTGGAAGTTTGAAAATACTCTGCATAAAAAATCATGGTATCACTTGGCTCGGTGGCGCATACCTGTAATCCCAGCAGCTGGGGAGGCTGAGGCAGGAGGACTGAGAGTTCAAAGACAGCCTCAGCAATTTAGCAAGGCATTAAACAACTCAGTGAGACCCTGTCTCTAAATAAAATACAAAATAGGGCTGGGGATGTGACTTATTGGTCGAGTGCCCAACCCCTGGTACCAAAAAAATAAAAAATAAATAAATAAATAAAAAATAATGGTATGCAGCTTAACATTACCAACAGGAAATACAGTCCTCCATGCTTATGTTTTAAAAAAGAAGAAAGAATTAAACATTAATTCATTAAGTGTACAAGTTAAGAATTCAGAGGCAGAATAAAACTAAAAAAGAAAAAAAAAACAGATAACTGAATGAACTGGAAAACATTACATGGAATAACTTTAACATCATCCATAACTCCTTTATTTAATTTATACTTTATACCCAATCTGTTGGCAAATCCAACAGGCTTTTCTGCAGAATCTGACCACTTTTTATTGTTACCATTTCTACTACCGAGGTCCAGGTCACCACAACATTACTTCTCTGCAGATTTGTGATACAGACCTGAAACCTGCAAGAGCAGGGTAGCAAAGAGAACTTGGGATGGGGATCAAACTCACATTACACTGCAGCTCTGATACAATTTAGGTCAGCCGAATAGGGAGCTCTGTTGCAAAGACTGCCCATGTTAAAAGAGTGTCCTATGCTGTCCAGAAATTTTGAGGTTTTGAACTACCACAATCCTCTATCATAGCTTAACTGCCTAGGAAACACAAGGCTCTGCTCAAAAACTGAGCAGACCCTGAAGGAACTTGCAACTGGAGGCTGTCAGATAATTGCACTTCTTGAGATGGGTTCTATCTTGAAGGAAGATCTGAATGGTTCACCTTCATGTCTGACATAGTAACCATTTTTCTTTGATATAGTCAAGGTGACACTCAGGACATTTGATATAGGGTTCCACAAACTATTACCTATGAGCTAAATCCAGTCAGCTGTCGTTTTTTCATAAATAAAGTTTTGTCAGGATACAGCCATGCCCATTCATCTATTGTCCATGGCTGCTTTCGTGCTATGATGACAAAGTTAAGTAGTTATGACAGAGGCAATATGACCCACAAAGCCTAAAATATTGTCCTTTAGAGAAAAAGTTTGAGTACTACCAATGTGCAGAGTCCTGTAGGATCTATGAAGTTGTACAAGTTAACCAGTTGTACAAGAAAAGTAAAACATTTGCAAAAATCCTTTATTAATGCCAGGATTATGTTATGATTTCTATGTCTCCTACAACATGTGAATCATTTGGGTGCATAGAAGGAAGGATTTAAAAACAACAGTTATATGTTCAGTCTCAGATTTTTAAAGGACTATTTTGGTGGCTCTATAGAGAACATATTATAGGAAAGCAAAGATAAGCTGGCACTGTAGCACATGCCTGTAATCCCAGTGATTTGAGATACTGTTTAGGAGGATTGTAAGTTCAAGGCCAGCCTCATGCATGCTAGGCTAGTGCTCTGCTGCTGAGCTACAGCCCCAGCACAAATTATAAAGCTTTTAAGGGCAAAGATATTCATGTTTTGGTATCAAAGCTGAGTACAGTGCCTAGCACCACAGGCATTTAATAAATAGATGTTGGAAGAATGAGTTTATGATTTTTCCCATTTTGCACATAAAGAAATCAGTTCTCAGAAAGGTAAAGTGTCCTGCCCAAAGTCACACAGTGTCTATATTGTTGAGCTTCGTTTGGGTCCCTATCCATCCCATTCTAAAGCTGCTCTTGTCCTCTAACAGTGGAAGGTTGCCTATGGTAGCTCACCTAATCTTCACTATAGGTCATGACCTCAGGAGCAGTATCAGTCATCTTAATTTTATAGAGGAGGCAGCTGAGGTTCAGAGAGATAAGTAACATGTTCAACATCATACTTTCAGAAGGTAGTTGTGTGGTTCTAGTTTTCCTCATTTTGTTCTTGTCCCAGGGATTGAACCCAGAGGGCCTTAAACACATTCCCAGCCCTTTAATTTTTTTTTTTTTTTAATTTTGAGACAGTGTCTTGCTAAGTTGTTTAGGGCCTTGCTAAATTGCTCAGGCTAGCCAGGAACTCCTGATCTCCTGCCTATGCCTCTGGAGTTGCTGGGATTACATGCATGCACCACCATGTCTAGCTAGATTTCCTCATTCTTTCTTCTTAACTCTTTTTTTTAAAAAATGTATTTTTAGTTGTAGATGAACACAATACCCTTATTTTATTTATTTTTATGTGGTGCTGAGGTTCCAATCCAGTGTTTCATGCGTGCTAGGCAAGCGCTGTACCACTAAGCCACAACCCCAGCCCTGTTCTTAACTCTTTATCACAGGGCCTCATAAATACGTGTAGATTGCCTGCTCTCAGAACAGAGTATAATTACCACATTTTCATTTCAGACTGTGGTGTCCAAAACTCTCACATTCTAAAAGAATTTTGCCACTTTTTAGATGGCAGCTTTTCCCAGTAAGTTTGCACATGGGATTCTATCTTTGAAACTTTCAAAGATAGAACTCTGGAACAGATCTGGGTGTGAATTTTATAACTTCCTTTCTGAGCCTCAATTTCTTGATCTGTAAAATGGGGCTAATAAGAGGACCTACTTATCAGATTGTCATATGGACTAGTGCCTGATGATAGAATTCTTAATGGTCCTGTAATCCCAGAGGCTTGGGAGGCTCAGGCAGGAGGATCATGAGTTCAAAGCCAGTCTCAGCAATTTAGCAAGGCCCTAAGCAACTTAGAAAGATCCTGTCTCTGAATAAAATACAAAAAAAAAAGGCTGGGGGTATGGCTCAGTAGTTAAATGCTCATGAGTTCAATCCCCATCACACACAAAAAAAATACTTATGTCATTGTTGGTAATGTTACTTAAGTTCTTGTTTTATAGATGGGAAAGAAGGACATGAGAGGTATAAGGTCTTTTTCCTGTTTCAGATTATATTCTCCAACAAGATTTTACTTGAGGAACAAGTGTACTTGAATAACAACAAATGTTATTGAGTGGCTATTTAGGGATGTAGAAAAAAGCAAGTGTGTTAGCTTTTTTTTTTTTTTTTTCAGTACCAAGGATTAACCCAGTGCTTAACCACTGAGCTATATTCCCAGCCTTTAAAAATATTTTAGTTGTAGATGGACATAATACCTTTATTTATTTATTTATTTTTATATGGTGCTAAGGGTTGAATCCAGTGCCTCACACGTGCTAGGTAAGTGCTCTACCACTGAGCTACAACCCCAGCCATTTTTTTCTTTTTTCTTTTGAGACAGGGTCTTGCTAAGTTGCTTAGGGCCTTGCTAAGTTGCTGAGGCTGCCTTTGAAGTCATGATCCTCCTGCCTCAGCCTCCTAAGTCGCTGGGTTTGCAGGGCCACCATGCCTGGCTGTCAGCTTTTTTTAAAATTATTTTTTATTTTTAGGTGGACACAATATCTTTATTTTACATTTATGTGGTGCTGAGGATCGAACCCAGTGCCTTGTGCATGCTAAGCGAGCACTCTACCACTGAGCCACAACTCTAGTCTCTGGTTGTCAGCTTTTTGATGCTGTGACAAAATACCTGAGAAAATCAACTTAAAGGAAGAAAGATTTTCTGTGGCTCACAGTTTCAGAGGTTTTAGTCCGTGGTCAGTTGGCTCCATTGCTTTGGGCCTGTGGTGAGAAGGATGTGGCAGAGCAAAGTTGCTCATCTCATGGCAGCCAGGAATCAGGGAGGGGGAATTGGGCCAGGGACAAGGTATAGTCCCTAAGGGCATGCTCTCAAGTACCCACTTACTTCAACTAATTCCCATCACCTACAGTTTTCACCACCTCTCATTTTGCTATGAATCTAACAATGATTGCCCATTGATGAGGTTAGAGCCCTGAGGATCCAAACTATAGCAGCAAGACAGACAAGACCAGCTTTCTTTCCTGGATCTTACATTCTAGTGGGAAGAGAAGAAAAGGAAGGAGAGAGGGAATGAAGGAGAGAAAACAAATAGATGTATTTTAGGTGCTTGAAAGCACTATATGAAGAAGATAAAAATCAGGTAATGCAATGGAAAGTGATTGTGGAATGGGTCACTTAAGACTAAGGAATACTGAGGAGGGAAAATTTAAGCTTTGACTTGAAAGACAAGATTAGGAGGCAGCCATCCATTCCTGGCAAAAGGGGGCCTGCTAGGGCAAAGAGACAGCTTGGAGCACAGTACTGCATACAAAATAGGTGCTTTGCAGATTCTTGTTAAACACATTATGATGGCTGCCTATTATCATTGCTTTTCAAGTTAAAATGTGATTATTCTTCCTTTGGGCAAAACCATTCATGATGTAAAAAGCAACAAATCCTTCTCATCCTAACACTGTCATTGATCACGCTAGGTTTAACTTAATACCCACAGAGACAAGAGAAGGGAGAACTGCTAAGGCCACCAAATGTATTTGGCCAGCCACCAGCCACTTTCGTTGGATTTGCTAACCAAGCCTCATGGCTTGCCAAAGTCCAGCTGGACTCCTGGAAGCACAGTCATAGCTACAGAGCACTTTACAAGGACACCTGCTTCCCAGGAACAAGGTGCTCTTTAGGCTAGGGGTTTAAAGCTAAACAAGGAAAGCCTGCCCAGCAGCATCCAGTGATGCCTTCAGAGTGTTGTTTCCAGGGAGGCACTGATGGGTCAGAGCACTGAACAGGAATTTCAACCACAAAGCAGCCATATTTGGGAGAAGGGGTGTTGAGTGGAAGTGGTAACACCCACTGATAAAGAAAAGGGCTTTTTTTTTTGTACTAAGACCAAGAACAGTAGACTACCCTCTGAGCATGTGCAATGGGAAGAACATTTCATGACACAGTAAGTGGGAAGGTGTGTATAGGAGAGGTGTTGAGAATGCCAGACAGGCAAAATCATCTAAGAAACTTGTTACAAAGGTAGACCACTTGTGGTTCACATTCCCAGATCCTTTTGACTGATGCTGCTTGCCAGAGAACCCAAGAATCTGCCTTTTAGACAAATGCCTTGGATAATTCTGATGTGGGTAGTCTGTATATCACTCTGAGAAACATGACTCAAAGTATGGAGATCTAGTGATTTAGTCAGCTTTTTCACTGTTGTGACGAAAGACTTGATAATAACGACTTTAGAGCAGGAAAAGTTTATTTGGCACTCATGGTTTCAGAGGTCTCAGTCCATAGATGACTGACTCTATTTCTCAGGGCTCGAAGTGAGGTAGAACATCACAGCAGAAAGGTATGGAGGAGGAAAGCAGCTCATAACATGGCCACCAGGAAGCTGAGAGAAACCTGTGTTCACCAGGGACAAAATATAAACCCCAAAGTATGATCCCAATGACCTACCTCCTGTAGCCACACCCTACCTGCCTATAGTTACTACCCAGTTAATCCCTATCAGGGGATTACTGCACTGATTATGTTAAGGCTCTCATAACCCATTTGTTTCACTTCTAAACTTTCTTGCATTGTCTCATACATGAGCTTTTGGGAGATATGTCATATTTAAACCATAATGTCAGGGTCAGTGGTTTTCAGCCTTGGCTTCACATTACCATCACCAATGGGCCTCTTATAGCCAACAATGGCCAAGCCCTACTCAACACCAATTAAATCAGAATCCCCTTGGTGAGTGGACTCATGCAGTGGTAGCTTTTAAAAAATTTCTCAGGTGATTACAATATTCAGCCAACATTGAGAGCCAGAGAGCGCTAGCAGATCTTTCTCCCTGCATGGAGAGAATCAGAGAGGCTACAAAGTAAATATGTTGAAGGGACAAATATATTTCATTGTGATTTGGTACTTTAATATCTCTCATATTCCCATTCTAATTGTTGTAAACATTAATGTTTTTCTTGTCCTGGGGATTGAACCCAAGGACCCTCTACCACTGAGAAATATCCCCAGTCCTCTCTGAGGGGAGGTTTCACTATATTCTGAGGTTGGCCTGCAACCTGTGATCTTCCGGCTTCAGCCTCCTAAACAGCTGGGATTGCAGATGTGCACCATGTGCCCAACTCTCTCTCTCTCTCTCTCTCTCTCTCTCTCTCTTTATAAAAGATTGGGTCTCATTATGTTGCTAAGATTGGCCTCAAACTCCTGGGCTCAAGCAATCCTCATACCTTAGCTGAGTCTCTGGGATCACAAGCACCCAGCTATAAATATTACTTTCAATACCTCTACTTTTTGAGGAACTCTGAGCATAATTTAGTTCAATTCAAGAAACATGTATTAATTGCCAACCATGGACGTTCTCTAGATCTTTCAGTAGCTACAAAGTTGATACTAAAAATAATGATTATCATTATTGATAATCAAATGATGATTACCATGTGCTAAACTGCATGTAAAAGCTATTAAGTTTTCTCACCCTCACTGTAACCCTATGAATTTCCTATTTTTACACATACAACTGACACAGGGAGGTTAAGCAATTAGTCCAGATCACACAGCTTTAAGTTAGAGATATGAATCAGGACAGCAAGACTGTTTAATGTGGTAGCCACTGGCTACTTGCAGTGATTAAACACTTGAAATGTGCTAGTCCAAACTTATATGTGCTATAAACTTTAAAAACACACACACACACACACCTTGTGCTGGAGTTGTGGCTCAGTGGCAGAGCGCTCGCCTAGCATGTGCGAGGCCCTGGGTATGATCCTTGGCACCACATAAAAATAAAATAAAGATATTGTGTCTATCTACAACTAAAAAATAAAATATTAAAAAAACACCTCATTTCTAAGATTTTTAGGAAGAATATAAAATATCTCAATAATATTTTAATGTTATCATATGTTGAAGTGCTAATTATTTTGATATAAATTAAAATATAGGGTTATATTTAATTTTATCTGTAGATTTTTTAAGGTGGCTACTAGAGAATGTTCAATTATATATGTGGTTCACATTATTTTTCCATTGCACAGCTCTGCTCCAATGGCTGCATACTAAGTCATGATTTCTGCTTGAATCAGAGATGAAGCCAATGGGTTACACTGCCAAGAAGTTTATGGTTTGAGTAAGGAGAGTATAAGAATCAAATGCTTCTTTCTAAAATTGTATTATAGTTAAGTGCTATGAAAAAGGAAGGAGAAAGTATCTCTAGTGTGTTATGTGGCAGGAAGAACATTTAAGCTGATCTTTACAGAGATTAATGGGGATGGTAAGGGTAAGTGAAGACTTGGGATATACTTGGAAATATGCTGCTAGTCGAGTTTGGGGTATATGATACAGCAAAGAGAATAGAAGAAGATGAGGCTAGATAAATAAAGGAGGATCAATGCATAGCATGCTTTGAATGCCAGGTCAAAGAGTTGGGATTTATTTTGTCCATTATAGGGAGCTGCTGTCAGGTTTGAAGCAGGACGGTAACAAAATGACTTGGCTTTGGGAATGTTAGTCTTCCAGTTCCATGGAGAGTGGCAGTGGAGATGGGATTGGGGACAGAGAAACTGGTGATAGGGAAGAATTATGAGGCTGTGCCACTGATTCAGGAGAGAAGCAATGAACACCTGAACTTGTTGGCAGCAGGAATTAGGAAGGCATGGGTTGCCTTGCAAAATACTGCCAAAGTAGAATCACCTGATTTGGCAATAGGTTGGAGCAGGACATAGTAAGTCAAGTACAATTCAGTAATTGCAAATAGTGGGCTTTCCCCAGATCTGGGGACTGACTAAACGGTCAACATGGTCAGGGGTTCCCAATATCTAGATGTAGCATGACTTTAAGGTTAACCTTAGAGTCCCAGGAGGCCTGAGGTAAGTGAAGGCTAGAGAAAGGAAGAGTAAGGAGGAAAAAAGAAAGGTAATGTTTGACTCACTAGGAGCTGGGAAAATCTCTTCCTTCTTTGGTCTTAATTTGTCCATCTAAAAATGGGAGATGGAACTAAATGATTCTTAAGTGTCCTTCCACTGTGAATACTCTTAAGTCATGTGTAGTGAATGTCAATAACGCATAATAATTTTACCTTCTGAAATTAGGTACCAACCATATTTATCAGACTTTCTTATAGTTGTGATAAATTCCAGTTCCCTATCACAATGAATTTATAGTTGCCATATTTGGTGAAGGGGGTGGGAGGAGAAAGGATACCATGTAAAATATTTTAAGAACATTTAAATATTTGCTGCCTAAGAAATATCATTAACTAAGATACAAAGGAAAAATACACGAGTACAAGGAGTTACTGAACTAGAAGTGATTAGCATCAGCTTATAGCTTTCAGGTCTTTTCTTCTTATTGATTCTAAACAGAATAAATCCGTAAATGATAATAGTGCTCAATTTAAATTACTTACAGCAAGTGCTGTTTTTCAAGTCCTGTCAGACACCATGCTGCTCTTTCAACTGCACTTTTCATGTACAAAACGAATTAATGTGGATGGAAACAGTTGTAATTTAGGTCAGTTTACCAGTGTATCTTTTCACTGCATACAATTGGTTTTGACTTAAATGGTTTTAATTACACATATAATATGATATGTAGTTTTCTACATATATGGTCCTGCTGAAAAAGCAAGATGACCCAATAGCAGGCACAGCTTCATCAGTCTCCTTCAGAGACTGAGCAGAGAAAGTCCAGGATGAGGAGGTGCCAGAACAAAACCAAATATGATATTAGTAGGGAGTGGTTCAGAAAATGCCTTTCCTCTGATGATTTTACATGTCTTAAAACATTCAATCCCTGTCAAAATTGTCATATGGGCAGTCAGAGAAAAGGGAGGAAGCCTAGAATCCAATTGTGTCATGGAGGCAGGGGCAGAGAAGGTGTGTAGTAGGGTGTCTTAGTCTGTTTTCTGTTGCTATAACTGAATAATCATAAGCTGGATTTGTAGAATTTAATAAGAATAGATATTTATTTGGCTCACAGTTCTGGAGACTGGGAAGTCTAAGATCATGGCATAGTTGCTTTTTCAGTATCTGGTAAAAGGCTCCTACTGAACGTGGTGGAGGGCATCAAAAGGTGAGGCAGGGCAAGGTAGCCAGAGAGCTACATTTTATAACAAATCCCCTCTTGCAAAAGCCATTTATTCTTTCAAGAAGGCACTTGATCCCCAATGCAACAATTTTGAGAGGGAATTCTTTTGGGGATCAAGTTTCCAACAGATAAGAGTTTGGGGCTTTCAAATCCTAGCAAAGGTTGTGTCTCTGTGGCCAACAGATGACCTCCAACATATAGAGTTTTGGGGGATGCTTTCAAATCATAGCATAGGGTGTGTCTCTGTGGCCAACAGATGATCTGGCAGCATGAGTACTGGAAGACAGAGTTAACATTCAGTGTCCTTTCAGCAAAGTTAGATTCCTGGATTCATGATGTCTTATAGTCCTTACTCCACAGAGGGCCTCAGGACTACCTGCATCAGTATCAAAAATTAAGGGATTCTTTTAAATTAGAATCTTTGGGAGTGGAGTTTAGGCATATGCATTTTAATGAACTTCACGTGATCTGAATGCAAACCAAAGTTTGAGAACACTGCCTCACAAGAGCAAAAACCCTTGAGGTATACATTATTTGTCATGCTTAGCACAGTGTTGGGCAAATTCAAGCAATTCTAATAAATTATTGGACTTTTGTGTGTCTGTGTGGCACTGGGGATCAAGCCTAGGGGCTGTTTACCACTGAGTTACATCCCCAGTTCTTTTAAAAAAAATATTTTGGGACAGGGTCTTGCTAAGTTGCCAAGGCTGGCCTCGAACTATTCAGTCTATTATAATTATGGTGCTACTGTAGGTTTTTCAGAATTGTTCCTTAACAAGTGAAGGAAATTCCCATTGATTCTTAGATTGCTAAGAGTTTTTTCTCTCCTCCTCCTCCTCCTCCTCCTCCTCCTCCTCCTTTAGCAGTAGATGGACACAATACCTTTATTTTATTTATTTTTATGTGGTGCTGAGAATCGAACCCAGTGCCTCATATGTGCTAGGCCAGTGCTCTATAACTGAGCTACAAGAATTTTTTTTTCTTAAATCAAGAGTAAAAGTTGTGGCACGCCTGTAATCCCAACGCCTCCGGGAAACCTGAGACAGGAGGATCAGGAGTTCAAAGCAAAGCACTAAGCAACTCAGTGAGAATTTGTCTCTAAATAAAAATACAAAATAGGTCTGAGGATGTGGTTCAGCAGTTGCATGCCCCTGAGTTCAATCCTTGGTACAAAAAAAAAAAAAGAGTGAAGATTGGATTTTATCAGATGCATTTTCTGTGTCTATCACAATGCAATGATTTTTCTTTTTTAGTTTGTTAATTTGGTAATTACACTTAGAATTTAAAATTTACTTTTTATTCATTCATACATTTTATTTTTAATATTTTTATTAGTGCATTCTAGTTATACATAATAGTGAGGTTCATTTTAACATATGCACACAGGCATGGAATATAATTTGTTCATTTTAATTGCTAATACTTCCACTTTCTCTTGCCTCCTTCCTCCCCCTGTACACTTTCCTCTACCCTTCCGGTCTTACTTCTGTTTATTTATTGCTTAAAAAAAAACAAAAAAAAAAAAAACCTGGAGCTTCACAGATATAAAGAAAGGTGGAATTCACTGTGGTATATTCACATATGCACTAAGGATAATTTGGTCAATTTTATTCTGCAGTTACTCCCTTTTCCCATCCTTCCTCCCCCCACCTCAACTGCACTGATCTCCCTTCTATTTTCATGGAATCCCCCTTTTATTCCTTTTTTTCTGTACAGCTTCCGCATATGAGAGAAAACATTTGACCTTTGACTTTCTGAGTCTGGCTTATTTCATTTAGCATGACATTCTCCAATTCCATCCATTTACCAGCAAATGACATAATTTCATTCTTCTTTATGGCTGAGTAAAACTCCATTGTGTATACATACCACATTCTCTTTATCTATTGACAGGCACCTGGACTGGTTCCATAACTTGGCTATTGTGAATTGTGCTGCTAAAAACATTAATGTGCCTGTTATCACTACAGCATGCTGATTTTAGTTCTTTTAGATAATTACACTGGTTTTTGAGTGATTAAACTTTGTGCTTTGGCAATTCATCAAAATTTCAAAAGTTCACATGAGATATTCTTAGAGATAATAGCCTAGCTTTGATCCTAACTTACTTATTGAGATTCCTCTGAAAAGTTAAAAGATGTTTTTTGTTTTTTGTTGATTTTAATGTTTTATTGGTGTATTACAATTATACATAACAGTGGGATTCATTATGACATATTCATATATGAAAAAACATAATTTGATCAGTTTCATTATCCAGTATTTTTCCTTTCCCTCCCTCCCTATGAGCCCCTTCCTCTACTAATCTCACTTCTATTTTTTTAAATTGATGCATTATAATTATACATACAAGTGGGATTCATTGTGATATATTCATGCATGCACATAGCATAATTTGATCAATTTAATTCATCAGTACCCCCTTTCCCCTCCCCTCCTCCCTGTACTCTATATTCTCCCTTCTATTTTTGTGAGGTCCCAATTTTATTCCTTTTTTTCCCCCTCTTTAGCTTCCACATATGAAAGAGAACATTTGATTCTTGACTTTCTGAGTCTGGCTTATTTCATTTAGCAAGAAGTTTTCCAGGGGCTGGGGTTGTAGCTCAGTGGTAAAGTGCTTGCCTAACACATGTGACACATGGGTTAAATCCTCAGTACCACATAAAAATAAATAAAATAAAGGTATTGTGTCCATCTACAAGTAAGAATATTTAAAAAAAGAAAATTTCCAGTTCCATCCATTAATCAGCAAATGCCGTAATTTCATTCTTCTTTATGGTTAAATAAAACTTCATTGTGTACATATACCACATTTTTGTATCCATTCATCTGTTGATGGACACCTGCACTGGTCCACTAACTTGACTATTGTGGATTGTGCTGCTGTACACATTGCTATGAATGTATCATTATAGTGATATTTATCTTTTGGATACATTATCAAGGAGTGGTGTAGCTGGGTCATGTGGTGGTTACATTCCTAGTCTTTTGAGGAATCTCCATACTGATTTCCCATAGTGGTTGTGCTGATTTACAGTCCCACAAACAATGTGTAAGTGTTCCTTTTCCTCTGCATCCTTGTCAGCTTCTATTTTGTATCCTTGATGGTTGCCATTCTAATTGGAGATGAAATCTCAGTGTAGTTTTGATTTGTATTTCCCTGATTGCTAAGGATGATGAACATTTTTCAAATAAATGTTGGTCATTTGTATTTCTTCTTTTGAGAAATGTCCATTTAGTTCTTTTGCCTATTTATTTGCTGGGTTATTTGATTTTTGGTGTTGTTCATTTTTCAAAAAGAATAACATTCCTTGTATTAATAGAGACTGGAAAGCTACTATTATTTGCAGCAATGTAAAATTATAAAAGGCTTTGGGGAACTCTTTGCTATATATCTCATAATATGTGTATACTGGATTTCCATTTTGTTAACTCTGTTTAAAGAGTGATATTATCAAGCCCCATTTTCCATCAGACACTTTTATTTGCCTATGCTACAATAAGCAGGTGATCTTTGGGCCTAAAAAAATTATCTCTCAGTAAATTACTATTAGCTCCCTTACTGAATTTTAAGTGTCATTTCCATTTACATCTGAGTATCTATGGAGATAATATTGTGATTTATTTCTTTGATTTGTTCTGTGCTTGCAAGTGACATCCAATTCTTCTTAGCCAAAGAGGTGATAAAAGAATATACACAACACTGGCTGCTCTTGGAAAGTTTACATTGATTATAGCATAAGTGTCCTGCTGTACAGTATCTGATGCCAGCTTGCTCACTCTATTTAATGTCTCTTCTTTTTTTATTGTTTGTTGGACTTTAATTTTAGGCTGATAAGTAAAAGTAGCAGTGGAGAGGATTTTTGAGTAGCTCCTCTCACTGAAAGAACTAATGGTAAACTTATTTTGTAAATTACCTGGCTTCTTTAACTTATTTGGCAATATCTTACTATAAATACCCAGAATTATCTGACCATGAAAATAGCTTACAAATTCCTCAATTGTTTGCATTTTACTTTATTGGTGGAAACATGCCAGAATGCTTAGTGGTAAAGAGCAAAGAAGAAAGAGTTTATATATATATATATATATATATATATATATATATATATTTTTTTTTTTTTTTTTTTTTTTTTTTTTTTTTTTTTTTTCATTTAGAATTTGCTTTTCTTTTCAGTGGCATTGGAATTGTAAATCCTAAGAGTGGTCAGGCAGAAGGAAGACATAATTAAGTGCATCATGAAATAGTGAATGGATTTTTAAAAGTACCTTGCTATTGAATGTTTGGGTGACTTAAAATTCTCTATTATAGAATTAATTATATTCTTCAGGAATTTCTTAAAAGGAAATGCTAGCTAGCAATGTAGTAATAATGTGGGATGAGATGATTTAAAAAATACCCAGGAAACTATCAAATGTGACCCTAAGGATGCAGAGTAGGTACTTGTTAGTGAAGTGCAGGCAGGAGGCAGAGAATTGCTATCAGTAGTTCTATACATATTTTGCTATTATAACTAATAATGTCTCCAATTTTCTTTCCCTCCAGTGTCAATAAGGTATTAACAATCATGCCCAAAATTCAAGGATATACAACAATAAGCATTTATTTCTTATACATTAATTAGCAATTGTCTGATCAACACAGTTTTATTGAGTGACTATGTTTCAAGCTATGCATTGACTGGGATTGGCTCATTGTACCTGGTCGGTTCTGATTTGCTTCATATGTGTTCATTCTAGCTCAGGATGAAAATGTACTAAAAGTACACAGGGAAAGCCTTTCTGCTGGCCAAAAGTAGAGACATTAAGGGTAAGTGGAGAACAGATCTGCAGAGGAATTTTTCAAATGACAATATACAAATAGTCAATAAAGACATGAAAATTTGCTCAACTTCATTAGACATTAGGGAAATGAAAATCAAAACCATGAAGAAATACTACCTCACACACACTAGGATGGCTCTGATCAAAAAGTTAGGTATTAACAAATGTTAATGAAGAAGTGGAGCAATCATACACTGCTATGGGAATGTAAAACCATGCAAATAAATAAAAATAAAACAAAATAAAAGTATTGTGTCCACCTACAAAAAATTAAAAAAAAAGAAAACCATTCAGCTGAAAAAAAATTTTAGTTGTAGGTGGACACAATACTTTTATTTTTTTTTTTATTTTTATGTGGTGCTGAGGATCAAACCAGGGCCTCACATGTGCTAGGCAAGCACTCTACTGCTGAGCCACAGCCATAGTGCTACTGAATGGTTTTCTAAAGTGGTTGCATGGTTTTACATTTACATTCCCATGGTCTTGATATTCTTCTAGGAAATCACCTGACCATATATGTGACTCATGAACTATTTTTATAATTATTGTCAGATAAATTTATGTTTATGACAATTGTCAAGTAAACTATGCCAATAAATTAAAAAAAAAAAACACAAAGATTAGCATGCATTGAAAACATTGGATTCAAATGCTTTTTAATGAATAACATTTCCAATTTCAAATGATAATGTATGTTCACAGACTGTCCTTAGTTCACCCAGAAAAAGGGAGATTAATTTCTCTTAAAGGGGCTGTAGCTCATTGGTAGAGCACTTGCCTAGCATGTGTGAAGCACTCGGTTCAATCCCTAATCCCCAGCATTGCAAAAAGGGAAAAAAAAAAAAAAAAAAAAAGACAGCTTAAAACAGAGAAAAGGGAATCCACTTAAATTGTTCAGGTAGAAGAATAAATGAGAAAAAAAATCCCAGTTTAAGACCCAATATTTTATCTAGAAATATTGCATGATGATATATTAAAATAAATAAATCCTTAGTACATCAGAATATCCAATAAACGGGATTATTCTTCTTAGTGGAGATTTCTGTTGAATTGGAAATCAACAAGAAATCCATGTTTTGTGCATTTCCAACTTTTCTATCAAAAAGATTGTGAAAATATTCATTAGTTCTTTTCCTCTCAAATTTTAAGAGTCTAGTAAATGGAATGAAATGCTTGATTCAGATTATGTATTAAGCAAAGGAACAAAAACTTGTTTGGATTCTATCACAACCACTTGTCAGCTCTGTGATTTGGGGCAGATTATTTAACCTCAATGGTTTTAGTTTCCTCATCTGCAAAACAGCACTTATTATAATTCACATAAATGGGTAGGCACAGTATTTGGCACATTGTAATCTCTCAGAAAATTTTAGCTGTTACCATTCTCAGTATTTATTATTGTTAAATATGGAGCATCATCCTCAGTGAAATGGAAGAAGAAAAGTAGGAGACTCATTGGAAACTCTAAGTGCTTACTGTGCAGTTAAAGGATACAAGAACTACATCCACTAAGTACTTAAATTTCAGTGGAATGTTACAAGTTAGGAAAGTTCTTGTCAAACAAGTGATGCACATTTCAGGCCCACTGGGGTTCAGGGATGGAGACAATAGCTGGGCAGGTGAGGCTGAGAAAAGGAAGAGAGGAAAGAGGAGAGGGGAAAGGAGAAAAAGGCAAGACAGAAGCAGGCAAGTCTCAAATGATTCATCCAGAGGAAGAAAAGGGATGCAACAGTACAAAACAAAGGTGTGGGTCAGAAACGAGTATGGCATGCTTTGGGGATTATCTGTGAGGTTGAAGTCATCATTCCAGAGATCAAATTCCTTGCTAAGACTATAGCTGAAAAAGACATAAGCAATTAGACTGTGTGATAACCTCACTTGCAGTGGCTATAGAAAGCACAGCACAATGAAAACAACAGTAAGAAATTTTTTAAAAATATAAAAATAAAAACAGAGACTTTTCTGGCAATTTGTATTTCCTTGCAATAAATATATAATCCAAATAAACCAGTGTTCCTTACAAATGTGATTCTAATTTAATTGAGATATTAATGTATAATATTATAGTTACGCTCTTCATTATGATGGTTTGGTCGATGATGAACCACATATACAATGGCAGCTTCATAAGGTATTGCCTAGTGACATCACAGCTGTCTCAATTGTGTAAGAACACTCTAATGATGTTCGCCCACTGATGAGATTATGTTCAGAATGAATGGATTGAACTGAATGCTCTCTCTCTCTCTCTCTCTCTCTCTCTCTCTCTCTCTCTCTCTCTCGCTGTCACTCTTTTGTTTTTTGGTCCTGGGGATTGAATCCAGGGGCACTTTACCACTGAGCTACATCCCCATCCCTTTTTCTTTTTTCTTTTGAGACAAGGTCCCACTAAGTCATTTAGGGCATCGCTAATTTGCTGAGGTCGCCTTGAAATTGTGATCCTTTTGCCTCATCCTCCCCAGTTACTGGGGTTACAGACATGTGCCACTGCTCCTGGCTGAACACTCTTTTGAGTATTAAGCAGAGTTTTGAGACTATAGAGTATGTTCACCTAATGGAAAAACAGATTTGACTCTGGATATGTCCTGAGGCCTAAGCCTTTATATTGAATGAACAGCAGAATGACTTTACTATCTTGTAATATTTCTATCTGACTGCCTGTTGTAGTTAAGATTTTGAAGTGTTAGGTGGGGCCATGGAATTATCAAAAATGTTTGGAAATTCTTTTTGTTTAAAATAAAATAATAGAACCATCCTGAGTGTTTTGTGAGTTGTCTGTGCTACAGACCTTGGACAGGGACAACCATATTTTAGTATTCCTCCACCCTCACTGTTCTGATTCCTCCTCTTTCTTCATAATTATTTTTTTTTGGTACTTGGAATTGAATCCAGTGCTTATCCACTGATCCACATCCCCAACCCTTTTTAAAAAATCATTTTATTTTATTTTTTTAGTTGTAGATGGACACAATACCTTTACTTTATTTTTATGTGCTGCTGAAGATCGAACCCAGCGCCTCACACATGCGAGGCGAGTGCTCTGCCACTGAGCTACAATCCCAACCCCTCCCCAGCCATTTTTAATATTTTATTTAGAGACCATGTCTCACTAAGTTGTTTAGGGCCTCGCTAAGGTGCTAAGGCTGGCTTTGAACTCATGATCCTCCTGTCTCAGTTTTCTAAGCTGCTGGGATCTTCATAAATATTTCAATGCTGGTGAGAACCCCTTAAGGTGATCAGATGAGTTATGGGAGAACATGGAGAAGAGAAAATGAGAAAAGGCAGCTCCATCATCTCACCCTGTTATGAGAACTAGGGAAGGAGATATGAGGAACTGATTTGTTTTTCCTTCTCTTTTGTAAAGCCCAGCTGACCAGAGCAACCTCCTTGAGCCCCATTCACTACCTCCCAGAAACACTCTCCAGCTGTCAGTGCCCACTCACTACCCAAAACCCCAGCAACAGTTCAAGGCCCAGTCACGGACATAGATGGACTGCTTTCTCCCTGGATCTCCACAGCCTGATTTCCCACTCCTGACTTCAAAACATCTGTTTCAAATCTTGGTCTCCCTTATTCAAGGCAAACTGGCTAGAGACTCTTCCTTGGTCCCCATCCTGCCTCTTATTTATTCCCTAGATCAAGATTCCTGAGCTTGGAATAGAAAATGTGTTCCAACTCTGCATTTCTCATAGAGGCCCTAGTTTTGTCTGGGGACTGTGTTTCAAAAGGGTCCAGGTGTATCAATTATGCTGCCCATGCCTGCATGCCGCCTCTTCAATCACTTGTGTCCCCTTGTTTGTAAAGCACAACAGAGTGTGCTTTCAGAAAGAGTCTTTTGTATTCCTAGAGTCTAAAAATATTTGCATGTAAATGTTGGGAATCCAGACAGTCTCCTTAAGATCTACACTTTGCATGGAGAGGCATACAGACCACTTTGGTACATTTGAAAATTGAATCTACACCAATTGCACCTTGGGTCCTCGCCCCATAGTGCTGTACTAATGTCTGAGAGGGAGAGAGCGTGACGTTGATTGAAGCAAAGCATAAATAACCACATTTCAAAATGAATACAAATTGCATAATGACGGTTTCCAAACTATTAGCCTACTTTACAAAAAAAGTTAATTCAACACAAGCCCAGAGCTGGCTGTTGCTTATGTGTTGTGCTGCCAGTTGGCAGGCACAACTTCGCAAAGGGATTGGGGGAAATGAGGGTTATTGTAGTGGAAGCACACTCAGCCTTTTGTGAGGAGGGTACAAATTGCATCACTCTCTCAAGCCCCTGCTGTTCAGTGTTGGAGAGTGGACACCAGGATATTGCATGCCTTCGGGAGAAGTTGCTTACTTTTCCTAGAGGTAAAATGGCCCAGTGCCCAGGCTTGAGGAGGTGCCCTGAGATTACAGTCCCTTGAAAGAAAGTATTCTGAGTAGATGAAGGTGATAAGCACTTAGGAGCTGTACCTGGGCTGGTGTGCACTGCACTTAGCTGGCCAGTCCTGGGCCCTGGGTGGGAAGGACATGACCACACAGATGCTGGCCTTCTCTGGGATGAATCTGCCTGCCATCTAGGACAGGTCATTCCTGATGTGCACATGTTCTTCCTTATCTGTAAAGTGAAGGGAATACACTGGGTGACTGTGAAAGCCACTAGAGTTCTCCCTTTAAATTGGGTGTCCCCTAAAAGAAAGGTCCATTGCTCAGGAGGGCAGCATAAAACAGTGTGTCTGGCTTCCTGTTGTTGTCATCCTTTTACTGTAGGACTCATGAAGAGTTGTCTCACTTGCCAAATTAACATGATCTTGTGTGAATATATCTCAAAGGAAAACCAGAAAGTACCTTTTAGGAAAGAGGACATGAGAGCTGAGGCAAGGTATCATTCTCTTTGGGACACCCTACTGCCTTGATGAATTGGGAGGGAGCATTAGGAAAGTCTTGATGAATTTCCCTCAAAAAATTTCATGCAACATTCTCAAGAAATGCTGCACTCAAGTTTTGAGAACTCCAGTCCAAATTCCATTGTACTAATTGCTCCATTTCTATCAAAAGGAGGCCCTGGATTATGATAATTCAAATTAGACAAAGTAGAATTACCTACCAGGAATCACTGTTTTAAAAACAGTGAGACTGTTTGGGCACCATATTTTTACCTTCAGTTACTCAAAAATTCTAGAGTAATCTCATCAGCTCCAAATGATTGGGTAGAAAACAGTATATCCATATATGCTCAGAACATGACCAATTTTAGGTATAACACACTGTTAGAATTCAGGCAAATGTATCTTCTTTGAAACAACTCATGTAAAACTTTCTTCAAGAGTTGGGGCTGTGGCTCAGTGGCAGAGCACTTGCCTAGCACGTGTGAGGCACTGGGTTCCATCCTCAGTACCACATAAAAATAAATAAATAAAATAAAGGTATTGTGTCCATCTACAACTAAAACATAAAACTTTGTTTCACATTTTGTATACATTTACAGTGACTCTTCTTTTTGTTCAAAAGTTACTTTTCACACTTATCTCAAGGCAAACCCTTGTATTATCAGTTAAATAATTATTTCTAGTCCCTTCATTTCTTTTTTTTTAAAGAGAGAGAGAATTTTTAATATTTATTTTTTAGTTTTCGGCAGACACAACATCTTTGTTTGTATGTGGTGCTGAGGATCGAACCCAGGCCGCATGCATGCCAGGCGAGCACGCTACCGCTTGAGCCACATCCCCGGCCCTAGTCCCTTCATTTCTTATCCTTTTTTATAAGTACTTATAATACAAATTATGGCTTAGAATTTTGATTCTCAGTCACTTTCAAGTTATATCTCCAAGGTTCCGATAACATCTATGTAGAACAAAATTCAGTTTATAGAAATCTAGTTTTAATAAAAAAGCTTTTTCCATTCCCCAAATAGTTGATAATACTTCACTTTTGCCTGCTCAATTTCACCATGAAAGTTACTGTTGTGAAAGCTCCCCAGCATGTGTTCTTCAATGTGAAATAGCTTTAGAAAGCAAGAGCACATCCCGAATTATGAGATTACTGCAAATTGCTCACATTTCTCCTGAGATTGTGTTTATAACTGTTTAGCTAAAACTAACATTTTCAAAGACTACCTATCACAGGTAAATATATTTGCTGGTAGCCAGTTTCTAAAGATGTTTTTATAAATCAAAAGAATTTCCTTATATTAAAATAGTTTCTGATCCGTGCCTTAGGGATATTTGGAATGTACTTTAAGAGAAATGCTCTGTGTGGGATTATTTTATTTTATTTATAACAAGCCTCATGCTTGTTAGGCAATCTACATCCCCAGCCCTTTTTATTTTTTTATTTTGAGACAGGATCTCACTAAGTTACCTAGGTTGTGCTCAAACTTGCAACCTCCTAACTCAACCTCCTGAGTAGCTGGGATCATAGGTATGCCCCACCATGTTTGGCTGATGAGATTATATTAGAAGATGTCTTCCTTTTAAAACCTAGCAGAGGGTGGGGGGCATTTTATCTGCAGAAATGTTTTGCATATTACCCCTGTTCTCTTCCTACCACACTTCCTTAAATCATCTGGTACCCAGAAGTATATATAATTTTTTTAATATTTATTTTTTAGTTGTAGTTGGACACAACGCTTTTATTTTATTTACTTATTTTATAAGGTGCTGAGGATCAAACCCAGGGCCTTGCACATGCTAGGCGAGCACTCGACTGCTGAGCCACAACCCCAGCCCCTATAATTTTTAAAATAGTATGAATGTCTCTTGAAGACCTCATCCACTTATGGAAAAGAGTATTCAGATTTTTTACTTCTTCCTAGTAGTCTGAGATTAAAAAACTGTTCTGTTTGTGTGGTAAGATTGGATATAAGAGTTAACTGTGGGATTTGTGTGCTGGATGCTGTTTCGCTTTGAGTCTGAGGTGGCAAGGGCCCATGATGGAGTCCTGGAACTTGTATTTATACCAATCCTATGGTTCCAAGAGGATTTAAGGTATTGAGAAACCTGAAGTTTAACAAGAAGTAAAGGGGTCAGCAATAAGAATGGTTGATTTCAAAACCACCTGGTGAGGATGGCTGTGGGCATGCATGAGTGCATTCCTTGATGTTCCTCACTCCCAACAGAGGCTGGGGCCTCTGGGGTAGTGATGATCTTTTTGCAGCAGAAGTCTCACATTAACTACAGCTGCTTTGCTGGGCACCATGGTGCATGCCTGTAATTCCAGCAGTGCAGGAGACTGAGGCAGAAGGATCATGAGTTTAAAGCCAGTCTCAGCAAAAGCAAGGCACTTATACAACTCAATGAGACTCTGTCTCTAAATAGAACACAAAATAGGGCTGAGGATGTGGCTCAGTGGTTGAATGCCACCGAGTTCAATTCCTAGTACCTAAATAAATAAATAAATACAGCCACTTTGCTGGTGGTTGACATCCACATTGTGAACAGTGGAATCAGGGAGAGAAAGGAATTAAAAGTATTAGACAACACTGCAAAACCCATACACTTTGCTGAGAAAACAGCCTCCTTCATTCAATTTGGGAACATGTAACTGCTGTGTAATTTATCTTTAAAATCTTTTTTTTTTTGAGATGGAGTCTTGCTATACACATTGGCTTCCAACTCCTGAGCTACCTCAGCCTCCCAAGTAGCTGAACTACAGGTGCATGCCACTGCACTCAGATTGTAACTTATCTTGATACCACTACCACCACCCTGCCACCTCCTGTGAGAAAATTCTGGCATGATCATGACACCCTTATCTGAATCCACTGCAGTCATTTCATAGTATGACTTATATTCATAAAATTACCATATATTGCTAGTAATTGCTCAAAAACAAAGGTTTTGCCAAAACGAAATGTTTTAAAAACAGTGAGGCTGGCTGAGTGTAGTGGCACAGGCCTGTAATTCTAGTCACTCAGGAGACTGAGGCAGGAGGATCACTAGTTTGAGGCTAGCCTCAGCAACCTAGTGAGGCCCTAAGCAACTTAGCAAGACCCTGTCTCAAAAGAAAATAAATAAATAAATAAATAAAGGGCTGAAGATATAACTCAGTGTAAAACACCCCGAGTTCTATCCTCATTTCAAAAAAAAAAAGAAAGAAAGAAAAAAAAAAGTGGGTCTGGCCTTCCTTCCTATACCCCACTTTATTTTTTTAATTTTTTTGTAGTTGCTAAGGATTGAACCCAATGCTTCACATGTGATAGGCAAGTGCTCTGCCACTGAGCTACAGCTACAGCCCCTGGTTTTGTTTTCTACCCTACAGAACTGCACAAAGACAGCACAAACAAAGCAAATATCTGACTGCTTCTTTTCAATGAGTGATTATTCTGCAACATTACTCAGGGCACTACATCTTGCTTTGAGTAGCACTAAACCAGGTTCCCTTTCAGTGTTTAATCAGCAGGAACCAGGATTCTCTCCAGGATGTTGAAGGCAACCAAATATACTTGAAGGTGAAATTGTCTGCTTTCTAGCTGAGGAAACTACAGTAATATGCTCTCCTGGCCTGCAGGTGAGGAAAGGAAGAGCCCTTTTCTGTTCTTGATGGAGCTCCCTCTCATTGCCTTAGAATTTGCAGATCTTTGGAACCTGAATAGCTTTTTTGGGGGGGAGAGGGTGGTACCAGAGATTGAACCCAGGAATGCTTAACCACTGATCCTCATCCCTAGCCCTTTTTCTCATACTTTAGAGACAGGGTCTCAGTGAGTTGCTTAGTACCTCAATAAATTGCGGAGGCTGGCTTTGAACTCACGATCCTCCTGCCTCAGCCTCCAGAGCTGCTGGGATTACAGGCATGTGCCACTGTGCCTGGCTCTGAATGGCTCTTGCTCCTCTACCTCCTCCACAAAACAAAGGACAGTAAACAGAATTAGAGTACAGGGTGAGTGTTTGGCTGCCACCTTCACTGCCTGTGAGGAGCCTTAGTTTCCCTTAGAGTCCAGGGTGTAGCCTGAGCTCTTTTGCATTAATGGATCAGGTTCCTTCCTGGAAACACTGTTCTCTCACTAGACTTGCACCCTTCCCAACTGACATGTTATGTTCTCCCAATGGGGTAAAGTGGGAATGAGGATGGGAGGGATGAGGATCAGTAGGTGTGGAAGGACAATGTGTGGGTCAGTATGAACCTGCCATGGATACTTAGAAAATTGTGAATGTGCACAGTCTACTGATAGTGACTTAGGGCTATTACCTCATTAAATATTACCTTATGAAAGGAGGCTTCTTCATCATTCGGTTCAAATCACATTCCCTTAGCAATTCCCTCCTACACCCACTACCACCATTTGGCATTCAAAACCAGGATACTGAGAATACACATCTTTATTGAACATACAATCACATAGTCTACAGAAACAACAAGGGACTAAACTTTGCTAATAAGTGCAATTCATGTAACAGGTGTCTGATGAACTAAACTTGTACTTGCTGAACAACTCTTGGTGCTGTGTTATGTATAATTTATATGTGGCAGAAAAACATTTTGGAAAAATTATCATGAAGACCATGCTTTAGAAAATGGGACCTGCGAAATAACCATCCATGATGGGGGTCCATGCCACACCTACAGGCGCCAGACCAAAGGGAACCATAGGTGGCCTGGGAGGCATAGGCATCATGGGTGGTCTGGGTGGCAGAGGGGGCCTAGGTGGCATAGGAGGCATGGGTGGCCAGGGTCCCATAGGTGGCCAGGGTCCCATAGGTGGGATAGGGGGCCCATAGGGTTGTGGTATCATAGGAACATATCTCCAAGCAGGTTCCAGAACAGGGACAGCACTATAGGGCCCATTGATGAATACACCCATAGGGGGGCCCATGATGACAGGACCCATATTTCTGAGCATTTGTGCCCTCTGATGTCGTCTCCACTTGGCTCTTCTATTCTGAAACCAAACCTTCAATCAGAGGGGAAAGAAAGGGATTGGTTTAGTATATTCAACAGTCATAATAGAAAAAAAATACAACTGTATATGCCATTGATATTTTAAACTGCAACACATAAAGCTACTTCCTTATTGTTGTAGTATCTTTTTATTTTTAAAAAATATTTACTTTTTAGTTGTAGTTGGACACAATACCTTTATTTTATTTATTTATTTTTATGTGGTGCTGAGGATTGAACCCAGGGCCTCACATATGCTAGGCAAGTGCTCTACTGCTGAGCCACAACCTCAGCCCCTAATATATTTTTTAAAGTATTTATTTTTTAGTTGTAGTTGGATATAATACCTTCATTTTGTTTATTTTTATGTGGTGCTGAGGCTCAAACCCAGAGCCTCGCATATGCTAGGCGAGTACTCTAGCACTGAGCCACAACCTCAGCCCCTTGCCGTAATATCGTAAGGGAGTAAATGCTCATCTCTTTCCTTTCCTTGTTCAGAGTTTGGCACATTGCTGTATCTCTCTCATTCTACTTTTCAAATTCTTTAATGGTTTTCTTATAGACCTCGATACAGGTCTAAGTAATGAATTATACCAGGTCCAGGACCCTGCTACCACTGCTCAAACCTGATAAATAGGGTAAAGAAATGTCAAATCATTAGCTACTTGGTTGCTCCTGCCCCTTCTCACCAGGAATAATGTCACCCTGGTTGTGGGGGAAGCCAAGCATGGTTTAAAAAAAAAGCCTGTCCAATTCAAGTCATATCCAGAAGAACTCCTCCTATTCAAAACAAAAGCCTACCTTTAGTCTCAAGTAACTAGTAAGTAGGACAATGTTGGCTTCCTTCAAGGAAAATTTCTCTCCAGGATGTTTAAAGGCTCATTCTACCTCTGAAACTTCTTGAGAATTAAACAGTCTGTGGTAGGTCAAGGGGGGCCTGACCATGCAGTTCTAGGAACTTTGTAGCCTGTATTGCTGGGACATGGAAGCCTCATTTTCACCACTGGCTTAGATCAGATCAGTACCATGCAGAAGCACACATACTAAAAGGACTCCTGGAGGAAGACTGAAGGTGGGGCTCCATGATAGAGCATAGAGTGCCTAGCATGCACTTAGCCCTAGATTACCAAGTACCTAAAACCAAAAAGTCACCAAAATTTATTCGTCAAACCTGAAGAAGAAAACAAAAATCACCAGACTGAGAATTTCCGTGACAAAACCTAACCTGAAGCATGTTTTAGAATGGCCGTCCTGCCAAATTGCATTTTCAAGATTTACTGACCTGCACTCTGGCTTCAGTCAAATTCAGGCGTCCTGCAAGCTCCTCCCTGAGGGGGTAAAATTGAAAAGATCAGTGTTTGGAGTTGTGGCTAAAGTGAACTATATGGATATACATTATTTCTAAACCCACCTCCCTGTCTGGTTTTCTGCAATACACTTTTTTTTTTTTTTTTTTTTTTTGGTACCAGAGATTGAACTTAGGGGCACTTGACCACTGAGCCACATCCCCAGCCCTTTCTTGTATTTTATTTAGAGACAGGGACTCACTGAGTTGCTTAGTGCCTCACTTTTGCTGAGGCTGGCTTTGAACTCGAGATCCTCCCGCCTCAGCCTCCCAAGCAGCTGGGATTACAGGCTTGCACCACCGCGCCTGGCTTCTGTAATACACTTTGAGGGTTTTCCCAAGGACAATTTATCTATATAGATAGAAAAAAGGGACTATATGTGAAAGAGTCTGGGTAATATTAGCAGAATATGAGAATTTTTCTGTTTGTGGAGCAGCAGAAAATGACCATTAACATTTTTTTCTTGGGAGGTTCCAAGAAAATGTTTGTGAAAAACAAAAAGCAAAACACTTTTCAAGCGCTGCTCTAAACCAAAATATTTCCGTCTGTTGTTAAAGAGAGGCGAACTCTCAAAGAGTGAACTCCAAGCCACATGGGTGCCTTATGGAAATTATTTTTTGCTGTTTAGCGGATGAAAGTTGAGCACAGGGGCTGGGGTTGTGGCTCAGTGGTGGAGCGCTGGCCTAGTGCCTGTGAGGCACTGGGTTCGATCCTCAGCACTACATAAAAATAAATAAATAAAACAAAGGTATTGTGTCCAACTACAACTAACTAAATAAATATATAAGAAAGTTGAGTACAGCAGGGTCAGAATGGGCGCCCCCACTCCCCACACCGACCCGTCCTGGTCCCTCATTCCAGCCAAGTTAGAATAGCCTGCCCCTTCATTATCCACGCGGGTTCGGACCACTAGGACTCCTGGGCTTTGGAAAGTTCAAAACTGCGCCGCATGTTTGGAAAAGAGCGCTCCTTGTGGCAAAGCCGGCACTAGCGTGAGGCAAGGAAGGCGCTTGTCCCCCGCGGTCTCAAACTCTAAAGAACTCCAAAAACCTTAGAAATATGGCTAAACAGTTTAGTGCAATATTTAAAAATTATCAAAAGGAATGCAAAACACTCTGATTAACAAATTACCAAAAATTTAAATAAAGGCGGGATCCGACCCTGCCGCACTGGCTTTCCCAAAGTCGCCCCCCTTCCCCCACCGTCCTTAAGTCCCCTAGGAGGCTTCTGGCTCCCGGGCAGAGAGAAATGGTCTGGGGAGAGTTCTGAACCCCCGAAGGAAACGGGCGCCGCCTCTGAAACAAGGCACTTACCGTGCAAACACGTCGGGGTATTGGACGCGACGGAAAAATCCCTCCAGCTCCTGCAGTTGCAACTGAGTGAACGTGGTGCGGTAGCGGCGCTGCTTCCTCTCCGCGAGCTGTGGCCCCTCCGCGGCTGGGGGGGCCGCCTCCTCAAGCTGTTGCCCGAGCTCTTGGCCGCTGTCGCCCTTAGGGTTTTTGTCGTCAATGGGGCCGGGTGCGTCTGCTACAAGGCCGTCTTCTTCTGCTTCTGCTCCAGGCTCAGGTTCGGACCGTGTATTTTGCTTGTCTCCTCCCGCTACAACCGCCGAAATCACGGTAAGCTGCCCATCTAGGAAAGGAGGAAAGCAAAAAACTAAGATCAGAGCGTTGGAGCCCAAGGTGCGTGGCAGGAGAAGGAAAAGGGCCACTATAGAATAGCTGCGGCGACGACTGCGCCAGCGTCCTGTCCACGCGCCTTTCCTAGGAAAAGTTCCTCTCTTAGAGTTCGCTGTAGCACCTGTCCCCTTAAAGCACTGACCGTCTAGTTCTTTATCCATCTTATCCGCCCCTATGCCGCGATAATTAGTGTCCCTGTGTGTGCGCTTATGTTGAGGATCCATGTCTGAAGTACTGTCGAGGAAGCTGCGCGTCCTTCCCTCTGCTGTTGTGTGGTGCTCTTCTGGTATCGTGGGGGAGTCGCACTTCTTATATAGTGGTGCGGTGCGTCCCGCAGGTTCAAAGAGTACGCGCTCACGCCAGTTAGACGCCCTCTGTTAGAATGCGCAGTGCATCAAGTTTGCGTGGGTGGGTCCTGATGGTGGCGCGCTTGTGGCTAGGACTAAATAAAATAGGGCGCGCGTGTGCGAGCGAGGTGCTGGCATTGGGCGTGATGTGCTGAGAAATGGCTTCAATTTGCAGCTTAACTATTGTCAACTCGGGTGGAGTGCCCGATAGGAGGAAGAGACTGTGCTGGGTTGTTAAATTGACTTAGGGGCGAGGGGAAAGACCTCGCACTAGCTCCAGGAACGGATGGAGAAGTGCTAGCTGCGTGTTCCTCCACCCAAACCTCGATGTTCTGAAGCCTGAGTGTGGCGCGTTGTCCTTTCCTTACCTGAAGGAAACGAAAGGGCTGGGGTAAATGTGGAGCCCTCAAAAGCCAAAGCATGCTAAAGTGAAGTTGTTAGGCTATTATGTATTGGTCTCTGAACACTATTCTTCCCTCCCAGGAGGTGCTGACTCCTAGGACTATATGATTCTGTACCGTTCGCGCCCCAAATCTGTGTCGGACTATTGATAAGATAGTGTTTGGCTGGAAGGGTTCCTGCTCTGGGTTTTTGAAATTAGAACCCACCTTGCATTTCAAGAGCGGGAGTTTGGGGTCGAGTTTGCTGAGCAGTGTGAAAGTTAACATGCACGCTGCAAGAAACTCCACTTGCCTCTTGAGAAAACTCCAAGAACTTCTGATTTTTAGTAATGAGTGCACGTCAGAGTGCAAGTGGAAAAATCTGCAAATGCTTGGTGCATCCAAGAATGCTTACACTACAGGGGCCCCTTCCTTAGGTTCATGGCACTTGGAACATTTACCGTGCTAGGTGGCTTCCCTTCTTATTGCAACCCGCATTGCAAAAGCTCGCTCTATGGTTGCTCAACGCACAGTTTTCCCAGGTCTGTGCAGTAGACGCGGGAGGATTTCCCCGCCTTCCCTGCTACCACTTCTTTCTGCCCCCTCACCCCCTTTTTGGTACTGGGGATTGAACCCAGGAGTGCTTAACCACTGAGCCACATCCTCAGGACTTTTTTAAAAAAAATATATATTAAAAATATATATATATATATTTTTTATTAGAGACAGGGTCTCGCTCAGTTGCTAAGTACCTTGCTAAGTTGCTGAGACTCACTTTGAACTCGCGATCTTCCCGACTCAGCCTCCTAAGCCCTTGGGATTACAGGTGTCTGCCTGCAACTGCGCCCATCTGCTCCCCCTTTTTCCAGAACTATCTTTCTGAGTTCTTCCTCACCACTGACGTATCTAATGTAAAGAGACCACGATATGATTGAAGGCAATTTGATTCTCCCTCCAAGAAATGTTTGCAGGTTCTACAGAACGGTTACTATTCTTAATATGATAAGAATAACCAAATAATAATGGGTCCAATGCTTGGCACTGTACATGATTTATTCTAATTTTAACTTCACAACCATTACTTATGTCATTTCCATTTTACACAAAAGGAAGGTTAGGTAACTTGCCAATGGTACTAGTGAGTAGTGCTGTCTTAATTCAAATGAATAAATAACTGTATTCCAGGCAGAATATAGTGGTGCGGTGCGTCCTGCAGGTTCAAAGAGTACGCGCTCACGCCCGTTAGACGCCCTCTGTTAGAATCTGTTAGACGCCCTCTGTTAGACCTCATTGGTCTTTACATTTCTGGATGCCGGGTATCCTCCTCCTCCAGCTGAGCCTTCCTAAACCAGAGGTTCGGGTCTAGCAGTGTTGGGTTTCCCAGCCCACCTCCTCACATTTGCTCAGTGCAGAGGAGAAATTAACAGGACAGGCACTGTATGAATGATTGGTGGACTGGTTTCTGGAAGACTCATCAGGAGGGTGATGTTATGAAGACCGTTTTTGTGGCAGTGCCACATTATGAATTTTCAGGACCCTAGGCATTTTTGTCTTCTTGGGCCCCTTCCTTCATGAAAAAAAATTAAAATTGTATTTTACAGTTGCATTGGTATGAAGATGAATATAATCTAGACTTGATTATGTTAACATTTTTCTTCTGATTTAAAAATAAATGAAGACATTTTCATAGGCCCCTGAAAGGATCGAGGGCTCTAGGCACTGCAGCTACTCTGCCTAATGGATAAGTCCCACTACTTTGTGTTTGCATAGGATGGGGTAGGAAAGTGACCAATTCACTTTTTTTTTTGTACTGGTGATTGAACCAGGGGGCCTTTACCACTGATCTACATCCCTAGCCCTGTTATTATTTTTAATTTTGTGACTGGGTTGACAGTGGGTGTTTTTTGGTTTGTTTGTTTTTGTACTGGGAATTGAACCCAGGGGTGCTTAATCACTGAGCCAGTCCTTTTTATGTTTTATTTTGAGACAGGGTCTCACTAAATTGCTTAGGGCCTCCTTAAATTGCTGGGGCTGGTTTTGAACTCTATCCTCCTGCCTCAGCCTCCCAAGCAGAGCTGAGATGCTTGGGATTACAGGGGTATGCCACCGCCCCTCCCTCTAATTCACTTTCTAAAAGACTTCTACTTTCTCTTTGGGGAAGTACAGGGCACCCTGCTGCCACGTGCAGGCTGCAAAACATCAAGATTCTGGTGGGGGAACATGCTGCAAACATTTCTTCACAAGCTGCAGGACCTTCCAAGAAGACAATGACATTCCCAGAGCCGCTCTGATTTCAATCACAATCATCTCCTCCTCAAGCTGGCTCTTGCTGGGTTCTGTAGGTTCCCCTCTCTTTTGGCTAGATATCTGGTGAATATGTTGTCCTGGGATGAATTGTTGCACAAGAAATCCATATAAGTTTTAAACAGGATGTGCAGTAGCCTACCTAATATTGGTAATATTATAAGTATGTTCTGACACATCTCAAGTTTCCACAGTTTACCAGTGTTTTCTAAACCTCATTCATTTATGTGCCCCTGGGTACCAGATGCAATGGTATTTACTTACATATTTACTTAAATTGATTCACTTTTTGAGCTGGCCTCAGTGACACACCTATAATCCCAGTGACTTGGCAGGCTGAGACAGGAGGATCACAATTGTGAAGCCAGCCTTGGCAATTTAGAGAAGTCCTAAGCAACTTACTAAGACCCCTATCTCCAAAGTAAAAAAATAAAAAGGGTTGTAGCTCAGTGGTAGAGTGCTTTGGGTTCAATCCCCAGTATGCCCCCAAATTGATGCATTTTTGAAATTCTTAAAAACCTAATTAAGCCTTGTTCTAGGCAAAAATAATTATGAATGCAAGGGTTTGCTATATCGATATATCAGATTTATTTGAGGTAGAATATAGCAATAGTTGAGGACAAGGAGCCAAAAACCAGGCTTCTAGCATCTAAATCCTGGCTTTGCTTGCCACTTGCTCAAAAGCTAATGTGGTGGCCTGGTGCAGTGGCTCACACTTGTAATCCCAGCAGCTTGGGAAGCTGAGGCAGGAGGATTCTGAGTTCAAAGCCAGCCTCTGCAATAAGAGAGGCACTAAAGCAACTCAGTGAAACCCTGTCTAAATAAAATACAAAATAGGGCTGGGTATGTAGCTCAATGGTCAAGTGTCTCTGAGTTCAATCCCGGGTATCCCCCTCAAAAAGCTAATGTGGTGGGTTGCTTATTCTCCCTGTGCCTTAGTTTTCTCATCTGTAAAATAAGAATAATCAATAGTACCTACTTCATGGGGCCGTTGTGAGGATAGAGACTATAACAATATCTAATATAGCTATTTAAAAAAAAAATTTCAAGTTGTGGATAGACAGAATGCCTTTATTTTATTTGTTGATTTTTATGTGGTGCTGAGGATCAAACCCAGTGCCTCACACATGCTAGGCAAGTGCTTTGCCACTGAGCTACAGCCCCAGTCCCATAAGCTAATTTTTACCATGTTTCAGGCACTGTTTAAAGTGCTTTATATTTATTGACACCTTTAATGTTCATAACAGCCCTTAGAGGTTTTGAGGACCATTTTCTGGGCAGTGCCACATTATGACTTTTCTAAGCCCTAGATATTTTTGTCTTCTTGGGCCCCTTCCTCCATAATAAAATTAAAATTATATTTTAAATTTGCATTGGTATGAAGATGAACAAGCCTGGAGGCTTGATTATGTTAACTTTTTTCTTTTGATTAAAAAATGAATTAAGGGGCTGGAGAGGTGGCTCAAGTGATAACACACTTGCCTGGCATGTGCAGGGCACTGGGTTCGATCCTCAGCACCACATAAAAATAGATGTTGTGTCCACCGAAAACTGAAAAATAAATATTAAAAAATTCTTTATCTCTCTCTCTCTCTTTAAAAAAATGAATTAAGACATTTTTACAGGCCCCTAAAAGTGTGGAGGGCCCTAGGCACTGCAGCTACTCTGTCTAATGGCTATTATTCTAATTTTATAGATGATATTATTGAGTCACAGAAAGGTCTACTAACTTGCCCAAAGGAATCCAGCTGGTAAGAGTTGGACCTTGGTTTTGAACCTGGATTCTTAGAATGATGCTTTATAGAAAGAGCATTCTGTGTAATGGTAGCTATTTTGACTTTTAAAAATCTAAGTACATGGGCTCAGCAGTAGAGCATTTGCCTAGCCTGTGTGAAGCACTGGGATCGATCTTCAGCAACACATAAAAATAAATAAATAAATGAATAAAAATTAAGTACACTATTCAGTGATTAATAATTTATTTATAATGTTGTGCAATCATTACCAGTATTTAATTCCAGAAGATTTCACCACACTATAAAGAAAACTCATGCCCATTAGCAGTCCTTCCCCATTCCCACCTCTCTGTGGTCCCTGCTACCCACTAATGTACTATTACTAATGTATTATTAGTAATAGTATTATTTCTATGCCTTTTCCTAGTCTGGATATTTCACATACAGTAGTCCCCACTTCTCCATGGCTTTACTAAAATAGAAATTCCATGAACAAAAACTGGGAGTGGTGGTGCATACCTGTAATCCAAATGACTTAAGAGGCCAAGGCAGGAAGATCACAAATTCAAGACCAGGCTCTGTCATTTTTTTCTTTAGGAAAACTCTCAGCGACTTAACATGACCAAGTTTCAAATTTTTAAAAAAATTTTTAAAAGGGCTTGGGATGTAGCTCAGGGGTAAAGCATCCCTGGGTTAAATTCCTTCCCAGTATCCCCCACCCCCCCCAAAAAATTAAATAAATAAATAAATTCCACAAATTGTTTATAAGTGTTAAAATTGTGTTCCATTCTGAGCAGTGTGGAGAAATCTCACACTGTCTCACTCAGGATGTAAGTCATCCTTTTGTTGAGCATATCCATGCTAGTTTCCTGCCTGTTAGTCACTTACTAGTTGTCTTGGTTATCAGATCTTCTGTCTGTCTTGGCATCACAGTGCTTATGTTCAGTAACCTTGCTTAAAAACGGCCTGAAAGCACAAGAGCAGTAGTGCTGGAAATGTGGATATGCTGAAAATAAACCAATTTCTTTAAATGCTTCCTTTAAGTGAAAACGTAAAAACTCTCCACTGATAAGGAAAGAAAAAGATTGTGTGCCAAGAGATTGCTGAGATATAGGGTAAGAATAAATCTTCTATCCATGAAATTGTGCAAAAGGAAAAAGAAATTTTTGCTAGTTTTGTTGTCACACCTTGAACTGAAAAAGCTACAGCCACAGTGTTAAAAGTACTGAAAAGGCATTAAGTTTGTTGGTGTAGGATGTATTGCACCAGAAAGTATTGAGCCTATATAAAGACTTCAATATGGCATCCCTTGAAATGAGCAAAATCAAGTTATTTACTACAAGTAATGCTTTGTTACCCACATTCAGGAATAGATTTGGACAGAAAAAGTTTAAGAATTACTGGAAAGACTGTGTCTCCTGATGAAGAAACTGCTGCCACATTTCTTTCTTTCTTTTTATATTTTTAAATTGTAATTGGACACAATACCTTTATTTTATTTATTTTTACGTGGTGCTGAGGATCGAACCCAGGGCCTCGCAGGAGCTAGCCGAGCACTCTACCACTGAGCCACAATCCCAGCCCCTGCTGCCACATTTCTAAGAATTGAATATGTTTATTAAGGAAAAAGAACTTCACTCAAAGATAGTCCTCAATTATGATGAAATCAGGCTGTTCTGGAAGAATTTGCCTAAAAGAACCACCTTCATAAAAGTGCGAAGGAGACATGGGGGCACAAAACACGGAGGGGTGTGGGCTGGGGTTGTGGCTCAGCAGTAGAGCACTTGCCTAGCATGTGTGAGGCCCCCATGTTCGATCCTCAGCACCACATAAAAATAAGTAAAATAAAGGTATTGTGTTCATCTACAACTTAAAAATATATTTTTTAAAACAAGCACGGAGAGGGGCTGTGGCTATGGCTCAGGGGTAAAGTGCTCGCCGAGCGTGCACGAGGCCCTGGGTTCAATCCTCAGCACCACATATAAATAAATAAAATACAGGTGTTATGTCCAACTACAACTAAAAAATAAATTTTAAAAAAAGCACGGAGAGGTAGATTAACTGGCAAGTACTGTACAATAAGATATACTTTTTAAAATATTTATTTTTAGTTGTATACAACACCTTTAGTTTGTTTATTTTTATGTGGTGCTGAGGATGGAACCCAGGGTCTCCCATGTGCTAAGCCAGTGCTCTACCGCTGAGCCACAACCCCAGCCCACAATAAGATATTTTGAGAGAGAGTTCATTCACATGACTTTTATTGAGTAAATAGTTTACAATTGTTCTATTTTATTATTGGTATTGGTATTTTCCTAATTGCACTTAATGTATAAATTAAACTTGCCATAGGGAGATATATATATATATATATATATATGAAAAACAGTACATATATAAGGTTTGATACTAAATTTCTAGGAATCTATTAGGGGCATTAGAATATACCTTCTGTGGTAAGGGGGGACTGTTTAAATGAAGTCATATAATCAGTTGTCCCTTGTATCTGACATCTTTTACTTATCACCATGTTCTTAAAATTTATTTATTCATGTATTTATTTATTTATGATGATGGCTTGCTCTTGGGATATATCTAGAGAGGTAGTGGAAAGTAGGAAACCCTGGATCTCTTTTGAAAATACAGCCAAGAGAAAGCTAGAATTACAATTACTAAATTCAAGTTAATGAACTCATTGTCCTTTCACTGTATTTTGTATTCCTTATTTAGTGCATTATTGCTATACATACTTGTGGGATTCATTTTGACATATTCATAAATGCATATAATAATATGATTCACTCCATTTCTTTCTCTCTCTTTTTTTTTTTTTTTTTGGTACCAGGGATTGAACCCAGAGGTGCTTAACCACTGAGCCACATCCCCAGTCCTTTTTATTTATTTATTTTTTATATAATTTTTAGTTGTCAATGGATCTTTTGTTTTATTTATTTTTATGTGGTGTTGAGGATCGAACCCAGGGCCTCACACATGCCAGGCAAGCACTCTACCACTGAGCCACAACTCCAGCCCTCTTTTTTTTAACATTTATTTTTTAGTTGTAGGTGGACACAATACCTTTATTTTATTTTATTTTTTATGTGGTGCTGAGGATCGAACCCAGTGCCTCATGCATGCTAAGCAAGCGCTCTACCTCTGACTCACAACCCCAGCCCCTCCAGCCCTCTTTTTTATTTTTTATTTTGAGACAGGTTCTCACTAAATTGCTGAGGCTGGCTCTAAACTTGCTATCCTCCTATCTCAGCCTTCCAAGTCACTGGGATTACAGATGTGTGCCACTGGGCTCAGCGGATTTACTCCATTTCAGTCCCTGATACTATCATCTTCCCCCCTCCTCCCTCTTCTTGATCCCCTTCCCCTACTCTATTGGTCTGCCTTCTATTAATTTATTTTTTAAATTGGTGAATTATAATTACACATTAAAATGATCTGGAGCATCGTGTTTTCTTAAGTTCATCCATGTTGTAGCATGGATGTATCCTTTTTATGACTGATTAAAATTCCTTCATATAGATATACTATATTTTGCTTATCCAATCAGCAATTGAAGGACATTTGGGTTGCTTTCATCTTATAATGATTGTAAATAGCACAGCTATGAGCATTCACATACACTTTTTGGTTGAATAATTGTTTTCAATTATTCTGGGTCTGTAACTAGTTGTGGAAGTGCTGGGTCATATGGTAATTCTATGTCTAACTTTTGGAGGAACTGCCAAACTGTTTTTCACAGCAGTTATAGTATTTTACCTTCTTACCAGTAAGGCTGGGGATATAGCCCAGTGGTAAAGTGCTTGCCTACCCTATGCCTGAAGCCCTGCATTGGATTTCTAGCACTGAAACAAAAAGTGATAATAAAAACAAGCAAACAAACAAAAAAAAAGTTATTCTCATTAATACAGTAAGGGTCTGATTTCTTTTTTTAATGTTTATTCTTAAGTTTTAGGTGGACACAATATCTTTATTTTACATTTTTATGGTGCTGAGGATCAAACCCAGTGCCTCAAGCATGCTAGGTAAGTACTCTATCACTGAGCCACAACCCCAGCCCGTGGGTCTGATTTCTTCATATTCTTGCCAGCATGTTTTATTTTCCATTTTTTAATTGAAGTAAAACTACTAGATATGAATGGGTTTCTTATTGTAGTTTTGATTTGCATTTTTCTAATAACTACTGAGATTAGACATCTTTTAGTTTGGTTTTTGGCCATTCATGTTTCCTTTTTGGAGAAATGTCTGTTCAAGTGCTTTGCCCATTTATTGGGTTTGTTTTTCAGTTGTAGAGTTGTGTGAGTTCTTTTTATATTCTGGATATTAGACACCTTTATATTTTTTCTTATTCTTTACGTTTTCTTTTGATTTTCTTTTTCTTTTTGGTACTTGGGATTGAACCCAGGGGTACTTAATCACTGAGCCACATCCTAAGCCCTTTTTTTTGTATTTTATTTAGAGACAGGGTCTCACTAAGCTGCTCAGGGTCTGGCTACATTGCTGAGGCTGGCTTTGAACTTGTGATTCTCCTGCCTCAGCTTCCCAAGCCACTGAGATTACAAGCATGCTCCAATGTGCCCAGCTCTTTTGACTTTCTTGATAGTGTCATTTGGTGCTTGAAATCACAATCATCCCCCAATGTAGCTTTGTATTCTTATGTAGTTTTTGTTATTATCACATAGTTTAAATTAACATCATCAGCATAGTCCAGTTCATTCTTGGTAGGAAATCCAGAGAGATGGCAAAAAATAAATCTAATCTTGACTAAAGAAGCCTACCCATAATTGAGGCTTAACAAGATTCCCATAGTTAAAACCCACCCAAACATGCACATAATTTTAAGAAAAAAAGTCACCATCAGCAGAAATAATAAACCAAATAAGGAGACCTTATTAGCAGATGCAAACAATTAAAAACATATAGCAGATGCAAACTATTAAATAATGTGTAATATGTTTAAATGAATGAAAGGCTATGAAAACATAAGAAACAACTAAATAATCAACAAAGTGAATAGAATTGCTAGAAATGAAACCAGATGATTAATGCATTTTCTTTTATTATTTTTTTAAAAAAAAATTAGAAATGGACACAATACCCTTATCCTACTTATTTATTTTTATGTGGTGCTGAGGATCAGAACCAGCAGCTCACATGTGTGAGGTAAGCACTCTATCACTGAGCCACAACCCCAGCCGCATTTTCTTTCTTTTTATTGTGGTAAAATATACATAATGTAAGCTTTACTATCTTAACTCTTTTTTTTTTTTTTTTGGTACTGGTGGTTGAACCACTGAGACACATCCCAAGCTTCCTTTTTATTTATTTTTTAAATTTTTTCATGGGCTAAGTTGCTGAGGCTGGTTTGAAGTCACAATCCTCTTGCCTTAGCTTCTCTATAGTGGGATTACAGCCTGCACCACCACACCCGGTTTATTTATTTATTTTTTTAAATATTTATTTTTTAGTTGTAGTTGGACACAATACCTTTACTTATATATTTATTTTTATGTGTTGCTGAGGATTGAACCCAGGGCCTCACGTGTGCTAGGCAAGCACTTTACTGTTGAGCCACACCTGTATTTTAACCATTTTTTAAAAAATATTTTTTAGTCGTAGTTGCACACAATACCTTTATTTTATTCATTTTTATGTGGTGCTGAGGATCGAACATGGGGGCCTCACATGTGCTAGGCGAGTGCTCTACCACTGAGCCACAATCCCAGCCCCTATTTTAACCATTTTAAAACATAAAAACTAGTGGCATTTAGCACACTCACAGTGTACTAAAGTTCCAGAATATGTTCATCAATCCAAAGGGAAACTTGAACCACTTTAACACTCATGCAGCATTCTCCCCTCCCTCAGCCCCCAATTCCCATCCCCAGCAACGAGGAATCTACTTTCTGTCTCTATAGATTTGTCTATTCTGAACAGTTCATATAAATGGAGTCCCAATGTGTGGCCTTTTGTGTCTGGCTGCTTTCACTCGGCATAATACTGTCTAAGTTCATCCATGTTGTAGTAACAATCAATCTGTCATTCCTATTCCTCTTACCTGAAGGGGTTAGATATAACAAGCCTCCAGGAGCCAAGTGTGGGGAAAATATGAAACTTCTTTCCCATACAAAGGCTCAGGGTACCCTAGGTGTGGCTTTGACACTACCACACGAAAATGGAACTCTTCCCTGCTTTTCCTTTACAGCAGAAGGTGGGTTGGTGGATGCAGACTCAGCATGCTTTACACAAGGGATGGGCTCTTGAAAATTAAATTTAATGTTAATTACTCTACCCATGAATAGTCCTTTTTTTCTCTTTTTTTGGTACTAGGGATTGAAGCGGGGGCACTGTACCATTGAGGTACATCCCCAGCCCTTTTTATTTATTTATTGGGGGGGAGTACCTGAGATTGAACTCCGGGCACTCGACTGCTGAGCCACATCCCCAGCCCTATTTTGTATTTTATTTAGAGACGAGGTCTCACTGAGTTGCTTAGTGCCTTGCTGTTGCTGAGGCTGGCTTTGAACTCATGATCCTCCTGCCTCAGCCTCCAGAGCTGCTGGGATTACAGGCTTGCACCACTGCGCCCGGCCCTTTTTATTTTTTATTTCTGCGACAGGGTGTCACTAAGTTGCTGGGGCTGGCCTTAAACTTATGATCCTTCTGCCTCAGCCTCCCGAATGGCTAGGCTTATAGGCATGGGCCACCAGCCAGGCTCTGTGAAGTGTCCTGTCAGACAATAAGCCTTTTGTAAAAGAATTAATGAAAGATGAGAGGATTGTAAACTAAGGCAATTTCTAGATGTTTTTTAGAGACTTTTGCTTTATGAGATCTGTGATATTGTGGAAGATTCATGCTTATAGATTTTGTTTCTGCTGTAAGTGGTGGTCACCTATCCTAGTGGGATGCAGGGGCTTTCTGTTCATTTAAGGCCAATGGCAGTCCATTCATAGCACCATGTGCTTTAATACCTTCTTCTTCCTACAAGGGGACTCTGGAATTTAAAATGTTTTAGTCCTTGATCAAAAGTTTCCTATGCTGGTGCTGGTGCTGGGGCTCAGCGGTAGAGCGCTTGCCTAGCATGTGCGAGGTACTGGGTTCGATCCTCAGCACCACATAAATAAAATAAAGGCATGTGTCCAACAACTAAAAAAATAGTAAAAAAAAAAGTCTCCTATGGCCATCCCTATTTTCTACCATAAGAGACTGATGGGAAGAGGTAGGTGGTCATTTTTTTTAGAGTATCATGAATAAATTATTCATTCATGTCAGAAGTCAAAACTGTGGTGCTGGGAATGGAACCCAGGGCGTTTGCATGTGCTGTGGTGGAAGCTCTCTACCAGTAAACCACACCCTCAGCCCTTTTATTTTTTACTTAGAGTCAGGGTCTCACTAAGTTGCTTAGTCCCTATTTTATTTAATGAGACTGGCCTCGCACTTGTTATCCTCCTGTGTCAGTCTCCAAAATTTCTGGGATTATAGGCGAGCACTACCATACTGAGCAAAGATTTCTTTACTTGATCTAGGGTGTCTTGGACTCGAGCCTCAAAAGGCCTGTTCAGTCCTGCTGTGTTCTCTGTGCAAATCCTTCAGAGGGATACCTTTCCCAACGTTTTAGATGTTGTTTTTATCTGGGACAGTGATTTGCATTTAGTTTATGGTGAAAGAGAAAATGCAATGTGTTAATTACCATTGGCTTTCAGATATTTCAAGTTATAATTCAATTCTTACCTCTTGTAGGAAGTAATTCCAGCCTACCAAAGCCCCAGTACTCTATCTTGTGAGCTACTACAAAGCCTGTAGTATGACATTTATTCATTTGATTCTTATTACACATCTCTTCAAGGGTGATTTACTTTTAAATGTATGCAGACAATAATGCATGAATGTGTTAGCATTTTTTGTATATGGATGTGCATTTTGATTCCATGGTTAGAATGTAAATTCCTTATAGTTCATACATTTCTTAGTATTTCTCAAAGCAGTGCTGATAACATAGTAGGTATTCAGTAAGGATTTGTTGATTGGTTTGCAAATATGGGGAATTTGTGTAGGAGTGGCTGGCTTTAGCCAAGGACAAGGTTCCTGCATTTTTTTTTTTTTTTTAGTACTGTGGATTGAACCAAGGGGTTCTTAACCTCTGAGCTATATCCTCAGCCCTTTTGATATTTTATTTAGAGACAGGATCTCACTGAGTGTCATAGGATCTTGCAAAGTTGCTGAGGCTGTTTTTTAATTAAATTATTTATTTATTCTAATTGATGGTAGAATGCAATTCATTTCATATTACAAATATAGAGCACAACTTTTCAAGTGCTGAGCCTGGTTTTGAACTTGGGATCTTCCTGCCTCAGCCTCCTGAGTTACTAGAATTACAGGCTTGCACCGTTGTGCCTAGCTCTAGAATTTTATTAGCTCTCAGAATTTTATTAGTTGAACTTTTCCAGTGTTGCTTTTGCCCTCTCATTTACAATCCAGCTCTTTTAGCAGTGCTTGGAGTGACAAATGCTTCCCAGGAAAGATCTGGAATTTTCTTGGTGGTTGAGAAATTGGTTAACTTTCCACTCTGTCTGCAGTGCTATCTGTGGAGGCCTGTGGAATTCTTGTCTGCACTGAGAAGGCACTTCTATCCTCTTTGTCCTTCTTTATTGTTGTCCTCCTTTATCTTCCTACAGTGTGTGTGTGTTTGTGTGTGTGTATACCAATTCAATTTCCAAGTACTATGTACAAGGGCCACAGAGATGGGCACAGTGTAGGGAGAAAGAAAATGCAAAAGAAAGGGTTGGGATTGTGGTTCAGTGCTAGAGCGCTCGCCTAGCATGGGCGGGACCCAGGTTTGATCCTCAGCACCGCATAAAAATAAAGGCATTGTGTTGTGTCCATCTACACCTGAAAAAAAATATTTAAAAAAAGGCAAAAGAAAGTTTAATTAATATAAAGTATAAAAGGCAAATGCTGTAAGATAGGAGCAAAACGATATTATAAGAGTTCAAAGAGGGAGAGGTCATATTCAGAAAAATCTGGAAGCATATATGAAAGAGACGAGATTTAAGATGATTCCTAAATTATAGTTGAGAGTTCTTTTTTAACTTTTAAAAAATAAGTATTTTTTCTCATAACCACAAAAGTAATGAATCATCATTGTGATAAATTTGGAAAGTAAAAAAAAAGTAGCATAAAATAAAATAAATTCACCCATAAACTTGTTTATCATTTAGGGACTATAGTGACAAAATTCATTTTTCTAAATTCTTGTAAGTACTATATTGCATACAACCATCTGATTATTCTATCTTTGTTGTCCTACATTATACCACACGTATTTCTCACACTTTAAAAGTTAAGTTTTGAAAAAATTATTGTGTATAGTCTGTTATTCATTTATCTATTTTCTCATTCACCCATTAAAGCAATATTTATTGCCAAGCATACCCATTATTGTTTTTTCAGTGTTTAGCATAGTGCCTGACACTTATGAATGTTCAACAAATATATTTTTTGGTGCTTGGGGTGGAACCTAGGGAGTAATCAAGCCAGGCAATCTAATCTACCACCAAGCTACACCCTAAGCCAAAAAAAATTTTTAAAAAATATTCTTTGGATCTGTGAATGAATGAATAAATGCTAGGAACCATGCTAGATCTTTAACATAATTTTATTAACCATTTTTTTCTTCAGTGATGAACATTTAAAGTTTTCTTTTACCCATCTATTTCTGCAACTAGTAATTTTTTATGCATGAATAATTCATGGGAATTATTTAAATGGTTCAAGTTCGGGGACGAGGGAGAAAGTCCAGACAGATAACTCAACATGAAGAGCATATCAGTGGGCCAGCAAATAGTTCTGTTTGGCATGAGATGAGCTAGAGGAGATGGGAGTCTAGGCTGGAAAGTGATAATAGTTATTTCCATGTATAGCAGCTCCTAATTTTAAAAGTGCCTTAAAATTAATTTCCATAATTCTTACAGTTATCATTTATACTTTATAAATGAGAATACATACTCAGAATGAGTAGTCTGAGGTTGTACAACTACTAAGTGGTAGAGATGGAATTGGGTTTCAAATATGTTTAGGAGTTTGAGTATTGTCCGTAGAGCAATGAAGGTTTTTGTTGTTATTGTTATTAACAGTGGTATTCTTTAGAATAACTTTTTTTTTTTTGTACCAAGGATTGGGGGCGCGCAATCACTGAACCACATCCCAAGCCTTTAATATTTTTTTTAATTTTTTTAAAAAAATTTGAGATAGGTTCATAATCTGCTTGAATCAAATGTATGAAATATGATATGTCAAGAGCTTTGTAATGTTTTGAACAACTAATAATAAAAAAATAAATAAAAAAATAAGTAAAAAAAATTTTTTTGAAATAGGGTCTCACTAAGTGGCTTAGAGCCTTGCTAAATTACTGAGGCTGGCTTTGAACTTGCAATCCTCCTTCTTCAGCCTCCCAAGCCACTGGGATTATAGGTGTGTGCCACCATCCTGGCTTAATTTTTGGGTTTTTGAGACAAGGTCTTGCTATGTTACTGAGGTTGGTTGCCAACTTGGTGGCTCCCACCTCAGCTTCTCAAATAAGTGGGATTACAGACATGTGCCCCCACACCAGTTTAGTATAACTTTTTTTTTTCTGAATTAGTTTTAAGACCCACCAGACATTACAAAAATGAAGTACGGAGAGTTTCTGTGTACTTTTACCTAGCTTTTCCTAATAACAAAATATATAACTGTAGTACTTTGTCAAAACAAAGTAAAAACAACTGTTATAGTTAGAATATCATTAAGTATGGTTTCTCAACCCTGTCACTATTGTCACTTTGGACCACATAATTCTTTGTTGGTGGGGGGGGGGGGCTGTCCTGTGCAGAGTAGGATGTTTAGTAGGATCTGTTACTCATTAGATGCCAGTAGCATCCCTCCACACAACCAAAAATATCTAGAGTTTACTAAATATTTCCTTGTGGGCTGGGGAAGGAGAGGGTAGAGCCCATGGTTGAGAACCACTGTATTAATTCACGTACATAGCTTAACTGGACTGTGTGTGTGTGTGTGTGTGTGTGTGTGTGCGTGCGCACGCACGCACACACATATAGTTCTAAGAAATTTTATCACGTGCATGGATCTCCATTATCATCAAAAAAGTCAGGATACAGAATTGTTCCATCACCCCAAAGAAACTTACTGGTACTATCCCTTTGTATTTCCCTAACTCTTGGCACCACTCATTTATTATCCAGCTCTATAATTTTTGTCAGCTCTATAATTTTGTGAATGGCTTTTTTCTCTCTTACTCACATAACTCCCTTGAGATGGATTTCAAGTTTTCCCTTATATCAGTAATTAATTCCTTTTTATTCCTGTGTAGTATTGCTTAAGCATTCACCTGTTTAGAAACATTTGGGTTGTTTCTAGTTTTTGGTTGTTATAAATAAAGCTGCTATGAACATTTGGTACAGGTTTTTGTGGGCACATCAGTTTACTTTCTTTTTAAAAAAATATTTATTTTTTAGTTGTAGATGGACACAATACCTTTTTAAAAAATTTATTTTTATGTGGTGCTGAGGATCGAACCCAGGGCCTCACATGTGCAAGGCAAGTGCTCTATTACTGAGCTACAACCCCAGCCCCAGTTTAATTTCTTTTGTATAAATTCCCAAATGTGCAATTGCTGGCTTATATGGTAATTGCATGTTCAGGCTTTTTCTTGTGGGGGGAGGGGTTATTGGGAATTGAACTCAGGAGCACTCAACCACAGAGCCACATCCCCCAGCCCTATTTTGTATTTTATTTAGAGACAGGGTCTCACTGAGTTGCTTAGCACCTTGCCATTGCTGAGGCTGGCTTTGAATTCGTGATCCTCCTGCCTCAGCCTCCTGAGCTGCTGGGATTACAAGTGCCACAAAGCCCGGCTATGTTTAGGTTTTTAATAAACTGCCAAACGGTTTTCCTGGTGGCTGTAATATTTTTTATTCCTCTCAACATCATTGACAGTTTGCTTGCATCTTTGCCAATATTTTTTTATATATAGTTTTTTTGGTTGTAGATGGACACAATACCTTTATTTTATTTTATTTTTATGTGCTGCTAGGGATCAAACCCAATGCATCATGCATGCTAGGCAAGTGCTCTATCACTGAGCCACAATCCCAGCCCCATTTTTGCCATATTTGATGTTGTCATTATTTTTAAGTCATTTTGATATGTGTATAATGATGTTGTTGTTATCTTATTAAGAAAATTTACATTCTCCTAATGACTGATGACATTGAACATCTTCTCATGTATTTATTTGCTATCTATATATCCTCTTTAGTGGATTTCTGTTCATGTCTTTTGCAGATTTTCTAGATGTATTTTTGATTTTTTATTGAGCTCTGAGAGTTCTTCATATATATTCTAGATTTTTTGACAGTCAGCAAATATTTTCTTCTAATCTCTAGCTTCTCTTTTATCCTTTTAACAGTGAAAGTTTTATTTATGTATGTATGTATGAATTTATGTATGTACCAAGAATTGAACCAAGAGGTGCTGAACCACTGAGACACATCCTCAGTACTTTTTTGTATTTTATTTAAAGACAGGGTCTCACTAAGTTGCTCAGGGCCTTGCTAAATTGCTTAGGCTGGCTCTGAATTCACTATCCTCCTGTCTCAGCCTTCCAAGTCACTGAGATTACAGGCGTGTGCCACTGGACCTGGCAAAAGTTTTAAAGTTCAATGAGGCCCAGTTTATCAGTTTTACTTTTATGGATCATGTCATGTGTATGAAACCTGTATTTAGTCCTAGTTTTGGAAATTTTAAAAGTTGTATATTTTACATTTAAGCCTAATCTACTTTGAACTTTTTAAAATAAGGTGTGAGTTTTAAGTTGGGGTTCATTATTTTGCCATTTTGTGCAATTGCTCCAGCATTATTTGAATTCTTTTATACCTTTGCCAGAAATTAGTTGACCTTACAGTCAGACCTCCTTAGTCATTTGCTCTACATATGTGGATTAAATCACTTGCAGACCAAAAATATTACAAAAATTGTACTGAACTTGTAAAGACGTTTTAGCTCATTATTCCATAAAGAATAAAACATAGCGTCGGGAGGCTGAGACAGGAGGATCGCAGGTTCAAAGCCAGCCTCAGCAACAGTGAGGCACTAACCAACTCAGTGAGACCCTGTCTCTAAATAAAATAGGGCTGAGGATGTGGCTCAGTGTTTGAGTGTCCCTGAGTTCAATCCCTGGTACCCCCCCCCCCCAAAAGAATAAAGCATAGTGGTTGTACTAATTTACATTATCACCAATAGTGTATAGGTGCTCCTTTCCCTTCTGCATCCTCACCACCATTTATTGTCATTTGTATCCTTGATGATTGCCATTCTGACTGCAGTAAGATAGAATTTTAATGTAGTTTTGATTAACATTTCTCTGATGGCCACAAATGTTGAAAGAATATTTTTATATAATTGTTAGCCATTTGTACTTCTCTTAAGAAGTGTCTCTTTAGGGGCTGGGATTGAGGCTTAGTGGTAGAGCACTTGCCTAACACATGTGAGGCACTGGGTTTGGTTCCTGACACCACATAAAAATAAAAACAAATAAAATAAAGGTATTGTGTCCATCTACAACTAAAAAATAAAAATAAAGAAAGAAGTGTTTCTTTAGTTCATTTGCCTATTTGTTGAATGGGTAGTTTGGTTTTTTGGTGTTGAGTTTTTTGAGCTCTTTACATGGCCTGTATATCAATCAAATCTGTCAGAAGAGAAACTGGCAAAGATTTTCTTCTATTTTGTAAGCTGTTTCTTCACTATATTAATTGTTTCCTTTGCTATGCAAAAGCTTTTTAATTTGATGACATCCTACTTATTGATTCTTGGTATTATTCCCTATGCTATAGGAGTCCTATTTAGGAAGTCTCTGCTTGTGCCTTTATTTTGGAGTGTTGACCCTATGTTTATTTGTTGCAGTTTCTGATCTAATTCCTAAGTCTTTGATCTATTTTTAAATTTTTTTAGTTGTAGATAGACACAATACCTTTATATCTTTATTTTTATGCGGTGATGAGGATTGAACCCAGTTCCTCACACATGCTAGGCCAGTGCTCTACCACTGAGCCCCCTTTGATGTATTTTGATTGACTTTTATACAGGGTTGGAGATAGGAATTGAGTTTGAGTTTCATTTTCTACATATTTATAGGCACTTTTTTTTTTGTGGTGCTGGGGATTGAACCCAGGGCCTTGTACATGTGAGGCATGTACTCTACCAACAGAGCTATGTCTCCAGCCCTTGATATGCACTTTCCCCATCTCCATTTGTTAAAGAGGCTATATTTTCTCCAACATATATTTTAGTCACCTTTGTAGAAAATCAGATGACTGTAGCTTTGTGGGCTTGTCTCTGCATCTTCTATTTTGTTCTATTGCTCTACATGTCTTGTTTTTTTAAAATTTTTTTTAGTTGTCAATGGACCTTTATTTTATTCATTTATTTATATGTGGTGCTGAGAATCTAACCCAGTGCCTCACATATGCCATGCAAGTGCTCTACCACTGGCCCCAGCCCCAGCCCCTACATGTCTGTTTTTATGCCAGTATGAATGCTGCTTTTGTTACCATAGTTCTGTGGTATCAGGATGGAGGTTCTTCAAAAAACTGAATATTCAGCCACTGTATGATCTTAGCTATACCAATCCTCCATATTTATCCAAAAGAATTAAAGTCAGCATACTTTAGGGATATATGCATATCCATGTTCACCACAGCACAATTCACAATAGCCAAGCTATAAAACCAGCCTAGGTGTCCATCAACAGATAAAGGAATAAAGAAAATGTGGTATATGTACAGAACAGAATTTTATTCAGCCATAAAGAAGAACAAAATTAAGTCATTGGCAGGAAAATGGATGGATCTGGAGAACATCTTGTGAAGTGAAACAAGCCAGATTCAGAAAGACAAGTGTCATATGTTTTCTTTCATATGCGGAAGCTAGAGAGAAAAAGAAAAACAGAAAAAAAAAAGGATGTCATGAAAGTGGAATGAAGATGATTGGGATAGAGGACAGGGATAAATAAGAGTGGGGAGGGGAATGGTAAGGGGAGGTAATAGGGTTAAAACTGATTAAATTATGTTATATGCGTGTATGATGAAACACATCACTGTATAATTAGTATGCACCAATAAAAAAGAATAAAGTATAACATATTTGCATAGCATTTACATTCTGTTAGGTATTCTAAGTAATCTAGGGATGAGTTAAAATATGCAGGAGGATATGCATGGGTTATATGCAAATTGCTACACTATTTTATATGAGGGACTTGAGTATCAAAGGACTTTGGTATTTGTGGGAAGTCCTGGAACAAATTCTGCACAAATACTTGAGAGGTGGCTGTATCTGTATAGGTCTATTTCTGTGTTCTCTATTCTCTTTGTCTTTTCAATATGTCTGTCCCTCCACTAAGGCCACATATTCTTAATTACTATGGTTATGTAATAAACCTTAGGATCAAGTAGATTGATTCCTTCCACTTCGTTTTTCTTTTCTTTTTTTGAATGTTTTTGTTTTTTAGTTGTAGATGGACACAATACCTTTATTTAATTTATTTTTTTTATACTTTCATTTTATTTATTTATGTTTATGTGCTGCTAAGGATCAAACCCAGGGCCTTACACGTGCTCTCCCACTCAGCCACAACTCCAGCCCCAATTAATTATTATTTTAATTGAACAAATTTACAGAGTACAGTGTGATATTTTGACATGCATATATATTGTGTAATGATCAAATCAGGATAGTTAGATGTTTACATTTCATTAACTGTTTAAAAATGTTTGATTAACATGTAATAATTGTACATATTTATGGGGCATAGCATGATATTTCAATACATGAATGGAAGTGGATGACTATGTTAAGTGAAATAAGTCAGGCACAAAAAGACAAATACTGCATGTTTTCTCTCATATGTGGATGTCATAAAAATTGATTGGAATATGTAATGGTGATTACTAGAGCTGAAAAGGGTGGGGAGATAGATGGAGGTTAGATAACAGGTATAAAAACACAGAAGAGAGGGTTGGGGTTGTGGCTCAGGGGTAGTGCACTTGCCTAGCACGTGTGAGGCACTGGGTTTGAGTCTCAGCACCACATATGAATAAATAAAGATAAAGGTCCATCAATGACAAAAAAAATAATAAATAAAACAGAGGAGGGTCAGGTGTGGTGGTGCAGGCCTGTAATCCTAGTGGCTAGGGAAGCAGAGGCAAGTTCAAAGCCAGCCTCAGCAATTTAGTGAGGCTCTGAGAAACTTAGTGAGACCCTGTCTCAAATAAAAATGGCTGGGGATGTGGCTTAGTGGTTAAGCACCCTTGGGTTCCATTCCAGTACCAAAAAAACAAAAACAAAAAGCAAACAAACAAACAAAAAAATAAAAAAAAGAAGAGGGGTTGGGGGTGTTGCTCAATGGTAGAGTTCTTGCTTAGCATGTGCAAGGCCCTAGGTTTGATCCCCAACATTGCAAAATAAAACACACAAAAAACCCCACAGGAGTAATAAGTTCTGGTGTAATAAGTTTGGCACAGTGTGGTGACTAGTTCACAACAACTGATTCTATGTTTTATGGAGAACTAGAAGAGAGGAGCTCAAAGGCTCCAAACACAAAGGCATGAAAACGAGATGAGGATCTTGATAGGAATTACATTAAACTTCTACCTCAGTTTAGGATGAGTTGGCATCTTTACTATGCTGTTTTCCCATTTGTGAATGTAGTGTGTCTCTTATTACATGATCTGAAGCAGGATAGTAGGTACCCTGATTTGTGTTTTCTGAATATCATGCTGGCTGATGTACAGAGAAAGAATTCTGGAAGGTACAATCTGTAAAGGCAAGGAGATTAATTAGGAAGCTATTGTAGTTAGTTAGGTGAGAGATGATAATGGCTTGGACCAGGTGATAAAGATGGAGAGAATAGGGCTGGGGATGTGGCTCAAGTGGTAGCGCGCTCGCCTGGCATGCGTGCGGCCCGGGTTTGATCCTCAGCACCACATACAAACAAAGATGTTGTGTCCGCTGAAAACTAAGAAATAAATATTAAAAAAATTCTCTCTCCGCTATCTAAAAAAAAAAAAAGATGGAAAGAATAAACTAGCTTTGGGTTTTGTTGTGATTTTTTTGTTTGTTTTGCAGTACTGTGGATTGAACCCAGGAGCCTCGCATATACTAGGCAAACCCTTTAAAACTGAAATACACCCCCAGTCCTTTTAACAATTTTATTTTCAGTCAGAGTTTTATGAAGTTGCCCAGGTAGGCTTTGAATTTGTGAACCTCCTGCCTCAAACTCCTGAATAGGTGGGATTACATTCCTTGTGTGGGGTTTGTTTGTTTGGTACTAGAGATTGAGCCCAGGAACTGTACCACTGGGCTACATTCCCCAGCTTTTATATTTTTATATTTTTAAATTTTGAGACAGGGTCTTGCTAAATTGCTTGGGGGTTTGATAAATTGCTGAGGCTGGCATGGAACTTGTGATCCTCCTGCCTCAGCTTCCCAAGCAGCTGGGATTACAAGCATTGGTCACCATGCCTGGCTGGGGTTTATTTTTGAGATGTAAGTAATTGGGCTTGCTGATGTAATTAGTGTGGAGATTGAGGAAGAGTGTGGAAAATGATTCCTGGGTTTCCATCTTGAGCCAAAAGATGATACCACATACTGAAAAGAATATGGGAAGGACCAAGTTCTGGGGAAAGAGGATGAGTTCAATTGTGAATCTTATTGAGTTTGAGGTGTGCGCGGGCTTTCCAGATGTCTATTATATCTCATACATAGGCAGGTGGAACGAACGAGTCCAAAGCCAAGGGGAAATCATTACTCTAGATATTGATATCTGTACTCACACGCTTGCCCCTTGTATCATTTGAATTAAAACTGGATAGGGGCTGTAGTTGTGGCTCAGTGGTAAAGCACTTGCCTAGCATGGGCAAGGTCCTGGGTTCAATCCTTGGCACCACATAAAAATAAATAAAATAAAAGCATTGTGTCCAACTACAACTAAAAAATAAATATTAAAAAAACTGGATAACCTTGCCACTCAAAGGTATAAAGTTAACTTCCAGGGCCACAATCATTTGCAAAAGGTTACTATCCCCATCACTTAGTGCATAGGTGTGTATTTGAATGGAAAGTGATTTGTGGGCTGGGTTTGTGGAGTGGTAAAGTGTTTACCTAGCATGCATGAGGCCCTGGGTTTGGTCCTCAGCACCATATTTATTTATTATAAATAAATAAAATAAAATAATTTTTTAAATCTCATATATGGCATCGTCCAGAAAAAAAAATTATAAAGTGATTTGTAACCTGGTTCCTTGGGGCTTAGGCTGTGATTAAATGATTACTAATGCAAATCAACATGAAGAAGGTATAAAAATGAACTCACAATGTCTCTGCATCTCTTTTGAAAATCTACTGCTGAGGACTACGGTTGTAGCTCAGCGGTAGAGCACTTGCCTTGAACGTTTGAGGCATTGAGTTTTGATCCTCAGCACCACATAAAAATAAATAAATAAAATAAAGGTATTGTGTCCACATACAACTAAACAAAATAATTTAAAAAGAATCTACTGCTGAGGTATTGACATTGTATGTTCTAGGTAGACAGAGCTAGTTTTTCTTCCTGGTGAGAATAATTAGAAGTGCCTGAACCAAGCTGGGCATGGTGTCTCATGCCTGTAACCCTAGCAGCTCATTTGATTCAAGTGGGTTATGAACTCCCATTTTAACCCTGTATATAGATTGCAGAATCATATCGGTTACACATCCACGTTAAAAAGTTGATATTTCTTAATGCCTGCAATTTCAAGAGAATACAGTGCAGCAAGGCATAGGGAAAAAATCCTGTCTTCATATTTAGAGAACTAGGGGCCTGATAGGGTGAATCTAGAATCCAAGGAAACTTTACAGAATGTTGATAAGAGAGGGATATTGCCAAGTGCTTGAACCAGAATTCTATTGATACTTTTGGCAGCTTTTTGAGGAGACACAGGGCAGGGATAACTGATTAAGGGGAAGGATCTGGGAATTGTTCTCCCATTCCAATGAATTGGGTACAGGGTCCTGCTTAGGAGGAGCTAGAGCCATGAGCCAAGGCCTATGGATGATTTGTTATAGGTAAGGTGAATTACATGTTTGGGACTTAAAAATATGTTCTCTAGTATATGCCAAGTCCACATTTGTTCATCTGGAAGAATTTTAGAGTACTATTGACTCTGAGGACTTCCATAGTTATGGGAGGGGACCTATTGTAGGTTAAGGCACACTAGGATAAAATGAAGGTTTCCTGTGTCACAGCATGTTCATCTTATTGAGTGCACTATTGGGAGAGTGTTAGCGTTGCAGGGATGCAATTCCTCTACCCCGTCTCCTTTGACTACTCCAAGTGTGTTAAATAAAGTAGTTTCATGGGTTACTGTTCCCATTTGCCAATGTATTATGCATGCCATTTAAGAAAACTTTCTTTTAGTTTTTTTTTTTTTTTTTTTTTTTTTTTTTGTGATTGAACCCAGGGGCACTTAACCACTGAGCCATATCCTCCCAGTCCTTTTTATATTTTATTTAGAGGCAGGGTCTCACTAAGTTGCTTAGGGCCTAGATAAGTTGCTGAGGCTGGCTTTGGACTTGTGGTCCTCCTGCCTCAGCCTCCAGAATTGCTGGGATTATAGGTGTGCACCACCATGGCCAGCAAGAAATCTTTTCTTAAGCTAACTAGGCAATTTATTAAATTTAATCATTTGTGCTCTCCAATCCAGCAATCCACTAGTACTAATTCAAGTAAATTATCTGGTTAGTTTAACAAGGTCTGAGTATTTTATGGAATGGATAAAATGGGGGAAAGTGGAGAGAAGTAATGCTTCATTTAATGCTTTAGTGAAACCCATGACCTAACTCTCTGGGCTGATTGGGAGACCTAGCCCAGAAGCCCTGTTAAGGTTTCTATAGAATCAGGGAAGAATTTGGCCCTAGCACCCCAATAAGCATGAGCCATCTTTCCCTTTTGCTGGCTTTGAAGTAGGCATGTCCTTTATTATATGCTGGCTATATTGATTCTTAGGAAGTGAAATGGTGGTCTCCCTAACCCCCGGGGTGCACCCACTCTCCTGCCAAAGTGACTGGGATTTCCACCATTGCCATACTGAATGAAGACTTCACAAATATGCGTCACATGAGGGCCTTCATGGATTTTTACCATTTTCAATACCATAAATACCATTATGGAGTAAATGTTTTCCTTTCATTTCAAATAGAATCACCTTTTAAAAATACTTTTGTTTTATTTATTTTTATGTGGTGCTGAGGATCGAACCCACTGCCTCACATGTGCTAGGTTAGCACTCTACCACTGAGCCACAACCCCAGACCCTAGTGCTAACTAATCATATCCATGCTATCATATGTTTGATGTACTAGTTTTGCTCTTGCAAAGTATGCCGGTTCTCAGTAAAACGGGCTTTCTGGGATGGTCTCCTAAGCAGGAGCAGTGGCCTTAGCCTGTGGTCTCACTGAGAGTCTAAAGGTCAGGCTTCCTCCTTTTTCACCAATGGTGATAAGCACAGAGGCCCCTGAAATATGTGGTCCTAGGTAAGGCTCGCTGCAGATCCTCTGTCTCCAGTTTCTCTCAGAGTGCATTTGGCAGGGATTTGTGTCCCTGTAACATATCTCCAGTCACATTTGAGACAGAAGGTTATACCATCAGCATAAACAGTTGTGACCCCAGTTGGGTTGGCAAAAGCTTCTACTAGCAACTTTCTCTTCTGCTAGCTTGCCACATGTCTGCCAGAGTGGGTGTGCACACCTTGCCAGTCACCTCCACAGGGCATCTGCTTAGGCACATATGGAGTCGTACTCATTGGTTCCTCCCTATAAGGAGTTGATGGTGAATGGGATTTAGACTCCTTTGGGTAAGATGTAGAGCAGTACAGCTACTCTTAGAGACCAAGCAGATGACTGATATGTTAAGGAAATAGTGAAATACGAGCATTCATGTTCTAAGAGTTCCACTTTGGGAGTCACAACTGTAATGTTTTTCCTTCTTGGCAAGCTGAGCTTGGGGACCCCTAGGTGGAATCAGGTATAAGGATATGGGAACCTGCCTCAGCCTCCCAAGCTGCTGGAATCCAGGCTCTGAGCAGTGCAGTAGTAATCTTGTCATGAATCTTCATTTCACTTAGGGTCGCTCACATACAAAGGTATATTTTCCCTGTGGCATCTTAAAAGCTTCTCTTAGCCTTTGACTTCTGTCCTGTTTCCTGTCCTCTCATTCATTAAAACAAATTAAATCAACAAACAGCATCACCACAGTTAAGGGCCTTAATAGACAACCTCTGGGGATAATTTTTGTTTGTTTGTTTCAGTGCTGGGGATTGAAACCAAAGCCTAATGCATACTAAGCTGCTACTCTGCCACTGTACTACATGCCAAGCCCTGGAGATAATTTTTTTTAAAAAATTTTAATCTCAGGATTTTAAAAAGTAGCAAGAAAATGGGATGGGTGTGGCTCAGTTGTAGAGCGCTCACATGTGTGGGGTACCGGATTTGATTCTCAGCACTGCATATAATTAATTGATTAAAGATCCATCAACAACTGAAAAAACTATTTTTAAAAAAAGTGGCAAGAAAGATAATTTTAGATGATACATTGAGAAGCTTTCTAAAAAATGAATTGACCAGCCAGGCGTGGTGGTGCATGCCTGTAATCTCTGTGACTCGAGAGGTTACACAAGTTCAAAGCCAGCCTTAGTAACTTAGCGAGGTCCTAAGCAACTTAATGAGACCCTGTCTCTAAATTAAAAAATAAAAAGGGCTGGGGATATGGCTCAATGGTTAAGTGCCCCTCAGTTCAATCACCAATAAATAAATAAATAAATAAATAAATTAATTAATAAAACAAACCCAAAAAACGGTCCAGTAATCAACCCATCAACCCATGCTCTTGTTCCTGTGTGACCATACTTCCTCATTTTAATTTCTTCCTTGGATGATGGCTTCTGGTGTCTCCCTTTGGAAGGCAAATACAGCACACCAGACACTTGTGGAGCTCTGCATCAACCAAGTTGCATTTTTTGGAGGGGATACCGAGGATTGAACTCAGAGGCACTTGACCACTGAGCCACATCCCCAGCCCTATTTTGTATTTTATTTAGAGACAGGGTCTCACTGAGTTGCTTAGTGCTTCGATTTTGCTGAAGCTGGCTTTGAATTCATGATCCTCCTGCCTCAGCCTCCTGAGCCGCTGGGATTACAGGCTTGGGTCACCATGGCCTGTTCCAAGTTGCATTTTGAATCCTGATTCTACCACTTACTACAAGTATGAACAGGAAAATTCTGTCAATCTTTTGAGCCTTCAGGTTCCTTATCTGTGAAGGGGGGATAATAATGACTTCTGACACATAGACTTGTTTTGTTTAAGATGAAATCATAAGTAAAAGGCATGGCTTCATTCCTGGCACATAGCACTTACATCAAATTTTCTATAACTACAACAACAGGATTTTTATTCTTTTTTTTTTTGGTACTGAGGATTGAACCCAGGCATGCTTAACCACTGAACAACATCCTCAGCCCTTTTTAAAATATATTTTATTTAGAGACAGGGTCTCACTGATTTGCTAAGTACCTCGCTAAATTGCTGAGGCTGGCTTTGAACTCACAATCCTCCTGCCTCAGCCTCCCAAACTGCTGGGATTATAGGCAGGCACCACCATGCCTGGCAGATTTTTATTCTTCTTGTGATTTTGATACCTGTAATTACGTTTATTTATTAGTGCTTGTAGCAGATTCTACTCTCTACCTGCCATTTCAGTTTCTTAGATTACAAACTGAAGATATCTTTTATTGAAAAGAATTCTGGAGCTGGCCCCCTACTTCCAGCACCCATCTACTTCCAGACAGTGAACTTGTGCCGGGTTTGATAAAAGACAGGTTTTCCTGAGAAATGGGAGGGGATGCTGGGAAAGGTGGAAAGGAGGGATGCAGTTGGTGGAGGTTATCTGCCCGGCAGCCGGGCACTGATCGGAGCTCTTGGGCTCCCTCTGCTGGACAATTAAGCTTCAAGCTTTGGTCTTCAAAGTAACATTGTGCATTTGCTTCAACTGAGAGAAATCAGTTGCAAGGTTAGAATGAAAGAAGCAGCCAGGTGGGAGAATATAATTCATAATCAAAAAACAAACATATATACAGACATGTACCAAGGGATTATGGGATACCAAGTGCTGAATTAGGAAGAGGAGCTACAAAGACAAATACAGCTTGATATTTGGCACAGGAGACAGATGAGGGAACAGACAAAAGTGATCCAGGATCCTGGGGACTTGCCTGAAGTCTGTAGTGGTACAGCAAATGGGTGAGCAGAGGAAAATACTGTAGGAATGTACTGGGATGGCAGAGGAATGTCTGTATGGGAAAGCTTCACAGGGGTGGTGACCCTTGAGCTGAGTCCTAAAAGACAGGACAGTGACTTCTTAGCAAATAGGAAGAAGAGCTGGAGAGAAAGCACAGGGATCTCACAGCCTGGCCTAGCAGTAAACATCTCAGTGATGATTTCTGGCAAGGCTTTTGTTTGTTATGTCACACTGCTTTTTGGAATGAAAGAATATCTATGATGTGGATTTTGATTCTGTTTAATTATACATGATACTAGACTCCATTTTGATTTAATTATACAATCATAGAGTACATCTTATTCTAATTAGGACCCCATTCTTATGGTTGTACACAATGTGGGATCCACTATGGTGTATTCATATATGTACATGCATGCTGTGGATCTTTTTTTTTTTTTTTTTGGTACCATGGATTGAACTCAAGGGCACTTGATCACTGAGCCACATCCCCGGCCCTATTTTGTATTTTATTTAGAGACAGGGTCTCACTGAATTGCTTAGTGCCTCACCATTGCTGAGGCTGGCTTTGAGCTTGTGATCCTCTTGTCTCAGCCACTGGGATTACAGGCATGTGCCACCAGTATGCTGTGGATCTTAAGGAGACACTTGTTTCAAGTTAATTGGAAGATATGAGGTGTATGATATGGAAAATTTTAATATGGAAGCGAGTGCATTCACAAAGGTTGATGCAAACAGTATTTTAGCTGTGTGTCTCCCTGAATTTTAAGAAAAGTGGTTTTAACTGGAATTTAAATAATAATTTAAAGCTACAGTGTGTGATTGACATTTGCTAGCTTCAGGTGTTATGGTACTTTATAAATCCTTTAAACTCCTCCTCTAAAAACTTATAATTATGTATTTACTCATTCAGAATACATGGTAGCAGACAAGTATAATCTCAGGGAATCAAATGACAACAGGTATAGTCTCCTCAATAAAAGAGGTATACTCCCTGACTTCCAGATGTTTCCAGAACATTTTATCATATACTCTCACCATCTGTGATGAACAAAGACATTGGTTTGTCTCACTGGAGGGAAATATCAACAGATTGTGTTTTAAGTGGCAATTCATTCTGGGTTGGTGGTAGTAGTTTTGTAAAAAAACAGACCAGCCTGAGGCTCAGAATTTGATGGACAATTTCGAAACTTCATTCAAAGAAATAATTGGGGTATAACTGACCAACCTAAATTAAATGTCTTCTAAGGCGTAAAAACTCCATTTATGGGACTGAGGCTGTGGCTCAATGGCAGAGCATTTGCCTGGCATGTGTGAGGCACTGGGTTTGATCCTTAACACCACATAAAAAAATGAAACAAATAAAATAAAGGTACGCTGTCAAAACAAAACAGAACACAACAACTCCATTTATTCAGCTAATAAATGCATATGCCTAATTTTTAAAATTAGTGATCTTATATCTGTATGGTAGTTGATTCTTTCTCTTTTTTTGTTTATTTGTTTTTTTTTTTTTGTGGTACTGGGGATCATACCCAGGACTTCCTGTGTATCCCCAGCCCTTGATTCCTCTTGAAATGGACGACTAGCACTCACCATTTTAAAAGTACATTATTCTAGGAGATGAATGTTCCCTTTGATAGACTTTAATCTCATGACATTACCCATCTTCCCAGAAGTCTCAACCTCACGGGATTGTTCTACCACACCCAGCTTTCCTTTCTGCTTTAAAATAAAGTAGGTTGTGCTTTTTGGAGTTGAGGAAAGGCAATGACAAAAGGTTCAGCAATCTTTGCTTTATCATTGTATTATTCAGGGTTATTAGGCTATGATAACCCTAGGGACTTTCCAAATCTCCTAGTGATGACTATTTTTTACTCCATATGTCTTTTTGCCTTTCAGCCAGCACCCTTCAAGAGCTCAGTTTTCAGCTCTGAAACTGAAATCCCTTACAAATCTCAGGCACCCTGTTTCCTTGCTCACCAAAGTGATAACCAGGCAAGAGCTAGGCATTCAAGATGTGATTTCAGGAGAGTAATAAAGTCTATCGTGGTTTCCCTACGTCCTCCTTTACCAGCTTTGATAAGGTACAGATAGATTCCTGTCCACAAATTTCCCTTGAGAAGGGTAACATTCTTCCATCATGATTATCATCATTTTCAGTTTCTTACAGTGCTGTGTTCTGCTGTGGTGATTATCATCATTATCAGTCTTACCCATGAGTGGGAATGAAGACAAAAGTGTTGAAGGAAGGGGAAAGAAGCCAAGAAGAACAAGGGGTGTAGGGGAGTTGAAAGCACTTCAATAAGGCAAAAAGGGGCTGGCGATGTATGCAGAAAACATTGACAGTGAACATTGAAGACATCAATTTTGCTAAAGTTAGAACTACCTTTCCTTCTCTTTTCTACTCCATCATGAATTGGCATAGGGACTTGAAGATACCTCCAGCACAACTTCCACACACCTTCCTGAGTTGCTGGAAATCCCCAGAGTTTAAAAAAAGTAATTTTAGCGCGCCCTCAGGTGGCCAAAAGGAATACCGCAACAGTGGCTATTGATGGAAGTTGGCATTCTGGACAAACATCTCTGAATAGCAGACACTGCTGCTTGGCAAGTTGCTAGGCACCTGGCAGGACAATTTGTGTGGAGATGGCACTCTTCCCTTTAGGGCATCAGTTCTCAAGCTTATTGGGGAAGCAACCCTGAAATAATCTTGCCAGGTTTATTTTGGACTCCCTGCATCTCCTCCTTTTCCTCACCATGCAGTATGGCATAGTTTTGAAATTATGGTAAACTAATTGATTTAAATATTACACGAGCTTTAAAGTAATTGGAACTATCTCTAGAGGCTTCAAGGATGATTTGTGTATGGATTTGCCATCTAAAACAGGCTGGAGGTACAGGAGGGGTGATCACAGATATTTTAAACTTTTTAATTTGGGAATAATTTCAGATTTATAGAAAAGTTGCAAAGATAGTACAAAGAATTCCCATTATACTGTTCACCCAGATTCTCTCAAATTTAACATTCTAGCACATTTACTTTATCACTCTCTCTAATTATAACTACGTGTGCATTTTTCTGATCTATTTGAGAATGTTACAGACACAATGCTCTTTCATCCTTAAATACTTTAGTGTATATTTTCCAAAAATAAGGACATATGCTTATAAAACCACAATGATGTTATCAAAACCAGGATGTTAATTTTGGTACAATACTTTTTTTTAAAAAAATCTTCAGACTTTATTCAAATTTGCAAATTATCCCAAGATCCAACCTAGTATCACTCATTTCATTGCATTTACATGTCATGTCTTTTTAAGCCTTCTTTAGTCTGAAATAGTTCCTCAGTCTTTCTTTGTCTTTTGTGACCTTGACATTTTAAAAAAGGTACAGGCCATTTTGTTGTTGTTGTTGTAGAATGTTCCAGAATCTATGTCTGTTGTTTCTTCATGATTGGTTCAGGTTATGCATTTTGGCGGGGGCCGGGGTGGGGGAGTATCAGAGAAGTGATGCTTCTCAATGCACATGATTTCTCTTTGTTTTGAGCACATGTTTTTGACACCCAGATGGCAGAATAATTATTGTTAAAAATAACATGCATGGGGCTGGGGTTATAGCTCAATGGTAGAGAGCTTGCTTCACACATGTGAGGCACTGAGTTCGATACTCACAGCACCACATAAAAAAATAAAATAAAATAAAACAAAGATATTCTGTCCATCTTAAAAAAATCTTTTAAAAATGACATGCAAATTAAATAAAGTTTCCTATAGACTCATGGGAATTTCAGTTGTGGGGTGGGACAAAAGAAAGAAAGCTGGAGAAACCATCTACTCTCCTTTCACCTTTCTAGGAATGCTTTATGAAGGGATAGTGTTAGGGGATAGACAGATGTGAATGATGGGTACTTGAGGTTAAGAGAATAATTCTATAAAACGGGCCCACTGTGCTGTCCCCTGTCCCATGTTTTCTTTTCCAATAAACAATTTACCTGCAGCAGGGCTGGGGATTTAGCTCAGTTGGTAAAGTGGTTGCCTCGAATGCACAAGGCCCTGGGTTCAATTCCCAGCAGCAGCACCACCACCACCAAAAAAAAAAAAAAAAAAAAAAAAAAACAACCCACACACAACCTGCAGCCCTGCCTGGCCTAAGTAGACAGGATGTCACATTCCTCAGCAAACTACCTGTCCTCTGCAGGAGAAATGCAGGCCCAAAATAATGTTGATAAGAGGAACCCAAGCTACCCTGAAAGATCCTGAAACTCTGGGATATAAGGATAGTTCTTTCTAACCACAAAGCTTGTAAAATGTATGGTTGTGAATCCAATTAGAACCATTCAGCATGGGCCAAGATGACCATGACAGAGGGGACTTGAAAGTCTGATGTCACCCTGATGTCAGTAAAAAGTCAAGGCTTGGGGGCTGGGGTATGACTCAGTGGCAGAGCACTTGCCTAACGTGTGAGGCACTGGGTTTGACCCTCAGCACCACATAAAAATAAACAACAACAACAAACTGGAATAAAGGCATCTGCCCATCTACAACTACAAAAAATAAATAAAAATAAAAAGTAAAGGAGTGGACCTGCATGAGACTCTCTGGGAACTTCTCTGGGATACCCAATAAAATTGAAGTGCAGGAGAGGCACATTGTCTCTCTCCTCTCTGAGAGGATGCACTCTCTGGCTTGAGAGTGTCCCTTTTCCCCTTTCCTAACCCTACAATAAACTCCTCTCTATTACTCTGAGCAACATGTCTGAAATCTTTCTGACTTGATTGCAAGAATTGGGGTTGGAAGAGAGGGTCTTCATGGTGCCTCAGTTTTCTGGAAGGCCCCAACTCCATAACAGCAGGATTTCAGGAAATTTGGGCTGAGATAAACTGGAATTTTATGTATGGTGGGATATTTTGCTAGCAAAAGGTCTTGGTTATGGAGTCCCCAGTTATTTTTTCCCCCAATCCTTATTTGAGAATCAGATACCGTGCTTCTAGGCATAATTATTGTGTGGTACTAGGGAACAGCTGGGTGGTTCCTTTTCTGGTTGCCCAATTGTCACACATATGAGAGGGGAGTCCTTGGAGCTTGGAAAGCTTTGGTTAGAGAAAGGGAAAGAGGACCTGAGTGTTCATGAACCAGTTTCACCCTACTGCCTAACTGAATTTGCTCCACTAAAAACAGGATTACTGGGTTTACATATAGTTCTTTTGATCATGAACTCACAAGTACTGGAGAACTCAAGCCTTGTATGCATATTAATTTATAATGGAAATGTAGATTTTAAACTGATCACCTAATGTCAGCCTCTGATAATTGAGCTTTGATCTTCCATTTGGTAACTAAAGAAGTTCTGTAGTACTAGAAATTTTAGACAGAAATGTGGAGAGATGCTGGGCACCATGGTGCATTCCTTTAATGGCTGAGGCAGGAGGATGGCAAGTTCAAATCCAGCCTTAGCAATTTACTAAGGCCTTAAGCAACTTAGCAAGATCCTGTCTTGAAACAAAAAGTAAAAAGGGCTGGGGATGTGGCTCAGTGGTTAAGTGTTAAGTACACCTTGGTTCAATCTCCAGTACCAAAAAAAAAAAAAAAAAAAGGAAAAGAAAGAAAAGTGGAGAGATGGTTTATAAAGCAATAACAATAGTTATTGTTTTCCAGATTCCAATGTTTGGATGGTTGCACGTGGCATTTTCTTTCTTTCTTTCTCCTTTCTTTTGTGTTGAATTTTATTGTCTGATTTTGGATCCAGTAAGTTTTGATTCCATTAAAACATTAAACATTCCATTAAAACATCTTATTCTAAGATGTTTTCTGAGCTGTGATTGGTGTTGTAGAACTGCACTGACCATGCTGGTTCCGGTGGTACATGCCAGTAATCCTAGCAGCTAGGGAGGCTGAGGCAGGAGGATCATGAGTTCAAAGCCAGCCTCAGCAACAGCAAGGCACTAAGTAACTCAGTGAGACCCTGTCTCTAAATAAAATGCAAAAAGGACTGGGGATGTGGCTCAGTGGTTAAGCACCCCCTGGCTTCAATCCCTGGTACCAAAAAACAAAAACAGAAACAAAACAAAACAAAAAAACACCACCACCACCACCACCACCACCACCACCAACAACAACAACAACAAAAAAAAAAAAAAAAAAAAGAAAAGAAAAAAAACTGAATTGCATTAACCATTACCTAAAGCTGTAGAGTGCTTCTGGCCACTGACCTTTTAAATGTCATAACGACCTGATTATATGTTTGATTTCTTTAAATGTCTCCATGACACTACATATATAACCTCAAAGTTTTAATTTTCTGACACTGCAGTGTTTTATCAGGTGAGACTGTCATAGTGAGGCAAAGTAATTTTCCAGTCTTTCACAAATATTTTCATACATTAAGTAGAGGCTCATATTAATGTAGAAAGGAAATTTTTGCATCAATGAAAGGTCAAATTAAAACCACAACAGATTTAACAAAAGAGATCTTTGCTGATGGGCAATGGAAATTATTCTGGTAAACGACCTGGTTTATATATTTAGTAAATTTACTCAATGATAAATATTACTAATATTAAACAGTAATATCATTGACTTTTCATATTTGTATGCACCATGTCCATATATTCAACCAACTTTGGAATTGGAATTTATAATTTGGAAAAAAATTACATCAGTACTGAACATACTGAACATATGTAGGCATTTTTTTGTCATTATTCTCTTATATGATACAATATAAGAGCTATTTATATGGCATTTGTACCGTACTAGGTACTATAAGTAATCTAGAGATGATTTGAAGTATATGAGAGAATATATATATATATATATATATATATATATATATATATATATAAAATATGCAAATAAAACACCATTTTATTTAAGGGACATGAGCATTAGCAGATTTGGGTTTCTACAGGGGATTCTGGAATACTGAGGGATGACTGTATTAGTTTATTTATTTAATAAGGTTTTTTTTTTTTTTTTTGTACTAGGGATTGAACCCAGGGGCACTTAACCACTGAGCCACATCCCCAGCCCTGTTTTATATTTTATTAGACTTATTGTCACCAAAAATGAGTGGCTTGAAATAAGAGAAAATTATTATCATAGCTTTGTAGGCCTGAAGCCCAAAATCTGGGTGTCAAAAGGGCTGTGTTTCCTCTGATGGCTTTGAGGGAGAATTATTCCTTGCTTCTTCTATCATCTGGAAGCTCCAGGTATTCCAAGGCTGTGACCTACTATCTGCCTCCATTTTCATTAGGCCTTTCTTTGTGTCTTGTCTCCTCCTGCTTTTTCTCCTCCTCCTCTTCCTCCTCCTCCTCCTCTTTCTTCTTTTCTCCCCCCTCCCTCTCTCTCTCTCTCTATATATATATATATAGACACACACACACACACACACACACACACTCACACACACACACACTCACACACTTGGGAGGGTACTGGAGATTACACCCAGGGGTGCTTAACTACTGAGTCACATCCCTGGCCCTTTTCTATATTTTATTTTGAGACAGGGTCTTGTTAAATTGCTGAGGCTGGCTTTGAACTCACAATCCTCCTGCCTCAACCTCCTGAGCTGCTGAGATTACAGGCACACACAATGCCTGGCTTTTCTGTCTTTTATAAAGAAGGATTTCATTGAATTTAGAGCCCACCCTGATCCAGGATGATCTTATCTTGAGATCATTACATAAATTATATCTGAAAGTTCTCTTATTACAAATAAAGTCACATTCTGAGTTTCCAAGTAAACATATCTTTTGTGGGGGGGATGGCAGCATTCAATCCACTACATTTGCCTTTCAATCTAAGTAACTTCACTTGCTTCTACATCAGCCTGCTTTATTCATTATCTGAAAGTATCTTATTATTTATTTTTCTTATTCATTGCCTTTCTTACTTATACCATAAGCTCTCTGAAGTCAGGGACTTGCTTTGTTTTGGTCAGTGTTATATCTCCAGTGCCCAGAACAGTGCCTAACACTTGGCAGACTCAGTAAATATTTGTTGATGAATGAATGAAGGAATGAAAACTCTGAGATGTGAAGGAAAAATGGAGTTGATAACACAAAGAAGGATGGGAACCAGAGAGGCATATTTCTAGGCAGAATAGGCAACAGATAATGGATGATAGAGACCATGGCCGGAATATATTTCCTGGGAAAGTGGGTAGAGAGGATGATTAGGTCCTGAAGTGCTTTATAAGGGGTCTCTCTGAAGTTCTCCAGAGTAGGTGACTCCAAGGTGTCTTCTGTGTTCACATACAGAAGCAATCTTTCCTTAGCATATTCCTTTGAACATGGATTCTCAATTTTTCTGTGGCTCCTTAACAGACTGTTAACTTCCTGTTGAAACTGGAAGCTGAGAAGGTTCTCTTTTGTGGGCTGCTGAAGGTTCTAGTCTTCTTGGCTTCCTTGCTGTTTCCCCACAGAGATTATTTTCAAAGTTTAGTGGTTTCCTCAAATACCGACCCCACGAGCTCTCTCATTGTTCTCAGCACGTGATCATAACTGAATAGAAAACAGATGCCAGCAATTGAGAATTTCTCATCTGGAGTTGCAGTGCAACTCAGATAGCTAAGGGATATATAAAATTCTGTCATTAGGGGCTTAGGGTTTGACAGAGTCATTGAGATGAAGCTGGAGAAGTGAGCAGGGGCCAGGTCATTTAGGCACTTGTAAATGATGTTCATGTTCATTTTCTTATCAAAAGTATGTAGGTCATATGCAAATTTAGGCAGATGAGCTACTGCTTTCTGGCAGTTTATCTGAGATTTGTCACCTGGGAAGTCTTAATTGTAAGATTAAGACTGATCTTGAATAATAGTATTCTTTTCTGTTTTTATTTAGCCAAAAGATATGTGAGAATCAATAGTGCAGTTTAGGGGCTGGGGTTGTGGCTCAGTGGTAGAGCACTTGTCTAGCATGTATGACACACTGGGTTCGAGTCTCAGCACCACATATAAATAAATGAACAAAATAAAGGTCCTTCAACATCTAAAAATGTATTTAAAAAATAGTGCAGTTTAATAAATATTTATTATGTACCTAGTGGAACCAGGTACTTTCTCAGTGTGTTACATTAAATCAGTACAAATTTACTTTGAAGTCTTACAGTTGACCTTTAGTCAAATCATGAGAATTTTACATTCTACTCTGCAATACTTCTGGGTTTGTCTTGATATGAAAATATTTTTGTCCCTTTCCTTCTCCCTTTGGCTAAAATGGATGCTCCAGGGAGCTCCATATGCATCTTGTGGCTTCTTACACCCCAACTTCATTTTCATCATTTCTAGAAGTAGTTTCCAGCTCTCATAAGAGCATCTTTCTTAAGCATATGAGCCACATGTAAGCATAGAGTCCAGGGGTGTCATGACACTGAGTTAATGTCATAGACACCTACTATATGCACAAACAAGATTTGAATTCAGGGGCTTGGTGTTGTGGTGCATGACTGTAATACCAGAGATTTGGGAGGCTGAAGCAGGAGAATTTCAAGTTCAAAGCTAGTCTCAGCATCTTAGCAAGGCTTTAAGCAACTCAGTGAAACCCTGTCTCTAAGTAAAATATTAAAATGGGCTGAGGATGTTGCTCTGTTGTTAAGAACCCTGGGTTCAATGTCTGGTACAAAAAAAAAATATTTGAATTCAGCTATCCCCCAAATTATCTCTAATACATCAAGCCATATGGTTCTGGGGATTTCTATATGAAGCACAAAACACTACCTCAGAATTCCACACATTAGAGAGATAGGGATAAAGTATGGGGGTAGGTAAGATGGTGGAATGAGATGGACATCATTATCCTAGGTACATGTACGATTGCACAAATGGTGTGACTCTTCATCATGTACAACCAGGGAAGTGAAAAGTTGTGTTCCATTTGTGTACAATGAAACAAAATGCATTCTGCTGTCATGTATAGCTAATTAGAAAAAATATAAAAATAAATTAATTTAAAAAAAGAATTCCACAGGCTTATAATATTTGAAGATGTGGGGCATGATACATGAAAAAATAACTACTAGTACAGGATCATTTATAATTCAATGAATGAGAGTAGTCCAGTAATACTTGTTTGAAAAAATTGTTTTAATTGTTATCATAAACTTTTCTGGGAAGACAGCCTTCAATTTTCACAAATCACTGTGATATGATGGAAAAATGTGGCTACTATCTTGTTAGGTGAAGTAGTTTTTTAATTAGTTTTACCCATTTATTTTTACTGTTTTTTAAATGTGTCTACTAGCAAATTTTCAATGACAGATTGGCTGTTATTTTCTCTTAGACAGGGCTGGGTTGAGCCATCCTGGCTGAGCCCATCTCTGGCACTACAGCATAGCGGACTACTCCCCAGGGTGGGGCACATTCACCCAGATTAGGCAGACGACCCACTGGCTACAGAGATAAGTGGAGAATCTTCCCTCATTTTCACATTCTTCCAATTTTCATTTTAGTGTTTTATACTTCAAGATGTAGAAATAACATTGCAGTGCACATAAGCAAGGAACAGTTAGAAATTCAAAGACACTATTCTTGCTTATATAGGTGTATTGTTAACAACATCTGGAGACCCATGCCACAGTGGTTAAGAGTCCAACAAACGTGGATTCAGACCCCAACTTTAACATTTACTGGCTGTGTGATTTGGGACAAGCTATTTGACATTTCTGCTTTAATTTATATGATATTTATCTATTAGGGGTTTTTTGTTGTTGATAATGTTGTTCTTTTTAGATACACATGATAGTAGAATGTATTTTGACATACTTATATACTTGGAGTATAACTTCCCATTCTTGCGATTGTACGTGATGTGGAATTTCCTTGGTCGTGTATTCATATATGAATATAGGAAAGTTACGTCCAATTCATTCCACTATCTTTCCCATTCCCATCCCCCTCCCTTCCCTTCATTCCCCCTTCTCTAATCCAATGAACTTCTATTCCCCTCCTTGCCCCCTTATTGTGCATTAGCATCCACATATCAGAGAGAACATTGGGCCTTTGGTTTTTTGGGATTGGCTTATTTCACTTAGCATATGGTCTCCAGCTCCATCCATTTACCTGTAAATGCCATAATTTCATTCTTTAGGTGAAGTATTTTAAGAGTTGACAAAGCAGCCCTTCACTTTGGCTGTTGGTCCCTATGCTTGAACCCTTCCCCAAGCCTAGGGCAGTGTTGTACTGAGTCAGTTTCAAATTGCAGATCTCACCCATGCCAGGCCCTGCCTCAGCACTTTATGCCTTTACATTTCAGTTTTGCAACTATATTCTCCCCCCAGCCACAGAGCCCAAGGACTTTTATTTCCTGGAAGCTGCTTGGCAGGTCATGGGAATAACACCACCACATCATTAGTTAGCATCACTTATGGTTGTAAGTAGAGGGTATCTGATCATCTGTATTCAAATCCCTGAAGTCCTGTTAGTTCCTTTGTGACCCAGAAAAATACCAGGTGAAAGTAAGCAAATTCTCAATGACTTTATTTTGGCAGCCATCAAGAGATGCCTTGGAATGAAGAGGGAGGTGCATTTGCCTTGATGCTTCTCTTTGTGTGCCAAGCCAGCTGCCACCCCAGCCGGGTAATTGAGGGGCTCTTCAGAGTACTGAAGAACAATGGTGGTAAGTAGCCCAGGGTTTGGAGGACACAAGTAGGCATTTCTGGCCTTTCACAGCTTTGGTCTTGTTTTTTGCTGAGCCTCTGTGCCCCTTCTCTGCATGGCTGGGATGTTTGGAAGTCATTAGGTTTGACTGGCAAGGGCTTGCTGTTTCTGTATCTGAATAGATTTAAATAGAGTCTAACAGGGCAGTTGCATTTCTTCACTTTCTAGAGCTATATTTCTCTTGTGCGGGTAAAAAAAAAAAAAGTGCACATGAAAAAGCCCCAACTACATTATGCCTCGGTCACAGCAGGGAATTTATAGCAAGAGCCCAGCTGTTTGCAGCTCATGCCAGAGTATTTTGATCCTAATGTAATTGAGCTCACATTTTTGAATTGGAAAATAATATTCGGAGGAGCCGACTTCGGAGTTTTCAGGTTTCCAGGCCAAGCAACGGGTTCCTGAATCTATTTTGGGATGTTCTTCCCTCTTACCTTTTCCTCTTCACCCTCAGAGCTCTTTCCTCCTTTGTTGGAACTGGGCCTATGGCTGTGCAAGTCTTTCTGTGCATACACTGTTCCAACCATCTTTTTGAAGGAAACAAAAATCTCCACGATTTTACTCCTTAACTCTTGCCTTCACTATTTAAACTTCCTTTCTGTTCATTGTGCTCCATACAATCAACATTAGTACATTAAGGCAATAACACTAAGTGTAACTCTCCTTTCTTGGGCATGGGGCCAGACACTGTGGTAAGGACTTTATGTGCTTTATCTCTTTTTATCCTCCTGACTACCCTCTGAGAAAAGTACTGTTATTGCTCCCATTTTACAGATGGGATTTTTATCTTTATTTTTACTTATTTATTTAGTTTTGGGAACTGGGGGTTTAACTCAGGGGCACTTGACCACTGAGCCACATCCCCAGTCCTATTTTGTATTTTATTTAGAGACAGGCTCTCACTGAGTTGCTTAGTGCTTCGCTTTTGCTGAGGCTGGCTTTGAACTCTTGATCCTCCTGCTTCAGCCTCCCAAGCTACTGAGATTACAGGCATGCACCACTGTGCCTGGCTTACAGATGGGATTTTTAAAAAAATATATATATTTTTAGTTGTAGATGGACACAATACCTTTATTTTATTTATTTATTTTTATGTGTTGCTGGGAATTGAACCCATGCCTCACATGTGCTAGACATGTGCTCTACCACTGAGCTATAGCCCCAGCCACCAAATGGGCTATTTGATGTTTATAGGTAAGCTAACTTCTCAGGGTTACATGTTGGTGGAGTTGAGTTTCAAGTCCAGTTTGTTTGGTTCCTGAGATAGTAGTTTTAACCTTGCTATTTTACCAAAGTCACTGTCTATAATTGCCTGCCAAGTGCTAGGTTCTTTAGGGGATGTCAAGGGAAAAATTCAGTTCTAGCTCCCACAGAACCTGGGCTGGAGTTGGAGAAAGCAGTAAGCACAGTGATATAATGAGTCAGCATCTCCTTTCTGCCTCCCTTTTGGGGTTCTTGTGAGGCTCAAATGAAATGGCATGTAACAGCACTTTGTTCAAGGTACAATGATAATGTGGGTACTGTTATGAATATTATACCAGTAATATCCCACTGTGGAGCCAGTTACCTGCATGTCAGGAAGGGCAGGTATAGGACAAAGTTTTATAGAATCTCTTGTTGAATGTGAAATTTCTTTTTTTTTTTTTAATATTTATTTCTTCCTGGGCTGGGGTTGTGGCTCAGTGGTAGAGCGCTCGCCTGGCATGTGTGAGACCCTGGGTTCGATCCTCAGCACCACATAAAAATGAATAAAATAAGAGGTATTGTGTCCACTACGACTAAAAAATATTTTTAAAATATTTATTTCTTCCAATCTTAATAAACAATAAAATCTTGGATTTTTTTAGAATTTAAAACTGAAATTGGGCTGGAGTTGAAGAGCACTAGCAGGTGTGAGGCACTGGGTTGGATCCTTAGCACCACATAAAAATAAATAAATAAAATAAAGGTAGTGTCTGTCTATATAAAAAGTAGTGAAATTAATACTTAGAAAAGTACATTGTATGCTTAAAAATAAAAGTTAATATTTTAAAACTTCAGAAAAATGAGGTCTTTGTTTTCAAATCAAAAATGTTTTGAATTTAAATTTTTTTTGGTAGTTGCAGATGGGCAGGATGCCTTTTATTTATTTTTGTATGAGGTGCTAAGGATCATACCCATGCCTCACACATGCTAGGCAAGTGATCTGCTACTGAGCTACAGCCCCAGCCCCCAACCCATTTTGAATATTTTGAACTATGGACGTTTTGTTCTGAGCGAGGTCAGGGTTGTTTCACTTAGTGAGCACAGGATGCAAAACCAACTTCCATCACCTCAGCTAGATTTGGATACTATCAGAACGCCCCAAGATATATTAAGGTTTTTAGCTTAGGAGTGGTTAATACTAAATAATTACAATGGGAAATAGATTTAGAAAATTGAATACTTGCTTACCTACAAGAAAAAGCGAAACAATGCATTGGGGAAATCGAATGTGAAATTTCTTCTGCTATATCCTGGCATTTTACAGTTTGGGAAGATAATAATGACCATATCAAGTACCTATACTGCTCTTAATTATGCAGGCACTGTTTTAATTGAGTTACAATTATTAGCTAATTTAATTTTAATCGAAAGATTGTGTGTTGGCATCATGATCCTAGATTTCTCACTCAGTGTCCCCTTCCTCATCAGTGACTAAGTCCTGTTGATTCTACTTTCTAAATATGTTTTCATTTCAGTTCAGGCTTATATCATCTCTCACCTTCAGGATTATAGCTGCAGCCTTCTTGGACTTTGCCAGTACTATTCTCAACCCCCTCCACTTCCCCAGGGCAAGTGTTGGTCTTTTTGTTGGTTCTGTTCTAGCTGTTTTGAATCTTAGCCTCTGTTATTCTATTGAATTCAATAGAGCCATTTCTCATTCCTTTAAACCTTGAATCCATTTTATTCTTTGGGGTTGGGGGGTAACCAGGGATTGAAGCCAGGGGCGCTTAACCACTGAGCTACATCACCAGACCTTTTTATTGTTTTACTTTTTGAGACAGGGTCTTGCTAAGTTGCTCAGGACCTCACTTAAGTTGCTGAGGCTAGCTTTGAATTTGTGGTCCTCCTGCCTCAGCCTCCTGATCACTGGGATTACAGGCATGTGCCACCCCGCCTGGCCACTTTCTTCTTTTTAATTTTTTTTTTTTTTGTAATTGGACAAAATACCTTTTATTATTTGTTTATTTTTATGTGGTACTGAGGATCCAACCAAGTGCCTCACACGTGCTAGGCAAGCCACAACCCCAGCCAACCACTTTATTCTTTAAGACTTGATTCTCACCAGGCACTGTGGTGTATGTCCGTGATCCCAGCGACTCACAGGCAGGAGGATCTCGAGTTCAAAGCCAGCCTCAGCAATTTAGCAAGGCCCTAAGCAACTCAGTGAGACCTGTCTCTAAATAAAATACGAAAAGGGGCTGGGGATGTGGCTCAATGGCTGAGTGTCACTTAGTTCAATGCCCAGTGCTAAAAAAAAAAAAAAAAAAAAAAAAAAAAAAAAAAAGATTTCATTCTCTGCTGTTCCTGATCATGTGGAAGGGGTTTTATTAACATTTAGTAGAGAAGAGTGGAAGAATGTAGGTTGAAACTCCCAACATGTCAGAAATAATTTTGCCTTTGCTTACTTAGTGGTGATTCCTGGATTCCCCATGCCTCTTCAAAGTTTTCTCCACTTAAATGAGAGGCTCAGAACTGCATTCAGGCACCCGCCCTCCGCTGAAGGCTGGGATGGTTTTCTTTTTTTGTCCACATGTTAGCCCATCCCAGCTGCTCTGCAAAGGGGAGACAGGCATGAGGAAATGACACCTGCCTTGGATGAGGCTCAGCTTTTTATCCAGAAGAGCCCAGTGATATCAGGCCCCGAATATCCAGGAACACTAAACTCAATGCCAATGTCAACTCTCTCCAAGTCATAGTCATTTCTAGGTAATAGCTCAGTTCAGACCTGGATCCCCAAACCATTCACATGGGGCGAGGGCTGTCCCCAACACCCAGAATGCAATTTTACTGAAAAGATTTATTTTTATGTTGATTTGGAACATAAATACTGTAAATATCTTCCACCCTGTTAGCTTTTTTTTTTTTTTTTCCAGAGCTGCAGTTAATGGGCTAACTTTCTGGCTTGCCACTTTATCAAGTTGATAGAACTGTTTAATGAAACCCATGGAGATTGAACAATTTAGTCTAACGGTCAGTTGCAACCCTGGATGTAAGTAACTTCCAGCAATACTGTATGCATCAAATGTCCAACCTGCCAGTGGTTATCAATATCCATTATGCTTTTGGTTGGCTTGAACCATTAATAACCTGTCAGATTAAGCAATTAGGCTGTCTCTACTTGCCATGGGAAATTGTTTTCTCCTAACTGATGATATTGGTTTTGTGGTTGGGCAGATAAGTACTTGGTCAAAATGTTTGGCACATTCCTAACTGGAGAGTGAGTCGTTTTGATATATAAGGAGCAAGAAATGAAATTCAAGGGACTGAGAGGAACCTACAGACAATCTCAAAGAAAAAGCATCTCAGACATTCTATTATTTTTATAAAAGTAGCTTAATTATCAGTGGTGCTCTCTAGTGAGGGACTTCATTTGATCTGTCACCCAGGTGGGACTACATGTCTCTGCAGAGTTTCGATTTGAAATAAGAACTATCAGATTCTTTAGAAAGCATATCAGGCACACTCATGGGGCCTTTCCATTTTTCACACTTTCAAAAGCAAGATAAAGAAGGGAAGAGAGGGGAAAAGTTCAATGGAAACACATTATTAACTCTCCTCTATGTCACTGGTTTCTGGTCTCTCCTGAATTTTTTGGTTTTGTGACTTACCATTTACATTTTCATTTAACAGTCCAAGAGTACTTGTTATTTTCTACTGTCATATCTTTGCACATCTTAGTCACCTCACCTGCTGTGCCCTTCTTTCCCTCTTTACCAGTTTATACATAACCAACAATTTGAAGACCTGACTTGAAAACCACTTGCAAGGAAACCTTCCAGAGGGAATCTACCCATTCTGATCATGCATGTACTCCAAGTTTTCTTATTTCTCTGTCATTATTTATCATTTATCGATGCATTGCTTTTATGCTGTTTTTAAAATTTGCCTTTTATATCTTTTCTTTTACCTCCTAATTAAAAAAAAATCACGCCCACAAACCTGAGTGCAACACAAAACAGAAAACGCATTTAAGCACAAAGAAGAAAACAAACAAACAAAATCACCCATAATTCTATTACCCAAAGATAACTGTTTGGCACGTGTCATTCATCAAGGATATATGGAGCAAGGATTTATTGGATCTCTTATAAGCTTTGGAGATATAATAGTAAATTAAACAGTCACTGTCCTTGTCTCCTTGGAGCTCAGTCTAATGAGAATTTTTCCATCCTTGCAAAATTAAATATGCAGTGTCAACTTGTTTTAAATGCTGTGAAGAAAAGACACACTATATGAGAAAGGGATTGATCTTGGTCTAGATGTTAAAGAAGATTTTCCTGAAGGAGTGGCATTTGAGTTGAAATCTGAAAGGTGATTATGAAGGAGCAAGATTAAGGAGATTTGAGATGTGAGGAAGGAAAGTGAGAAAAGGGGAAAGAAGGTCAAGGAGGGAATACCCTTTTAAGCAGAAGTGACAGTGTAACAGTGGTCCACTTTATCTTTTGAATATAGCCCTTGCTGCTTATTTTAAAAGGGACATGTTACTGGGCACAGTGACACATGCCTATAATCCCAGCAGCTCAGTTTGGGAAGCTAAGGCAGGAGGATTGTGAATTCAAAGCCAGCCTCAGCAGAAGCAAGGCACTAAGCAACTCAGTGAGATTCTGTCTCTAAATAAAATACAAAATAGGGCTGGGGATGTGGCTCAGTGGTTGAGTACCCCTGAGTTCAATCCCAGGTTACCCCCCCCCCCCAAAAAAAAGGGACATGTTTTTGTTTTTCTTTTCCTCTTCTTTCTCTCCCCCTCCTTAACCTAGGGACAAGATTACCTTGAGTTATCTGTCCTCCACAGGATATCACTGGAAGATCTAGGAAGTGACTGTCTCCCAAATTAAAAAGTGAATTTCAACACTCCATCAGGGTGCACCTAGGACTGCCTATCAAGGCACACCTGGAATTCAGCCTCTGAAGAGTTTAAAAGCCCCCAGTTTCTGTTGATGGAGAGAATCACACCTTATGGGCAGAACCACAACCACAGACCGTGGGACAGGAGTCCCCTGTGCTTCTCCCTTGCTAGCAAAACAATAAACCTTTTTTTTTTTTCTTTTTTCTCAAAACCGGGTCCTGGATTGGCATGGGAACAAGGAACAAGCTTTTGATAACAATAGCATGTGGTTGCACAGAATACAGAATGTTTTAGGACAGGAATCAGCAAAATATGACCTGTGAGAGCATTTCTAGATTTTTTTAAAAAATATTTTTAGTTGTAGATGGATACAATACCTTTATTTATTTATTTTTATGTGGTGCTAAGGATCAAACCCAGTGCCTCACACATGGGACGCAAGTGCTGTACCACTGAGCCACAACCCCAGCCCATATTTCTAGATTTTGTAAATAAAGTTTTATCTGAAGACAACCATATCTATTCATTTGGTTGTGTGTGTGTGTGTGCGTGTGTGTGTGTGTTTGTGCTACAACTGCAGAGTTGAAAATTTGCAAAATTGAATAGTTCTCACAGAAACCATATGACCCTGTTGCAAAACTTAAAATATTTGCTATCTGTCTCTTTACAGAAAAAAGTTTGCTGACCACAGTTCTGGGAACTAAAAGAAGAAAGGTGACAAAAATCGAGGAATATTCAGGATAATGATGCTGAATCTGAGGCAAGGAGATCTGGCAAGTTAAGGGTTTTATTCTATGAATAATGGAAAAGGACTGAATGGTGTTTTAAGCAGGGATCTGAAAATGACTGTCCTAATATCTGGTTTTTAATCTTGCTGTTTTTATTATGGCAGTTCATCTTGTATTTATTCCCATTCTTCTATCATATAATCTTTAATGATGTGTCATATGGCTGACATTTATCTATCTTTTGAAATTGTATGCCCTTAGAAGTGAACATCTTTTTGCACAATGTTGCTAATTCCTTTTGGTAATTAATTTCTTAAAAGTGGAATTATTGGGTCAGTATATGTTTTAAATGCTTTTGCTTCTCTTATATTTCCAGTCCTTTGAAAGTGATGTTTACTACTACTAGCAAGGAAAGTTTCCTATATTCTCAGGAGATATTTAAATATGTTTGGCAATTTTAACAAGAAAAAAACTATATTTTATTGTTTTTTTTTTTTTGTACCAGGGAATGAACCCAGTGGCTATCAACCACTGAGCTACATCTCCAGCCCCATGTTTTCAAATATTTTATTTGGAAACAGAGTCTTGCTGAGTTGCTTAGGGCCTTGCTAAGTTGCTGAGGCTGGCTTTGAACTCATGATCCTACTGTTTCAGCCTCCCATGTGGCTGGGATTACAGGCATGAGCTACCACACCTGGCTTTATTGTTGTTTTGATTTTCACTTCTGTGATTATTGGAGAAGGTAGCATGTCTTTCTCCACCTTTTGAATATAGCCCCCGCTGTTCAGAGGCTTATTTTTTTTTATTTGTTCTAATTCGTTATACATGACAGTAGAATGCATTTTGACACATCATGCATAAATGGAATATAACTTCTCATTCTTCTGATTGTACATGATGTAGAGTTACACCGGTCGAATAGTCATTTATGCACAGGGTAATGATGTCCCATTCATTCTACTATTGATACTGCCTGTTAACAGTTATGAGTTCTACTTCTTATGAGTTCTACTTCCTCAAATGTGGAAATTTGAACATTAGAAAAGGCACCGAAGCAAGCATAGAAATCAGATTTTATTTTTTTTTAATATTTATTTTTTTAGGTGTAGTTAGACACAATGCCTTTATTTTATTTATTTATTTTTATGTGGTGCTGAAGATCGAACCCAGGGCCTCACACGTTCTAGGCAAGCACTCTACTGCTGAACTACAACCCCAGCCTGAAATCAGGTTTTATTAAAAAAATAGTAACCCAGACTTCTCCCTAGAGGGAGAAGAGGGCCAGAGCTGGTGTCCTGGTAACCCAAGAAGTGGGAGTGTCCTGCCCTTTTTATATATTTTAGACTTTCTTTGTTCTTCTGTCCTCTTCCCCCTTACCTCTCTCCTTTCTGCGTACATGACTAGGTCCAGGAGATGCCCAGGTGTATTGGCCAAAAGGTAAGAAGCAGAGGGCAGGGGGAAGGGCCAAATGGAGTGATCCCAGCAGATAGCAGCCCGGGAGGTATGAATTAACAACTCTTCTTCCCTGCTAGGAGGGACAGTTCCTGGGTCTGGTTACCTTAGCAACAGGTTGGAGCAGGGGCAGGTTGTTTTGTTAAGGGTGGAGGAAGGGCTCTGGAGGAATCCACATTTTAATCTCCCCAGAGGGGCCCTTCACCTCCCCAGACCCAAACCAGCCTCCATCTTCACAATCTGACCAGATCTACACTGATTGCCTGTCTTTAATCCTTGCTTCACTATCATTCCTATCCCCATACCAGTTCACCTCTCATCACTCCCCTGTCTAATCCAAAGTACCTCGGAGGCTTTTTAAAAAATTTTTTAAGATGTTGATGAACCTTTATTTTATTCATTTATTTATACGTGGTGCTGAGAATCAACACAGCCTCACACATGCTAGGCAAGTGCTCTACCCCGGTCCTCCGAGGTTTATTTTAAAAGGGACGTTTTGTTTTCTCAATTTTCCCTCACCCCCTCCCTCACAGGATTAGGGAGATAGGATTATCTTTTCTTCTCCATTTTAGGCCTAGTTTTCTGTCCTTACGTACACACCCACCACTGGAAGGAGCTGGTGCCAGATCTAGGAAATGAGTGTCTCCCAAATGAACTTGTGAGGCACAATTCTGGTCAGGGCACACCTGGACTGGGGTTTTGAATAGTTTCCTTAAAAGCTCCCAGATCTCCCTGTTGGGCTGAACTACAGCCTATCGGACTGAAGTCTCCTTTGCTTCTCCTTTTCTAGCAAAGCAATATAACTTTGTTTTTCTTTTTCTCAAAACTGTGTCTTCCTTATTGGATTGGCATTGGGGACAAGGACTGAGCTTTTGGTAACAAGTTTGGTGACCCAGATAGGACTCAACAGCAGCCCCTGCTCCAGCTTTCTTGGGCAGGCATGGCACTTCAAGCGACTCCACTTTCATGCCAAGTACGTAAGGCAAACTTGCAGGAGAGTTAGGTGAGTTTGCCTTGGGTCCAACCAGAGGAGCTGTTCCTGTGAGTAAAGGGAGGGACTGAGGGACCATCCTAGTCTTTGTTGTAACCCTTTTTGCTTCGGAGAACTCCTGTCTTTCTTCCTTGAATTGTATGGATTGCTCCGTTTTGATCCACTTTGAGAAAAGGGACACAGAATATAGTCAAATCGTGACATCCTTGGCCACATGGTAAGCTCCACCAGTGTGCACATTGAGACCCTAGATTTCTACACATCTGGTTCCCCTTTGAGGGAAGACCTGATCTCTCTTTGTGAGATCTGTGACACCGCTAGTGTGGAAGTCATGGTTAGGCGTGTGTTGGGAACTTGGTGGGGGGCGGGGGCGATTTTCCTCCTCTCTGGTCTATTTTAAAGGTTCCTGTCTGTCGGCCATGGTTTGGGGGTCCTCTCTGTTTGTCTATGTTATTTATTTATTTTTGTATGGGCAATACTGCATTGATCCTATAGATAGTTTCTTGGGAAAGATCTTGGCTGAATGGGTCACCTATAGATATAAACTGTCTAAGAAAAAGATAATTTACTATAACTATCCAGCCTTTGGTTGTTTTTCTGAATGATTATACAACCTTGCAGTTGGACTTCGTCTGTCAGAGATAAAATAAGAGAAAGAAATTCTGTACATACAGGCATGCATGCAATTGAATAATATGGAATCTGAACAGTCAAAAACTGAGTTGAGGGTACAAAAAGTTGCTGCCTCTAATGTGGGAAGATAGCAGGACACAAGAAGAAAGGGTTTTAAAAAAAATTTAAAATCCTTTCAACCCAGTGCTGACAGTCCCAGTACTGCTTCTCAGCCTGGCCCCAGGCAATTGCAAACCATCCTGCTGTGAGTCAGGGACACCAGTCCTGGGCTAAAGGAAAGGAAAAAAAAATCTCAGGAAAGCTGCCCGGCTGTAAAGAAATGGGCAAAGAGTACCTGGCCTCTACTTTGCCTTCCAGCCACTCTGCCTATGGGGATAAAATTGGTGTTTGAGAGCAGACCTCAGTTCCCTGCTTCTGCTGACAAATGAAATCGATGTGCGCTGAAGGCCTCACTGATTTCTTCTTGGGTTCCTGTCTCATGGGTTCATAGAATGAAATTCATGGATCGTGGCAGAAGACGAAAGTGAAGAAATAAAATTTATTTTGAATGAGAGGGGAAAAAGATGGAACTCCTTGTGATGCACACAGAAATTGGAGGAAAGCTTTTCTATTTGAGTGTACTAGTCTGGGGACTTAATGGCTCTGGATAAAAGAAGCCCAGGTAAAGATGCATAAATTGGTAGTGGGGAAAAGTAGCAGTGGTTCCCTTCACCTTTTGAATATAGACTTCACTTAGTTAACTGTCCTTGAAGCACACAGGAAGGAGATGGCCCAGATCTAGGAAGTAATTATCTCCTAAATTAATAAGTGAATCACAATCCCTGGTCTGGGCACACCTGGATTGTAGTCTTTGAATTGTTTGTTTTTTGGTACCAGGGATTGAACCCAGGTACTGAGCCACATCCCCAATCCTTTTTATTTTTTATTTTGACACATGGTCCTGTTAAGTTGCTCTGGGTCTCACAGACTTGTTGAGGTTGGCTTTGAACTTTCGATTCTCCTGTCTCAACCTCCTGAGCCACTGGGATTACAGGCATGAACCTGGTCTATGTCTAATATTTTTTTGTATATGTATGGTTATCATAAGCAATCTTGAATTGCTTTAGATATAAGCAGGTATATGTTATGCTAAAAAACCTGAAATGTTGCTCAAAGCATTTAAATTTAATTAATCATAAAACAGAATAAATAAATATATAAGCTGAGAACAAAAGAAAATAATTTGTACAAAGGCTAATGATCATTCTAACATAACAGCTAAAAGCTGGAAATAACTAAATAGTGACTGGTGTGTGGCTGAACAAAACTGTGGCACATTGGTGAGGTGGAATGTCCTATGATTCTTAAAAATCACAACTTGGGAACTATACTGATGCAGGAAAATTTGTTTGAAGTAATATTAAATGAAAAATTTAGAATAAAAATAATAGTCACAATTAATTATGTGGTCATATGTGAATACATATGACAGTAATGGGAATATATTCAAGACTGATATCAGTAGCTAAATTTAGTGTTATTTTAACTTTTGGTATAGCGAATTTTAAATTGTAATTAAACTAATAAATTTAGAAAACACTTTTATCAGGCATAAAGGAGTTGTTTCCTTTATAGTCACTGTTGTACTTGGGACCTAGGAAGGTGTCTTAAAGCTATTTCTAGGTGGGCTGGAAGGTGATGGACTCTCTTAAGTTTTCTCATGGGGGCTTGATGCTTTGCTCTTTCAGGAAGTGCATATCAGACTTTCATTTAGAAAATATTTGGCTCAGTATTATTGTCATCATTGGCTGGAAATGAAGAAGATAATGTTAATAGAAATCTTGGCAAGAAGGTTGTGAGGAATGCAGGGGTAGCAGAAATGGCACCGAGGGGAGTTGTGTGGTTAGAAATAAGGTTTATACTGAGGCATGGCAAAACCCAGCCAGTGCTGGCAGGTGCATGGACTAGGATCTGAGAATGTTGTGTTGTTCCTATTACAGAAGTGATGATTTGGCAAGACCTCAACTGTAGATCAGGTAAATCCAGCAGACTTGGACTAAGCAGAGAGGGACAGAATCAGACCTAGTCTATAGGAAGTGATGCTGACAGCAAGTAAGGCAGGCAGTTAAAACCTACAAATTGGTAAGAATTTCCCCCTCAAACTGGCCACTAAAGCTTTGAGGACAATGCCCTGGGGTCATGACAGATATACGGACACAGGACAGAGAAAGGTTTGTCCCATTTGGAGGTGTTTAGTGGTTTATTAATTTTAATGACATGTGCCTAAATTCTTTGATATTTTTCCCTTTAAGAGAGAGACCAATTTTCTTCATCCTGAATGTGGGCTGATCTTAGTGACTCAATTTTAAGGAATGGAAGCGATGGAATGTCACTTCCAAGATCAGGTTATGATTGTGGCTTCCATCTTGGGAACTTCCTCTGAGAACACCCACTCTGGGGAAATTCAGATGCCATGTCATGTGAATCATCCTGTGAAATGACCCATATAGTGAGAAACTGAGGCCTTCTCCTTCAGGTAAAAATGTGAGCTTCTCTGGCCCCCTTAGAAAACTGTACTCTTGGCCTCCAACTGCAGTTTCTTGAGAAACCCTGACTCAGAACCACATATCTTAGCCGCTCCTTGATTTCTAAGCCTCAGTAATTATGATATGTTTGTTGTTTAAACTTCTAAGTGTTTGGATCATTTCTTATGCAGCAGTAGACAATTATTAATACAGTGATGGCATGGTGCTTAATTATATTGTGAAAATATCTGGCATGTTGGTTTTGTGCTGGGGGAATAGCCAAGATGGGATGGAGGTGGTATAGATATCTGAATGCTTATTCTAAACAGTGGGGACAGGGCTGAGATAGGGAAGCCATTGATAATCATGTATGGGAAGTGCTCCATGAAATGTTGTTCTGTGCATACTGATGAGAAATGTCCAGTTTCTTTATCTGTGGCAGGGTGGTGGTGGTGGTGGTGGTGGTGGTGGCGAAGAAAACATCCCAGACCGTTGGTCTAATAGGACCAGGGCTACAAATCCTGGTACTAGTATGGTGTGTGATTTTTGAAAACAAGTGAAAAATTGTGGTTGGAGCTGGAGGATACAGAGAAAGTTCCACTGAGCCAAAACAGAATACCTAGAGCAGGTTATTAATAGAGATAAACCTAAGGAAATAGAATCTGGAGGCAAAGCTGAGCTACAGGACCAGGGATGCTACTGTGAGGAACAGCTTTTAGTGGGAGGGTCAACATAGCCCAGCAAGAGTTGAAATAGGTTGACCTGGATTCCTTCCACAAATGTGGGAGCAGATTATAATGGCATACACCAGGAGCTCAAATTTCTGGGGCTGTGCTAGGTCCCCTTGAGCCAGGACAGGTTGGGGAATGGAAGTTTTCTTCTTTTAATGATGAGAGGAAGGCTGGGAGTATTTGTTGAAGCTGGTTTGATAATTCATTTCTATATCTTCTCTCCCCTTCAAAGATTGTTAATTCACTAGACTTAAGAGGGGTGAGTATCTATAATAAAGTTTCCATTTTTTTTCCTGTAATATTAGAAATATATGACATGTAGTTAGGTCAGCTTTGGCTCTGGCTGTTGTTGAGGATCTGATGGTCCTTCTTGAAGAGCTTACATCTGGATAGGACAAACCTCTCTAGAGGGCCTAGCAGCTGGTGCTAAAATGTGTGCTTAAGTGTCTGCTGAATCTATTGACTGAATGTTGCATGGCCCTCTCAGCAGAATGACATTTCACAGCTTTCAGCTGCCATAAATCATTGACCTCAAGAGCCTCAGGGTTCTGTACGTAATCCATCAGGCTAGCCAGGCACTTGATGCACTTTAAGACTTTGAATAGAAATAGACCCAAAGACATGCTGTCCCCAAAAGCCATTCCATTCCAGAATGATTAAATGTCTGTGCTCCCAGAGGTTTTCTATGATAGTTTAGAAGATTGGCACAAATATACCCAAACAATTTTTTTTCGTGTGTGTGTGTGTTCAGGCAGGAAAGTCCTGATGGAGATGAATTTGTGCCATTGGAAGTTTCTGGGGGATATCTTTCAGTCTTTGTCTTAGCTGAGCTGCTATTTGGGTATTAGATCCTCCAGAGGAGGGATTTTTGAGCTCTGAGGTCCAAAGACCACATTTGAAAATAACTATTTTCTGTTTTAGTTGAGTTTGCCAGCAAGGAGATGCAGAGCAAACGAGGAGAGGGGAGCCAGTTGGCACCTTTAGCTCATCTGGTTCTTGGTTCCATTCCTAGCTAAACTCCTCAGGGATATTCTCTTTTAGAAAACAATCCCCTATACCTTCTGGTATAGTTGCACAGTGCAGTCTCTGAAATGAAAATTATTTTGTAAGTTATCTCTAGGGCTAAAGTAGAATTAATTATACTGGCTAAGTGGATTTGCAGAGTCAGCTTACCAGCTTATATAGTGTGGTAAAGATGGCTTAATTAATCACCAAGAAATTAATATTCCCCATCTCTATGGAATTGTCACTAGGATTAAATTCTGAGCTATCCTTATATCTAATGTGACTCACATTTACCAATGGAGTATGAGCATAAGTGAGTTGTCACTTTTAGAAGCAGGTGTTCATTCTATACTCTTTCTTTATTTTGTGTTACTGGGATTGAATCCCGGGGCACTTAACCTCTGAGCCACATCCCCAGCCCTTTCTTATATTTTATTTAGAGACAGGGTTTTGCTGAGTTGCTTAGGGCCTCACTAAGTTGCTGAGGCTGACCTTGAACTCACAATTTTCCTGCCTCAGTCTCCAGAGCCACTGAGATTATAGGTGTGCATCACTGTGCCCAGCACCCTCTATTTCTTGATGCAGACAACTATAGTGACCTTGGAATTAAGTGTAATGAATATGGAAGAGCCACAAGATGTAAGGAATCTGGGTCCCATCATTTCTATCCAAAAAGTCATCTGTTGACCAGGAGCCCCTACTGGACTATTAGGTAAGCAAGAAATACATTTCTATTGTGTTAAGTCACTGGATTTATTTGTTCCAGCAGCCAGAATTATCCTTACAAACAACACATGGAATTTTGAGATTCTTGGGGAAACTGTGCTTTGTAGGTTTATGTTTAAGTAATCTGTATCATTGGCTAAACTGAATTTTTGAACCGGATGGCAATAAGATGTATAAAACTCCATCCTGAATATTTTACTACTACCTTCTCACCCTGGTTTCTTCATTCATTTCACAAAAATGTATTGAGGGGTGGGGCATGGTAGGATACACCTGTAATCCGAGAGGCTTAGGAAGCCAATGCAAGAGGATCGCCAGTTCAAAGCCAGCCTCAGCAACTTAGTAAGGCCCTGAGCAACTTAGTAAGACTCTGTCTCAAAAAGTAAAAAATAAAAAGGTCTAGTGATGTAGCTCAGTGGTTAAGCACCCCTGAGTTCAATCCCTGGTACCAAAAAAAAAAAAAAAAAAAGTATTGAGGGCTTACTGTGTGTCAGGTACTAAGCTCTGTAGGCATTGGGGATACAACAATGAACAAAACAGATGTGGTTTTTTGCCCTCCTGAATCTTAAAATCTATAGGGGAAAGATGATGTGTTTTTGAACTCAAGTATTGGAAGGGAGACTGGAGAAGAGAGGATGGATTAGAACAGTGATTCTTTAAGCTTAATCCTTTGATAATGAACCTTGTAATCATGCAGGGAGCATGACTTCTGATGCTTTTCCTACAAACCCTGATATAGGAGGACTGTGGTACAGTAATAGCAACTGCATTTTTTTTTAACAATCTTCTCCCAGGTGATTCTGATGCACAATTATTTTTGAGAACCATTGGAAGAGATAGAGAGTTGAGAGGACTTTAATGACTATTTGGAGATGGTGGGTAAGTTAGAGGGAATATTTGGTATTTGGAGATGATACAGGGATTTCTGGAATGTATTACTGATTTTTTTGGGGGGTGATTTTTGCTTAAGATAGGCAACATAGAAAGAGAATCAGATTTCTCTTGAGGAGGAGATAGTAAATTGATTTTTCAGATGTAATGAGTCTGAAGTACCTATGAACTACCCAGGTGGGAGATGCAATATGTCATCCCTCTGTATTCATAGGGAATTCATTCTAGGACCCCTTGTGTATACCAAAATCTGCAGATGCTTCTGGCCCTCATGTAAAATGGCATAGTATTCGATAGGCACATTCTCTCATATATATTAAATTGTCTCCAGATTACTTATAATATCTAATACAATGTAAATGCTATACCTCATTGTTTAGAGAGTAACAACAAGAAAAATACATCTGTTCATCACTACAGGCACAGTTTTTTTTCAAGTATTTTTCAGTTTTCCTGGTGGTTGAATTTGCAGATGTAGAACCCTGCAGGTATGGAGGACTGATTCTATATTTGGCTGTGTACAATGGAAGTAGAGAATGAGACTGTTGCAAGGTCAAGAAACCAGCCTGGCAGCTGATTAGTTATGAGAGGAGACACTTTCAAGGTGCTTACAGTCATATGATATTGCATAAGACTGATCTTAAGGAGTACTCAGTGGTGTAGTGCTATTCCATCTTTCTAACTGTATCTACAATATTTTGGGATGCTGAGTGCAAGTAGAGATGGAGTTGCGTAGAGCCTGTATATAGAAAGCTATTACTCTGACTTGTTTCATATGCAAATCAAGGTTCTCAAAAAATGATGCTGTGTAGGGATTTATAAGACCACAAGTGGTCAGACTTTATCCTTTCAGGTCCTCATGCCTTTCTGTCATTTTCATGAAACTTTTCTTGGAAAGCAAATAGCTTCTAACTCATAACATTGAACTCAAAAAGCTAAGGAGTCTGAAGAAAACCAATAGAGAAATCTCTAAAGAGAAGGGCAATTCAGTGATTTCCTGTCCAGACCCATGTTTAAGTTTGAAAAATTTCCTCCATTTGGCTTATTTTCAGCTAAAATCACTTCACACCTAAGATATCACATTCTTTTTTTTTTTTGGTGGTGCTGAGGATTGAACCCAGTGCCTTGTGCATGTGAAGGAAGCACTCTACCAACTGAGCTATATCCCCAGCCCTAAGATATCAAATTCTGAGCACAATTATCAGAACTGATTTGAATATGCTGTACCTAGCACTTGAAAGCATTGAAAGCATTCAATCAGAGTTTGGGGTTAACTTTGAGATACTATGAGTGATTTAGGTAAAAGGGCACTCTCAGACTCAGGGAGAAGGGAACTAAATTTTCGTGAACTAGTAAGCGCTAGGTACTATATTATGGACTATATATGTGTTATTTAGCCCTCACAGAATTCTTGTTACCCCAACCTAGATATGACAAAACTGAGGCTCAAAAGGTATAGAAATGCTGGACGCAGTGGCGTACTCCTGTAGTCTCAGCAAATTGGAGGCTGAGGCAGGAGGATCACAAGTTCAAAGCCAGCCTCAGCAACTTAGTAAGGTGCTAAGCAACTCAGTGAGCCCTTGTCTTTAAATAAAATATAAGAAGGGGTGGGGATGTGGCTCAGTAGTTGAGCACCCCTGGGTTCAATTCCCAGTACCAAAAACATAAATAAATAAAAAAGGTATAGAAATATGTACAAGAGGTCACACAGCTTACTATGTAGCTATCTATGTATTAAGATTCCCAGTCTGTTGGCTTCAGACTGGTACATTGTTAGATTTGTACCTCCAAAATTCAATCATTTGGATTTAGCTATCACCTCTACTATCATTATTTGATTGTTTTCTTTAATTATCTTGCAAAGATATCTTAAAAATCCTGGGATTGTGTGTGTGAGTGTGTGTGTGTGTATATTAATCTTGGTGACATTGCATCTGGAATGCCAAAGCAATTCATGTACTGCTAATGGAACATATACCATTCTTTGGAAACATTCCTATTTTATCTTCAGTGGAGAAATAAAGGGAAGGAGGGTAGCTTCTTGAGTAATTCTGCAGCTCTATTAGCCTTCTCCAAAGTAACCAAAACAATTTTTTTTTTTTGTACTGGGGATTGAACTCAGGGGCACTCAACCACTGAGCCACATCCCCAACCCTATTTTGTATTTTATTTAGAGACAGGGTCTCATGGAGTTGCTCAGCGCCTTGCTTTTGCTGAAGCTGACTTTGAACACGAGATCCTCCTGCCTCAACCTCCCAAGCTGTGGGTATTAGTGGCATGTGCCACCACACCTGGCTTAAAGTGACCAAATTTTAAATAAATCAATACAAAGAAAATATCAGCTAAATATGTGTGGAGTACTATCAGAAGAAAATAATTTTATTATTATTTTACACATATTATTATACACTGCATCCCAAATGTTTAAACATCATGCAAAAGAAATGATATTTATAGAGTACCATGAAGTCAATGGATGAGGCCGTTCCTACCCCCAGACTTCATCCAGCTGCCCTGAGGCAGATGGGATCAATAACTCAGAACTATAACACTTTTGTGGCACACTGTCTCCATAACTCAGGGTTAGCAAGCTCTGCTATAAGTTACCATTGGACTAGTTTTTAGGAAAGAAAGCAATTCACTTTAATTACATCTGTTTAATTACTCTCTGAGTTGCCAATTATTTCCTTGTTTTTATTTAATTTCTGGTGATATGTCCTGGTCAATTGATCACATCACTCAGCACTCAGGTAAATGCAACTTTGGGATACATCTCAGAGTCCCTGTTTGAAACTCAGATTATTTTATTACAAACAGTATGGAGTTGAATGCAAGATTATTCATGTAAGTGTGTGCATGATAATGCAACATAAAAGAGTTTTGATAATTAAATTGCTAGCAAAGTGTGCTTAAGACTACCCATACATTGATGCTCATGGCATTGTTTGCTAACTAATCTTTGCTCTTAACCCATTCCTCAAGTATTCTAGTTAAATCCCAAATGCTACTAGCAACATAAACAACTCATTCAGATTATACTTGTGCCCTCCTCCTTGCTTTGAGTACCTGGAGATCATCTTTGTTCTCAGAATTTGAGGTATTTGACATATACCTTTCACTTTGTGCTCCAGTTGACTTCAGTTTGGAATCCTTTTCCTATATAGCCCATTAATCACCATGACCTACTGCTCTAACCCACCTTTCTCAGTCTTATAAACATCCATGGTCTGGGCACATCTAGTGGGCATAGTATTATAACTTGGAACAAAATTAGCTATGGATGGTTACCTGTTGCACCAGTGCCAGACTGGAAAGGCCTAAGATCTGGAACTAGATCTAAACATTGGCTAGAATAGGCACTGGCTGGTAATTACAACAGGTGTAGTTGAGAGTGGGAAAGAAGAAGTACTGAGGCTGTGGGGATGAATGGTATCCCAAACTTATACCTACAGTTCAAACCTCTCTATTTTCACATTAAAAAAAAATTATTGGGGCATTATAATTATACGTATTAGTGGGATTCATTGTTATATATTCATAGATGCAAACAACATAATTTGCTCAATTTTATTCTCTAGTATCTCTGCTTTCCTTCCCCTTCTTCCCCCTGGTCCCCTTCTTGTACTTCACTGATGTCCCTTCTATTTTCACCAGATTCCCACCCCCCGCCCTTTTCTCTCCTTTTTACTCTCTAGCTTCTGCATATGAAAGAAAACACATGATTCTTGACCTTCTTAGTTTGGCTCATTTTGCTTTGCAAAATGATTTTCAATTCCATCCATTTTCCTGCAAATGACATAATTTCTTCTTTATGGCTGAATAAAACTATTGTGTATGTATACCACATTTTCTTTATCCATTCATCTGTTGACAGGCACTGATCTTATACACTGTTGATGGATTGTAAATTAGTACAACCACTATGGAAATCAGTATTGAAGTTCCTCAAATGTCTAGGAATGGAAGAACCATATGACCCAGCTATATTACTCCTTGGTGTTTGTCCTGAAGAATTAAAGTCAGCATGCTGTGGTGATACATGCATACTCATGTTTATAGCAACATAATTCACAATAGCCAAATTATGAAATCAGATCTGACTTTTCTGAGCTCTAGTCCTATATATCTACTTATCTACTTAGAGTCCCATCTCAAACTCAACATCATACTTGTGATATATATGTTCCCCAACCTGCTTCCCTTCTGGTATCCTCTAACAGTGAAAGGCCTCATTATCTATCCAGTTTCTCCAAGCAGAGACCTGATGGTGATAGTGGGATTATCGGTGGTCCCTCTCCCCTTCCACCTATATTAACTTCCTCCCAAGTCCTATCAGTTTTAAGTTTTAGATGAATTTGCAAATCTTTCCTTTTATTTCATCCTTACTGCTTTCACTCTAGATCCAAACACTATTTGTCATTTGGATAACTACGGTAGCCACCTAATTGGTCCCTTTATCTCTAATCATGTGTCCTTTTAATCCATTTTCCTTACAGAAACCAGAGTGTATAAAACTATGTCTTTAACATACCCTTCTCCTCTTCAGATTAAGACCTTCTGGTAGCTTCCATTGTCTTTAGGATAAAGACAACTGTTCCTATGGTTTGCAAAGGCCTGAATGGTCCGCCTCAGCTCCTGTCAACATATTTAGCCTTGTGTCATAGCACTTTACACCACTCAGGAATGGTACAAAGTTTGCTGCCCAGTTTTCAGAAAATGAAGCTGGAGCTCTAGCTTAATTAAGTTTTTAATTAATTAAGAATCCTATGAAATTGCAAGTTAACATAGAAGCCTGTTATCTTAACATGATTGATGAAGATAACAGGGGTTGGGGTTGTACTGACTGATGCCAGGTTGACTGTTTTATTTGTCATGAGAATAATGATTATGAAAAGCCAATTAACAACACTACTTACTATCTGACATTCAGGTTGGGCTTTTATTTTTTATGCGAAAGCATATGCACAGTTGCTTTTGTCCTCTGCATATCCCGGTGAAGTGTACAATGCAGATACAGTTGGACTTCTATATCCATGAATTTGACATTTGTTAATTCAGTCAAACACAGACTGAAAATATTTGATAAAAGCTGCATCTGTACTAAACATGTACAGACTTTTTTATTATTGTTAGCTTTTCCCTAAACAATATCATATAAAACTATTTACATAGCATTAACATTGCATTAGATATTACAAGCAATCTAGAAATGATTTAAAATATATGAGAGAATGTGTATAACTTATATGCAAGTACTATGCCATTTATATAAGAAATGAATGTTGGTATCTATGGTGGGCAGGTGTCTTGGAAACATACCACCATAGATACTGAGGGAAGTGTATTCCTTGTTTTCAGATAGAGCAACTGAAATCCAGAGTAGTAAGATGAATATCACATATTGATAGCTCATCCAAATACCAAAGTACTGAAAATGAAAAATAATAAGAATACTAGAGTAGCTGGGAATGATGGTGCTTACCTATAATCCCAGCTGCTTGAGGGTGCTGAGGCAGGAGATCCTCAAGTTTGAAACCAACCTGGGCAATTTAGTAAGACCCTGTCCAAATAAAATTTTAGAAAAAAGGGCTGTGGATGTAGCTCAGTTGTAGAGGACTCTTGGGTTCAATCCCAGTACTGGAGAAAAAGAAAGAAGAAAAACAATAATAGAGAATAGCAGTAAATACCACTTCTAAATTTCATACTATGTGCAGGCACTGAACTCACTTAAGCACTTCTCATGTATTTGCTTATTAAATCATTGCAACCACTTTGTGAAGAGGGCAGAGGAAAGAGAGAAGAGTGAAGAGAGAGGAGGGCAGAGAGAGGAGGGCAGAGAGAAAGAGAAAGGGTAGAGAGAGGAGAGAAAGAAGAGGAAGAGGGCAGAGGATAGAGAGAAGAGAGGAGAGCCTGTGCTTACAAGCTTTCACTTAAGAAGGGTTGCCTAGGGGTCGTGGCAGGTGCTGATTGGCAGGTTGACTCAAGAACAGTGAGCTGACACTGTCCTGTGGGGATTGGTCAAGGAAACCTTTGAATTTGGCGCTCTTGGCTCGGCACCCTTTGGAGAGGAGGGGGAGGGGTAAGGGATTCCATGATGTTCTCCCAGAAGGAGGAGTCTCCCACACACCCAACAATTACTGTATCTATTTTAATGATGAAGAAATGGAAGTTTAGGGATCAATGGTACTTTCACAGTGGCTTTTGATTTACTTCCAGTGTCCTACTGCTTTTTCTCTGTGATATAAAGTGTTATATAGCCCAGAGGGGACATCATAGGCAAATACACGCTGAGGTTTTGGTCCACCAATCCCTTTTTCACCTGAATCTGGGAGAGCTGACCTCAATCATTTATACACGTTTGCTTTACCACGGAACCCCCTCTGGAAACAGGCTATTCTAGGCTTCTTTTTCCCTCTAATGCTTTCCTAGTGTCATTCATTTAACCTCTGTTGACTACCATTCCATAATGGCAGAAGGGAGGAAGGAAGGAAAGAAGGAAGGGGAGAGAGAGAGAGAGAGAGAGAGAGAGAGAGAGAGAGAGAGAGAGAGAGAAACGTAAGATGACTTTTCCTACTTTATCTTGGACCCTACACTCTTCTTCTTTGGCCTTCCAAAGGCCTCTAGTAGGAGAAATGTCTAGCCCCATCTTCCTATACCAGCCATACAAGACTTAGAAGGTTAAAACTATTTTCTTTCACTCTTCTCACTAGAGCTCATTGCATTTGGGGATTCTGCTAAGGTAGTCCCATTTTTGTGGTGTTGAGGACACCTTAATTCATATAAGGGCTTTTTCTTCGTGGGGAAAAAATAGCTCAAGTGCCTCTGGAAGTTAGAGTATTTGACCTATAGTCATCACTGGGCTTGCTAGACAGCAGGTAGCAGCAGATCAATTGCTGAGCTGCAAATTAGAAATAGAATCCCAGTTCTTGGTTGGGTCTGATATCAGCCAAGCATGACTTCCTTAAAAGATGGTTGGGATGTTATAGTCCAAGAAATAGGAATTGAGACAAACTGATTTCTCAATGTAGTTTGTTATAAATTCTCAGCATATTTATGAGGGAGGCTCTTTAATTATTATTATCATTATTATTATTATCATTATTTTTATGGTGTTGGGGATTGAACCCAGAGCCTTGTGCATGTGAGACAAGCACTCTACCAACTGAGCTATATCCCCAGCCCCTCTTTAATTCTTTATTGTTTAGAAAGAAAAGGTTGGCCTGGGTGCCATGCCTCACACCTGTAATCCCAGCTGCTCCAGAGGCTGAGGCAGGAAGATCATGCCTCAGCAACTTAGTGAGGCCCTAAGCAACTCAGTGAGACCCTGTCTCTAAATAAAATATAAAAAGGGCTGGGGATGCGGCTCAGTAGTTGAGCACCCCTGGATTCAATCCCCAGTACCCCCCAAAAAAGAAAAGATTGAAAGATTGGTACTTTTAAATAGGTGTAGGACTGAGCCTATAGATGCAAACAGACCATGAAACAGATAGGGTCCAGTACATAATGTTGAATAAACTCTTAGTTGTTTTTGCTGCCTCCCCAGACTAGCCATGACAGTGATTCTCAAAGTGTGGACCCAACCTTCACATCAGCATCACCTGGGAGCTGGTTATAAATATGAATTCTCTGACTCTACTGGAGAAGACCTAGTGAATCAGAATTGTGGGGTAGGTACACAGCAATTTGTGCTGTAACATGCCCATCAGGGGATTCTGAAGCCTACTTAAGTTTGAGAACCACTGCTCTATGGTTCTATAATGAACAGGCCAAATCTTCACACTAACATCATTTCATCTGTCCCAGGATTCTCATGTGCTGCATGCTCTGTTTTTTAAGTGATTCATAGCTCTTATTTCTTCTGGTCCTCTGTCTGGTGATACTGGCTTTGTGGTCATCCAGCATTATTAGATATACTCAGATTCCCTTGCCTAATGCTGGTACAACCAGTTTAGAGTGAACACCTGAGCTCAAATCTATGTCTATGTAAAACCAAATCATGAAGATGGCACAGTGCTTAAGAGACCTAGCTTTGGTGCTGGCATAACTGGATTAAGATTCAGGCTCCATTTCTTAACTAGCTTCTTATCCTGAACTATGTAAATTTGCATATCTTCATCTGAAAAGTGGAGATAATACCATCAATTTCACAGGATTGCTGTTAAGAACTAAAAGAGCTAATGCACAAAATGTGCACGGTATCTGGCATTTAACAAGTGCTCCATAATGACAGTTGTTATTATTGGACTGATTCCCCCTTTTCAGTTGTCATGGCATTTTATAATTGTTATATTGTATCGGGCGGGTAGGGGTGGGGGCTGGTTTTTCTCATTTTTTTTAACTGAAAGATTTTGTCTCCTTCTTTGGAGAAGGTGGATGGCATACACGTTGCAGAGGGTCAGCGTGATGGTGGAGAGGAGCTACAGCAGAGTGGTTAAAAGTGTGGACTCTAGGGCAGATTGTATGGGTTTGAGTTCTGATTTTGTCATTTACTAGCTGTGTGGTCTGACACAGGTTAACACAAGTTACTTATCACTGTGGACATATTTTCCCATTTGTAAAGTGTGGATGGTAGTCATATCTACCTTAGTATAGGGATTTAATGAATTAAAATGTGTAAAATGCTTGGAAAAGTGCCTGACATCTTTTGTTTTGACACTGTTGAAAGGCATTGCATGAACAGAGTTTACAGAAGAGGGGAATTATGTGGGAGTGTGGGAACTTCTATAAACAGTGCTTTAATTCCAGTTCTGGTATCTAAGGACCATTCTGAATGAGCCCCTGAATGAATCACATGTGTATTTTGGCATTGTGTACATCTGGGTTTCTTTTCATCATGGCCCAAGTATATTCTTTCTTGACAATGTATATAAAAACCAGTAAAGAAATAATGAACATTTATAAATAGACACTCAGCTTAATTCTTAGGCCCATGGTAGTACAGATTAAAAAGAGGAAATGTTCCCTATCTTTAGCTGGGCACATGAGATTAACAGCATGAAACATTACTAAAGAATATAAGAGAGTAGTATTAAGTGCTAAGTGGTGTGATAGAGATGATAAGTGCTGCAAGAATTCCAAAAAGGGGGAGGGGTGAGGCTAGAGAAAGAAAAGCCTACTTAGAAGGGATGTTTTGACGTGGGCTTTAAAATTTTTAAGGATAAGAAAGATCTGGGTGGGCAGATGGAAGGGTAAGTGAGGGGTACTTATTACATTCCAATAAATCCTTAATGAGTTGACACCTTTAAGGCATATAGTATGATATTGGACTCACTTTACAAAGTTCTGTTTATACACTGACTTTTTTTAATATTTATTTTTCAGTTTTCGGCAGACACAACATCTTTGTTTGTATGTGGTGCTGAGGATCGAACCCGGGCTGCACACATGCCAGGCAAGTGCGCTACCACTTGAACCACATCCCCAGCCCAACACTGACATTTTTAATCATACTGGAGTAGCAGAGAAAAAAATCTGGGGTCTTGCTTCATTCTACCACTAAATAGTTGTGTCCTCATTTTAATTTCCCTCTATTTTCTTTTTATTAGGTTTTTATTGGCACATTATAATTATACATAATATTGGAATTAATTTTGATATTATCCAGACATGGACATGGCATAATTTGGTTGATTTCATTTCCCAGTACTTCCCCTTTCCTTCCCCTCTTGCCTACTCCTTGTCCCCTTCCTCTATCCTTCTGTTTTCTAAGCTTCTGTTTCCTTATCTATAAAATAAAAACCCTGAACTCAATGGCCTTTAAGATCCTTTTCTATTAACCTTTTCACAGATGAGGAACCTGTAATGTATTTAAGGTCTGTCGTGCAAGGGAGTCATGGACACAAGTTACTAGTACCTTTTTTTTTTTTTGTATCAGGGCTTGAACCCAGAGGTGCTTAACCACTAAGGTACATCCTGAGCCCTTTAAAAAATATTTTATTTAGAGACAGGATCTCACCAGTTTCTTAGGGCCTCCCTAAGTTGCTGAGGCTTTCAATCTTCCTCCTTCAGCCTCCTGAGCCACTGGGATTACAGGCGTGCTCTACTGTGCCTGACACTAGTACCATGTTGTCCAGATGTAGTGTATGGTTTCTGTATGGATGATATTTACAAACAAATATGTGGCAGAGTGCATGCAATCCCCAGGAAATCTCATTATACCACATCACAGGCCAGGCAGAGATGTTCTATGTGGCTATTTCCTATAGGGGTGAGATCTCCCTGGATTAGCACATTAGATTTGGGACAGAGCACTCCATGAGCAAGTGTGAACCTTGACCTCAACTTGTATTACATATTTATAGGTTAGCCTAAGAGAGGCTAGGGGACACTAGTTTTTGTGGGAAGAAATATATAAGGGGATCTCCCATCCCAGGGATCATATGAGGAAGCAGGTTTATGGAGGAGCAGGACCTGCATACCAAAGGCCCTAGGAACAGCCTTGCTTACCAGGACTGGTGACCTTAGCCAAATGCCTTTTCTCTTTAAAGACAGGCTCAGTGCAGCTGAGCCAGCTCTCTGCTAAACTCTGCAAAAGTAGGAGAAAGTGAGCCAAAAGGGCCCTCTGGATATGTCTCCTGTCAAGGATACTCAACTGAGCTGGAATCAAACTCAAGCAGTGTGGCGCCAGAGCCTGCATTCTTAACCAATGAATTGAGCAGTGCCAATTCTCAGACTACTGTTAAGAGTATTGGTGGTATTATAAAGCAAGCGGGTTAACTTTCAAGTCAGTAAAACTTGAACTTGAATCCTGGTTCTTCTGCTTATCAGATGTGAAACTGGGTGAGTTACTTAATTTCTCTGAGCCTCAGTTTTTCCCTATCTACATAATGAGAAAAAAAACCCCCCTATTTTCTAGGCTTACTTTGAGGATTTAGTGACATATCCAGTGTCACATTCCAATGCATTGTGCCTGGCATATAGGAAGTGCTTAAAAAAGAGCTGCTGCTGTCATTATTGGTACTGTTTCTGTTACTTGCCTGCCTTCCCAAAATGCTCAATTCCGAGGTAATCCACAAGATGTCCCCCTCTCAATAGAAAGTTCCATAGCCCTGCTATGTGTATAAATATGTATATCTGAGGATCTGAGCTCTTGAAAAATGACTTTCACATCCATGCCTGCCTGTGCAAAAACATATATTGAACCATGTGCCCAGGAGGAAATCATAGTTGGCTTTGCAACCGACGCACATATGGCTCGCCAGGCAGTTCTAAGGCGAGTCGGTCGTTTTCCAGGCTGTGTGTGGGCGACGACTACATCTCTACAGTACAGCCCAAGCATGATGTGGTGGAAGGAGTGTGAGGATCTGTAATTATGCTCCTTTCTCAAGTCCTGAGGGAACTATATAGCTCTTGAGGAGTGTGTATGTATGGGCGCTTGCATACACGTGCGTGTGCCCATTTTCATAGCAGGGGCAGAGCCCTCTCCCCCTCAATTTTGTGCTAGACATGGAATCATCCTTTTACTTCCTGCTATTCTGTGGATTTTATTTTTGGTAGGTCCTTGTGGTATAGGATGAAAGTTCAAAAAGATGCTCTGCTGTTTGTGTGGAACAGATAATACCAGGCCTTGAGTAATTACATGTATTGAGGACGATGGAACAATAAGAAATCTAAGTGTGGAGGCTGCCTTGCAGCAGGAGCAATATAGCTATAGAATTGTTAATTTTTTTAACCACTTTAAAAATCTGTCCTTCCTGGTCAACACAGGGAGAAAGAAAACAGAACAGCTGTTTCTGATTCTTTTTCCTTTCCTTCAACTCATTTAGTTACTTCATAAAGGGCCTACAGCCTGACATGTACTTAGCCCATTAGTATAGTGTACATGGATTTGTGTCTTCTAAGGATAATTTCCTTTGTTGTTTCTAAATGAAGGATGAGAGTGTCTCTGCTGCTATTCCTGCATTACATTGCTTTGTTCAGGGAAGAGTAATGGCCTTTTTTTTTGCAAACTCCCCCAGTATTCTAGATATTTTAGACACAGCTCATGCCCCTGTTTGGGGCAGAACAAGCAGAAATGGGTTGAGATTGCTGAAAGATCATTGGGGTTTACAAGAAAGGTTTCAGAGCCCTTTAACCATTCCTATCTTGCTGGGGGCCTAGTGCCCTGGCATTACTCTTGCCTTGTCCCTGTTGTTTTATCTGAACTAGACCTTTCTGGACAACACTCCAAGATGCCGGTTTATCTCAGATCTTCTTTCTTTGCCTGATTTCCATTCCCTTGTGTCTTTTCCTGTCTCTAAAGTTTGTCTTTGACTTTGTGCTTTTCAATCTGGACTCTGAAAATCCTGAATGTGACAATGAATAGGTATAGCTTCTTCTTGGTGACAACTCATTTGAATATATTCTGGAGAAGAATCCAAAGTTTTCTCAAATTTTTAATATAAAATAATAGGTGGCACCCATCACATACTTACTATGTACCAGGTTCTAGTGTAAGTGCTTGCTACATAGTAATTTTCACAACAGTCTTAAGAGGTGGGTTATTATTTTTGTCCCCATTTTATGGTTGGAAAAGTAAGGTACAGGGAGGATAAATGACTTGTCCAAGGTCAAAGAGCTGAGTATGTTGTGATCCGTGTTCTTAGCTTCAAGAATATCTTAGTGTTCTTAGCTACAGAACATACTGAGCTGTGCCCTCCAGGCCTCTTAGGACATTTTCTCTGCCATTAGGTAAGTGATATCTCTGATATTTAATGAATTTATAATTTCACCTGGATCTTGGATTGAGGTTAAAGGAACAATTCTAATATTGGGTTCACAGGCAGTGGCAGGTTGGTGGAGGGGATAACATGAGATAAAGGCTCTTCTTTATGTCCTCACATTAAGTCAGACCAGAGATTAGTCAGCTTCTTTGCCTACTCATTAGATCAGGGGTATAAATGAGTATAGCAGGTCTGATTAATCCACATTGCTAAGAACAATGTTATGGACTGAATTGCATCTGTGACTTTATTTGGTGGCAAGGACTTGAAGGAAGTAATTGAGGTTAGATGAGGTCACGTGAGGCTCAGCTCTGATAGAATTAGTGTCCTTATAAGAAGAGGGCTGGTCTTTCTCCTTCTCCTCTCTCTAGCTTCCTCTCCTCTGCCTTCCTTTCTATCCATCAGTTCACTGAGGAGTCCTGGGTTTTGTGGTATCAGAAAATCAGGAGAGATTTGAGTTCTTCATTCATGTGGTTTTTTATCTTTTCTGTTGCTCCTTGGGCTGCCAGAGGCTTCCATCACATGCAGATTCTCATCTTTGGCACTGCTGCCTGGAGTGGGACAGAGATACCTCTCTTAGCTTACAGGCTGTACAAAAACAGGCAGTAGGCTACGCTTGACTTTTGGGTCTTAGATTGCTGACCTCTGTTTTAGACTGTTGCTACCCAAAGTGTGGGTGCATGGAAAAGCAGTGTCGAGAGCACCTGGAAGCTTCTTAGAAATGCAGACCTATCCAATAGCTATTTGAATTTTAATAAGATCCTCAGGTGATCTGTAGGCATATTAAAGTTTGAGAAGTACTGGTTTAGAAATTCAGGGCTAGCTTCTCTTTTCTGGGTACTGGGAAGGGGAGAGCAGACGTTAATCCATTGTTATCTCAACATTGACCATCTGACCTGATGAATTGCTTGCCTTTTCCTGGATGGGGCAGCACTTAATAAATGTGAGTTACAGCCAGCTTCTCACTAGTCATGCTAATCCACAGATCATTAGCAGTTGACCTCAGAATGAATCACTTGATGTGTCTGGCAGATCTACTTTTCTGCTTCTGGTTTACTTCTTTCAATGTGAAAGTTCCTACTTGCTGAGTTGAGCACCAGCTGAGTATTAGGAAAGATGTGGCTTTGCAGCATTCTTGGAAACAAGGTCAAAACAGCTTGGAGGGGGCTGGGGTTGTGGCTCAGCGATAGAGCACTTACCTCACACATGTGAGGCACTGGGTTCAATCCTTAGCACCACATAAAAATAAATAAACAAACTAAAGGTTAAAAAAATCTATTAAAAAAGCAGCTTGGATTTAAAGTTTAGATGTGGCCAACTCCTACAGCATATGGAAATTCAACAATAAAATACATAGATCACTTCCATGGAAAACCTCAGCAAAACTGACATGTTTTTTTTAGAATTGTGCATGGTTTTAGGTAACATGTTAATTCTTGTTTTATAGTTTGTCTTATTGTGTTTTTCCTGAGCTAACTATAAAATGAGTTTGTATTCTATGAACATGCATCTGAGAGTGTAGGGAACTGACAGACATGGGCAGAGGTTGGAGGGATGTTTCCCTGAGATTAAAATTTTCCTTTAGATAATCTGTGAGGTGGTGTGTGACAGCCTCGTGAGATAAGACTGTATAGATCATTAAGATGTGAGTTTTACTTTCTTGTGCTCTTTACAGTAACACTTTCTCCCAGGATTTCTTGGTAAATTGGAGACTAACTCTCTCACCACTAATTATCAGTGATTCCTGCTTAGCATTGTGAGGAACCCAGTATTGGGGAAGCAGAACACAGACTCCTGCTTTTCTCTTCTTTCCAAGGCTTGGTCGTTACAGTTTGATTTACATTAATGCATGAGTGTCACCACCCAACTGGAAATGCAAGTCTTCTGTATGTGTTTTGATTACCTTGTCAGAGGCCAGGCAAGGAGGGGGTTGAACAGCAGTACTGCTCCTGTACTCTATTATTTCTGCTTCCAATACTTGTCATATCTGTCAGTTTCAGGAACATTCATATCTATGGAGCCATTATTTTTAGTGCTTTAATTATTTTGGATGTCTAAGGACACAATTAATGTATTACGTTGGTCACATCGATGGGCTGCAAAACCAGTAGGTATCCCTGCAGGGAATTTGAGCTTACAGAGTGGGCTCTCAAAGCAGTTGGGCATGGCAGGTTAAATGGGTAAATTCCCTGGGCTCTGAAGTCAGTCTCTGGAGCAAATCCCTAAATGTTTGCTTTGGCCTTCAGCAGTGCTTTGAAATTTTCTCATCATCTCCTGTTCCTCATAGTCTTTTTAGTCTATCATCCAACTCAACTCTCAATTTGATCTTCCTTGATTGTATCCTGTTTTTGAATCTCATCTTCCAGATAGATAGGAGTAACAATGATAGCAACTTTTTGGGGGTGTTCACTCTGTGGCAGGCACCTTACAAACCTTTTTCTTGGGGGGGTTACCGGAGATTGAACTCAGGGACACTCAGCTACTAAGCTACATCCCCAGCTCTATTTTGTATTTTATTTAGAGACAGGGTCTCACTGAGTTGCTTAGGGCCTCACTAAGTTGCTGAGGCTGGCTTTGAACTTGTGATCCTCCAGCCTCAGCCTCCAGAGCTGCTGGGATTACAGGCATGTGCCACTGTGCCTGGCACAAACCCTATTTCATTTATTCTCCTCACAAAGGTTTTACAAGGTAGGCATTATTGCTATCCCTATTTATAGACAAGGAAACTGAAGAATAGTAACTTGCCCAAGACCATACAACTATTATGTTCTAGAGCTGGGATTTTGGCCCTGACTTCAGTGTACATGGGATTTATTTATTTATTTCAGTGGATTTTACTTTTTACAAATTATCATTGACAAATTTATCATTTTTTGATAAAAATGCTATTTTTTGATAATTTATCAAATGATAATTTGACAAATTATCATTTTTTTTGCCAAATTATCATATATAATTATGAGGTACATAGTAATGGTATGTCATGTATGTATAGAGTGTGGAATGATGGAGTCAATTTAACATTTTCATCACCTTAAATACTTTTCTTTGATATTAAATACTTATTATCCATTCCTCCTGTCTAGCTGAACCTTTGTATCCTTTGATCAATAGCCACCATTCTGCTCTCTGCTTGTATGAGTTCCATTGTTGTAGATTCTACATATGAGTGAGAACATGCAGTTTTTGTCTTCCCACCAGAGCTTCTACCTTTAACTACTGTGTTATATTGCAGTCAACTCAAATAACAATAGCTAATATTTACTGAATGTGACTACCTTTTGGCCAAGCACTGAGCTAAGCCGTTCATGCATTAACTCACTCACTTAATCCTCTTAACGATTCTGTAAGGTAGGTTTTACTATTGCCCTGATTTTCAGAAAAAGAGATGTTAAATAACTTACCTGAGCCATACAATCAAATAATGATAGGCAGAAGTAACTTTTGGACACAGCAGTCTGGCCCCAGAGTCTACACTCAAACACTCTGTTATATTGCCTTCCAGATATTTGTGGGTGCAAGGCAGAGGGTGTCAAAGAGTGAAGTATGCCCCTTTGGGGAGACACTACTCACTTTTTATTGATTGTTACCATGTGGGAATTTGAACAGTATTCTCAGAGCCACCAATTAAAAAAAAAAAAAAAAGAAGATCCAAATTTGGATCTTTATAAAAAAAAATCTCCTTATTTTAAATATTGGCATCAAATTCCAATGTTGAAAAAAGCATTATGCCAGATTTAATATATTTGTTGTTAGGAAGCATTAAATTATAGATTAGGATATTTAATTCATACTTGTGGAATATTTATTGAACTTCTTATGAATACTGTTCTAATTCTAGATATTATTGTTCAATGTAAGCCTAGTGCTGTTAATAAGAAACTGACTCTCTCCCTGATTTCACTGGTGGTAAATAAGTTCACACGATGGTTTATGTATGCATTAGAGTTTAATTCCTCAGTGAAGTTATAAGACCACTGGAAGAAAAATGTAGACTTTCAGTTTAATATAGCAAGGGTACATATTACATTCTCTTATCTTTTTTCCAGTTGTAAATAATTTTTATGTAGAAATAAATATTCATTTATGTAAACTTTGCAATGAGTAAAGCATACAGACTTGCTATGCACACATGTGTATACACGTACATGTGCTTGCATATAATATATCTGTGAGCCACATCTGACCTGTGGCAGGCCAGTTTGCAACCTCTGTCTCAAGGGACATAGCTTTTATTTCTTTCTTCTTCCTGCAGTTCCTATCCCATTGCCAGGTTTGTAGCAGGCAATGACCAAACACATATTGACCTTGTGTGCTCTTGTTCTGGTCTCCAACCTGATGCTCTCTCTCAGGCCTCTTCTGTGAGACTTGCCATTTTTCAAAATTGACATCCAATTCTTCTCCTTCATAGGACATTTCCAAATCAGGTGGAAGATGCTTGCAACTGATCCTAGGCAGAAGCTATTTCCATACTAGCTCACAAAAAAGCAAGTGAGGATGGAAGAATGGGTCAGCCCAGGTGTTTTTGATTCTTATTGTACGTTTGAACCATCTAGGGATCTTTTAAAAATGCTGATTCTATAGCTCCAGGCTTAGATATTCTGATTTAAGTGGTCTGTAGTGGGACCCTGGGCATCAGTATTTTAAATAAAAAGCTCCCTAGGTATTGTAATCTGCAGCAGGATTGAAAACTGGCTCAGCTGATGAATATGTGTTTGTCAGAAGGTCCCAAATATCCACTTTGAGCCTTGATCAATTGCTTTCTCCTTCACTAAAATTAGAGACATTTGTACAGTAAGGAGTCAGACTGGAGTAATTGTATATTTATGGATTGTTTTCTTGTGAACCAGACTACTAGTGTTTCTAATTCTTTTGTGGTGGCTGAGTAAATCTACAAGAATGTGGGCTAACATGTGTATTTGATGTTGAGGAGGTCATGAGAGACAGTTTCTGAAATAGTTCCTAATGATTCCTACTTCCTTATACTCATATCCTTGTGTATTTTCTTTCCTTTTCTTTTATGTGGGAGGGACCACATGACCTCCTTCTAACAAATAGACTATAGCCACAATGATGGGATATCAATTTCATTATTAGGTTACAAAAGACATGATTTATATTTTACTGCTACTCTTTGCCTCTGGTTCTATTTGCTTGTTTGCTCTGATGAAATATAAAGTAAGTTGTCATATTGTCAGCTGACCTGTGAAGAGGTCCACATGGCAAGGAAATGAGAGCAGCTACTGGTCAACAACTGAGGGTCAAACCCTCAGCTCAACAGCCTTTGAGGAACTGTATCTCACTGATGGCCATGTGAATGATCCTGGAAGCAGATCTTTCCCTAGCTGAGCTTTGAGATGACTACAGCCAGGATAAACTCCTTAATTTCAGCCTTTAAGAGACTCTGAGCCGAAGGCCACACCTAAGCTTTGCCTGGATTTCTGACCCACAAAAAGAGTGAGATAATAAGGGTGTGTTATTTTAAAGTCATGAAAATTTGGGATGATTTATAACACAGTGATAATAACATACAAGGGGGCACCGATGGCTTCTGTTTACTGCAGTAGACTAGAGAAATGTCTCCCCAACTTTAGCATGCTCTGAATTACCTTGGGTAGCCTGATAAAATGCAGATTCCTAGGCTTTGTCCTTATATATTTTGATTCTGCACATCTGAGATGGAGCTCAGAAATATGCATTTGTTTATGTGTCCTATATTTTCTTGTTCTGATTTTAGTGTTCATTGAGATCCCTTTTTCAGAACCATCAGCTAGGAGGTGGAGTTAGCTGTTGTAAAGGCAGAGAAGATATTGGAAGACCAGTGATCATTAAGGGGTGTAGGTCCAGTGGAATGAGATTTTTGGAAGGCTTATGGATTCATTAGGTAATGTGTTAAAGGAGTAATGAAATTTAAGCTGAAAGAAGCCATGGAGATCAGAAGATTAGCCCAGTGGTGTTGTGCTAGATGGGTTGGAAGGGAGAGTCAGAGGCTATACTGGTATATGGCCTCTCCCAATTTCAATATTATTGAATATTATATTTAATAATATCAATATTATAATATAATAATTAATATTATTGAAATATTATTGAAATTTCAGAGAGGGAGGAAAGGCATGAGAGCCAATTTTAAAGTAAGTTTTGAAAGGATTGGATGACTGACTATATATACAGGAACTGAATAAGAGAGAGATTTTAAGCCCCAGTAATTGGACTGTGGTGCCAGTGGCAGAGCTGAGAAGTTGGGAGGAAAGCTGGTTTGATGGATATATCTCTGTCAGGATAATGTAGTGCCAAGTTACTTTCAATTAACTGAATTGATTAGCAAATATTGCAAATGGAGACAGAGTTCTAATCCAGACCATCAGTATCACCTGAGAACTTGTTAGATATGCTAATACTGCTAAGGTGTGTAGCCTGCCTTAACTTGCAGATCATTATGTCCAGGGGCTTTGGAATAGACCAACAGGGAGATTGGGAAGGAACTAACATAGTAGAAGTAGTGGTGACTCTCTCATGGAGTAAATGTCATCACTCTTTGGTGATGGGAGATTGGCCTCGGTATAGTCCTGCTTTCCCTTGCTCAGAGTCCAGCCTTAGGCTAAGACAACTTTCTGGCTGCCTATTGAACTGCAGGAAGAGAGCTACTCCCAGCTGGTACAACCTAAATAGACAACCTTGACAAAGATCAGCTATTCAGGGAAGGAAGCATAATGTTGGGGTTCCCTTGCTGGGAAAACCCCCTTATGCAGATGATGCTGGAGATCAAGTGGAGCAAATTACTTTCTTATTGTTCCACTGTACCTGTTTCCCATTTGTCTTTTGTCCTTACAAAGCTGGCCTGGTGAATGAGAGGAAGCTAAGATTAAGAAATGATCCATATCAGTATTCCTAACAGGTATGTTATGGACAGAAAAAAAATTTGATTCAAAACACGTGGCAGGTGAAAGCAAAGGCATAAGCTGCTGCCACCACCAGACAACTCAGTGGGTGAGGCTGGAGAAGCTGTCCCCCACAGGTCACTGAAACCATCATACTGCATTAGTCTTAAAGGAACTGCTTTCCTGAATGCTGTGGCCCTTTTACCATAGGACACCCAAGTGACCAGCCTTCACACTGCCTCAGAGGGCCAAAAATGTGACCACCACAGTGAAGAAAACTACCATTGAATGAAATATTCTGGACATCATTCTTTTTTTTTTTTTTTAATTGTGCTAGGGATTGAACCCAGGGGCACTCAACCACTGACCTACATCCCCAGCTCTTTTTTTAAAAAATTAAAAAAAAAATTTAGTTATAGTTGGAAACAATACCTTTATTTTATTTATTTATTTTTATGTGGTACTGAGGATCAAACCCAGTGCCACACACATGCTAGGAGAGTGCTCTACCGCTGAGCCACAACTCCAGCCCCCCTAGCCCTTTTTAAAAAATTTTATTTTTTATTTAGTGACAGAGTCTTTGTAAGTTGCTTAGTGCCCTAATAAATTGCTGAGGCTGGCTTTGAACCTGTGATCCTCCTACATTGGCCTCCTGAACTGCTGAGATTATAGGTTTGTGCCATCAAGCCCGGCTCTGGACATCAATTTTAAGTAGCCTCCTTTAAAAGATTGTCAGAACGAATCTCATTGTATCTCACCTTCCAATCCACTTCCAGTCCACTGCTCACCCTCCATACTATTATACTATTCATTTTACAATCAGACAAACCACTTTCTGCCAATTCCTTACTATGACCTTTACAAATACCTATATGTGATGGCCAATGTCCTTATATTTTATATCTTTATACCTCCTGCCATAACTGAAATCTTGGCCACTTCCTAAATATGTTGCCTGAAAATGAACTTGAGGTTCTCATTGTTCCTCTAAATCCCTTTAGAATCATTATTCTCTATCCTTCCTGTGAAAGCCCTACCTTCTACCCCTCTTTATTGCTGACATCTACCAACTTCTTGGTTACTTCTCATTTATTGAAGACATAGTTCATGGATTACCCTCTTCTGTTCAATTCCCCTCATCATTCTTGGGGTCCTCAACACCTTGTTGTCAAGAATGTCAGAGCCTTGGGATGGGGTTGTGGCTCAGAGGTAGAGTGCTTGCCTAGCATGCATGAGGCACTGGGTTCAATCCTCAGCACCACGTAAAAATAAAATAAAGACATTGTGTCCACTTAAAAACTAAAAAATAAATAATAAAAAAACCAGAATGTCAGAGTTTTACTTGCCTAGGTGGCTTTGTTTGAAAAAAAATTTTGCTTTTGGAAACTTAAAGATGAGTGGTCTGAGAATGGAGGATTTTGAGGACAGGAGGGGAGAAGAGTAGTCCAACTATGGGGTGCACTGGATTCCTTAAATCTGGGCACAGGACAGAGAGGGAGGAAGGGTCCTGAAATCTGTGCCCTAATTCATCTTCCCACTAACAGCCTGAAGGACTTGTAGACATTATCCCAGGGAGAGCTTTTCTCTGGTCATCATTCTTGGTGATTTCTACATTGACATGGCTGACTTATCTTTCATCATAGCTTTTCACTTCCTTGACTCTTTTGTTTCACTCATCTTTTTCTTCCACCTCAACTACTCATGTACTTGGGTCATGAACTAGACCTTTTTCTCATCAGAAACTGCATTATTTTGGAAATCTTAATCCTCCACTGCTGCAGTTCTTCAACTTTATGAGGTGAGATTTGATCCATTTAATCTCACAACATTTTCTCTCTTCATTAGCTCAACATTGTATCCACATGTTTTCTTTCCCAGCTTGGAGTCTATAATATTGTTCTAGTTGTTTTCCCTTCCTTTCTATCACATATATTGAGCTATCACATCCTGAACCTTAGTTTTTCTTTCAAAGTATTTTTAGTTGTATATGGATACAATACCTTTATTTTATTTATTTTTTAATGTAATGCTAAGGATTGAACCCATTGCCTCACACATGCAAGGCAAGCACTCTATCCTGGTTTTTCTATCCTTCTTTCCTCTCACCTTCTTTTCCTTGTAGCTGAGACTTTTTTACAACTTGGCTGTCTTCACTCATACTAACTTCATGTGGACACATGACATGGCCTATTTCTTCTGTTATCCTTCCTTAGTGAAGATTTTTGGAAGATAATTCTGAGATGACTTCTTCTTCCTCATCTTTCCTCAGATCTCTATCTCCCATCCCCTCTTCTTCCACTTGTTCACTGATGATGTTACCTCGAATGGTCCTGAGTAAATAGAATACAGAAAATGGGAGCTTTATATTTTTTCTGTCACTAAATCTGTTCCAACTATACCAGTGTCTTTTCCCATTTACATTGGAGAATGTGTCCATCTTGGTAGGAGAATGTGCTCATCTTGATAGAAGAATGTGCTATTATTAGAGGCCAATCCCATCTAGAGTCTCTCCAGTCTTGCTTCCACAGGGACTTGGGATTATTCAGTTATTTCATCTCTATCCTGCATTATCAAGATCTCTCTCTCTCTCTTTCTCTCTCTTCTGAATCTTTTACATAAATAATTAATCATGTTTTAAGACTTCTATTCAAAAAGTAAAACAAAATAATGACTTCCTCTTCCTTGCTTTAACATCCTCTTGTAACTATCAGATTTCTGGATTCTACTCCACAGTTAGCCTTGAAAATGTCAACCTTTTAGAAAACATTCTCTTCCTCACATCTTATTTCCCTTTGAGCCCTCTCTCATCTGGTTTCAGTTCCAAATCAACTGTATGTTGCCTCTGTGGAGGTTTGAGACTTGAGACGATAGCTTCAGAGACTGTAGCTACAGAGTCTATTTTGTGAAATGCACAAGGAAACAGAAGCTCAGATAGGTAAAGTGGTTTGGCTAAGAATGAATACCTAGTAAATAGCTAAGTTAGTATTGAATCCAAGTGCATCCAATTCTAGGAGCCTGTGCATCAGCTTTCTTGTCATTAATCATATCTCTTCTGTGCTTTGCATACCTGTTGTAGGGATTATTATATCAAATTGTAATTTTTTATTGGCACATTCCTTCCCTCCACTGGATTATTATATGAAGGACAAGAACAAAACCTAAAACAAATAGTAGGTGTTCGATAAATGCTTGTTGAGTGAATGAGGGGAACGCTGTTATCTGAGCTCATTTGTTCTTTTTTTTTCCAGCAGTAATGGATCACTGCTGATCACCACCTTCCCTTTAATATAATCATAGAATCATGCAATTTTAGAGCTGTAAAGGGACCTTAGAGATAGGAAATTAAGATCTGCAGAGGTTAAGTAACATGCCCAAGGTCACTTCACTAGTTAGTTGCAGTCCAGCGCTCTTCCCATGCCATCTCCAATAGGTGTTAATGCTCCCTTCCTCCACATTCTCTTCTTTAACCTAAATAACTCCAATGCCAAACAGCATGTAGATGGCAGAAAGTCAGTAGAAGGACATATTGTGAATGTGGTGGGCAGCCAATGCAGTGTATTTAGTATTAATGAACACTTTCCTCCTGGTTCAAGCAGGCTAGCTACTTTGGTTCCAGTTTAAAATGTCCTTTTTCCTGAACTCCTGTCTTATGTTTCTCTTAGTGCCTTGGTTATTTTAATGAGATTTTCTTATCTCCTACTTATACAACCAGACCTACTTTCTAGTGTTTTGTTGTTGCATTTGTTAAAAAATAACTAAAATTCCCAAGTCTTGTTCCGTTTTCATTTTTTAATATTCATACATTTAGAGTCATGCAGTACAATTTTAAATGCAATCTTGTTGCTTGCTAATGTAGTGCTAGAGTGCTTAGTTTTTCTATGAAAAAGAATCAGCTAACTGGAACCCTCAACTAACAAGGATCCAGAGCTTGAAGTTGTGGAAGTAGGACACAGATAGTATCACTATCTCTGAAATCAGAGATAGTGAGATTCAAATCCTGACTTTACCACTAATTAACTGCAAGATCTTAAGCATATTGCTTAACCTCCATGTACATGTTTTCTCATCTTTAAAGGGAGAATAATAATAGTGGGTTTATTTCAGAAAGCAGATGTAAAGATGAAGTAATACATATATTGAGGTTTAAAATTCCCATCCAGATACATACTGGTTATATAGAACAATCTCCATAAAGTCATTTAACTTTGTTGAGCCTCACTTTCCTTCTTTGTTAAATGAATGTTGTTATCAGTAGGCAAACAGAACACCTCAAAATTTAGTGGCTCTATGCAACAACCATTTATTTGCTTATGAGTCTATGGGTTGGTTATTTGGGTGAACTTAATTGGAACTCTGCATCATGTGTGTCATCTGGGTTTACCATCTGTGTAGGTCAAGAGATAATCTGTGTTGCTGGGCGTGGTGGCACACACCTGTAATCCCAGCAGTTTGGGAGGCTGAGATAGGAGGATCGAAAGTTCGAGGCTAGCCTCAGCAAATTAGTTAGGCCCTAAGTAACTTAGTGAGACCGTGTCTCAAAATAAAAAATAAAAATAAATATAAAAAGGGTTGGGGAATGAGGCTCAGTAGTTAAGCCCCCTTGGGTTTATTCCCCAGTATATAAAAAAAAAGGTAGTCTGTGGCCTCACTGATTATTTGGTGGTTTTCTGTTTTTTTTTTTTTTTTTGGCAGGGATGATGGAAGTTAATGTGCCAAGTGTCACAGTGGGCTCATTCGCTTGGTGGCATTGTAGGGTTACTAAAAGCATCGAGAGAGTTCAAGACCCAATGTACCAACACTTTTCATTTCTGTGTTTGCTCATATTTGCTATTAAAAGCAAGTAATAAGCCAAGATCTGGTAGGTGTGGGAAGGAATTACTAAAGGACATAAATACAAGGAAGGTAAGTATTGCAGCCATTTTTTCCAGATAGCTTATCACAAACTTAATAATACATTTTTTTTCCAGGATCATTGTGAAAATTGGAGATAAGGCATATCTAAGCACTGAGTGCAGTGACTGGGATAGTAGGTGCTCAGTAAGCAATAGCTAAACAATATTATAGTTTACCTGATATACAATAGATGCTTAGTTGAGCAAAGATCTCTTCTCTAACCATTCTTTCTGTTCTCCTCTCCCTTCTTCATTACTTGGCTAATAGGAGAAAACTGTGACCCAAAAAATAAGTAAAAAACCAAAAAACAAAACAAATTAAAAACACAAACAAGAATAACAACAAAAAGGTCAACAAACCAACACTGGTGATTTTGTAAATTTTTTTTTTTTTTAAGAGAGAGAGAGAGAATTTTAATATTTATTTATTTTTTTAGTTTTTGGCGGACACAACATCTTTGTTTGTATGTGGTGCTGAGGATTGAACCCGGGCCGCACGCATGCCAGGCGAGCGCGCTACCGCTTGAGCCACATCTCCAGCCCAATTTTGTAAATTTTTTAAAAATTTATTTATTTATTTTAATTAGGTATATATATGACAGCAGAATGCATTTGATTCATTGTACACAATTGCAGCACAACTTTTCATTACTTTGATTGTATATGATGTAGCATCACACCAAGTGTGCAGTCATACATGTACCTAGGGTAATAATATCCATCTCATTCCACCATCTTTCCTGTCCCCATAGTAATTTTTAAAAAATATTTATTTTTTAGTTGTAGTTGGACACAATACTTTTATTTTATTTACTTATTTTTATGTGGTGCTAAGGATTGAACTCAGGGCCTTGCATGTGCTAGGCAAGTGCTCTACCATTGAGCTACAGCCCCAGCCCCATAGTAATTTTTATTTTATAAATTAAGCAAACTTCCAGAATAAAACAACAATAAAAATGATCCCCAGATGAAAACTAACAGAGGACATTAAAAATAAACATACTTTATTATTTTACAGTTTCTTCATTCCTTTCCATAGGGTTTCATGACCCTAAGGTCATATAGGATGCTGGGTCTTCAAAGAAAAATTTCATTAAGGTGATTAAGGCAGTGAATAGGACACAGATATTTGAAAAACAATTGCCACACCTAAGAGTTTAACCAAAACGGATTGGAGGTTAATTCTGTTTTCCAAAAAATTCTATCAAAATCCTTGAATCTTTGAGTTGGAAGGAACTTCAGAGGCCTTTGAATTTCAGACCCTTTGTTCCTGTTCAGTAATGGTTCTCAAATGTTTGATCTCAGAGCTACTGATACTCTTAAAATGTATTGAGGACCCTAAAATATTTTTGTTTCTGTGATTTATATCTATTAGTATTCACCAACTGAAAATCATAACCTTAGGGGGTAAAAAACAACAAGATATATACATTTCATTATCAGAATATTGGCTCATCATATGAAATAGCTTCCAGAAAACTTCACTGTATATTTTGAGAATTAAAAAAAAATAATGTTTTAGTATTGTAAAGCAAGTTTTGACCTCATTAAACACCTGAAAGAATTTGGGGTCTTTCATTTTTTTTTTTTGTACCAGGGATTCAATCACTGAGCCACATCCCCAGCCCTTTTTAATATTTTATTTAGAGATAGGTTCTCAGTAAGGTGCTTAGGCCTTCTGAGGCTGGCTTTGAACTTGTGATCCTCCTGCCTCAGCCTCCGGAGCAGCTGGCATTACAGGTGTGTACCATCACTCCTGGCTTTCAAGGGTCTTTGAACAACACTTTTCAAGTAGCTGCTATATAATCTCCCTGTCAGGAAGGTGTTGTCCTGGTGAAACATTTGAGGATGGTATGGTATAGTAAAAGGCTCTACAATGTGACATTAACTTCCTTATCTATAAAATGAGGATGAAAATAATCAAATCTATAGTTGTGAAGAATAAACAAAATGAGTTCATATGTCTAAGTTATGTTAAGGGCCTTATACAAGAGGTGGCATAGAGCAGGCTCCCAATAAACTTTGGTTCTTCTATCACTGAAATAAAGGCCTAGTAGTCCTTTGCTTCATGAGTCAGCTTATTTTGGCTCTATTTTTCAGAAGTTTCCTCCTCCTGCCTCTCTGTAACTTGTTCCCCTTAAGTTTAGTACTTATTTTTCTCACAGAATAAGGCAACAGCCTTTAGATTATAGATATAAACAGTTGTGACAGTTTTAGGTTTTCTTTCTTATAAATTATATTGTGGTTTCTAGATAATTTGGATCAGTTTTTTTTTTTTCTGGATGCAATTGTTCATTTGCCTAATATTTATTGAGTATCTATGTGCCATGCATCTGTAATGGGGGTGGGGGGACAGACCAAACCTCTATTCTCTTATAGCTTATATTCTATATAGAGGAGTCAGAACAAAAGCAAACCCAAATATGAATAGATGTGATACAAAGGGGAATGAAAGGAAGGGGGGATAAAAAACAGTAGAATGAATTGGGCATAACTTTCCTATGTTCATATATGAATACATGGCCAGTGAAACTCCACATCATGTACAACCACAAGGATGAGATCCTAATTAGAATACATTATATTCCATGTATGCATAATATGTCAAAACACACTCTATTGTCATGTATATGTAAAAAGAACAAATTAAAAAAAGAATAGATGTGATAGGACCTACAATGGAAATTGAAGCCAGGTAAAGAAACATGGTGATGGGAGGTGGTGCAATTTGAGGTAGGGTGATCATATAACTCATATAACTGCTTCTCTAAAGAAGTGACATTTGAATGAAGACCTGAATAGGTAAAACTGAGGGAAAAGTCAGTACAAGTTTTGAATTTTATCCTAATCGTGATTGGAATCCATTGGAAGATTTAGGTAGGGTAATGAAGTGCTGTGAATTATGTTTTGAAATTATCACTTTTGCAATTTCGTGGAGAATAAGGGACAAGAATAGAAGTGGGGAGAACAGTTGAACAGTTCTTGAAATAGTCCAGGCAAGAGCTGATGGTGCCTTGGAGGTGGTGAGAAGTTAGATTGGGATAGAAGACCGAGCCAACAGGATTTACAGATGGATTAAAGTGTTGTGTGAGGAAGGAGGAAAAATTGGGGATGATACCTTAGGGTTTGGGCCTGAACACTTGGATGGGAATTGATGCCATAAACTAAAATGGGGAAGTCTGGGTCAAAAACAGGGTGAGGGACAGAATTCAAAGTTCTGTTTGTATGTTAAATTTAAGGTTGTTATTTGACATATATATATATATATATATATATATATATATATATATATATATATATATATATATATATATGCATATACAGTGAAAGATCTGGAACACAGTGGAGAACCAGTACTAAAGATTGCCATTTAGGAGTCTTAACTACTTTAAAATTGAAGAATTGAGCCCTGGAGCCCTTCACTGATTAGAAATAAAAGATGAGAAAGAACCAGAAAAGGACACTGAGAAAAAGTGACTAAAAGGAGGAAAAAATAAAATAAGGAGACTGCATGGTCATAGATACCAAGATAGTTTTCAAAATGAAGGAATAATTAATCTATGTGTCACTGAGAACTTCAACAAAAGTCAACCTTTGGATTTGGCTTGATGATGGTGTTTGACAACCTTGATAACATTGCTGTCAGTAGCACAGAGATAAAACTGTGTTTGAGATGGGATAAGGAGAGAATGAGAGAAGACTTGGAGAGATCTGTAGACATTTATTTTGAAATGGAGAGAAGAAGTTGTGAGGAAACTGCAGGAGGTTTTGTGGTCAAAGAAATTTTTTGTTTGAGAGATTTTCTCTCCTATTTATATGCTGATGGGAATGATCCATCAGCATGTTGATGGCAGGAGAGATTTGTGACACGAGAGAGAGGTTAACTACTGGAGAAAAATGCTTGACTGGCTGAGAATGGAAGGGATCCTGTGCATAAGTGGAAAGACTGGTCTTAGATGAGAATGTGGAAAGTTCCTCCATAGTAACAGGAGAAAAGGCAGGGTATATGGGTATTGTTGCAGGAGAGATAAACTTACTGTTTTGAAGATGAGGAAGATTGAGGATTTTCAGGCATTGCTGAATTCTCACTTGAGATTTTTGGTCAAATATTTAAAGTGAGAAGTGAGACCATTCTACTGTGTAGGTAGAGTTATTGTTCTGTTTTGTTTTGGTACTAGGGATTGAACCCAGGGGTGCCTAACTACTGAGCCACCCCCCAGCACTTTTTAGAGAACAAGTTCTCACTAAATTGCTTAAGCCCTCTCTAGGTTGCTGAGGCTGGCCTTGAACTTGCGATCCTCAATCCTCGATCCTCCTGTCTCAGCCTCCCAAGTTGCTGGGATTACAGGTGGGTGCCACCACACCAGGTAAGTTATTATTTTATTATTAGTTCATTTTAGTCATGCATAATATTAGGGATCATTTGTACAAGCATGGAATATAATTTACTCTAATCCAGTCCATAGTACTTACCCTTTCCCTTCCCTGGTACCTCCTCCTTTTCCTTTACTTGACTGATCTTTCTTCTATTTATTTATAGTTTTTAAAAATTAGATTAGTGAGGTTCACTGTGGTATATTCATATGTGTAAATACAGATTTTGGTCAGATTCATTGCATTGTTCTTCCCTTTTTCCTGTTCTCCCCCTCTCTCCTTCAATCCCCTTCTTCAACACCACTGATGTCACTTCTATTTTCATGGAATCCTCCCTTTTTTCTTTCTTTTTTTAGAGTTATTAGAGTTATTCTGAACTAGGGTTAAGTATGATGGAGGAAGAAAGGTGCAAGGGCACTTCCCCTACTTGGAGACTTATACAAGGCAGTCGACATAATGATGGATTATGGAATTTAACCTGGGTAGTGTGAAAGTGAAGACAGGAAAGAACAGATGGATGATGAAGGCAGTAGCTTCCATGGATTGTACGTAGGTTGAAATTATGTGGGAGAGATGGAGGCTTGAAATTGTGGTGGTGATGTACTTATTGGTAATGACAACATCTAGAGTATGAACATGGGAGTGTGTGACTGAGCTAGGATGTAGGAAACACAAAGTTTTCAGATATGACTTCAAGGGATGTGGGTTCAAGGGATTGACTATGCCTCCAAGTGGATATTGAAGTCACAGAAGATGTGGTAGGAGAAAATGGTGGTGAGTCATGTGCTAATATTTCTAATGAATGAATGGGGGGAATGATTGCGAGGTTAGATTGGTGAAAGACAACCATAAGGAGGGTTGGCTATTGGTATAGTCCAATGTTATTCACTTTAAGCTGGATATATAGTATGACTCAGAAGAAGGCATAATATTGGTCATCTGGGGGTTTTGATGAAAGAGGAGTTGAAATGGTCTGGAAGTAGCCAAGAGCTGGAAGAAGAACACTCCTCTACCTCCAGGTATAGTAAGTGATATGAAGGTTGTGCTAAAGAAAGGATCCATGATCTGAGAGTGCCACATGGAAGCCTGGGACCTCAGAAAAGTCAGGGGTCCTTTAGAAAAAGAAACTTGAAGAAAATATTGAGGCAGTTGAGGAATTTGATAATGATGGACTTTGAGTTTCAGAGGGCATGGCAGGAGTGTTGAGGGGTCCACTGATAGATTGTTGAATCAGATTAGGGAATATATGGAACGGGATTAGTGTTGTTGGGCTCTTAGGAGGGGGTGAATATTCACAGCTAATCAGAACCTCTTTCTGGGGGTGATCTGAAAGATGGTAATGATGAAGGTGGCAGAGGGCAGGATACAGAAGAGCTTATATCAGGAATGCTTGATACTTCTCAGCTTCTTTTAAAATTTTCTCTGATTCATTTGAAGACGGGACAAGGGATTTATTAGGAGTTTTCACCAACGACAGTACCTTGGGTAAAACTTATGTTCTCCAAATCTCCATTAGTCATTACCAAATTCACTTCTGCTAAATTCATGATATAAGTGAAACACATGTGCTTGTTATGTAAATGCAGTTTCTGGATAAGTCCCATAGCTGCCTCAATCACTTCCCGACTAGATTGCTTTACTGAGGGTGCACTCTTTTACCATTTATTATGAAAATATTCAAACATACAGAAAAAGAGATTTCGTGTAATGAGCTCTCGTATACACCATCACTTAGATTTAACAGTTGTTAACATTTTGCCATACTTTCTTCATCTATTTTTTTCTCTTGCTGAAATATCTTCAAGGAAATTACAGACATTATGACATCTTATTCCTAAATACCTCACTAACCTAAGCCTTTTCTGTGTAGAAATTCTGAAACTGCCACTGTCTTACAAAATGCAGTGCCGACAGCTAGAGAAGAGTGTTCCAGATGTGGACTGGCCAGCCAAGTGTACAGAAAGAATGTCTAGACCCTACTTTTGTTAATGCAGATTACAATCTCTAAAATTATTCATTTTAGAGGCCAGAGCACACTATTGACTCAAGCACATTTGTGGTCAGCTAAAGTCCCTAAGTTCTTTGCACATGAACTGCCACTGTCAAGTCAGGCTTCCCCCATCTTGTATTTGTGTAATTGAATTTTTGTTGGTTTTAGCCTATTGAAAATATTTTGAATTGGTATTCAGCCCTCCAGTGAATTAGTTAATCCCTTTTTGCTTTGGTTCATCAGCAAAGTTGATAAGTAAACCTTTTATATATTCATGCAAGTATAGAGCAGCTACTTTCTAAAATTGAAGCTTATGCCGCCTCAAAATGTGGAGACTGCAGTAAGATCATCTCAAGCATTAAGCATGGACTTTTTATAGGAAAAAATGAGTGTTTCTGACTAATGATTGAAATCCATCCTTCTTGACTAGTCAGACCTTGTGGCTTAACATACTGATATCTGAATACAGTTTTCCAAGACACTCTAAATCATTCCAGAATGACTTTTAATATAAGCAGTTACCAAATAGTTTCTCAGTACAGCCTTGAAAACACCCATATTGTTCAAGACAGTTAAATGTAGGGCTTGGGTTGACTTTCTGAGGCCCCCATGGGTTTGCTTGAATAGTTTATCAATTGACTATTCTCACCATTACACAGGGATCATTTTTAAAACCCAAGTGTGATAGAGAGCTAAATGGATGCCCCCTTGCTGTGCTCATACTTAGGAAATGAGACTGTTCTAGGAGCATATAAACAAGTGATATTTTTCTAAATTTTTAAGTTGGATATATAATATGACTCAGAAGAAGGCATAATATTGGTCATATACGAAGCTCAGAATAGCAAATCAGTATCACAGAACTCCAGACTCTCCAATGTGGTTCTTAATTTTTAGGTTATTTCAGAACAAGAGCTCTCTGACACACAGCATAGAAATTAAGACCATGGTATTGGATCTTGATTGTCTAGGTGTAAAGCCTGTTATTGATTATTGGTTTTGGGATACTTACTAACTTCAGTGGTGAGCATTTTGTTCATCTGTTAATGATGAGGATAGTATTAGCACTATTGCCCAGTATTAATTTAAACAACATGCCAAGCATTTAGTAAGTGTTAGCTACTATTATTTATCATGGTTTTGATAGTTCTTCTTGGGGCCCAAGGTATTCTTAATCTACTCTATACTAATTACCCCTCTAATGCCTCCAGAGACCTAATAAGGATGGTCTAAAGGTACATAAACAGTGCTTGCAGACCTTCTACTTTGAGTAAGTCAAGGTAATTCTGGCCTATTGGTTTCTCGTTCTAAATCTTTTGATTAGTTTTTTTTTAAATTTTTTATTGTTGGTTGTTCAAAACATTACAGATTTCTTGACATATCATATTCCACACTTTGATTCAAGTGGGTTATGAACTCCCACCTTCACCCCATACACAGATTGCAGAATCACATCAGTTACACATCCATTGATTTACATATTGCCATACTAGTGTCTGTTGTGCTCCGCTGCCTTTCCCATCCTCCCCCCTCCCCCCTCCCCACCTCTCCCCTCCCCTCCCCTCCTCTCTCTCTACCCCCTCCACTGTATAACCCTGAGGGTCTCCTTCCATTTCCATGCAATTTCCCTTCTCTCTCCCTTTCCCTCCCACCTCTCATCCCTGTTAAATGTTAATCTTCTTCTCCTGCTCTTTGTCCCTACTCTGATCTTAGTTACTCTCCTTATATCAAAGAAGACATTTGGCATTTGTTTTTTAGGGATTGGCTAGCTTCACTTAGCATAATCTGCTCTAATGCCATCCATTTCCCTGCAAATTCTATGATTTTGTCATTTTTTAATGCAGAGTAATACTCCATTGTGTATAAATGCCACATTTTTTTTTATCCATTCGTCTATTGAAGGGCATCTAGGTTGGTTCCACAGCCTTGCTATTGTGAATTGTGCTGCTATGAACATCGATGTAGCAGTGTCCCTGTAGCATGCTCTTTTTAGGTCTTTAGGGAATAGACCAAGAAGGGGAATAGCTGGGTCAAATGGTGGCTCCATTCCCAGCTTTCCAAGAAATCTCCATACTGCTTTCCAAATTGGCTGCACCAATCTGCAGTCCCACCAGCAATGTACAAGTGTACCCTTTTCCCCACATCCTCGCCAGCACTTGTTGTTGTTTGACTTCATAATGGCTGCCAATCTTACTGGAGTGAGATGGTATCTTAGGGTGGTTTTGATTTGCATTTCTCTGACTGCTAGAGATGGTGAGCATTTTTTCATGTACTTGTTGATTGACTGTATGTCCTCCTCTGAGAAGTGTCTGTTCAGGTCCTTGGCCCATTTATTGATTGGGTTGTTTGTTCTCTTATTGTCTAATTTTTTGAGTTCTTTGTATACTCTGGATATTAGGGCTCTATCTGAAGTGTGAGGAGTAAAGATTTGTTCCCAGGGTGTAGGCTCCCTATTTACCTCTCTTATTGTTTCTTTTGCTGAGAAAAAACTTTTTAGTTTGAGTAAGTCCCATTTGTTGATTCTAGTTATTAACTTTTGTGCTATGGGTGTCCTATTGAGGAATTTGGAGCCCGACCCCACCGAATGTAGATCGTAGCCAACTTTTTCTTCTATCAGACGGCGTGTCTCTGATTTGATATCAAGCTCCTTGATCCATTTTGAATTCACTTTTGTGCATGGCGAGAGAAAGGGATTCAGTTTCATTTTGTTGCATATGGATTTCCAGTTTTCCCAGCACCATTTGTTGAAGATGCTATCCTTCCTCCATTTCATGCTTTTAGCCCCTTTATCAAATATAAGATAGTTGTAGTTTTGTGGATTGGTTTCTGTGTCCTCTATTCTGTACCATTGGTCCACCCGCCTGTTTTGGTACCAGTACCATGCTGTTTTTGTTACTATTGCTCTGTAGTATAGTTTGAAGTCTGGTATCGCTATACCGCCTGATTCACACTTCCTGCTTAGCATTGTTTTTGCTATTCTGGGTCTTTTATTTTTCCATATGAATTTCATGATTGCTTTCTCTATTTCTACAAGAAATGCCGTTGGGATTTTGATTGGCATTGCATTAAACCTATAGAGAACTTTTGGTAATATCGCCATTTTGATGATGTTAGTTCTGCCTATCCATGAACAGGGTATATTTTTCCATCTTCTAAGATCTTCTTCTATTTCTCTCTTTAGGGTTCTGTAGTTTTCATTGTATAAGTCTTTCACCTCTTTTGTTAGGTTGATTCCCAAGTATTTTATTTTTTTTGAAGATATTGTGAATGGAGTGGTTGTCCTCATTTCCATTTCAGAGGATTTGTCGCTGATATACAGGAATGCCTTTGATTTATGCATGTTGATTTTATATCCTGCCACTTTGCTGAATTCATTTATTAGCTCTAATAGTTTCTTTGTAGAGTCTTTTGGGTCTGCTAGGTATAGAATCATATCATCTACAAATAGTGATAATTTAAGTTCTTCTTTTCCTATTTTTATGCCTTTAATTTCTTTCGTCTGTCTAATTGCTCTGGCCAGTGTTTCGAGAACTATGTTGAACAGAAGTGGTGAGAGAGGGCATCCCTGTCTTGTTCCAGATTTTAGAGGGAATGCCTTCAGTTTTTCTCCATTCAGAATGATGCTTTTGATTAGTTTTTACAATGGTTGATAACAACATCAACATTCCAGTGGAAGAAATTTAGGAAACACTGTTTTTCTTATATGAATCTACAGATGCAATGCTTTCAGTGTTTTGCTATTCACCTAGGCAGCAGTAGTGATCTCCCTTATATGTTGACTTAAATGTTAAGAAAACATTTTTTTTTTTTTGCTTTTCAGTATTTATATTAGAAAGAATTATAAAGCATAAGCACACTTGAATTTTCATAATTAAAACTTCAAATTCATCACTAAAACATTTTTGTTTTTAATTGGTACACATTAATTATATAGAATGGTGGATTTCATTGTGGTATACTAATGTATATATAAAAACATAATTTGGTAAGTTTCACTCTCCAATATCTTCCCCCCTCCTCCCATTCCCCAGCCCCTTCCTCTACCCTATAAGTCTCCCTTCTGATTTCATAATGTTCTCCCCATCTTTTTTTCCCCTTTTAAACTTTCATATATGAGAGAAATATACTTTTCTCTGTGGGTCTGGTTTATTACATTTAACATAATGCTTTCCATTTCCAACCATTTTCTTGCAAATGACATAATAATTTTGATCTTTATGAATGAATAAAACTCCATTGTATATGCACATATGCATATACATATATGTGTAGACATACATATGTCACATTTTCTTCATCCATTTATGTGTTGATAGATACCTAGGCTTATTCCATGACTTGGATATTGTAAATTGTGCTGCAACAAACATGGGTATGCATGTATTTCTAAATATTGCTGACTTTAGTTCTTTTGGATAACTACCAAGAAGTGAAATAGCTGGATCATATGGTAGATCTATTTTTAGCTTCCTTTTTTATTTGATACTTCATCTTTTTTTAAAAAAAAATTTAGCTTCTTGAAGAACTTCCATATTGATTTCCATTATGGCTGTGCTAATTTAAATTCTCACCATCAATGTATAAGAGTTCCTTTCTCACATATCCTCAGAAACATGTATTATTATTTGTATTCTTGATGCTTGCCATTCTAGCTGAAGTGAAATGGAATCTCAGTAGAATTTTGATTTCTATTTCCCCAATGGCTAAAGATATTGAGCATTTTTTTCATATACTTGTTGTCCATCTGTACTTCTTCATTGTAGAAATGTCTGTTCAGTTCATTGTCTCATTTATTTGTTTTTGGTATTGAGTTTTTAAAATTAATTTTTAAATTTATTTTTTTAGTTATACACAACAGTAGAATCTATTTAAAAATTCTTTTTGTGTTCTGGCTAATAGTCTTCTGTCAAAAGAGTTGCTGGCAAAGATTTCTCACCCATTCTATTGGGTGTCTCTTTGCTGTTAATTGTTTCCTTTGTACAGAAGCTTTTATTTATTTTATTCATTGTAATTAGTCATACATGACAATAGAAGGTGTATAGAAGGTTTTAAATCTGATGACATTCCATCAATATTTTTTTCTCTTATTTCCCGAGCTTCAGTGATCTTATTCAGGAAATTGCTGTCTGTACCTTCATATTCAAGTGTTTTCCTTATTTTTTATTGGAACAGTTGCAGAGTTTCTGGTCTCAAACCTAGGTATTTGCTCCATTTTGAGCTACTTTTGTTTAAGGTGAGAGATAGGGATATTGTTCATTCTTCTACATATGGATATCTAGTTTTCCCAGCACCATTTGTTAAAAAGGTTATCTTTTCTCCAATACATGCTTGTGGCATCTTTGTCAATAATTAGATGACTTCCACTGTATGGGTTTTTCTCTGTGACTTCTATTTTGTTTCATTGGTTTATGTGTATGTTTTTATGCCAGTACCATGAAGTTTTTTTTTGTTTTTGTTTTTTTTTTTTTTTGCTATAGTTCTGGGGTATGGGATAAATTGAAATTGGGTATTTTGATGCCTCCAGCATTGCTCATTTTGCTCAGAATTGCTTTGTATTCTGGGTCTTTTGTTCCTCCATATGAATTTTAGGGCTGTTTGTTCTAGTGCTATGATGAAAATTATTGGTATTTTGATGGGGATTGCATTGACTCTGTAGGTTGCTTTTAGAAATATAGCCATTTTGGCAATGTTAATTCTGCCAGTCCATAAACATGGGATGCCTTTCCCTCATCTAGTATCGACTTTACTTCAGTATCCTGTGATTTGTCCTTTAGAGTTCTTTCACCACCTTGGTTAGGTTTTACTCCTTTTATTTTTTGAATTTAATGTGAATGGAATTGTTTCCCTGATTTCCTTCTCAGCAGGTTCATTATTGGTTTATAGAAAAGCTATTGATTTTTGTATATTGACTTTATAACTTGTTGATTTGCTGTATTTGTTTATCAGCCCTGAAAGTCTTCTGGTGGGACTTTAGGGTCTTCAAGTATAGGATCATGTCATCAGGAAAAGAGATAATTTGGCTTTTTCATTTCCTATTTGCATCCCTTTAATTTCCTTCTCTTGCCTGATTGCTCTGGCTAGAGTTTCAAGAGCTATATTAAATAGCAGTGGCGAGAGTAGACATCTTTGTTTTGTTCCTGATTTTAGACAAAATGCTTTCATTTTTTTCCCTTTCAGTATGATACTGGCTTTGGGCTTGTCATATAGTCTCTATGGTGTTGAGGTAATTTCCTTCTATCCTTAGCTTTTTCATCATGAAGGGATGCAGAATTTTGTTGAAGGCCCTTTTGGTATCTATTGATGATAATGTGATGTTTGTTCTTAGTTCTATGTATGTCGTATATTCCATTGATTGATTTGTGTATGTCAAACCATCATTGTATTCCTGGGATGAAATAAACTTGATCATAATGTATGATCTTTTTAATGTGTAGTTGAATTGAATATATCAGTATTTTATTGAGGATTTTTGCATCCATTGTTATAAATGATATCGGTTTGTAGTTTTCTTTCCTTAAACTATGTTTTCAGTTTTGCTACCAAGGTAACTCAAGCTTCATAAAATGAATTTGGAAGCATTCTCTCCCTTTCAATTTTGTGGAATAATTTGAAGAATATTGGCACTACTTTTTTAAGGATCTAGTAAAATTCCGTTGTCAAACCATCAGGTTCTGGGGTTTTCTTTGTTCAGTTGCTGTTAATTAATGTTTCAGTTTTTTTTTTACTTGTATTTGGTCTATTTTGGCTTTTTGTATTCTTCTGGTTCAGTTTTCAGAGGTAGTGCCTGAAATTTGTCCATTTATTCTAGCTTTTCCAATTTATTGGAGTATAGATTTTCAATATAGTCCTTAATGATATGCTGGATTTCAGTTGTGTCTGTTGTAATGTCCACATTTTTATTTTTAATCTTATTAATTTGCATCTTCCCTATTTCTTTTGGCTAATTTGACTAAGAATTGGTTATTTTTTTTCCCGAGAAATGCCATTTGCTTCATTGACCCTTTGTATTGTTTTTTGTACATTCTATTTTGCTAATTTCAGCTATAATTATTTATTATTTCTTTCCTTCTACTAGTTTTAAGATTGGTTTGTTCTTGCTTTTCTAAAACTTTAAGATGCATCATTAGGTTGTTTATTTGAGATTTCTGTTTTTTAATGTAAGCACTCATATGAATGGCCCTTTGCACAAATCCCAGAGATTTTGGTATGCTGGGTTTCCATCTTTGTTTGATTCTAGGTATTTTGAAAATTTACCCCTTAATTTCTCCAATGATTCACTCATCATTCAAGGGTATTGTTCAATCTACATGTATTTGTATAGTTTCTGTAGTTTTTTGGTTTCTTTGTTTTCGATTTCTAATTTCATTCTGTTATTATGTGAATAAATGGAAGAGATTATTTTCATTTTTAATTTGCTAAGACTTGCTTTATAGCCTAACATACAGTCAATTTTGGAGAAAGTTCCATGAATGGCTGAAAATAAAATGTATTTAGTTGTCAGATAAAATGTTATGTAGACGTCTGTTAAGTTTAAATCTGATGTGCCTTTCTTTTCTGTCTGCATAACCTATAGTGAGAGAAGTGTATTGAAATCCCTCACTATTATTGTATTGGACTCTATTTGTCTCTTGATATCTAATAATGTTTGCTATTTTCCCTACTCCATCCCTGAAATCAACCAGTGCTTCCGTTATTAGAAAATGGTATTTGAAAATTATGACCTGTGTCTCATATGTGCTTGTTATAGTGTCACTGCTTTAGCTTATCTCAGTGGAAATATCTAGAAAATATATGCACGTACTAACTTATGCATATAAATATCTATATGTATTTCTGTATCTATTTGGATTACATGAAGGAAAAAACATCCCACAAGTTCATATTGATACCTACAACTCCAAGCCAGCACTACAAGCTTCATTGTGGAATTCTGCCTTTCCTATTTGTACCTTATTTTTTGGACACTAAGAAACCAGATACTTATTTATCTAGAAGTATGCTTACTTAATATTCAATCCTAGTATACAAATCAAGTAGATTTAGTTCCCCTAATTCAGACCTCTATGAGAAACATTTATGAACTCAAGTAAAATGTTTGCATACAGGCTTTTTTTTGGTCTTTTGCCTCAAAATATCCAGTCAAAAGCTTGTTTTTCAGTTGTTTAGGTCAGTTCCTTTCTTCCCTTCTTCAACATGGGACTCATCTGTAACACAGAAAGATTCATTTCTAAAATTTTTTAGTTTAACTCACTCCCAATTAAAAAATTTGTACCCATTAGTGCTGGGGTTGTGGTTCAGTGGTAGAGCACTAGCCTAGCACATGTGAGGCACTGGGTTCAATTCTCAGCACCACATAAAAACAAACAAACAAACAAATAAATAAAATAAAGGCATTGTGCCATCTACAACAACCAAAAAAAATTAAACTAAAAAATTTCCATACATTAAATATCTTTATGGTGTTTAATTGTATGGTTTTTTTTTTGGCAAATTCATTTAATATTGTATCCAATAGTACCATACAGAACAGTTCTGTCAACTCCAAAGTTGCTCATGCTGTCCCACTAGAGTCAGACTTCCTCCCTCCATCTTCCTTGACAATCACTGACCACTTTTCCAAAATTCATTTAAGATTCATTGTGTTTATTGGTAGTTTGTTCTTTTTAGAAATTGAGTAGTATATTGAAACCATAGTTGAGTAATAAGATTTACCATAGTTTTTTTTTTTTTTTTGAGAGAGAGAGAGAGAGAGAGAGAGAGAGAGAGAGAGAGAGAGAGAGAGAATTTTTTAATATTTATTTTTTAGTTTTTGGTGGACACAACATCTTTATTTTATTTTTATGTGGAGCTGAGGATGGAACCCAGGGCCCCACGCATGCCAGGCGAGCACGCTACTGATTGAGCCACATCCCTAGCCCCACCATAGATTTTTTAATCATTAACCTGTTGAAGGACATTTGGAGGGTTTTCACTTTTTGTCTATTATGAATAAAGCTGCTATAAACATTTATATACAGGTTTTTGTGTGGATCTAAGTTTTCATTTCTCTTAGGTAAACAACTAGAAGTGGAATAAGTAATTTTTATTTTATTTTTGGTACCAGGATTGAATCCGGGGGTGCTTAGCCATTGAGCCACATCCCAGCCCATTTTATTTTAAGGCAGGGTCTTGCTAAGTTGCTCAGGGCTTTGCTAAGTTGCTGAAGCTGGCTTTGAACTCAATCCTTCTGCTTCAGGCTCCCTATCCTGTGGGATTACAGGCGTGTACCACCGCGCCTGGCAATTTTTTATTCCTAAGTAAGTAGAAAAGGAAAGAAGGAAGCATATGTATTTAATAATATGTTTTGGTAACTATCATCATTAAATTGGGACCATTTTAGTAGAGATTCATAACTCTCCACTTCATATCTCTAAGATGATTAAATCTGGACTATTTTAGTAGAGATTCATAACTCTCTACTTCACATGTTTATCATCATTTACTTTCAGAATCTTCTGATTTGAGTCAAACTGGGTACATATGTGTTCTCTCAATTTCTATTTTAATCTCCGTAGTGATTTAGCATGGTATGTTCTGCCTTATTGTTATGCGGATTAGGATAGGCTCTGGATCACACCTTCTCTGAATCATATGTAGGTGAGTACAGCATAGGTAACCTTGAAACCAGATACTGGCACTGTTTATTAGTCCCTAAAACATTGCTTTTATAATGACTGTTCTTTACGGAGATGTCCTTTGTGTAGACAGAATGAGCAATGATATAACTGATGTTAATTGAGATTCTTCTTAAAGAATCCCTGTCCTAATATATCAAACCTATCAGCTAGACACAGAACCTGGAGTTGCTGCCATTAGCATCACTCTTCTGAGTCAAGGCTCAGTCATTTTCTCTAGAAGGTTTCTGTTAAAAATGCACATTTGTAATCTGTGAGAGAAGACTTTTAGCACATTAGCTAGCTGTCACCTCAGAGAGATCACAGTTCTGATCTTTGAGATCCCTCTCTACTGGCACCTTCTGTCAGTCTGCAAACATTCATCTCTGTTTCATAAAACTGTGAGCTCTTGGATCGAGGGCAAAGTTCATCCCTATTTCGAATACCTGGTACAGAGTAGGCAATCCATAAACCATAGAGACTTCTTTGATGAATGAATGCATGGTGAGTATGTGATGCTTGGGGATAGAGTATGGAAGTGCAGGGTAGGGAAAGACTATTTACATAGGCATAGGCAGGAAAAAGCCATTCTAGGTAAAAGGGAGCAGCAGGGTTCTGCATTATCAGAGAACAACAGAATGGTATACTAATTGAATACCAGCCTCAAAGTTCAAAGCTTTTGGGAAATGGCAACTAAGGAAGTGGGTCCTAGAAACAGAATGAGTTAAAATCCCAGGCCTGCTACTTCCTATTGCAATTTGACTTTTGCTCCAAGTAAGATGAAGATCAACTCAGCAGGGAGTATTTTAGTAAAATGATGACTTGATTTAGCTTTTATTTTAATAAGATCAGTGTGGTTTTAGTGTTGGGAATAGAATGAGATAGGAGGTCAAGGATATCAGAGAGGCATTATTAGTAAGGAGGCTATTAGAACAATCCAAGCTAGAGACAAGAGTGGCTTGGACCTGGATGGATGCTGTGAAAGTGGCGAGAAGTGGTAGGATTTAGCATCTATGCTGAAGGTTAGGGCTATCAGGATTTCATGATGGGAAATACTAGCTTCTTTTCCTTTATGCCTAACAAAACAGAACAAAACACTTTTAATATCTAAAGTATAAAATAGAAGTTGATGTTAGTGGCTTAGGCAGAGCTTATTTCTCAGTAGGGTGAAGCTTGCTTGATGTGGAGGTAACCTTGGGCTTGGTATGTTTCCACCAGCTGACACAAAGCTTTCAGGCCCATGTTTTCCAGCTGCCTTCTATAAGGAGCATCAGCAGAGCAGTATTTATATTACCTCCTTTCCTGTCGATTGAATCTGTAGTAAACAGAGCAGTGTGTATAATTTTATCTCACTTGAGAGCATTTCTAACCATGGATCTGACACTCATCACATAGGGAATAGAGTTCTTTCAGAATGTACTTCTTGCAGGGAAAGCTTTTACTCAGTGAGGTAAATATGCTCTAAAAAATTTTTAATCAGATAAGGTTCAAGAACCCTACCCTTATCACCTATGTACACACACTCAACTTCATTTATTTTAAGTGCAACTCTCTGACCCTGAGATGAGAAGACAAAGTCTTGATTAGTGTAACAATTGATACTCTGGTCCCTGGGAAAGATTTTTTGTTGTTGAACTTCTAATGATTTTACATGATTGATTTTATAGAATTTTATAGAATGATTTTATAGGATTTGGTAATAACTGCTTTAAGAAGATATTACTTAGAAAGCCTCTGAGTAAAGTATTCTTAACCTCTCAAATAGTGCCCCATCTCCTGCCCACTCTGATCAAACCAAGCATTCGAGTAGCAGCTAGAAGAATTTAATCCCTCAGATTTGTAGTCTCATGATTGAGCATAACTGTGATTGAGAAACATAATCTACCTTCAGCCCTGGGTCAGTGACAGCATCTGAGAGCAATCTCTGGGAGTCTCATGTGTCTGGGGATGTTGTTAGGCACAGCAGACAGATGCAAATGGATTTGGGCAGCTTGATTAAAATCCCTCTTTTGCAAGGATGACATTTGATCCATTGGCCAGTTCTTTGTAGTGGGAGACAGGGAAGTCCTTGTGAATTCTGTCACTGTTCCTACCCACACGGTAGTAGCCAGCAGCTGAAATTTGCAGGTAAGAGGGTGATTGTTGCTAAAATAGTTATATTCAAGTTTGTCCAAAAACTCAAGGGAAATTCCATTTTGATGGGATTCCTCTTTAGATAGAATTAAAAATTTCAAAGCATAAGTGTTGAAGATTTAAGTGATGTTTCCAGATTTTTATGTCTTTTATTGTGCTTCAGTGTACTGTGAAAAATATAACAAAGTCAGAAAGTTTTCTGTTTCATCATTATTCAAATAGATTAGAATTCTCAGTACATTCATTGGTATATTATTAATCTCTCAAACCTGTTTTTACATAGTGCATTTTATGTATTTTACTGGGTAAATGTACATACATTTGGAATTGTTTATGAACCATATGAGAAAATCAGTTTGGGGACAGAAAATAACACAATGTAATACAAAACCTGGCAGTGAAAAATGAGATTTAGATCTCTGAATAATAAAGTTATTTTCATTCCTTCCATATTTAACAGATATTTATCGAGCAGCTATTAAATCCTAAGGATGTAAATAAAAATGTAAACAAAACAAATTCACTGCTTCTTCAGTCTAATATATGTGTTGGTAGTGTGAAGCTGATAATAAATGTTGGTTACATGATGATTACATAAAGGATGATTAAATTATAGGATGATTTCATAAAGATGAAAGGTTAAGTCTGGGGATGTGGCTCAGCAGTAAAAGTGCTTGCCTGGCTTGCTTGAGTCCCTGGGTTCAAATCCCCAATCACACACACACACACACACACACACACACACAAAATAAAAGTTTAGATGATTTTCATAAGGTGACAAATGCCAAAAGAAAAAGAAGGTGGGCTTTTGTAACAGAGAGGCTAGTTGTGAGCCTTGATGATGAGTCCAGGCCAGACATAATTAGGAAGAATGTCTACAAAACGGATGTGTAGACCAGAGGAAAATAACTTCCAGAGATACTAGCAAGTACAAGGGCCCTGAAGAAAGAACCACTTAGGGTTGTTTGGGCAAGAATTGAGGTAGAGAGGTCAGTCAAGGTGTTCTTGCAATGGTCTTGGCTTATGATAATGGTGACTTGGACTAGTGAGTGAGCAATGGATATGGAAAGAAGTGAATGGATTTGGGATATATTTTGGAGGAGGGGTTGACAAGACTTACAGATGGATATGGAAAGGAAGAGGAAGAGGAAGAGAGGCTTAAGGTTTGAATTGTGTGTCATTAACTGTGTTGGAAAATGCTGGGAGAGAAATATGTCTGGGTATGAGTGGAAATGAGGAATCCTATTTTGCATAGTTAGAGATGCTGATTAGATACATGAAATCGATTTCGTAAAAGTCCTCATGATAAAGCCTATGTTCAAAGAGAATCTCCTTAGGTCTTATGTCAGAATTATTTTCATTATATTATATACTTTATACAGAAATCACAACGCATCAAAAGTTTGGCATTTCTCTCTATTGTGCACCAAATTCCTTATGTCAAATTCCCTACTGAAACTATCTACCCAAACCTAACATGTTCAAAGCTAAAGCTGTCATCTTGTTCTTCACACTTATTTCTTTTGTACTTTGTATCCTGCTTAATGATTCCTTTGTTCACCCTCTAACCTAAGCTTACACCTAGAATCTACCTCTTCTGTACCCTAACATTCAATAAATCACTAAATTTTATTGACTAATATCTCTCAAATATATCTTTAATTTCTCTTCTTCTCTCCAAATGAGCTGCTATCATCATTCAAGACCACATTACCTCTTGCCTGGATGACCATGAAAGCATATGCCGCTACACTATTTTATGAAATTATCATAAATCCCCTACATTTAACTTCCTTCAGGAAGAGTTCCCTGACGTCTCTAACTAGTCCCTTAAGCTATGTAGATTAGATAGCTCATCTTTTATGTCTCTCAAGTGTCCTGTGTTTACTTTTATCGTAGCACATATCAGACAATATTTTACTTGCCTCTTCACTTGTCTGTCTCCTCAACTACTGTAGTTGAGGTTTGGTACATGTTCCAAACATGGTTTTGTATACATGACTGGCACTTAACAATACTGGGGATTGAACTCAGGGGCACTTTACCAATGAGCAACATCCCCTGTCCTTTTTTATATTTTATTTAGATACAGGATCTCGCTGAGTTGCTGAGGCTGGCTTTGAACTTCCCATTCTCTTGCCTCAGCCTCCCTAGCCACTGGGATTATGCATCACCACGCCTGGCTCAACAAATATTTTTGAATGAAGCTGGGTACGGTGGCATGCACTGGCAATCCCAGCGTCTGGGGAGGCTAAGACAGGAGGATCAAAAGTTCAAAGCCAGCCTCAGCAACTTAGTGAGGTATTTAGGAACTCAGCAAGACCCTGTCTCTAAATTAAAAAAAAAAAAAAAACTATTAAAAAAGGGTCAGGGTTACAGTTAGAAGATGGCGGCGAAGGGAGTGCATCAGCCCCGTGTACCGCATCACTGTGCAGGAGAATGACGAGATAGAATGGCTAAAAGCTATCTTGTTAGGAATTTCCAGCAAAATTGGGGTGCTCCAAAACCTAGAGGAAGGATTTCGATCGCACGAGGATCAGCTATGGGGGCTCAAACGCGAGAGATTTGTCCGCACGGAGGGTCACACTGCTTATTCAGCAAATCGCCCTGCGGCTAGAGTCTGCGGCGCACGCTGGGAAACAACGAGTTAGCAACGCAAAGATACAGCGCTGCGGATTCTGTGGGCTTCTGCCAGCTGTGCAATCACCGTGCTCAGGGCTGAATTCTGGGTTTGAGACGGGGGAAGGAAGCGGTCCAATTCGGTTCTCCACACCGGTCAGACCACAGAGGAAGCCAGCGGCCACCATCTTGGAGAGCTGACGTCACCATCCCTGTTTTCGACTGATCACAGCTCATTCAGCCATAGAACAGGTAATTTCAGGCTGCCATTCGCCTGCGTTTTGCAGACAAATTACTCAGGCTCAGTACTAAAGAACCTGCGGAAACTGCTTCTTGGAGCCTGCTCCTATCAGAACATACACCGAGCCCGGAGCAGCCGAATTCCGGCTCCCGGAACTGCTCTGGCCCAGGGCTAAAGAACCCGCGGAAACTGCTTCTTGGTCCGGGTCCTGCTGAATACTGGGGAGGTAAATACCAACTGAGCCTTCATAGGCAGTGGCAACAGGATTGAGACAGGGCTTGTGAGGGCCGGTCAGGACTCACACGTTGCTTTGGTCACCCGGCAAAGGGAAAGAAATGCTGCCATTCACATGGGATACCAACATGGCAGAGATCTGATGTCATCAGAAAGCGGCGGAGGAGAGAACTTCATCGATACCAGCGGCGAAAGAAACAGTTGGTCTCCTGGTAAAGAAAGTGAGTCACAAACACCCGAGTCTCTCTCACTTTGTCATCAAGCCAGAGGGGCAGAGCAGAGCCGCCACCCATGCCACAAGGTAGGCAGACCTGCGACCGACTGGCAGGACAGGCCCAGCGGCCTGCCAGCGTGGTACACACATCACCCCAATTGGAGTAGGGGCAGAGCAGAGCCTTCGCCCGTGCCCGGAACAGGCCCAGCGGCCCGCCGGCGTGGTAGTCACGTCACCCCAATTGGAGTAGGGGCAGAGCAGAGCCGCCACCCGCGCCCGCAAGGTAGGCAGACCTGCAACCGACCAGCGGAACAGGCCCAGTGGCCTGCCGGCGCGGCAGACACGTCACCCCATTTGGAGTAGGGGCAGAGCAGACCCGCCGCCCGTGCCCGCAAGGTAGGCAGACCTGTGACCGACTGGCGGAATAGGCCCAGCGGCCGGCCAGCGTGGTAGACACGCCACCCCAATTGGACTAGAGGCAGAGCAGAGCCTTCGCCCACACCCGGAATAGGCCCAGCGACCCGCCGGCGTGGTAGTCACGACACCCCAATTGGAGTAGGGGCAGAGCAGAGCCGCCACCCATGCCTGCAAGGTAGGCAGACCTGTGACCGACCAGCGGAACAGGCCCAGCGGCCCGCCGGCGTGGTAGTCACGTCACTCCAATTGGAGTAGGGGCAGAGCAGAGCCGCCGCCTGCACCCGGAACAGGCCCAGCGACCCGCCGGCGTGGTAGACACGTCACCCCAATTGGAGTAAGGACAGAGCAGAGCCGCCGCCCGCGCCTGCAAGGTAGGCAGACCTGCGACCGACCGGAAGAACAGGCCCAGGGGTCCGCGGGCGTGGTAGACACGTTACACCAATTGGAGGAGGGGCAGAGCAGAGCCGCCGCCTGCGCCTGCAAAGTAGGCAGACCTGCGACCGACCGGCAGAACAGGCCCAGAGGCCCGTCAGCGTGGTAGACAGATCACCCCAATCGGAGGAGGAGCACAGCTGCCACCCGCCCCTGCAAGGGAGACTTTTCAACTATACAAGAGCAATATAAATATATAGGGGGAATATTTCAAAAACACAACAGTTTCACCAAGCAGAAAGAAACGCGAGCAGTATGAAAAGACAAGGAAAGAAAGGACCACAAGCAATGCAGGTCAACTCAACTTTAGAAGAGGTAATAGCTGCAGAAGATGGAATGTCAGATAAAAAATTCAGGATATACATGCTTCAAATGATCTGGAGTCTCAAGGAAGACATTAGACAGCAAAATCAAACAATGAAAGATCAGTTTGACAATGAACTGCATAAACAAATCCAGGAAGCAAAAGATCAACTATACAGGGAGATAGAGGTTATAAAAAACAAACAAACAGAAATCCTAGAAATGCAGGAAGCAATAAATCAACTTAAAAACTCAATTGAGAATACTACCAGCAGAGTAGAACACTTAGAAGATGGAACATCAGACAATGAAGACAAAGTATTTCAACTTGAAAAGAACATAGACAGCTCAGCAAGACTGTTAAGAAACCATGAGCAGAACATCCAAGAAATATGGGATAACCTAAAGAGACCAAACTTAAGAGTTATTGGGATACAGGAAGGTATAGAGGTCCAAACCAAAGGAATGAGCAACTATTCAATGAAATAATACGAGAAAACTTCCCAGACTTGAAGAATGAGACAGAATCCCAAATCCTAGAAGCCTACAGGACGCCGAATGTGCAAAATCATAAGAGATCCACACCTAGACACATTATAATGAAGATGCCCAACATACAGAATAAGGAGAGAATTTTAAAAGCTACAAGAGAAAGGAAGCAGATTACATTTAGGGGTAAACCAATCAGGATAACAGCTGAACTTTCAACACAGACTCTGAAAGCTAGAATATCCTGGAATAACATATTTCAAACACTGAAAGAAAATGGGTTCCAGCCAAGAATTGTGTATCCAGCGAAATTAAGCTTCAGGATGGAAGATGAAATTAAAACCTTCAACAATAAACAAAAGTTAAAAGAATTTGCAGCTAGAAAACCATCTCTTCAAAACATCCTCGGCAAAACATTACAGGAAGAGGAAATGGAAAATAACAGTGAAAACCAACAGTGGGAGGTAGGACAGTAAAGGGGGGAAAATAATCAAAGAGGAAAACAAACCATGTTTAGTAACAGAAATAAACAAATATGGCTGGAAGAACAACCCATATCTCAATAATAACCCTAAATGTTAATGGCTTAAACTCACCAATTAAGAGACACAGGCTAGTAGAATGGATCACAAAACAAGACCCAACAATATGCTGCCTACAGGAGACGCATTTGATAGGAAAAGACATACATAGACTGAAGGTGAAAGGTTGGGAAAAATCATATCACTCATATGGACTTCGGAAACAAGCAGGAGTGTCCATACTCATATCAAATAAAATAGATTTCAAGCCAAAGTTAATCAAAAGGGATAAAGAGGGACACTACTTACTGCTCCAGGGAACCATACACCAACAAGACATAACAATCATAAATATATATGCCCCAAACAATGGTTCAGCTATGTTCATCAAACAAACTCTTCTCAAGTTCAAGAGTCTAATAGACCACCATACAATAATCATGGGAGACTTCAACACACCTCTCTCACCACTGGACAGATCTTCCAAACAAAAGTTGAATAAGGAAACTATAGAACTCAATAACACAATTAATAACCTAGACTTAATTGACATATATAGAATATACCACCCAACATCAAGCAGTTACACTTTTTTCTCAGCAGCACATGGATCCTTCTCAAAAATAGATCATATATTATGTCACAGGGCAACTCTTAGACAATATAAAGGAGTAGAGATAATACCATGCATCTTATCTGATCATAATGGAATGAAACTGAAAATCAACGATAAAAGAAGGAAGGAAAAATCATGCATCACTTGGAGAATGAACAATAGGTTACTGAATGATCAATGGGTTATAGAAGACATCAAGGAGGAAATTAAAAAAATTCTTAGAGATAAATGAAAACACAGACACAACATATCGGAATCTATGGGACACATTGAAAGCAGTTCTAAGAGGAAAATTCATTGCTTGGAGTTCATTCCTTAAAAAAAGAAAAAAACAACACATAAATGATCTCATACTTCATCTCAAAATCCTTGAAAAAGAAGAGCAAAACAACAGCAAAAGAAGTAGAAGGCAAGAAATAATTAAAATCAGAGCTGAAATTAATGAAATCGAAACAAAAGAAACAATTGAAAAAATTGACAAAACTAAAAGTTGGTTCTTTGAAAAAATACATAAAATCGACAGACCCTTAGCCATGCTAACGAAGAGAAGAAGACAGAGAACTCAAATTACTAGCATACGTGATGAAAAAGGCAATATCACAACAGACACTTCAGAAATACAGAATATAATCAGAAATTATTTTGAATCCTTATACTCCAATAAATTAGAAGATAGTGAAGGCATCAATAAATTTCTTAAGTCATATGATCTGCCCAGATTGAGTCAGGAGGATATAGACAACCTAAACAGACCAATATCAATTGAGGAAATAAAAGAAACCATCAAAAGACTACCAACTAAGAAAAGCCCAGGACCGGATGGGTATACAGCAGAGTTTTACAAAACCTTTAAAGAGGAACTAATACCAATACTTTTCAAGCTACTTCAGGAAATAGAAAAGGAGGGAGAACTTCCAAATTCATTCTATGAGGCCAACATCACCCTGATTCCTAAACCAGACAAAGACACTTCAAAGAAAGAAAACTACAGACCAATATCTCTAATGAACCTAGATGCAAAAATCCTCAATAAAATTCTGGTGAATCAGATACAAAACATATCAAAAAAATTGTGCACCATGATTAAGTAGGATTCATCCCTGGGATGCAAGGCTGGTTCAATATACGGAAATCAATAAATGTTATTCACCACATCAATAGACTTAAAAATAAGAACCATATGATCATCTCGATAGATGCGGAAAAAGCATCCGACAAAGTACAGCATCCCTTTATGTTCAAAACTCTAGAAAAACTAGGGATAACAGGAACATACCTCAATATTGTAAAAGCAATCTATGCTAAGCCTCAGGCTAGCATCATTCTGAATGGAAAAAAAAAAAACTGAAGGCATTCCCTCTAAAATCTGGAACAAGACAGGGATGCCCTCTCTCACCACTTCTGTTCAACATAGTTCTCGAAACACTGGCCAGAGCAATTAGACAGACGAAAGAAATTAAAGGCATAAAAATAGGAAAAGAAGAACTTAAATTATCACTATTTGCAGGTGACATGATTCTATACCTAGCAGACCCAAAAGGGTCTACAAAGAAACTATTAGAGCTAATAAATGAATTCAGCAAAGTGGCAGGCTATAAAATCAACCCACATAAATCAAAGGCATTCCTGTATATCAGCGACAAATGCTCTGAAATGGAAATGAGGACAACCACTCCATTCACAATATCCTCAAAAAAAATAAAATACTTGGGAATCAACCTAACAAAAGAGGTGAAAGACTTATACAATGGAAACTACAGAACCCTAAAGAGAGAAATAGAAGAAGATCTTAGAAGATGGAAAAATATACCCTGTTCATGGATAGGCAGAACTAACATCATCAAAATGGCGATATTACCAAAAGTTCTCTATAGGTTTAATGCAATGCCAATCAAAATTCCAATGGCATTTCTTGTAGAAATAGAGAAAGCAATCATGAAATTCATATGGAAAAATAAAAGACCCAGAATAGCAAAAACAATGCTAAGCAGGAAGTGTGAATCAGGTGGTATAGCGATACCAGACTTCAAACTATACTACAGAGCAATAGTAACAAAAACAGCATGGTACTGGTACCAAAACAGGCAGGTGGACCAATGGTACAGAATAGAGGACACAGAAACCAATCCACAAAACTACAACTATCTTATATTTGATAAAGGGGCTAAAAGCATGAAATGGAGGAAGGATAGCATCTTCAACAAATGGTGCTGGGAAAACTGGAAATCCATATGCAACAAAATGAAACTGAATCCCTTTCTCTCGCCATGCACAAAAGTGAATTCAAAATGGATCAAGGAGCTTGATATCAAATCAGAGACACGCCGTCTGATAGAAGAAAAAGTTGGCTACGATCTACATTCGGTGGGGTTGGGCTCCAAATTCCTCAATAGGACACCCATAGCACAAAAGTTAATAACTAGAATCAACAAATGGGACTTACTCAAACTAAAAAGTTTTTTCTCAGCAAAAGAAACAATAAGAGAGGTAAATAGGGAGCCTACACCCTGGGAACAAATCTTTACTCCTCACACTTCAGATAGAGCCCTAATATCCAGAGTATACAAAGAACTCAAAAAATTAGACAATAAGAGAACAAACAACCCAATCAATAAATGGGCCAAGGACCTGAACAGACACTTCTCAGAGGAGGACATACAGTCAATCAACAAGTACATGAAAAAATGTTCACCATCTCTAGCAGTCAGAGAAATGCAAATCAAAACCACCCTAAGATACCATCTCACTCCAGTAAGATTGGCAGCCATTATGAAGTCAAACAACAACAAGTGCTGGCGAGGATGTGGGGAAAAGGGTACACTTGTACATTGCTGGTGGGACTGCAGATTGGTGCAGCCAATTTGGAAAGCAGTATGGAGATTTCTTGGAAAGCTGGGAATGGAGCCACCATTTGACCCAGCTATTCCCCTTCTTGGTCTATTCCCTAAAGACCTAAAAAGAGCATGCTACAGGGACACTGCTACATCGATGTTCATAGCAGCACAATTCACAATAGCAAGGCTGTGGAACCAACCTAGATGCCCTTCAATAGACGAATGGATAAAAAAAATGTGGCATTTATACACAATGGAGTATTACTCTGCATTAAAAAATGACAAAATCATAGAATTTGCAGGGAAATGGATGGCATTAGAGCAGATTATGCTAAGTGAAGCTAGCCAATCCCTAAAAAACAAATGCCAAATGTCTTCTTTGATATAAGGAGAGTAACTAAGATCAGAGTAGGGACGAAGAGCATGAGAAGAAGATTAACATTAAACTGGGATGAGAGGTGGGAGGGAAAGGGAGAGAGAAGGGAAATTGCATGGAAATGGAAGGAGACCCTCAGGGTTATACAAAATTACATACAAGAGGAAGTGAGGGGAAAGGGGAAAATAATACAAGGGGGAGAAATGAATGACAGTAGAGGGGGTAGAGAGAGAAGAGGGGAGGGGAGGGGAGGGGGGATAGTAGAGGATAGGAAAGGCAGCAGAATACAACAGACACTAGTATGGCAATATGTAAATCAATGGATGTGTAACTGATGTGATTCTGCAATCTGTATACAGGGTAAAAATGGGAGTTCATAACCCACTTGAATCAAAGTGTGAAATATGATATATCAAGAACTATGTAATGTTTTGAACAACCAACAATAAAAATTTAAAAAAAAGAGTCAGGGATGAGGCTCAGTGGTTAAGCATTCCTGGGTTCGAACCCTGGTATCAAAAACCAAAAACAAAAAAAAAATATTTTTGAATGAATGAATGCTTGAAGAAAATTAGTAGGAAATCTTGCTTCAAGGTAAACTGATGACAGTAAGAAATGATACTTTATACTCATGAGTGAGAAAGAAGGCAACAAAGTGTGCCATAAATATTTCAAAAAGTACTATATCTGGGGACACTTAACATAGAAATAATGTTTTTATTGTACTATATTCTAAGTTTGTATTATCTTATAGACAGTATAGCACAATGGAGTCATCCCCACTCACTGTAAAGGTATTGGGGAATTGGGAAGTATGGGAGTGTGTAGTAGCTAATAAGGCTTATGAAAAACGATTGATCCAGGATCTATATTAATCCAGGTTGGGGATAAATGATTATAGACTAATAGTTTTAACACAACCAGTTCTTATGTATTTCCCTCCAAATTGATCTGCAGTTTTACATGTAGATAAAGCATATCTTTACTGAAGCCACTGATGTTTCTGGGTAGAGAAATAAACATGGCCTTGGTAAAGCCAGTATGTTTAATGGAAACATCTGCTCATAATTTTGTAATCCCAGAAATGCCTGGGGTGTTTGCACAAGTGATAAATGGCAAGACTGTTTCTAATTTGAGGAGTTCATAATCTAGAGGTTTGGAGGGCTCTGTCCCCAGCTTGCTATGCAGGCCAAGTTGTTTCCTTTGTTGTACAGAAGGTTTTCAATTTGATGCAATCCCATTTGTCCATTTTTGTTTTTGTTTGCTATGCTTTTGGGGTATTCTCCTTAAACAACAACAACAACAACAATAAAACCTTGTCCATTCTGATGACATGAAGAATTTCTCCTATATATTCTTTTAGTTGTTTCATAATGTAAAGTCTTTACACTTAAGTCATTTTAAAATAAATTTTTGTTTTTAGTTGTAGTTGGACACAATACCTTTATTTTATTTATTTTTATGTGGTGCTGAGGATCTAACCCACTCCTCGCACGTGCTAGGCGAGCGCTCTACCACTGAGCCATAACCCCAGCCCCTACATTTAAGTCATTTTGAGTTGATTTTTGTAACTAGTGAGAGATGAGGGTCAAGTTTCATTCTTCTGTGTGTGGGTATCCAGTTTCTCCAGCTCCATTTATTGAAAATATTTGTTTTCTCCAAAGCATGTTCTTAGTACATTTGTCTATGAGTTACTTCTAGGCTCCTTATTTTGTTCTATTGGTCTATATATCTATTTTTATACCAGTAACATGCTATTTTATTAACTATTGTTTATGGTATTATAGTCTTCAGCTAGAGATCTTTTATCCCAAAGTTAGTTTATTTCCAGATTTTTTGTTGCTATTATAAATAGGATTGCTTTTTCAGATGATTTACTATTGTCGTATAGAATAAGTACTGATTTTTGTGTGTACTGATTGTGACTGTATTCTGAAACTTTCTGAATTTGTTAGTTATAATTTTTGGCAGAGTCTCTGGTGTTTTCTATGCATAAGATCATGCCATCTGCAAACAGTGATGAGTTCACTTCCTCCTTTCCAATTTGAATGCCCTTTATTTCTTGTCTGATTGCTCTGGCTAGGGCTTTCAGTACCACGTTAAATAAAATTGGTAAAAAGGAACATCCTTGTCTAGCACTAGACTTAGGAAGCTTTCAGATTTTCAGTTCAGTATAATGTTAGGTATGGACTTGTGATTTATGGTCTTCTTTATATTGAGGTATGTTACTTCCATACCTAATTTTCTCAGCTTTTTAATAATGAAGGGATGTTGAATTTAGCAAATATTTTTCTGCATCTACTGAGATTATGATATGATTTTTGTGTATGTTAACCTATTCCTGTATCTCTAAATTGAATCCCACTTCATCATTGTAAATAATCTGTTAAATTTGTTGTTGGATTTAGTTTGCTAGTGTTTTTAAATTTTTTTTATTTGTACACAATACATTTATTTTGTTTATTTACTTTTTTTTAGAAATATTAAAATTGAGTTAATGTTTATTGTTGGAAGAGACAGATGTGGTTTCATACATTGCTGGTGCAAATATTTTTAAAAGTGCTTTCATAAAATAATTTGATAAAAATACAATTTGACTCATTAAATTTACTTCTGGTAATGCATCAAACAGAAAAACCTTTAGTAAGTAATAGAAGTTAAAGCATGCCAATTTTCATAGTTTGTAATGATAAAATATTGGAAATTTTAAGTTGCTTTCCACAGAATTATTAAATAAACTTATGGCACATTTATATATATAGGATAAAACGCAGTCATTAAATATGATCTAGATTTATAGCAGTTGACTTAATGATATTACTGGGAAGAAGTCATGAGTTTACCAAAAGACAGAACAGAATACAATATGATACCATCTTTAAAAAACATTTTGTACATATATACGAAACCTGTAAGAGTGTGTGTATGTGTGTATGTATGTTCATTAGCCCATGATAACATGAATATGGGGAAATTTATGTAAAAGTAAATATTAGGTCATTAACTTTTTTCTTTTTTTTGGTGATAGTGGTTAGAAATACAAGACAGGTGATATAATTTTATCAATGTCACCTCTGGAATAACAAAAAAAGAGAAAAAGAAAACTGTCCAAAATGAAAATGCCACTTATAATGTAGCTTGATTTGAATAAAAATGTTATCTATATGTGGATATATATATATATATATATATATATATATATATATATATATATATATATATATATATATATTAGAGTGGAAAGTGGAAGGCTTTATTAAAGGACAGCAGAGAAGACTTTGCCCTGGAGGAAGAAGGGGACCCGACAAGGCAGAAAGGTGGAACCCGTGGAAGGGCCTCCCTTTTTTATAACTTTTTTTAAGGCTAAGGTCTTCTTCTTCTTCTTTTTTAATAGCTAAGGTCTTCCCACATTCCTGTCCTTTGTTTCCCTTTATCCTGCAGTGATAGAATGCAGGTGGGAAGGCCAAAAGGTGGGAGATGGGGGGCATTGTGGAGCAAGCAATTTTGGAGTTCCCTTTTTTAATAATTGGGTCTATCGAGTGGTCCATGATAGAAGTTCGATTGAGAAGTAACAGGCTGGAGGGCCATTTGAGTGATGGGTGGTCTCGGTGTAGATCTCGGTGGGAACCTCCAATCTGTTACCACTGTTTACCGGTGACAAGTCCTTGCTTCCCCGAATGCTGAAGTATAATACCAGAGAAGCAGCCGAGGCAAGTGTAGAGTGGAAAGTAGAAGGCTTTATTAAAGGATAGCAGAAAAGACTTCTCCCCAGAGGAAGAAGGGGACCCGAAAGGCAGAATCCATATATATATTAAATGATTGGCATATAACAAAGATAGTCTTCATGGTGAATTTTCTTTTTTCTTTTCCTCTCTATTTCTTTCTTTTGTGGTGTTGGGAATTAAATACTTCCAGTAGTTTTCATTTCCTTCCATAATTTTATTTACCCTTAGATTTTATAATGACAATGTATTATTCACAGAATTTAGAAACAATAGTTGTTTTAATTGGTACATGGAGCACCACACCTGTAGAGACCTGAATTTGAATTCCGATTTTTGACAAGATAGAACAATAATTTTATAAAAAATATTTTTTAGTTGTAGATGGACACAACACCTTTATTTTTTATATTTATTTTTTAGTTTTAGGTTGACACTATATCTTTATTTTACATCTAGGTGGTGCTGAGGCTTGAACCCAGGGCCTCGAATGTCCTAGGCAAGAGCTCTACCATTGGACCACACCCCAGTCCCTAGTTTGCTAGTATTTTGTTGAGGATTTTTACATATCTGTTCATCATAGATGACCTGTAGCTCTGTGTGTGTGTGTGTGTGTGTGTGTGTGTGTGTCTCCTTATCTGGTCTTAAATTTTTTGAAGTATTCAACAGTGAAGCCAATTTCTGCTGCACTTTTCTTTGATGGGAGAATTCTTAACTACTAATTCAATTTTCTTCCTCATTGGTTTGTTCAGGTTTTCTATTTTTCACAACTCATAAGGTGTATGTATCTAGGAATCTATCCATTACTTTTAGATTATCAAATTTGTTGGCATGTAATCATTCATAATTGTTCATAGTAATCTCTAATGACCCTTTTCATTTCTGTGGTGTCAGTTGTAATGTCTCCTTTATCATCTCTGATTTTATTTATTTTAATCTTTTGTTTTAGTCCAACTAATGATGTGTCCATTTTGCTTATCTTTTCAAGAAACCAACTATTTCACTGATGATTTGTATCATTTTTTTTTTTTTTGAGTACTGGTGATTGAACTTGGGCATTCAACCACTGAGCCACATCTCAGCCCTATTTTGTATTTTATTTAGAGGCAGAGTCTTATTGAGTTGCTAAGAGCCTTGCTTTTGCTGAGGCTGGTTTTGGACTCATGATTCTCCTGCCTCAGCTTTCTGAGCTGCTGGCATTAGAAGTGTGCACCACTGTGCCTGGCTGTATCAATTTTTTCCTCTGTTTCATTTATTTCTGCTCTTCCCTTTATTATTTCTTTCCTTTTACATATTTTGGGCTTGTATTTTTTCTACTTTACTGCTGTGCAACATTAGGTCGTTTATTTGGGATATTTCTACTTTTTAAAAAAAATTATTACTGCTTTAGAGTTATACATAATGCTGGGGTTCATTTGGACATCATACATGTATGAAATATAATTTGCTCTATTTCAATCCCCAGTACTTCCCCTTTCTCTTCTATTTTTGTCAGCTTTGTGTTACTGTGGCCAAAGACCCAACAAGAACAGCTTAGAGGAGGAAAAGTTTATTTTGGCTCAGAGTTTCAGAGGTTCAGTCCATGGTTGGCTCTATCCATGACTCTGGGTCCAAGTTAGGAAGAAAATCATTGTGGAAGGGCATGGTGGAGAAAAGCTGTTCAGTTCATGACAGCCAGGAAGCAGAGAGAAAGTGAGAGCTTCACTTGCCAGGGACAGAATATAAACCCCAAAGGCATACATACACCCAGGTACCTACTTCCTTCAGTCATGTCCTACCTGCCTACAGTTACCACTCAGTTATTCCATTCTATTGGATGAATCCACTGATCAGATTATAGCCATCATAACCAAATCATTTCACCTTGAAACTTTCTTGCTTTGTTTCACACTTGAGCTTTTTGGGGACACCACATATATAAACCATAACACTGTTTTTGTTAGTAGCTGTATAGTTTAATTTGAGATCAGATATTGTGAAGCCACCAGCATCACTTTTATTGTTTAGTGTTGCCTTGGTTATTCTGGGTTATTTATTTTTCCATATGAATTTTAGAACTCTCCCCCCCGCCAAGTTCTGGGAACACTGTCACTGGTATTTTGATGGGGATTGGATTGAATCTTTACATAACTTTCGTTAATATCGTCATTTTGACAATATTAATTCTGCCTATTCACAAATATGGGAGGTCTTTCCATCTTCTAAGGTCTTTAATTTCTTTTTACATTGTTTTATAATCTAAAATCATTGTGAGTACGGCAGGTGCATGCCCACATCCCTGGCTTGATAACAGTTTTATTCTCTTTCCACCCCTCTCCTGAGTAGCCAATAAGGCTCTGAGAGTCCCATGAGACTTTCTCTCACTCAAACTCTGGGGCTAACTGTGCCAGACTGTGACTGTTGTGCTCATGAAGGTGTGGCACTAAACTTTCTGATTTAAGGGTTTTGCCTTCAGCCTTTCAGTATGTTGCCTTCCAGCTCCCAGCAGGGCTGTGCCACAGACTTAGTCCTGTTCCCAGACCGATTTTTTTTTGGACTGCACACCTGCTATTCTAGTGAGCAAGAAAGAAAAAAGAAAAAGAGATTGAGACTGTTGGAGTCTAGGGTCTTGTGGATGTTGAAAATAGGATATAAAAAAAGATACAAGATAGAAAAAAAGTGTGAAGGTCTCTGTTCTTCCATGCACATAAAGATGTGTTTTATGATGGATCCTGTCCCCAGCTAACACTGTGGGAACTTCTCCAATGTAAAGTGCAGATCCGGTCCTGAGTCATACCAGGTTTTTTTTTTTTTTTTTTGTATTGAAATCTTTCTGCTTAAAGTGCGTATCTGTCTGATGGTGAAGTCTGAAGTTCTCGAGACTTTATTATTTTTTTTCCCCTTCCCTGGCACTCTGGAAGGGGGCTTACCCTTCCCCACTGGGCAGCCACACACCTGCCATTGTAGAATACTATTCTCCCCGCCTCCCCCCCAAGCTCTCTTACTTTGTTAAAACAAAAGAAAACCCAAAACCCTGTCATTCTTGTGCTTGTGTTAGTCATTGCTTTTCTGAGGTGGAATCCAGCTTTGCTCCCAGCATCTAGACAAGTGTTTATCCACTTCAAACTGGGAGCAGCTAGTAGGTGGTGGCTTTTACTTACCTGTCATGTTTTATTTTATTTATTTTTAAGTTTTTTAAATATTTACTTTTTTTAGTTTTTTTTAGGTGGACACAATATCTTTATTTTATTTTTATGTGGTGCTGTGGATCGAACCCAGTGCCTCACGCATGCCAGGCAAGCATGCTACCACTTGAACCACATCCCCAACCCCGCTGCCATATTTTAATAATTAAATTGTATATTTTGATATCCCATTTATTTACTTATTTATTTGTTAAACATTTATTTTTTAGTTGTAGGTGGACACAATACCTTTATTTTATTTTTATGTGGTGCTGAGCATCGAACCCAGTGCCTCACACATGCTAGGTGAGTGCTGTTCATCTGAGCCACAACCCCAGCCCTTGATATCCCATTTTATATTTGTCTATCTCTCAACATAAAATGTAGTTATTCTTTTTAATTGTTTTGTCTTTTAGTATTCATACTAAAGATATGAATGTTTACATATCATATTTACAATATTAGACCATTTTGAATTTATCTGTATAGTTACTCTTACTAGTGAGTTGTATGCCTCTTCATCTTTTCTCCTTACTCATTCCTGTTCTTCATTTCAATTTGAACAACTCCCTTTAGTATTTCTTGTAGGACAGGTCTGGTGGGAATATATTCTCTCAACTTTGGAAACATTTTTATCTTTATTTCTAAAGTGTAGCTTTGCTGGGTATAGCAATCTCAGTTGTCAGTTTATTCCTTTCAGCATTGTGAAAATCTCATGCCACTTTCTCCTGGCTGTAAGGTTTCTGCTGAGAAGTCTGCTGACAGGCAAATTGGGGCACCCCTATGTGTTATTTGTTTCTTTTCTCTTACAGCCTTGAGAATCTTCTTTTTTTCCTCTTAAACATTTGAGCTTGATAATAAGAGTCTTGGGATAGACTTTGTTCAATTGAATCTAATAAGTGACATTTGATCATCCTCTACCTGGATATTTGGATCTTATTTTAGGTTTGGGAAGTTCCCTGTTATTGTCTCTTTGCATAAACTTTTTACTCCATTGGCATTCTCAAATCCCTTATTAACCCCAATAACCCAAATATTTGCTCTTTTAGTGCTGTCCCATGGTTCCCATAAGCATTCTTCATTCCTCTTCATTTTTCTTCTTTTTCCTCCAATGCATTTTCAAATAATCTTTCTTTGAGTTCACTTATTCATTATTGTTTGACTGATTCTTCTATTGATGCCTTCTCTACCATTTTTCATTTTATTTATTGAACTTTTCAGCTCCAGTATTTCTATTTGATTTTTAAAATTTATTTTAATTTCTTTGTTAAGTTTCTCTGATAAATTACTGAATCATTTATCTGTTTTATTGGAGTTCATTGAGTTTCCTTGAAGCAGCTATTTTGAGTTTTCTCTTTGAAAATTATACATAATGATCACTTTATGATCAGTTTTTGGTGCCTTATTTTGTTCATTAAGTGAGATCATGGTCTCCTGAAAGTTCTTGATATTTGCTGGTATAAAACAATAGGTTAGTTAGCTTTTTATCACTGACAAAATACTTAAGATAGTAAACTTAAAGGAACAAGAGTTTATGTTGGCTTAGTTTCAGAAGTTTTAGTCCAAATTCAGCTATGGTCGGCTAGCTTCATTGCTTTGGGCCTTTGGCAAGGCAGAACTTTGTGGCTTGGAGTGTGATTGGTGGAGCAAAGCTATATCTCATGGTGGCCAGGGGATGGGAAAGGAAGGGTTTGAGACAAGATATACCCTTTAAGGATATGCCCCAAGTGACCAACTTCCTCCAAGTAGGCCCCATCTCCTAAAACTAATACCCATCACAGTAGTGGCACTAGCTGGGCACCAAGTTTTCAACACCTGAGCCTTTGGAGGACATTCCAGATCCAAATTATAACAGATAGCATCTGCACATGGAAGGATTAGGTATTTATTCCAGGCATTGTAAATTGAGTTTGTGCTTGTGTTTCCAGAAATTCTAAGCAGGTTGCTTATTTTCTGCTGCTGTTGTCACTACTCATATTTTCAGCTCTAGATGATGCCCTAAGTCCAGCTTTGCTGCAAGTCTGAGGTTGGTATTGTTAATACTGTTTCAGCCCTAAAGGGTGTTCCAAGCCCAAGTTTGTGACATATATGCAGTTGGTGTATTGCTCTGGATCTATTGGGGGTGTGCCTAAAAAGGGTAGTCTGTCTCCACTGAGTCTGGGAGCCTTTGCCTGAGACTGAGATAGGCCCATATGTCTTATCTAGCATCACTGACCTGTAGTTGGGTGCTACAGGATCCTGCTTGGCTCTGGGCCTCACTGTGGAAAGTCTGTCCCTAGGCTCCAAAGCAATACCTTGTGCTTACCCCCTTTTTTCTTCTTCAATACACAGTGACTCCATGTTTTGCTGCCTAGGGTTATAGAAGGGATGGGGTGGACAACCCATGACCAACTGTAGCTGCTACATTAGGTCATATCCAGGGCCTACCACCCACTGATACAAGTACACACAAGGGCAGGACCAAGGCCTGTGTTGCTACAGTCTTCCTGCTGCTATGGTCTATTTTAGCTGAGATAGAAACTAAGCCAGAGATAATGCAGGCTGGAATACAAGTTTGTCTCTGTGGAGCTGTGGGTCTTTGCCTGGCAGTGAAGCTGGTCCAGAGGCTCCTTCTGTGGGCAGCCGCCTGGGAGCAAGGGATGTTTCATTCTTCCTTGTGCTTAGTTTCACTCTTGTGGGCCCGGCACAAAGTTTCAATGTAAAGTCATAAAGTTATTTATCTGTTTGAACCCACCATGGATAAATTTTTTTCTGTGTTTCTGGCCAGGTTTCAAGAAGAGATATCAAGGCAGTTCTTTGGTCTTAAGGCTGACTCTGAGTCATAACTGAGTCTGGCACAGAGACTGGCACAGTTCCTGGGGCATGCTCCAGATCTACAGCATGGCTGGTGGTGGTGCAGTCCAAAGCATGAGTTCATCCTCTTGAGGTCTTGACTCTCTTGTTGGTGCTAGGATGGGTCCAAAGGCTCCATCTATGGGCACTTCCCAGTGGAAAAGGGCTCAGTATATTGGGTTTCACCATTGCAGGCCTGGTATTTAGTTCTAAGCCCAAGGCCTGCACATAATTTTCTTTCCCTCCCTCAAGTGAGAAACATCTCTCTCCATGTTGTTCTGCTTGGAGTTGAGAGAAGTGTGACATGGACAACTCTTTCTTTCCTATTTTCCTCGATACATCTTTCCTTATTTTATTAAAACTGGGCACTATGATCTGTCACCTGGTTTCCTTAGCTATTGTGAAGGTATTTTCATGAGTGAATAGTTGTTCAAATTGGTGTTTCTGTGGGAAGACAATGATTTGGGGTTATTTCCACTACCATCTTGCTCTGCCCCACTTCAGGCTATAGTATTGAGTAATAGGTGGAAACAAATCTCTGTAGAGGTGAAGCAGTATTCCTGCTATATCCTCAGAAGCAGTGTTCAGACATTTATATGATGCTGTCCTGGATGAGCTTTGAAGGCAGAGTTATTTTAAAGCTCCAGCATAGACTTATGTGGTTGATAAATACATTTGTTTCAGCCAAATGTAAAATCTGATGATTACTAATGGATATGCTAATTCTAATCAGAACAGGATTTTTAAAAGAACTATCAGAATGCATTTAATGTTTTGCACTGGAAAGAAGACAATATTTCTTTCAGCTGAGATAGAAACTGAAATATTTCAGTCACTCCTATGACACTAATGAATCATAGACATGGTGAGCTTGCCAAAGATATAGAAGCAAAATGTATTCTTTGTTGTGCCTGAAGCATGTCAGGATACAATTAAATTTTCGTTCAGGCTTCAACTTTGAATGAATTAATGAGAAGTGTTTTGGGTTCTTTTTAAAAATGTCTTCTTTTCCTCCTTAAAATTCTGAAAAAAAATATTTTCTCATAGAAGCAGTATTAGAATGGTGTTACTTCTGTCACCTTGAAAAACCCAGTAAAATCTATCAGCACATGAATTATAAGAATGACTGTTAATTGAACACATACTATATCCCAAGAATTTTGTTATATGGTTCCCATAAGAACCATATGATATTGGACACTTTGATCAAAGTCATTTTACAAATGAGTAAATAGGCTCAGAGAGGTTATTTATTGACTCAGGTTGCACCACTAGAGGCTGGTGATTTTAGTTAAACTCACTCCCTTATCCTATGTTGTACTTCTTTAAGGATTATATGTATAGAGTATCTTTAATTAACCAATCTACGATAAAGAACACAGGTAGTTCTACAGATAAAGGATTGAACTCAGGAGGCAGTTGTATATAAGGAACTGAATATTTACTACCATAGATTCTCAAAAGTTGGCTAACTAACTATAGTAAATTACCAGCCTAAAGTCTATTTGTGTAGATAAATATAACCCATATAATGTAACTCCTGCCATTGGTTGTTACAGGGTAAGACTGGAGGAACAAGGTGATCTCCTTCCTGTATTGTAAATATGCTAAATGTTCATCATTCTCCTGCTCAAAAACTTTTAGTGCCTCCATATTATCTAAAATCCAGATACCTTCCCTTGATATTCACAACCTGTCACACAATGGCCACAATTTAGTTTGGCAGGTGGATCTTAGGTTATTTATATATGCCCCAGACTAGCTTCATTAGATACTCTTCAAATGTGCTATGTGCTTACCTTCAGTCTTTTTGCTTTTGCTGAAGTTATCCCCACTCCCTGTTGACCTTTGGAACTGGTCTTCCTTCTGCTCCTTCTGTGCTCTGCTCCCCCCAACAATTTACACCTGTCGAATCATATTCATCTTTCAGTGCTCTTCTCAAATATCATCTCGTGTAGCCTTTTAGAATCACCCTCTATCATGGAATCGAAAGGATTTCAACCTCCTTGGTAAGTACTGCACACTTGTTTTCTCTATTGTTGTGGTTAAACTGACCATGTCATTTGTTGTTCAAACCCGGACGCTTTTGGGAATGAAAGGGAGTCCTAGTAAAAATTGTACCAGGACAACATATGTAAACTAGAACTGTTCTAGGAAAACAAATCCAGGACTTTTGGACACACTAGTTATGGTGCATGCCTTATTTTATCTATATCCTAAATGCTTTCAAATGTAACACAATGATTGCATGGACCCTTTGGCATCATTTTCCTATTACTTGAAGTTTCCAACACAGTAATTGGAAGATACATAGAAACCCTCTTATCTAAAGTGACTCTTGCTGGGTGTGGTGGCTCATGCCTGTAATCCCAGCAGTTTGGGAGGCTGAGGCAGGAGGATCATGAGTTCAAAGCCAGCCTCAGCGAAAGTGAGGTGCTAAGCAACTCAGTGAGACCCTGTCTCTAAATAAAATACAAAATAGGGCTGGGGATGTGGCTCAGTGGTTGAGTGCTCCTGAGTTCAATCCCAGTACCCGACCACCACCAAAAGAAGAAAAAAAAAAAAAAAGAAGAAAAAAGAAAGAAATTTTAAAGTGACTATTTGTAGTTAGTTAATTGAAAAAGCCAGGTTAAAGAAAATCTTAAAAATGATATGTGCTTACCTTAAAAATTATTTTCAGGGCTGGGGTTGTAGCACAGTGGTAAAAGCACTTGCCTAGTATATGAGGCACCTGGTTTGATCCTTAGCACCACATAAAAATAAAATAAAATAAATCTACAATTAAAAATTATTTTCAATTTATATAAAATTATTAAATGTATAAGTTTATTAACTCATCTTTTGAGCATGTCCATTGACTTATATTCCACATGATCTCTCTTTTTGGAGAAACCACATCTATAAGGCATTAGCTGATTTCCATGCCTTCTTTAAATTCTTAAGACAAGTGAAAGTTAATAAGTAATAATTATCTCCTTGATTTTGATAGTTGTTTCACCCACAACTAATTGGACAGCAATTTTTAAGTGACTCCTCTTTTTTTTTTTTTTTGGTATCAGGTCTTGAACTCAGGGGTGCTCAACCACTGAGTCACATCCCCAGCCCTTTTTTATATTTTATTTAGAGACAAAGTCTTGCTGAGTTGCTAAGTGCCTTGTTAATCTGCTGAGGCTGGCTTTGGACTCAAGATCCTCCTGCTTCGGCCTCCCAAATTGCTGAGATTACAGGCATGTGCCACTGGTCCCAGCTAAATGATTCCTCTTTAACTAGGCTTACCAAATCATTTAATGTGGTTTTTCCATAGGGAAAAAAAAACCTCTCTTTTCTCATATATACTTCACTTATTTGTGTAACATTTTGTTGAACTGCACAATCGACTATCACATTGCATTGGCACAAACAGATTTTGGAAACAAACCCAACTTTTTTAAAAAATATTTTTTTAGTTGTCAATGGACCTTTATTTCATTTATTTATATACTGTGTTGAGAATTGAATTGAACCCAGTGCCTCACACATGCTAGGCAAGTACTCTACCATCAAAAGCAATGATGCAGTGAGCCTCAGGGAATTGAACCCTGGGGCACTTTACCACCAAGCTATTTTATTTTATTTTTGAGATAGGATCTTGTTAAGTTGCTTAGGGCTTTACTGAATTTCTGAGGCTGGTCTTAAACTTGTGATCCTCCTGGCTCAGTGTCCAGAGTTACTGGAATTATAGCTGTGCACCAATGTACTGGCTAGTCACTAGGTTTTCTATAGGTAGTGCAGAGGGTTTGCTAATCTGGTGAGCAGGTTAAGTGGAGAACTGTTTTAAGAAAATATTTATGATAGAAGGTTCATAGTAAATATTTAAGGTATTTGGGTGTGTAGGAAGTTTTTCCCCATCATCCATTTGTACTGGCAATTAATCTGTCCATGAAAGGGGAAATGCACATAGTATGACCAGTTTAAAATTTCAACCCTTATCCCCTAGGCACTTCTTATCCTTCTTCCATACTTATTTTTTTCCATCATACGTGCCATCATCTCATATGCTAAAAGCTTTATTTATTTATTTAGTCTCCCTCACTCAAATAAGAGATCAATAAGGGTAAGAATTTTGAGGCTTCTTTATTGTCTTACATGTCCCTAGATCCAAGTAACTGTGGATAGTAAATAGTGCTCAATTAATATCCACTGAATGAACAAATGAATGGTTTCATAGAAGACCCAAGCTATAAAAAACCTTTGAGATTATTTAGTTTAATATACTATTGCAGAGGTTCAGAATGGAACATATACAAATCCATCACTATGTGATTGCTATGTGATTTGGGGAAAGTTATATAACCTTTCCATGCCTCAAGTTTCCTCATCTATAAAATGGGTATAATAATAGTGAACAATACTATAGGCTAAATTGTGAGTATTCAATGAGATAAGCATGCAAAGCCCCTAGTATAGGGTCTAACACATGGTAGTTTTGCATTTGTCAAGGCTTAGAAATAGAATCATTATAAGGGTTGACAATAGAAGAAATTTAGTGAGGGAATTTAGTAATAAAGGAAAGAAATAGTGAAGAAATTGTTATGGTTTGAATGTGAGGTGTCTCCCAAAAGCTCACACGTGAGACAATGCAAGAAGGTTTGGAGGAGAAATGATTGGGGGTATAGCCTTAGCCTAATCAGTGACTTAATCTCTGATGGGATTAATTGAGTGGTAACTGGGGACAGGTGGGTTGTAGATGGAGAACATGGTTCATTGGGGGCATGGCTATGGGGTATATATTTTGTATCTGGAGAATTAAGATTTCTTTCTCTGCTCCCTGATCATCATGTGAGCTGCTTCCCTCCGCCACACTCTTCTGCCATGATGTTGTGCCTCACCTTGAGCCTGAGGAATGGAGCTGGCCTTCTATGGACTAAGATCTCTGAAATTGTGAGCCCCTAAATAAACCTTTCCTCCTCTAAAATTGTTTTTGTCAGGTCTTTTAGTCACAGCAGTGAAAAAACTGCCTAAAACAGAAATCAAATAGGAGATTATAACATAATGCATAGTTTAGCAACTGCAAAAAGCTAGGGCTCTGAGGAAACAGGGGATGTTATCATCAGAGCCCAGAGGCTTGGTCATCTGAAGTAAGTTTGTCTTTAATGGGCCTGTCTATGAGGAACTGAGCCAACAGGGAAGATTTAGCCACTACAGGGGATACCGCCTTAGGTGAAGAGGGATTCAGACAAATAGTTTGGTTTCTCCCTTCCTAACTGCTTTTCAGTCTCCCTATAATACTCTCTCTCATTGGCTGAACCTAGCTGGAAAATAGCTAACATGGGATCCTGGAAAAGGCAGCTTGCTGAGGTCATTCCCCTTCCCTTTCCATATAGAGCAGAACCTGAGAAGGATGAGAAATAGCATGCTGTTTAATCAGCATCTATTATTGCTATGATTGACCTCACTAACATGATGCTGAGCTAACCTGCTAAAGGCAGTCTGTTGCATAAGACAGAATATATTAAATGATGAATCAGAGCCAGATTTTGTCATGTTCAACAATTTACATTAGTTATGATTTGACTGACTCACAAGGCATTGGCTGGATATTTTAACCCTTTGAGGTTCAACACATTATGTTTCAGAGTTGGTATATTATGTGTTAGTTATGGATGTAAGCTTTTCTCTACACATAAACTTAGGCAGCTTCCAATTTCACAACTAAATGTTACTTACAGTTCCATAAGTTTCAACCAAAATTAATGTAAACTGAAATGTTTAATTTTTTGATGCTCAGCTTAAAGAGCCCAATTATGGACTAAATTTAAATTAAAAACTCAGTGTGAATCGAATGGCTTATGTCTCTGTGTGATGGCTTTTATATTAAATGGTTTACATGAATGCTGTTGTTTATCTTGGAAACAGGTTGTCATGCATATTAATGAGACCCAGGTGTTAACTTCATGCTGTTTTCTTTCCAAGGAAGAAAATCTTTACATTAAGTGAAAGTGTTTTTACAAGTATTTGTTGTAATAATTATAAGACAACGCTTTATGCATCATAATGTTTACCAGGTTCATTTTCTAATTCCAGCTTATTTCTTAATTCCTCTCCTTTACCATTGCATTTTGCTTTTGGATGCTGAGGGCTTCCATCCAGACATGGTGGTAGTCTGGGCGTCCTGAGGAGCTGAAGAAGGATAAACTTTCCTCCAGCAGCTCTTCCAATGGCAAGTCTTCATATCTGCCCAAGGTCATGTTGTCATAGAAGAGATGTCTCTGAAGAAGGGTCCAGTCTGAGGAGTTCCTAGAGAAAAAAGAGCTTGACTCAGACCAGTGGGGTTCTTGGCAAACCTGATGGAAAAGAAATTTAGCACATTCCTGTCAGGGACAGAGGTTTATTTAGAAAAGCAAAGGCACATTTGAGGGAGAATGTGGGCTGTCTTGAAGTGAGAAGCTTTGTGGGTAAAGCAAGGAAACACATTCAAGGGAAAATGTGGTCCATCTCCAGAGGAAAAAATGGTAACCTGTTGTTGTGGGTGTTAATATTTATAGAGGGACGGTTGCTAGGGGCTGGGCTAGAGGTGGTGCCAGGGTGGGGTTTTCCCAGTGCTTCCACATTGCCCTTGTGCTACTTTTTGTAGACAAGGGCATGGGTAAAGGGTAGGGGTGGTCCAAGTGTGTGGACCAGTTGCTCAGGAGTTATAACTGTTGGTGGGTGCTTTCACTTTTTGCATTTCAGTGGTCAATGGGCATTTCCTGCATTTTAATGGTTCCAGATCACTTCCTTTGAGATTCCCTCTCTCTCTCTCTTTCTCCCTTTATCCATGGTCTTTTTTCAATGTTATAGTCACTCCTTGTGAGTTTTCTACCAAGAAGGGAGCATTGCCAAGAGATTATAGATTAAAAGACCCCATATCTTTTATATTTTCCAAATTTCTTTTGGGTACTTTCTATAAAAATGTTTTTGATTATTTCTTTGACTTCTCTGTAGCTCTTGGGCTTTTCTTAAGGTGCAGAAACCTGGTCACATTAAGAAAACTTCCCTAAGAGGAACTGACTATTATTACATATAGTAGCCAATGCTTTGTGGATCTTGCTCATTGTAGAGAAGGTTCACACACCAGCAACAGTCTACCTACTTTTCTGAGATTGACACTCTAAGGTTTTTGTGCCAAGGGGAAACTCTGTCTGAGTGGTGCAGGCTCACCCCTCATAATTTTACAAACAGTTTTTGAGTATTAACTGTATGCTGGGCACTGTGGTGTGCTAGGAATAGAAACATGTCTAAGACATCATCTCAACCCTTGGAAAGTGTATAGTCTTACAGGACGTAGATTTTAAAAGTATAGTTTGATATTAAAGGTATCCAAGGTGGACTGGGGTTGTGGCTCAGTGGTTGTGGTTAGTGCGTGCCTAACATGTGTGAGGCACTGGATTCTATCCTCAGCACTACATAAAAATAAATAAATAAAGGTATTGTGTCCATCTACAACTGAAAAAAAAAGGGGTATCCAAGGTGATTCTGGAGCTTAGTAGTAGCAACCCTATTTTGGGATATGGGATAGGGGTCCTAAAGGAGATGACACTTGGAGTTAAGTCTTGAAGAAAAAATTGGAATTATTTGAATGAAGAGGTGAGGAGAGTGTTCCTGGAAGAGAGGACAAAAGCAAGGAGGTATAAAGACTCATTCTCCACTGAGCAGTTCACTGTTGCTATGAATTTAAGATTGAGATGAAATGCGATGGGAGAGAAAGATTGAGAGGGAGGTAGGATAGGTTGTGAAAGGCTTTCTTGCCTTTGCCTGTTCTGCCATGCTTGCCTTTGCCCTTGAATTCACTCTTGGGGTAGAGGTGAAGTCAGATGGAGTGAGGAGGGATGGAAGAGTTTAAGGAAGAGCATTTTCTCTAAGATTAGAAAGGAGGTGATGAGATGAGATGAACAATACTTTATCTTGAAATGACACTTTTTTCTTTAAAGATTTTTTCAAAAGCTGACATGTATGCCCTGAGGCTTCTGTCTGTGTGTATGGGCGTGTGAAGATTTTGTTTTAATCATGAAAAAAAAAGCCAAAATCCAAAGAACTCAACTTTTAAAATAGCATTTATTGTGTGTTTTTCTGATCAAAGTAACACATGTTCATTTTTTAAAATGTGGAAAGTACAGAGAAGCACAAAGAAGAAAATTAAAATTGAAATTACCAATAATCCTGATATTCAGAAATAAGATTATTAGTATTGTGGAACTTTCCTTTTGGTCTTTTCTATACATAAACACATGCATGTGTGTACTCACTCGTACACATATGTACACACATATATACAAGTATTTTACATAATTGGGTTCATTTTAAATACATTACTTTGGAATCTGCTTTTTTCACTTAACATTGTATGATGAACACTTTTCCAGGTTATTAAATCTTCTTTTACAAAATAATTTTAATAATTGTTCATTATTTCATTAAACTTATGTGCACAGTATGTATGTAACCAACCTTTCTTACTACTCATTTTTCTTCACTTGTTTTGCTGTTATACATAATGCTGTGGGGATCATGCTCCTACATAAATATTTGTGTGTCTTACTGATTTTTTCCCATTATGTAAATTCTTATGTGATATTTATAGAACCAAGGGACTGTATGCTTTTTAAAGACTTTTAATAGGTTTCACTAAATCATCCTCTAGAAATGTTATTCAATTTTTACTTCCACGTGTTATAATTGTTAAAAGGATGCTTCTTGTTTCTCCACATTTTTGTGAATTTTATAAGGAAGTTATGTATGTCACTAGTGAACTTTACCATCTTTTCTAATGTCTGTCATTCATATCTCTTTCATGAATATCTTGTGTGTATTCTTTCTGTAAGTTGTATTGATATACTCTTTTCATTGTAGATTTTTAAAAATATTTATAAAGTAATATTCATTACTATTTGTCCTTTAGGTTGTATTTTTCCTAGTTCCTTTACTTTCATCATAGCATTTTACACACATTTGTGTGTGTGTGTGTGTGTGTGTGTGTCTGTGGTGCAGGGGATTGAACCCAGGGCCTTGTGCATTTGAGGCAAGCACTCTGCCAACTGAGCCATATCCCCAGCCCTTACATACATTTTTGATGTAGTTAAATGTATAACTTCTCACTAAGGCTTCTTTTAAAAAATATTTTTAGTTGTATATGAACACAATACCTTTATTTATTTTATTTTTACATAATTCTGGGGATGGAATCCAGTGCCTCACATGTGCTAGGCATGTGCTGTACCACTGAACTACAATCCTAGCCCTCATTTTTGCTTTTATTCTTAGAATAAAGGTTTTCTCTAATCTATAATCAGATATCCACATAATTCCTTCTGTTTGTTTTTAAAAACTGTAGTTGCAGATTGACAGAATGCCTTTATTTTATTTATTTATTTTTATGTGGTGCTGAGGATCGAAACCAGTGCCTCACAGGTGCTAGGCAAGTGCTCTGCCACTGAGCCACAATCCCAGCCCTAATTCCTTCTATTTTAAAAGTGTTTTTAATGCAAACTAACTTTAGAGTTTATGTAGCGTTTAGTTGACATATATTGTGAGAAAATGGTCTAAAGTTATTTTCAAATTGTGCAAATTAGTCCAGTATTTGTAGAATAATTGATCCATTCTCCTGCCATGACATCCTTATTGTATATTGAACACTCATGTATGTCTTTCTGGTAGCATTTGTTTCTTGGGTACTGGTTTTGAACCCAAGTGCACTTAACTCTGAGCTACATCCCAGCCCCCCCCACCCACTTTTTTAATTTTGAGAGAGGTCTCACTATGTTGATTAGGGCTTCTCCAAGTTGCTGAGGCTGGCTTTGAATTCTCCTGCCTCAGCCTTCAGATCCTCTAGAATTACAGGCATGTGCCACCACGCCTGGCTGGTCTTGTTATTCTCTTGTTTCTTACTATCTGTTTTGGCACCAGTGTCCTTTACAATGTTTGTAGCTTTACAATATGTTTAATATATGACTGAGTGTTCTTCCCTAATAGTCTTATTTTAAAAATTTCTCCATTGTTTCCTTCTTATTATTCCATATGACCTTTAGTATTATTTTTTTCCATTTTCCAGAGTAATATCCAATTGTGTTTTGATTGGCATTTTGGTATATTCATAGATTAAAGAGAGCAGAATTGAAATTTTGAACTTCACAATATTTGGTCTTATTTCCAGGAAGACTTAATTGATTTTTTAAAAAATGTATGTCCTCAGAACTCAATTTTGAAAATGGCTTTAGTCTTTTATGTATACTAGGACAGACAGCTTGTGTGTAGAAATGGCATCTTCATGTTGAGGATAAACTGGTTCATCATCTGACCTAGTTGGGCAATTTGACAACTGCTAACACTAGAAAGAAAGTATCACACAAAGATTGGTAAGGCTCTTTCAACATTCAGCTCTCAGTGTTCCTCAAACGTCCACAGTTGCACATATCCTCCTAGGTCACTTTGGGTTTGTATCCTGATAAAGGCATCCTACTCGTTTTATTACTGTTACAAAAGAACCTTCAGTTTCTTGAGTGAACAACAATATGTCAACACTTTACTAATTAGAAGAGACCTTACAACTTAAAAAAGTCAGAGAAAGGCTGGGATTTTAAGTAGAGACCTAATTTTAAATCACAAAATGTTGCCAGGAAACTCTAAGTGATGAGATTCCTTAACTTGGTTGTTATCATTTCCCAGACACACCCATGCAGTGTCAAAAACCACACACACACACACACACACACACTCACACAATTTTCTGTTTGAGTTTGAAGTAGGGATAATTTCATTGTTCGAAAGAAAAATAACTTTTATATCACTTCATCTTATTTGAAAATTGGAGATGTTAAAAAAGTTTCTTTATTTAATTAAGGAAATATGAAGATTACTGTGCTTCTTTTGGCGATAACTTGAAAATTGGAAAATCCAAAATCTGAAGCAAATAATCCACAGTTGTGGAGGCTTATTATGGTTATTTCAAAGAATAGAATTCCACTGGACAAATGGATTAGAATATGTTTTGGGAGACACAATTAAGATCATTATTGGAGGGCTGGGGTTGTGGCTCAGAGGTAGAGCATTCGCCTAGCATGCATGAGGCACTGGGTTCGATCCTCAGCACCACGTAAAGTAAAATAAAGACATTGTGTCCACCTATAAGTAAAAACTAAATATTTTTTAAAAAGATCATTTTTGGACTCCACGTAGTACTGTCTGGTGAGATATGGTTAATCTGTGAGGAAGTGATCGTAATGCATTCTGTTATATACAAATACTTGGTTGTAGGTAGGTGTCAACAGGTTAGCGTTAGTTGAGAGGAGGTAAAGAAACAGTGACTCTAAATTGGTAAAATGAAAACCTTCATAAGGATGAGCCTCAAAAACATTATTGTAAGTGAAAGAAACCAATCACAAAAGACTATGTATTACATGATTCCATTTGTATTATGTGTTTAGGATAAGAAAATATCAAGAGACATAAGTTAGATTAACTACCTCCAATTTGTTCTAATTAGTAATGGTTGCTTAGATATAGGGCAGGGCTTAGGCAGAATGGAAAGCAACTGTCTACTCTTTGGGTTTTCATTTGGGGTGATGAAAATTTTCTGAACTTTGATTGGTGATGATTTTACAACATTTTTCAAATTTTTTATTTATTTATTTTTTAGTTCTCCATGGATCTTCATCTATTTATTTTTATATGGTGCTGAGACTTGAACCCAGTACCTCATACATGCCAGGCAAGTGCTCTACCACTGAGCTACAAACAAAGCCCTGATTTTACAACTTTGTAAATATAGTCACCCCTCTGTATCTATAGGTTCTACGTTAACAGATTTAACCGACTGTAGAATGAAATATTTGGAAAAAATGTTATGTATTGAATATACACAGATATATCTTCTCATCATTATAACAGCTATTGATATTATCTTAGGTATTATAAATAATCTAGAAATGATTTAAAGAATATAGGAGAAGCCCGGCATGGTGGTAAAGGCCTGTAATCTCGGCAACTCAGGAGGCTGAGACAGGAGGAATGTAGGTTCAAGGATAGCCTGGGCTGGGAAGTGTAGCAGGACTATATCTCAGAATGAAAAAGAGATGGGGATGTAGCTCAGTTGTAGAGTACCTTGGGTTCAATGCCCAGTACCATGGGAAAAATGAAACACATAGGAGAATGTATGCAGGCTCTATATAAACATTACACTTGTTTATATAAGGGACTTGACCATCCTTGGATTTTGGTGTCTTTGGATATGAGGGGGGTGTGTATGTGTTTGTGTGTATGTCTATCTATGTCTAAGTCTATCCTGGACCAGTGTCCCCTGCATACTGAGGGATAACTGTATAGTTAAAAACTACTGAATTGTATATTTTGGGTAAATTTTATGGTATGTGAATTAAATTTCAAAAAGCTTTTTTTAAAGGCTATAGAATAAGATTTAGCTGATTTATTGATAGGGCTGACACTATCAGTCTTGAGTAAGTACTTGATTCTCATGGTTTCTTCATGTATTAAAATATGAATATCAACTTCAGAGAGTTCTGATAAGTAAATGAGGTAATTTTAAAGAATGTAACTGAGTATTTGTCATGTGCTAACTTTTTTTAAAAAATATTTATTTATTTATTTTAGTTCTCGGTGGACACAACATCTTTGTTTGTATGTGGTGCTGAGGATCGAACCCGGGCCGCACACATGCCAGGCGAGCGCGCTACTGCTTGAGCCACATCCCCAGCCCCATGTGCTAACTTTTATAGGTTATCAAAAAACAGGTAAAATTTTGATGGCCATTTGCTAAGGTGGAGAAAAAGTAGACTCAGTAGAATCAAGTGGGCAGTTCTGATCACGAGTCCAAGAAGTCACAGAAGAAGCAGGAACAACATGATGGTAGGGTTGATACCAATCCCTAGAGTCAGTGTCCTTTATGCTTCCCTATTTTATATTGCTTTTCTTGCTGTCTAGGTTTGTCGACTTGTGTGAGTGTCAGGGGAGGGGGGAAGCAACAGGTAGTGATTTCAATTAGAAAAAATGCAACATTCAAACTGGATGCAGTTGCACATGCCTATAATCAAAGCTACTCTGGAGGCTGAGACAGGAAGATTTCCATGTTCAAGGCCAGCCTTAGGAACAAAGTGAGCCTTAGGAGCTCTCTTAGTGAGACCATGTCTCAAAAATAAAATAAAAAGGGCTGGGGATGAAGCTCAGGGGTAGAACTTTTGCTTAGCAAGTACAAGACCCTGAGTTTGATCCCTAGTAACACACACACACACACACACACACACACACACACACACCCCATCTGCCAGAGAACCTCCCTTCTCATCACCAAGTTAAAAGGCTCTACTTTTTGTCATGAAATGGAATGAAAAGTTATGATTTCTGAGCTGGAAGTTGGATTGATACCATGTTTTCACTGTGTATTGGGGAAATCAGTCATCCATTTGCCTGTCCTAGTAAAACAGGATGGGCCACCTCCCCCATTGTTGGTACTATCTGGACTATCTTCTTGTCTTTCTAATCACAATCATTTGCTTGGTCAGCTTCTGCTGGGTGGTTTGGGGGAATTGAGGCACTCTTCAGCATGTCCTCGAGTACTTGTCTGAGGCCAATATAGCTCTTTCCCTTTTGCCAGTTAATTTAATGATATTCTTCAGGATGGCTCCATTGAGGATCCATAACAATGAGAAGGAACATTGAAACAATTAAACTTTAGTCTTGGGGGTGGGGAAAGCATAACCAGTGGATGGAGTGTTACTACCAGAGATAGCAGTAGCTCACAGACTTGCTTGTGAATGATCATGGTAGAGCTGGTGGAGGAATGGAGGCAGGTGAGCTCCTGGAGGTTTGAAAGTTGGAAGAGGCCTGCTAGTCAGAAAAGTTTTGTAAATCACTTTCACCTCTCGGAGGTGCTTAAAGAATGGTTGACCTGTAGGTAAACAAAGTTATTCTCTATGGATTCTGTGCTGCTGCTCTTCATCTCAGTGGGGATGAAATGAGTCAGAGTTTGGGGATTCTTCAGGAGAAATTATAGACATGTTAACCATTTTAAAAGGATTACCGGAATCTGTCAGTCCTCTTGACTGATTAATAAGCACTAGGCTTGCGATGTGGTATGACAGTTCTGCAATTTTATGTGGCAGTTTGATGATAAAATTTTGGCTCCTTGGTGATAAGACAGCTTGGAATGTCTTGGAGGCATTGCTCCAGTGAAGAAGCAGGAGGTTTTTGAGAGGTCTATGAAGGAAAGTCAGTTGTTAGGAAGAGCAGGGATGTGCTCTGCATGGGTCTAAGGCAAATTTGGCAGCACATTAGCAGTAGCAAAAAGAGACAGGTATTCTGGAAGCCAGTGGTGTCAAATAACAGCCTAGGGATTGAGTTTGCTCTCAATGGAAGAAGATGATTATGACACTTGTAAACACTGCTGGGAATTATTACAGCTGAGGTGACACACTTTGGTAACAGATTCCTTTAAGCACAGAATGCTTTGGAGGAAGAGAATAATTATTCTCCTCCTCTCACTTCAGGGGGGACCAGGTGGCTAAGTAGAAGAAACAGTGCCAGGTACTTCTAGGTCCCTGACCTAGCTTCACTAGTTACTTCCTATTGCCAAGAGACCTTATCTATTTAATGATTCATTTATAATATTTCTTGTGTGTTGAGTGAGGCACTAGATTTCTTTATTAACATTATTTAGAGAAATGTCAAATCTAAGCAGAAATTGTTATGGTTGAATGTCTTGCTTACAGTAAATGCTACTTCTGGTGTTTCAATGTAGAAAATGAAATAGCCCTCGTATAACCCTATGAGTTATGATTATTATCTCCATTATATAGATGAGGAAACCATGCCTTAGGAAGATGAGGTAACTTGTCCAAATTTACATACTATATAAGTGATAGATCCAGTATTGGAACCTAGGACAGTAGGATTCTGAAGGCTTGCCTTTTTTTGTACCAGGGATTGAACCCAAGGGCACTTAACCACTGAGCCAAATCCTGAGCCCCTTTGAAAAAAAATTTATTTTGAGACAGGGTCTTGCTGAGTTGGTTAGGCAACTAAATTGCTGAAGCTGGCTTTGACCTTGCAGTCCTCCTGCTTCAGCCTCCTGAGCCGCTGAGATTATAGGCGTGTGCTACTGCATCCAGCAAACTTGCCATTTTAACCACAAACTATCTTTTGATGGTAGAGGGTGGCAAAGTCATTAAGGGTTGTACATAAAGTAATCTTTGGGGCAAATTTGGAACCATGACTAAAACTATCTATCACATTTACCTATTTCATGTCTCACTTGCTTCTAAAGCTTATTCTTTAACCCTATAGAATGGTTTTCTCTTACCTAGACATGTCAGGCTGTTTCATGTTTCTGTACTTTTGCTTGTGCTATTCCTGTTATCCCCTCACCTATCACCACCTAATAACTGTATCCCCTCACATACCACCATTTAATAACCACATCTCCTCACCTACCACCATCTAGTTGGTTAATAGTATGCAGTCCTTAAATAGTACCTACCTTCTGTTTCCTCAATATCTTCTATGCATGGTTCCGCTATTTCATGCTACTCTCTTTAGTAATCTATCTAATTTTACCAGGCTTTAATCCCCTCAGGAGCAAGTATCACATTTTATTTTGTGTCCCCTGCACTTGGCAGTGTATTTGCTACATAGCAGGTTCTTAATACATGTATGAATAAATGAAATGCTTCCCGATATTTTGGTAGCTGTGACTGCCTATTTTTTTGGTGTGTGGGGGGAGACTTGTATTGCTGAAGCAGTAACTGCATGTCCTGATTCCTCAAGGTGCTAAATGAGATATCTTGAGATATGAGGAGATATTGTGGGATGACATCAAAAACCAGGATTGGGAAGCACTTGCCTATGTGGATTCTAGCCAAAACTATCCTCCTGCTTTGCTGAGAAGAATGTTTCATATCTCACATTTGATGTGAAAATTCAGTCTCATAGGTACAAAGTGCTAAGTAAAGCAGCAGAGAGGAAGGTAAGAGTGTTGCCTAGCAATTGAACATGTGTATCGTACACGGTATTTATATTTCTAGATGACAGAGGTTGGAGAGATAGCTAACATGCTGAAGAAATATGGTGACAGGCATTTGTACCTAGAGATAAGAAAATGAAATGTGGCTCATGATGTACAGGAGGTGCTGAGAATGATTGAAAGTCTGTGAACTTGTATGTTTTCATGTCTGTCAGTGGGTGTTTTTCTCCTTCCTTCAAAGCTCCAGCTGTTTCATAAATAGTCTTTATTCTTCACCCCCTTTGAAAAAACAAACAACAGAAAATCAACCCAGCATTTAATAGCCTTGCTGAGAAAGAAGTGAACATGTTGTGATGTGTCAGGTACCCACTTAGCCTAGTCTGGCAGAGGCCCTCATTTAGAAGTCTGCCATGACAGACCCACAGAGCACTGACTTCCCTGAAATTTCAAAGGCTGGGATGATCCCAGTTTACAGTTTTCTACCAATGCTTTCATCTCCAAAAAAGGAAACAGTGGCCCCAGTGAGGCTTTTTGGCCTTGCTCTTTATTTCTGCCAACTGCATTTTCTTTTGTCTCTGCTTAATCTTCATTTCTTGTAAACGCATTCACATCATCTGATTCTCCTGCTTGTTGGATGTGACACTTACCTTTTACCCTCCAGTAGTGTATCTAAAGAAGATTAGGCCTGTGAAAAGATGTTGGAGGGAAGGACAAATTTGGGAAAAATACTGCAAAACCAAATGCTATATTTTTTTTCGCCAACATAAGACCTTCAAAGTCAAAGTCTCAGATCCCAAAGAAGCTCTTTGTGGGTCTTTGTTCTTGAGAATTTGAAGACTTGATTTCAGTGGGCCCCATTAGCTCATATCAGATCTTGCATTAACTTTTTTTTTTCTGGTGGTACTGGGGGTTAAATATAGGGCCTTGTGCATGCTAGGCAAGCACTCAACCAACTGAGCTATATCCCCAGCCCCTAGATTTTGCATTTACTACTTGAATTTTTTCAAAGCACAAGGCATTGACATAGCCATAAAGACACAAAAGTTGGTGCCATCCTTTTTTAGCCCTTGGGCACTAGTCAGCTTTACAAGTCATCTACTTCCAAACACCTACTATTTATCATAAAGGTTTTGCAAGTGCTTCTTTTTTAAAAAAATATTTTTAATTGTAAATGGATCTTTTTATTTTATTTATTTATATGTGGTGCTTAGGATTGAACCCAGGGCCTCACACATGCCAGGAAAGTGTTCTACCACTGAGTCACAACTCCAGCCCCTTGAAAGTGCTTCTTAAAGCCTTAGAAGCAGGAATTGCTCCAAGGCTCCAACAAAAACCAAAAGATTTTCAGACAAGTTGGGGGATGAATAAGATTCCAAAGAAAATAAAAGCCTAAATAATTGTGGTATAGTTAGGGGAAGCAGTATTTCTAATTTCTTCTAAAAGGTTGTTGGCAAAAGACATTAGGAAAGGATAAGATTTGACAGGAGGGCATGAGTTCTTAAAGGGAATGGAGGGAATTTTTACAAGGATCCTTTAATATAAGTCATTAGTTTCTTGTGTGTCACTCCAGAATTTTCTGGTTTTTTTTAAACACTTTTTAGTTGTAGGTGTATACAATATCTTTATTTTGTTTATTATGTGGTGCTGGGGTTCGAACCCAGTGCCTTAAGCATGCTAAGCAAGTGCTCTACCACTGAACCACAACCCCAGCCCAGAATTTTGCTGTCTTTATACAAACTATACACAAACAAATGTGAATGTATGATTACATTGTCTTTCTGACACAGATGACATCTTTATATGTGATATCATTATGCACAATATTTTAGTGTCAAGATGCAGCTTGGGGGCTGGGATGTAGCTCAGTTGGTAGAGTGTTTGCATTGCATACACAAGGCCCTGGGTTCAATTCCCACCACCACACACACAAAAAAAGGATACGGCATCGTAGTTGGGCATGATTGCACACGCCTGTAATCCCAGCAACTCAGGAGGCTGAGGCAGGAGGATTGCAGGCTAGCCTCAGCAATTTAGTGAGACCCTGTTTCAAAATAAAAAATGCAATGGGCTGGGGGTGGTTCAGGGTTAAACACCATTGGATTCAATCCCCAGTACTCCCCTGCCTCAAGAAAAAACGATAAAGTATAGTAATTCCTTTTTATTGCTGCATAGTATTCTTCTTTTTTAACTTTATTTATTTATGTGTTGACAGAGGATTGAACCCAGTGCCTTGCATGTGTGAGGCAAGTGCTCTACTGCTGAGCTATAGCCCCAGCCCCTGCTGCATAGTATTCTATTTAACGAGTGTGCTCTATTTTTTTCTAAGTTTCTATTGATGGGTTTGCATTTGTTTTCGAATCTTGGCCTCCATGTATTTCCAAAGTAGATCTATAGAATAAATTCTCTGAAATAGAACAGCTGGGTGAAAGGGTAAAGACATTTGTAATAAATGTATTCTATATGGTGCTATATCACCTTCCCTTGAAGTACATTCATCACACTTCCATCATCAATGCCTTTATAAACTCACTATGCAGTGAATTTTCATCTTTTAATTTTGTCAATCTCATGAATGAGAAAGGGTATATATTTTTGTACTTATTATTTATTAGGTTATACATATTTTCTTGTATTTAAGAGTTACTTAAATTTCCTTTTTGGTGAACTGTTTGATTTTCTGATCATTTTTTTTATATTGGGTTTTTGATCTTTTGACATAATGTAGTAATCTTTAGAATTTGAACTTAAGAACAATAAAGGGAGAGGAGTGGAGAGGGAAGGGGAAGAAGAAGAAGTTGTTTCTGGGGTCTGAATTAGAACAAGATATATCCCATGCTTGTTTAATTATGTAAAAATGGATTCTACTCTCATGTATAACTCAAAAGAACCAGTAAAAAAAGACTAACCTCCTGATGATGTAAAAATAGAATGCAGAACTCTTGAAAATATTAGACAACTCAATGTCGGGGTAGAGCTAGAGTAATATGAGAAGAGCACCAGTGAATGATTAACCGCTGAGCTACATCCCCAGCTCTTTTCTTTTCTTCTTCTTCTTCTTCTTTTTTTTTTTTTTTTTGGAGACAGAGTCTCACTAAGTTACTTAGAACCTCCCTAGTTGCTGAGGCTGGCTTTGAACTTGAGATCCTCCTGCCTCAGTCTCCCACGTCACTGGGATTATAGGCATGCACCACTGTGTTAGGCATCCCAATTCTTTTTTTAATATATATTTTTTAGTTGTCAGTGGATCTTTATTTTGTTTATATGTGGTGCTGAGAATCAAACCCAGAGCCTCACACATGCAAGGCAAGCACTCTTCCACTGAGCTACAACCCCAGCCCCCAATCGCTTTTTAAAGGAGTGCTTTTCCTATTAGTTTAAAGGTTTTATGTTGACTATGATGAAAAGACACCCAAGGAAAGAGTATGAAAACTAGACACATTGCAAACACAGTCAAGGCCAATATAGTTTCATTCTAGCTGAGTCCTTGCCCTCAGTTGGAATCTGGCTATCTTCCTGCTGACTGCTGATGAATAGTTTGGTGTGGGTGGAGTTATATAAGTAGTTGCAGCTTCAGGACAACATAAGCAGATTTCTGTGAATGCATCATTTTCTTTATATTTTTAATTTTATTAATGTATTTTATTCAATATACCCAAAATATTACTTCAACATCTAATCAATATAAAATTATGAGATGTTTTATATTATTGGTTTTCATATTATCTTTAAAATGAAATGCATAATTTATACTAATAACATTTCAGTTTATACTAGCTACATATTAAGCATTTCAAAGTCACATGACCTAGCTATAATCATATTGGATAGCACAGTTATAGGCTGTGGAGAACTATTGAAGCATTTTTTTTCAATAACTGTATTTTAATTATTTTTTTCTTTAAATATTTTTAGCTTTTTTTTTCTTTCTTTCTTTCTTTTTTTTTGGCACAGGGGATTGAACCAAGAGATGCACTACCACTGAGCTGTATCCTCATCTTTTTTATTTTAAGACAGGGTCTCACTAAGTTGGCAAAGCTGGCCTTGAACTTGTAATCTTCATGTCTCAGCCTCCTGAGTAGCTGGATTACATGCATTGCCACCATACCCATCTTCTTTCTTTCTTTTTTTGTTACTTGGTACTGACTCCTAGGGTACTTTACCACTGAGCTATATTCCCCAGAAGATTCTTCACTTGTATCTGTCTGGTTTAAATTGACTAGAAATTGCTCTGGGTGAAGTATTAACTAGTTGTGTTCCCTTCTGTACCTCTTCTTTTAGTTTATATCTTGGCTTTCTAATTATTGAGATTTTCCAGAATTTTTGAAGCCCATGTAGGCTTATATTTCTGGTGACTACTCTTACAGAAGATTTCAACTTTCCCTGTCCTACTAAGTCATTTACTGCTTAGTTTTCAGTGTTCCAATTTTCTAAGATATTTACTTCTTTTGTTTTCTGTTGTCTCTCCTTCAGTTCTTTTTGCATAAATGGACTCATGCTTTTTTATTAGCTTATTATCATTGTAGGGATTCAGTAGAAAGTGGAGATGAAGCTCTGTGCTTATTTATACATGTTTAAACAAAAATCTGAATGTGCAGTGAGAATTACCATTGTATGAAGTGGTTGCTTCCAAGGGGTTGGTGTGCTTATTTTACTGCCAGAGGCTCAAGAATACATCCTGCTTGAGCTTCAGCATGTTTCACTTGCCTGAGTGCTTAAAATTTCAGAGATTTTTCTGGACACACAAACCCAACCACTATAAAGTGAATAAGTGAATAATTCTAGTCTTATGGAATCCTGTGATTTTTCTCTAAAGGTACAAAAGGACAGAATTATAGCATGCTGGAAGTGGAAGAATATTTATGGATCATTGATCAGAGGGTTTCCCAAATTGTGATCTATGGAGTATTTGTTCCTTGTGGTTTCCTGAGAGAAAAGGCTTCTGTGGTCAAATAAATTTAGGAAATTATAGTAGAGGCTCACTTTGAGATTTCACAGAATATTTTTAGTGTCTAAGAAGTTTGCAGAAACTTCTACTTCCAACATATGGCAGACTTTGCTGAGCTGGCACAAAAGGAAGAATTCTACAGAGGCCAAAACTGTTGAAAACAGGAAGAATCTTGAGAGGGAAATTAGCCTCCAAACTGGCTTTTTCCCTGACGGCTTTTTCTTAACTCTAGAGATCTTGAACCCTCTTCCTCTTAATAACTCTATTTGGAATGGAGAGCAGGCAATGAAACCTAGAGCCTAGAAAGACAGTATATATAGGAAATCCCTGCAGATAGTTGGAAATCCAAAGGCCACACCCTCAGTGTGATAGTGTATTATTACCATCCTATAATTATTGAGGAAATAAAATAAGTAGTTTAAAATCTATCCAGATTTTTAAAAGGAGAGGTCAGACAAATACTTAACTTTATACAAAATATTCTAGAAAAAGGGAAACTGGGCATGTACCTCAACTTTTTCCATGCAGCCTGTAAAATCTTAATAACAAAATCAGATAACAATTTAAAAAAGGAAAATTATAAGGCTGAGTAAGTCATTAACACAGATTTAAAAATCAAACAAAATACCCTAAAATTAAATGTAACAAAGTATAAGAAAGATAATTTTTTTCAGAACCAGGCAGAGGTTATCCTAGAAATTTAAGGTCAATTTAACATTAGAAAATCACTTAACATAATTCACTGTATTAGTATAAAATAATATATGATGATCTCGGTTGATGTGAGAAAGCATTAGACAAAATACAAAGTTCATTTTAAATGGTAAAGGTTTGCAAAGTAGAAAAAAGTGAATTTATGTAACCTGATACAGGTATTTGTAAAAATCTTTTATCATACCTCATTTCTGATGAAAGAATATTGAAAAGTATTCTGTATAAATTAAGAAACAAGGATGCTGACCCTCGTTATTTCTGCTTATTTAATATCTTGCTTGAGGTTCTAGTCATAGTATAAAGATAAAGGGAAGAAAACCCAAAAGATATAATTAGGAAGGAAAAAATCAGTTATCATTATTTTCATACTGCTTCTACTTTGAAGAGCTTAAAGTGTTTCCTTAGAACTAATAAGACCTTAGTATATTGACAGATTTTTAAAAAATCAATGTGCAGAAATCAACTACTTTTGTATTCATCAGGAACATTATTAGAAATGTTAGTACAATAAACAAGAAATCATGATAGTAACCACAAATATAAGGCAGACAACAATTAAAAAGAAAAGATGCAGGTTTTTTATGGGGAACAATGTAAAAATGGATAGAAGACTCAATATCAGAAATCAGCTCCACAAAATCAATTTCATTGAAGTATACTTTACATACAAGAAAATTCACCTGGGTTTGGAGCTGTAGCTCAGTGGCAAAGGGCTTGCCACTTGTGAGACACTGGGTTCAATCCTCAGCACCACATAAAAATAAATAAAGCATGCTGGCCATCAACAACTCCCCCCCAAAATAAAATTAAGAAAAATGAAGATCTTAGACACACACACACACACACACACACACACACACGTATACAATAGTGTAATCACTGTAGTCAGTTGCTTCTCCTAAACCCTCAGTCCTTGGTAACCTCTGATCTAATTTTTCTGCCGCGTCCGGCCAAGGGAGCCGAGTCCGGCGAGGGACGGCGAGGTTAAAAGACACACAGGACACCAAGGTTCGTCATCCAGGAGTCAATAATAATCTTTATTGCTAACACACCTTTTTTTATACCCCAAGCAGCAGAAGTGGAAAACTACCCAAAAGCAGGAGGGAGGGGGGAGAAATTTAGTTTCAACATCTATTATTGTCAGGTACCGAAACCTCCCTTAACAATAAGTCCATCAGACCAGAAAAGGTCAAGGCATTCCCGTGGGATACATATGTCTCAGACGGACAAGCAGGAACAGAAAAACCGCAAGTTCGCCATGGCCTTGTGAGCTGGCCACACTGGCATGCAGAACAAACTAGTGGAGGTTGGGCTCCAGGGGCCAGGGTGGACCTGCTGCCAACAAGTCCCCCTCTTTTGTTTTTTGCATGCCAGTGGGAATCAAGTAGCCCCTGTCTTAGGTCGTTCACAGCCCTTGCGATGCTTACCTGTCTCTGGGAAGGCCCCGATTCCCTGGCTTAGGTCGCACAGCAAGCGTGAAAGTTGCCCGTCACTGGGTACTACAAGATCAGCTCAAGGTGTTATGACCTATCAAGACATTATTGCGGTGAACGCTTAACCGTCTCCACCTACGGAACCCACGACCATCACCACCGAATGGCAGATGTGATTGGACCGAGAGATTAGACAGCAAAGATCCTAGTACAGGAAGGCAAAAGGGAGAGGTATGCATAGAGAAAAGATATGGCAGAAGTTCTTCTTTTAAGGAGGACACTCATCTTCGGATCGGTCTGAAGTATATCTCAGAGAGGCGATCATCCATCTTCAAGCGTTGATAGTGAACCTGTATTGGCTTAGAGGCTAAGATATTAATTTGATCCTTAATGAATTGTACTATCTTATTTACAATGCAGGGTCCTACTGCCACTACTAGAAGGAGGCCTAACAATGGCCCCAATAAGGGAAGAAGATAAGGCAAAAATCCATTAAGTCCAGTCCAGAGAGGGTTCTCAAATAATTCCCTCCTCCTTTTTTCTAGGTCTTCTTGGAGTTGTTTAATTTTTGTGCGAACTATGCCAGATTTGTTAGCATAAAAACAGCACCTCTCCCCAAGGGCTAAACAAATTCCCCCTTGATTGGCAGTAAGCAAGTCTAAACCCCGCCTGTTCTGAAGAACTACTTCTGCTAGAGAGTCTATCTGGTCTTGTAAGTCTTTAATGGTTCCCGATAGGGTTTGCACATCATCTATAAGCTGTTGAGATAGGCGGCGGTAAGAATGTATAGCCGTACCCAATCCCGCCGTGCCTGTACCCACAGCAGCGGTTATTCCAAGGCCAACAAGGAGTGGTAAGGCCTGCACAGCTCTCTTGTGTCTTCTAACTAAGATGTCTAGGCTAGGAATGGGTAGGGGTTCATCTCCTGAGATAATCGTGATATCAGGAAGCAGTAATGCGAGAACGCAACCGCCAGTCCAATTTGCTGGGAGCCTGGGAAAAGCTAAATTTCCACCACACATAAAGACTGTACCATTAGGGGGACAAATGGGCGGAGTAGGTGAGGAGTAATTCTTTACTAATGAGCAGTTTCCAAAGGAAGAGACTCCAACATCAACATCATAGGTATTATTTTGCATCATGCCCAGAAGGCATGACACAAAACCACCTAGAGGCTGCACCTTAAAGGGTAGCCCAGATTGACATGTGTTGTCATCATCAATGGTATAATTGATGGGAACCGCCAATGGCATGACTGCACCTGCCGTCATGCAGAGCCAGCAATCACCAGCAAGGGTAGGGTTGGAATTGTTAAGTAAAGAAAAGGTAGTTTCTAGGATATCTAATGTATTGGCATCTAAATCAGGAAGCTGGGATTTGGGCAATATCAAGGGGTGGTATGTAGGCTTAGGAATCTCCGGCTTTAAAAGCTTAATCACCTGAAGGTGTTTGATAGCATCAGCGGGTCCCCCTCCATCAGAGATTCCGATAGGGGCCTGCATGGGCCAGCAGGAAGGTTTACCCACGACGCCCTCACATCCTGCCTCCGTTAACCGAGTCGTGATGCCTTCCCCTCCCCGGTCACCAAGAAAAGGAATATAATTATAAGTGGTCCCCCATTCTCCACGGGTGTTAGTTAGGATGGCCTCAAAATACTGTTTTCCTTGATTATTAACACAAATTGAGGCCGATGTATAACAGGAGATGTGCATTGCCGGGGTGTAATGACAAGTGGCGGGACAGCTTCCAAGAGTCTCGGTCGGATTAGGGACAACAAGTCCGGGCTTATTAACACATACCCATTTTGGTTGCTCAAATCCTCCGATGTTTTGATTGAGTTCAGCCGCCATATAGGCTACTTTAGTCCCACAATCAATGCTCTGGATATAACCAGAGGGGGCCGAGTGCCGGGGCCCTCCCTTACACTCACAAGGGGCTCCAAAAAGATATTCATGAATATTCCCAGGTGGGGGGTCAAGCCCTCCTTCAACAAACCTGTCCAGAAGGAATGCCACAAGCGGGGTCCAGCTCATGGAGGTGTGTCTTGGCACTCACTTGAAGGGGTGAGAACAACAGTGGCAGGATCAGCCATCTTGGGAACTTCATTTTGTCTTGAATTTTCATTCACCGGTCTGGTGCAGCGCTCCGGGATCCAAATGGGCTTCTCAGTTCCTGGGGGAAAAACACATACAGCTCCCCTCACTCTAGCTAAGAGTGGAGCCGGGGGTTGCCACTTTCCAGTGGATAAATCTTTCCACCTTATTTGAGCATCTTGTACAGTGGGAGGGGAAAAATGGCGTTGTGCAGCCGTGCGCCCTCCAGTGTCAGTGAGTAAAAAATTTAAAGTAAATAAGGTTATGCTTAGAAGTGCTTGTGGTCCCTGACAATTCCGGTATATCTCCCCCTCTTTTGTTTTTTGTAAATAAGTTTTTAAATGTTGATGGGCTCGTTCCACGATAGCCTGTCCCTGTGGATTATAAGGGATTCCAGTCTTATGATTAATTTCCCATTGGGTGCAAAACCGTTGAACCGCCTGGCTTACATATGCGGGACCATTATCGGTTTTGAGGCATCGTGGGGTGCCCATGGAGGAAAAGGCTTTTAGAAGATGACTGATTACGTCCTTAGCCTTCTCTCCAGTATGTAAGGTGGCAAAAATGAAGCCAGAATATGTGTCAGTGGAAACATGTATAAAGGAGAGCTTACCAAAGCTAGGGAAGTGTGTAACATCAGTTTGCCAGACATCATTAGGTTGTAGTCCTCTTGGATTAACCCCAAGGGAAGGAGAATGAATAAATGGTGCACAGGTTGGACATAATGAGACAATTTGTAAAGCCTGGTCTCGTGAACATCCTGTGTGGAAGCGTAAAGACTGTGAATTTAAATGAAATTTGTTATGGAATTGTAAGGCCTTGTCATATTCGGTCGTCACACAGGAAAGGCCAACAGCATGAGTAGCAGCGTCTGCTTTTGCATTGCCCTCTGACAAAGGTCCAGGGAGCCCTGAATGGCTTCGGATGTGGCCAATGTATAGAGGATCTCGTCTAGCCCAAATGAGAAGCTGAACTACCTGTAGTTGTTCTGTGATGGTGGATTGCTTTCCAATATATGATGCTGTTTCTATGACTAGAGCCAGATTGGCTACATACAAGCTGTCAGTATATACATTAAGAGGAATAGAACTATAGACTTTGAGAGCTATGATTAAAGCTTCAACTTCCGCCTTTTGGGCCGACTGACCTGACACAGGTTGTCGGAGAATTTGAGATCCATCAAAAACGACGACAAATCCATTTTTGGCCCCATCTGTATATACAGTTTGGGCCTTTGGAATAGGTTCCCTTTTCATAATCTTTGGGAAGATAATGGGACACCTTTTAAAGCTCTCCAAAAGTCTATGTTTAGGGAAGTGATTATCAATCTGACCCTTGAAGCTGCACAGGAAAAGACACCAAAGGTCATGTTCTTGTTGTAACTTGTGTATCATATCTTGAGTGTAAGGTTGAATAAGTATGTCAAAGGTTTTTCCAAACAATGCATCACCCAAATATTTAGCCTTCCAAATTAAGTTAATAACTAGCTCATAAAAGGGAGTCAGTACCCGGGGGTTAGAAGCCGGCAAGTGGACCCAATAAATGGGACCCGTTTGCCAGAACACTCCTGTGGGAGTAATTTTAGAAGGTAGAACTATAAATGACAAGGGCAGAGAATAATCTATCTGCGTAATCTGCATGTCCTGCAGAGCCTCTTCTATTAGCCTCAGTGCTCGTAAGTCTTCTGGTGTAGGTACTCTACACGACGTAGGAGAAGGATCTCCTCGCAAGAGGTCATACAGGGGTTTGAGCTCTCCAGTTGGAATATGAAAGGACGGGCGCAGCCACTGTATTTCTCCGAGGAATGTCTGCCACTGATGCAAAGTTTTGAGCTGATTTATCTGGAACTGGGGTCTCTGGGGAAAGATTCCTATGTTATTAATGATGTATCCTAAATAATTGTAAGGGTGTTGAAACTGCACCTTTTCGGGTGCTATGACCAGCCCTGCCCCTTTTAGAAGGGATTGGAGGACTTCATAAGATTGAAGAAGCCTTTCTTTCTTGGGCCCTGCCAGTAAGATGTCATCCATATAATGAATGAGGTAGAGCTGTGGGAACTGCTGTCGAAAGGGTCGCAAAACCTCAGCTACAAAATATTGGCACATTGTAGGACTATTAGTCATCCCTTGAGGTAGGACGGTCCATTCATACCGTTGGTAAGGTTCCCTAAAGTTTGTTGAAGGCAAGGAGAAAGCAAAACGCTTTCGGTCTCGTGGGTCTAAGGGAATAGAGAAGAAACAATCTTTTAAATCTATGACAATAAGATGCCAATCCTTTGGGATCGCAGTAGGAAAGGGTAGCCCTGGTTGTAAGGGTCCCATGGATTGCATAGTTTTATTAATAGCCCGTAGGTCCTGAAGAAGTCTCCACTTCCCAGACCCCTTTTGTATAACAAAAATAGGGGTATTCCAAGGGGAGGTAGAGGGCACCACATGTCCTAACTTAAGCTGGTCTTGAACTAATAGGGAAGCGGCCTGTAATTTGTCCTTAGTTAGGGGCCACTGTTCTACCCACACAGGGTCCTCTGATAACCAAGTAATGGACAGTGGAGGCGGCCGCACTTCAGTGGCCCCTAGGATAAATTTCCCAGTCCTCTCCGGTCTCTTCCCCGCCGGGTAACCTGTTCTGCTGGATCCACGGGTGATATTCTGCCCTCATGTCTCTTTCCTAGTCCCCTTCCAGGGATCCACCCCATGTCTAGCATTGCATCATTAACAAAGTTATTATTTCCTTTTAAAGTCTGGGTAGTAAGAATAGCCCCCATTTGATGAAGCAAGTCCCTCCCCCAAAGGTTTGTGGGGAGTCCAGTCACCACATAAGGCTGGAAATGGCCACTATGTCCTTCGCCATCTCTCCATTTTAAAAAGGAAGCACTTCTTTTTGGTTGGGTCTGTCCTATCCCCTGTAATATGGCCGAGGGACTCTGGAGGGGCCAGGCAGGTGGCCATTGTTTTTCAGAAATGACAGAGACATCCGCCCCCGTATCTAGTATTCCCTTGAAAGCCTTGTCCTGTATCTCAATGGTCAGGTTGGGACGCGAATCCAAATGAGCTACCCAAAAGGCCTGGGGAGTTCCAGTGGAGCCAAAGCTGCCGTCGCCCCGGGACCCACGGAGGGTGTGCCCAGGAATGGAAGCTAAGGGTAGCAGCAGCAATTGAGCTATACGCTCCCCGGGGGGAAGAATAACAATTCCTTGGGTAGCTTCTACTACTATTTTTATCTCTCCCTGATAATCAGCATCAACAACCCCCGTAAGAATCTTTAAGCCCCACTGAGGTGCGCTACCTCGTCCCAACACTAGTCCCACCGTCCCCTCTGGCAGGGGTCCAAAAACCCCAGTAGGCAGCGTCTGAGGTCCCATTTGGGGAGTTAATACCGCTCGGGAGGTGGAACTGAGGTCCAGTCCTGCGCTTCCTGGTGTTCCCCTGGGGAGTTCCCGGATAGAAAGGGGTTGGTCAGTGGGAGGCGTTGGAGACGCCCACTCCCTGGGGCACTGTTTTGTCCCTGCACTGCCCCGTACACTTTGGCTTCCGGGGCCCGGGGCTGGCCCCTGCTCCCGTTTCCCGACGGTATTGGGTTACCCTGGATGTCAAATTTTGACCTGCACTCACTGCTCCAATGATTTCCTTTATGACATCTAGGACAAATTCCAGGCATCCCTCTGCCAGCACCCTCACTCCTTTCCGGGCAGTTTCTCCTTATATGCCCCTCTTTTCCACATTTAAAACACCCCTTAGAGCGGGTTCCCCTGTTATCAGATTTTTGCATTCCAGTCTTAAGGGCAGCAGCCAAAACCTGACCAGTAATATGAGGCCCATCTATATCTTTGCATGCTCGAATCATGTCATCTATACTTTTGGCCCGGGAGGACTTAATAGCATTTTGGCAGTAAGTGTTAGCGTTTTCATATGCCAGTTGTCTAATAAGTGGCATAGCCTGTTCTAGATTAGGGAATATTTTTCCAGCAGCCTGCATTAGGTGGGCTATAAAGTCCGAATAAGGTTCAGAGGGCCCTTGAGAGATCTTGGAAATTTTTGCTTCAGTCTTAGAAATGGGCAGGGCTTTCCAGGCGTGGACTGCAGCTGAGGCTATTTGAGCATAAACACCTGGGTCGTAATTAATTTGTTGGCCTATGGTGGCATACTGCCCAGTTCCTGTTAACATTTCGGCATTTCGCCTTTGATGGCCCGCATTCAGGTTAATCTGAGCCAGCTCGCGGCACCTTTCATGATATTCACTTTTCCACAATAAGAAATCCCCTCCAGATAACACAGCCCTGCAAAGTTGCTGCCAATCATTGGGTATCAGTTGACTGGCTGAGAAGGACTCGAAGAGGGTCAATGTGAAAGGGGCATGAGGTCCATAATTAATGACCGCCTCCTTAAGCTGTTTTATGTCCTTGAAGGCTAGGGGGACATGGGCTCTGGCCGGCTGTCCATCAGCATCGGCGTTTTCAATCATTGGAAAAACTTGAGCCGCTCTAGAACCCCAGTGGACCCCCGCCCGTCTAGTAGGGGCGTCCTCATTCCAATCAGGATTATAGGGAGGAGGTGCAGCAACTGAGGGGGCCCTAGGCACCCTCACATTTGCCCTTTTAAGGCGATGTTCTAATTCCTCTATCTCCCTTTCTAATCCCTCCTCTTCCTCAGAGAGAGAACTGAGGTCCTCAGGATCCTTTTTGGGCTTAGAAATCTGGAGGTGTTTCCTACCCCCTGAGCCCGAGTCCTCAAGAGGACCCTCATCCTTTAAGGATTCTGCCATTTGCTCTTCCTGCACCTGATTAAGGGCCTGTTCACATTCAGCAAGCTGATCCTTGATCTTTACTTTATCTGTTAATAAAGCATCCTTTACCAACCTCCATAAGGAAAAGGTGGCAACTGGGACACTGTCCGAGCCCTGGTCCCTCAATAATTTCTGAAGGTCATGTCTCACCAGGTCCCAGTCACTATTATTAAGAAATCCTCCTGTCAGAAACCAAGGACAAGCCTGGGCAATAATTTCAACGAATTCGGTTGCAGTCTTAGTTTTTATTCCTGTTCCTTGTGTATTTAACAGCTCTTTTAGTTCGTTGGCCAGACGAACCTTCGCTGTTGAGTTACCCATGGTACGTACCCTGTCTCTTTAAATTATCTTTAAACCAATCCTCCCCCTTCTTTCTTAGAAGGTGAGCCCCGTCCACTTACCCCTGCTTTCCGGATCTCGGTGGGAACCTCCAATTTCCGCGTCCGGCCAAGGGAGCCGAGTCCGGCGAGGGACGGCGAGGTTAAAAGACACACAGGACACCAAGGTTCGTCATCCAGGAGTCAATAATAATCTTTATTGCTAACACACCTTTTTTTATACCCCAAGCAGCAGAAGTGGAAAACTACCCAAAAGCAGGAGGGAGGGGGGAGAAATTTAGTTTCAACATCTATTATTGTCAGGTACCGAAACCTCTCTTAACAATAAGTCCATCAGACCAGAAAAGGTCAAGGCATTCCCGTGGGATACATATGTCTCAGACGGACAAGCAGGAACAGAAAAACCGCAAGTTCGCCATGGCCTTGTGAGCTGGCCACACTGGCATGCAGAACAAACTAGTGGAGGTTGGGCTCCAGGGGCCAGGGTGGACCTGCTGCCAACATTTTTCTAAGTAGGTTTTCTTTGGAATCACTAAATTTTTGGTGATTGAACCTCAGGGTTTTTAACCACTGAGCCTCAACCCATTTTATATTTTATTTTGAGACAGGGTCTCATTAAGTTGCTTAGGGTGTTGCTAAGTTGCTGAGGCTGGCTTTGAACTTTCAAGTCTCCTGCCTCAGCTTCCGAAGCCACTGGGCTTATAGGCATGTGTCACCATGCTCTGCTTGAATCATCACTTTTGAAACTTGTTTAAAGTTGAATTTCTACATACCCTATGATTCAGAAACTTGACCATGTGTGCCCAGGAAGCAGGCCCATAAGTATCCATGGGCATCATTGTTGCTTGCTGCATCTAGACCTGCTTTGCAGCATTCCTGCTCTGTTGGTATGCAGCCCTCTTTCTCTACTTTTTCTTCCTTTTCTCTGTAAATTTAGTCTTATTATTTTTATGTCCCTCCTCCCTTTTTTAATTGTTTCTGAGCTTTTTTTATCTCCAGCTTATTTTTTTCAGGTCATTACCAAGCAGCGAACCTTCCTTTTGCATTTGCTTTAACCTTAGTATTTGAGTTGTCTCAGCTATTTTTGTCATTACCCATTCTTTAGCAGCTGTTTTCTGCAAGAGATGCATTTGAAAAAAAAAAAAAAAACTAGATGAAAACAAAAAAATCCCTCAGATTTCATTCCTTTCTGTATACTAGAGGTGACAGAAGATTGACTTCAAGGGAACTGGTTGGTATTGAGATCACAATGCCACAACTATCTGGCAGTCAGGTTTCCAGAAACATGAGCTACCTGAATAGAGGTAGCATAAAGGAATTGAGAAAGACCTCAGAGTAGTTGGGAACATAGCAGTCATAATACTATGCAATTTACACTATAAGAGAGGTGTGGAGTTCATTTAAAGCCAGATGTTATTTATTTAGTATTGTATGACATTTAGGGTTACCTTTGCCATGATATGGTCTGTTTCCTTTTTCCTTTGTTCACATCTTTCCATAATGATTTTTCAACCTGAAGTCTTCTGTGGGCTAACACCATCCTCCTTTATCATTCTCCTGTTGTTGCAGCACTTTGGAGAGAACTCCAAACTTTACTGTGTATACCTGCTGGCCCAGAGGAGAACAAACTCCAAATTCTAGGCCCTGATCCACAGTTTCTCACAACATGTATAGGTTATTTGGCATCACTTATCCTATCACTGGGGTTTTTTTCCTCTCTAAAAACAAAACAAAACAACAACAACAAAAACCAACTCTTAATCTACATGGCTGAAGGCCTTGTGTAGGGTCTCTGACATTAAACATGTTTACAGAAACAGATAAGAATACTTGGTCTGCCTATGAAGAAGAACAAAGAGATAGTCTTCGGTATTTAAAAAATCTGACCTGATCAATACCTGCAGTATGCTCTCTATTTCCACATTAACTCTTTGAGACCTGGCACTAAATCCTTCTTCTTTTGAAATGAGACTGTAGCCTTTGGTTTCCTCATTCCTGAAATGGTGATCATGATAGTAGTACCTTTCATGTTGGGTTGTGGTGAAGATTCCATTATTAATGGAAACTCCTTATTGTTGGTTCTGGCACTTGGTGAGAACTACATGGAAGTTGAAATTAGAAATCTTGTTATTAGCGTTTTTGTTACTGCATTGTTTGAGCTTGAATCCAGGTTCTCCTACTTACTAGCTGTATAAGCCTTATCTTTATATCCTATAAAATGGTAATGACACTGTACCCCTGGTGATATATATTTTTTGTATTGAGTATGAAATACAATAACACACAAGTTATTTTTCTTGTAGAGGGCCAGGTAGGAAAATTTCTTCAGCTTTGCAGGGCATACAGTCTCTTCTGATGTAGCACTAAAGCAGCCATAGATAATACATAAATGAGCAAGTGTGGCTGAATTCTTATACAGCTGTATTTATGGCCACTGAAATTTGAATTTTGTCTAATTTTAATGTTTCATGAAATATTATTCTTTTGATTTTTAAAAATCATTTTGAAATGTGAAAACCATTCTTAGCTCCTAGGACATACAAAAACAAGCAGGGATGAATTTGGCCCAAGGGCCATAGTTTACTGATCCCTGAAATAATGAATGTAAATTGGAGATTCTAGCAGAGGAGTATAAGTACTTGTATTTGCTTGACTGGAGAATAGTTATTCTCTGTCTGGGAAGGTTAGTTCAAGGAAAGGAGACAATTGAGCCTTCCCCCATAAGAGAGCTAATGCTGGCCCTTTTCATTCCTATTGTATCAGGAGAAGAGGAGAGACAGTAATCAGTGTTACCCCTTCCAAAATGCTACCTCTATAAAATAGGCCTCCAACCAATTTCCGTTTAATTAGATCACCAGATCAGTAATTCTCTACTTAGGAAGAACAGAGTAGCTCTTCAGTGCCTTTCCATTTAAAATCTGATCAGAGAAGAATTTCTTTGGAGCCCTCTTCTCCTTGCTTTCTCCATTCCTTCCAGAAATATTTATTGGATATCCACTATTTCCCAAGCACTGTTCTTGGTACTAGAAATTCAGGAGTAATAAGACAGACAAGATTGCTGTCTTTATAGAGCTTGCATGATAACAAGTATTAGTTCATTATTTGTGGGAAATGTCCTTGACACTAATTTATTTAGGTACCTCACTTTCTTCTTTTTTTTTTAAAAAAAATTAAAATATCTTTGTTTTATTTATTTATTTTTATATGGTGCTGAGGATCAAAACCAGTGCCTCACATATGAGAGGCAAGAGTTCTACCACTGAGCTACAACCCCAGCCCCCTCACTTTTGATTCATAGCTTTGCTTGCCTGCTTGACATCTCTACTTGATTGTCTCACTAGTTTCTCAAACTTAGCATGCTCCAAATGGAGATCTTGATTGCCTTATGCCACTTCCGAACCTGTACTTTCCCATCTTAGATAGTTGCATCCAATTACTTAAGCCCGAAATAGGAAGCTTTCTTTACAGTTCCCTCTCTTTTACTTCTTACATCTAGTCAATCACTAAGTTCTGTCACTTTTTTCTCTAAAAATCTATTCGGAATTCCATCCCTTCTCACAATTTCTAGCATTAACTCCCTTGTCCTAGTCACCATCATCTAGCTTGGACTACAACAGCCTGCTGCTTGGCCTTTGTGCTAGTCCTTCAGCCTTCTACAAAATGGATTTGAAATCAGATCATATCCCCCCAACAGAAATCCTCCAATAATTTCCCACTGTTCTTCAAATAAAATCCAGACTCCTTATCATGACCCATCAGGTCCCGCATAGCTTGGCCCCTGCCCACCTCTCTTATCTCACCTTGTACTACTTTTCCACTTCCCATTATTAACTCAGCCATAGTCATGTTGGCCTCTTTCTATTTGTTAGGCAAACTAAACACTTTCTATAACAGTCTTTGCCCTTCTGTTCTCCCTGTTTACAATACTTTCTCTCAAGGTTCCTTATGGCTTGTTAATTCTCATTCTTCAGGTGTATCATTTAAAGTCACCTCTTCTAATAGATCTTCTCTAACTGTCCCATCTAAATTAGCTACACCTACACTTTCATACCTTATTAGTATCACATCACCATAGTTTATTTTTTTTTGTACTGGTAATCTCTATCTGACATTTGTATATTTATTTATTTATTTATTGTTTGTTTGTTTGTTTGTCTTCTCCAATTAGAATGTAAGCTCCCTGAAATCTTTTCTTTCTTTAAGAGTCTTATTTTAAGTATGGTAAGGTTTGGGTACATATGAGACATATAAGTCATGATATCAAATAGGTAATGAATATATTTAAGTAGAATGCTTAGGCAAGAGCCTGACACATTGTAACATGCCCAATACTTGGTAGCTGCCATCATCTTCACTATCGTTATCCTCATTGTCATTACCATTATCACTATCATCTTCACCATCATCATCCAAGTTGGTATTGGTAAAAGTAGTTGATCACCTTTGATCTTCATCTTTTGATTACACATCATCTAATCAACCTGATTGAACTCAGTAACTTTTTTAGAGTCCACAATTAGATAAGTAAGTAACTGAAAAAATTAGGAGCTCTCCAGGATTTGTGTTCTAGCAACAATTGCCTTTATGTGGAGGAGACAGCCTAACCCTTAGTTGGCTTTGGTGTCCCTCAAGAAAACTAAATCAGTTATAATTTAGATGGCATTTAGCAACTCTTCTTTCTACAACAATGTTGCTACCAGACAGGAATGATATGTTTTGAGGCTATGCTTGTGTTATCCTCAGGCAGTGGCAACTTGTAAAGGATGTTCCTTTCACAGATCTTGTTATCACTTATAAAATTGCTGTCAGTTTCTTCCCTCTGCTTTCAATTAAATATTATCTCTCCTTTGTGATGGTAACACCTGTATTTATACAAAGGACTAGATAAAATGTGAAATGTATGGATGTATTAGCATGTTTTCAATGCTTTAAGGAAGTTTAATAAATCCCAGCAAACTTGCCCTTTCTCTTGACATTTATGCTTAATACAGTACAGTAATAAGTATGAAGCTGAGTCTGTCCTCTATTATCTTTCTAGGAACAGTTGCTTGAGGACATCCTTGAAAATAAGAAGAAAATTCATATACACATGCTGAAGCCTAATCACTCATATTTATCTCTTTTCCAGAAAAGGAGAGGTAAAAATGGATAGATAAAACTTGGGGACCATGGGGCTGGCATTGTGGCTCACTGGTAGAGTGCTCGCCTAGCATGCATGAGGCACTGGGTTCGATCCTCAGCAGCACATAAAAATAAAATATATTGTGTCCACCTAAACTAAAAAAATAAATATTTAAAAAACAAAGAAACAAAAAACCTTAAGGACCAGAGTCTTCATAGGCAACAATTTTACAGAAGGTAATGACATCTAATGACCTGGAAATCACCTGAAGCTCTGTATTTTAGGGCCAGACTATAGTTCCCAACAGAGATTTTTTTTTTTTGCTCTGTGAACTTGGAAATGCTATTTAAAATAATTGAGGTCCAAAGCATTTATCTACAATGTGAGAAATAATTCTTATTTATTGGGTATAGATAAGGTATGGTATATTTGGGAACCATAAGAAAACAGAATCTGTTAGAATATTTCTCTACTTTTCCCATCTATTCATCTCTAGGACCTTTCTTTCATATGCTGCTTGACTTCTGCACCTGCCCTACAGGTCTCCTATCAATATTATTCTGTCTTCTTGGTAAATGGTCAGTACAGCACCCTGACCATTACCAACCATGTATTTCTCCCTGCTCCACTTGAGTCAACCACAACCATATGTTGAACATTTCTGAACTTGGAATTATTTAATCTCTGTCAAATTCAAAGCTGTCCTCCTTCTCCATAACTTCTGGTCTTTTAACTTCCCTACTCTTTTATTCACACTGATCCTTCTCTTTTCCCCTATCACAACTCTAGCTATTCAACCCCGTCCAATTTACAATGTCTTCCTGGCTATCCTTACTTTCTTGGCTAGCAGAGTCCCCATTACAGTCATGCCACTAATGGTTGCTCCAATATCCTTGAATTCTACACCCTTTAACATTGCCCCATGCTCAGCAGGCCAGTCCCTGCTTTGTAATCCCTAATGTGTGTTTTATCATCATCTGTGTGCTGATAATTGTGGAAGAAAGGCATGGAAATTCCTTATCTGCTCTCTGCCATTACTGCTCTAGTCAGCAATTTTTCTGTTAATCTTTGTTGACATCCTGTCATATTCACCACAATGAATGTTCCAGCTATTTTCTGTGTACAAATTCTGAATCCTACTCCCATTCTTTTTAGCAATGGAGCTTACTTGGTGCTTTATGAGAAGAAATGCTGTCCATTGTGGAATACAAAGTATTTCCTGTTTCCTATATATCTTTATATTCTTTTTACCCACTAAGATTTCCTCGGTATCTTCAGTTTCCTGTCATTTTCCCTCCTGTCTCAGCCAAAGAAGTGTTCCTATTCTTTATAAGGCTGGTTCCTGTACCTGAGTTGTTAATTTTCCTATTTCTTCCTGAGGTGGGGCTATACTCCATGAATTTTGCTTTAGTCTCTAATATCATCAGTCTCTTTCTCTTCATTACCTTCTACTCAAGTTCTCTAAGGTGAAATAAAAGCCCCTCAGTCATTCAGAGCTTGTATCTTATCTCTATGCTTCTTTTTCCTTCTACTTCTGAAAATAGCAATCATACTATCTGCCCTTATTTCCTTATAGCACACTCCTTCTTTCACTCTTTAATCTAGTTTCTTCACTTAATGGTGTTTGCCAATCCTGGGAGTTCTTTAAATATATATATATACACACACACACTTAGCTATAGGTGGACACAATCTTTTTTTTTCTGGAGGGAAAAACTGTTTAAATGTGTTCACAGTTCTTTTGTTGTCATTATTCCCTAAAAGTACAGTATCAGAGTTATTCACATAATGTTTGCACTGTGTCAGAAATTAACAAGTAATCTAGAAGTGATATATAGTACACAGAAGGTTATGGGTAGTCTATATGCAAATACTACTCCATTCTGCAGAAGAAACTTAAGTATCCTTGAATTAGGTAAATGCAGGCGACCTGGAACCAATGCCACATGGATACCAAGAGTCGACTACATTTGTTGCGTCATTAAACAAGAGATTTTACATAGAAGCACAGTATTTCAACTCCTCTTGGGAACCAAAGCTCCCCCCTGTAGGGCACACTCTGCTGTCCCAGTTATCCAGCCTCAGGCGACAGCCCAGATGCCCACCTTGTAAACGTGCCCCAGTTCTTGACATGGTCATTGAGCTGCATCTAGATCATGCGCCTTGCTTGGCCTCCGTGTCCCACGCCTGCTGTAGGCCGCGGAGGCTCCCAGATGCATGGAGAACTACAAGCCAAGGGCCCCACTACCCCACTGCCCTGCCCAGCGGGGCGGCGGGGGGGCGCCTAGCGAGCAGACCTGAAGCAAGGAACCCTGGACACAATATCTTTATTTTTTAATTTTATGTGGTGCTGAGGATCGTACCCAATGCCTTATACATGCTAGGCAAGTGGTCTATCTCTGAGCCACAACCCCAGCACCCCCAGAGCTGTGTGTGTGTGTGTGTGTGTGTGTGTGTGTGTGTGTTGCTGGGGATGGAACCCAGGGCCTTGTGCATGCGAGACAAGCACTGTACTGACTGAACTATATCCCCAGCCCCGAGAGGTCTTTTTTGAGCATACTATTTAATGGGATTCCTCCATTATTCTCTATCCCTGTGATAGTCACAGGGGAGAAACAAAAGTAACAGAAGGCACATCTATATATTTAATATGTACACTCTATATAACATATATAGATATAAATACACATATATAAAATTAGTGTTATGATTTAACATAATAAGGAATTGCCTCATGCATTGTGGGGCCTGAGTAGCCTCACAATCTGCTTGTCTGCAATGGGACATCTAGGACAGTTGGTGACATAGTTCACTCTAAGTCTGCAATTGAAGGTTAGAGACTAGGGGAGCCAATGGCTCCGTTCTCAGTTTGAGTACAGAAGAAGACAGATGTCCTAGCTCAAGCAGTAAGGAAAAAATAAGGAGTGAATTCTTCATTCCTCTGCCTTTTGTCCTTGGTCTTCATTGTCATCATCTTTGTTGTCATCTTCATTGTGATCTCCTCTTCCTCCTACTCCTCTATGTCTTTCTGTCTCTGAGTCTGCCCCACGTCTCTCTCCTGACTTCCTCAGAGAGATCATGTCATATCATTATTTTTTTATTGCTATGAGGCTCAAAAATCTCTATGACCCTGAGCCTTTGCTCCAGATTTTAGTTCCTACTCTCTAGAAGTTTATTTCAACCTTAATATATCTAAATGCAAACGTATCGTATGCCCACTGGAATACCCAGGGTTACTAATGGCACAGTATTTTTTCCTGTGGCTACTGTAATAAATTACCACCAACTCATTGGTTTAGAACAACACAAATTTACAACAGTCTGGAGGTCTGAAAACATTTTCTGAAAAATTTTCACTGTCAAGGTATCAGCAGGGCCATCTTCTCTTCAGAGACCCTAGGAAGGGGATTCCTTTCCTTGTTTTTTTTTTCTTTTTCCAGCATTTAGAACTCCTTATATTCCTAAGCTCATGGCTACTTCTTCCATCTTCTAAACAAATAGTGTTGCATCTTCAATTCTCTTTTGTTTGCATTCTCTGCTGTAATCAAATCTCCATCTATTTTTGCTGTTTTTATAAAGAGACATGTATTTAGGGCCCACCTGGATAATCCAAGATTGTCCACACTTATCAAGATTCTTAACTTAATCTGCAAAGTCTCTTTTACCATAGAAGGTAAAAATTTCAGAGACTAGGTCCTGGGTATCTGGATATCTTTTGGACCTTTAATTAACCTACCACAACACCATTTTTCTTTTAGTCACTTAGGCTGAAAACTTTGAAATAATTTTACCAATCCCCCTCTGTAATGACCTTTCCCTTATGATCTAAGTAATCAGTTACCAGTCTTCTAGAGTGTTCTTTCTTTCTGAGTAGCTCTTATATTTACCTCCTTTTTGTTCAGGCTCTTATTAGTATATTTTAGTGATGTTTAGTGGTTAAGTGTGTGTGACAGAGGAACTACATTTTAGGTTTTATTTAGTTTGAATTATTTTACATTTTGTTTTCCAGAGACAGATTTATTTAGGAAAGAAGATAAACTTTGAGGGAAAATGTGAGTTATCTCAAGAAAATATCTTTTTGGGCATAGCAAGAAATATATATTCTAGGGAAAATGTGATCCATCTTGAGAGGGAGAAGGAATGCACATTCAAGGAAGAATGCAGGTCATCTTCCGAGGGAGAGGCAGGTACAACTAATGTAAATTCCAAGGGGAGCATATAGAGAATGGTCCCATTTGGTCTAGGGCCTATGGGATTCATGCCAACAAATGTCGTTAGTCAGATATGTGGGTATCTCAGAGGGGAGAGAATAAGGGGTATAAGGAAGGTAAGGAATTTGAATGAGCAGTGGGGAAATGGCTGTGACAGGGGCTGTGACATATAGCTGATAGCAAGGAGTTGGGCTGAGGCCAGGCACAACAGTAAAATTTTACTTTAAAGAAATTAGTTGCATCAACAAATATTTGCAATGAACTGCTAATTTTTGTGAAGACTTGAGGGCAGGGTGTTAGTTCAGTTTCTTTTTCTTTTTTTCCTAGTCTTAGGGTTCTAGGCTCTTTGAACAACAGAATAAAGTAGTATATATTATTTTTTTGTGAATTTTAAGTAAAATCAGTGCTTAGAAGGGAGCTTAGTACATGATATATGTTCAAATAACAGTAGTTATTTCTATTAATAACTACAATAGTAAAATTACTGTTTTTTTTTTTTTTTTTTTTTACTAACATCACATAGTAGTTCAGGGTGTAGGTTTTGGAATCAACAGATAAGGGTTCTAATTCTACTATACAAATGACCCTGATGAATCAATTTAAGTTCAAATCTCTGGTTCCTCAATTCAAAAATGAGAATCATGCTGGGCATGGTTGCACATGCCTGTAGTCTCATGACTTTGGAGGCTGAGACAGGAGGATCACAAGTTTGAAGCCAGCATAAGCAACTTAGTGAGGCCCTAAGTGGGACCATGTAAAAAATGAGAAAATAAAAAAGTATTGGGGAGGGGGGCTGGAGTTGTAGCTCAGTGGTAGAGCACTTGCCTCACACGTGTGAGGCACTGGGTTCAATTCTCAGCACCGCATATAAATAAATAAATAAACAAACAAACAAATAAATAAATAAATAAAATAAAGGTCTATGAACAACTTAAAAATATTTTGTTTTTCCGGTGCTGGGGATTGAACCCAGAGCTTTGTGCATGTGAGGCAGGCTCTCGGCCACCTGAGCTATAGCTCCAGCCCCCTAAAAATTATTTTTAAAAAAAGGAGTGGGGAGGTAGCTTAATGATAAAGTGCTCCTGTGTTTAATCCTTAGTACCCCTCCCCCAAATAGGAATCATAATAATACTCATCCCATAGGGTTTTTCTAAAGCTATAAATATTTTAGGCACATAACACAATATCTGACATATAATGACTCAGTCATGCTCTTACTATTATTGTATTGGTGATCTCTGTTTTCTACTAGTTCTGAAGACATGCCATACCTTTAGAGGGGACAGAAGTTCTTTTGAGGCCTGGTCACTCTCACTAACTTCTAATACAAGGAAAAAAATCAAGTGATGCATTTTTTTTCCCAGTAGAAGGTCATCATTAACAAATATTTTGATAGAGATAACAAGTTTTTGTATCATACCTTTCTAGTTCACAGGATACGAGATAGCTTCCTTGCCTTTAGGGCAACAAATAATATCTGAGAACTTCTTAAAACTAAGACTCCAACTGCTCTGTATACTTAACTGAATATTTTAGACCACCAGACTAATAATTTTGGCAGTTGAGCAGGTGCCATGAATGACTGAGAATTACAGAGAGATTCAGATGAATAACCAATCTAGGCTTTTTTTTGTTTTGTTTTGTTTTTGATTTTTGTTTGTGGTACCACTGAGTCACATCCTCAGCCCTTTTTCTTTTTTATTTTGAGACAGGATCTTGCTAAGTTGCTTAGGGCCTTGCTAAGTCACTAAGGCTGGCTTTCAATTTGTAATCCTCCTGCCTCAGCCGCCCAAGCTGCTGGGATTATACTTGTGTGCCACCACACCCAGCTTTTATCTAGTTTAAAGAGGATCTCAGGGAATGTTGCCAAGAAGTATTTTGTAACCCTTGTGTTTTCAAGCTACGTCTAGGATGTCAGGACAGTGAGGAAAGGAAGTAAAATTACTTTATCTCAGTGGTGACCAAAATGTGACCAAAGAAGACAGGAAGGAGAAGTAAAAAGAGGAGGAGGAGATGTAATTTGAAGAAGGGAAGGAGAGACTGGAATGACTCTTAGGTTTCTAGATTTGGACTGGGGAGATTGTGGCCTTAACTAATCTTGGGAATATGGAGAGTGAGGAACAAACTCTGATTAGGTAGGAATGATAAGTTCAGTTCGATTATGTCAAATTGTCAATAATGATAATGACTAGTAATAATTATTAATGTTTATTGAATGCTTGCTATGTGTCAGGCACTGTAATGAGCATGTTATGCTCAGTATATCATTTAATTCTCAAAAGTGGTTATCATTCTTATAGATGAGAAAACAGGCATAAAAATGTTAAATTGCTGGTTTCTGATGTGAATGACAGCCAGAATTTTTTATTGGTGCATTGTATTTGTACATAATGATGGGATTCATTACATATTCATACATGCATATAATATAACAGCATAAGTTGGCAATTATCACTCCCCAGCATTTTTCCCTCCCTCCCTTTTTTCCACCCCTTGGTCTCTTTCTTTTTCTGATCTTCCTTTCATATTTTTTCTCTTTTGGGGGGGTGGTACTGGGGATTGAATCAAGGGCCTTATGCATGCAAGGCAGGCACTATACCAACTGAGATATATCCCCAGCCCTTTGATTTTTTTTATAAAATAAATTGTAGTTGTAGATTGATACAATACTTTTATTTTTAAAATTGTAGATGGACACAATACCTTTATTTATTTATTTATTTTTATGTGGTGCTGAGGATTGAACCCAGTGCATCATATGTACTAGGCAAGCACTCTTCCACTGAGCCACAACCCCAGCCTCACAATATCTTTATTTTATTTATTCATTATTATGTAGTCCTGAGGATTGAAAGTGCCTCACACATGCTAGGCAAGTGCTTTACTGCTGAGCTATAAGCCCAGCCCCAGATTTTTTTTTTATTTTTTATTTTTAGTTTTAGATGGACACAATACCTTTTATCTATCTATTTATTTATTTATTTATTTATGTTTTTGTGTTGAAAAATCGAACTCAGTGCCTCAAACATACTAGGCAAGCACCCTACCACTGAGGTAAAACCCTATTTATCTTTATGTGGTTTATTCATATGAATGCTATTTTTGAGGCTATTTTGACTTGTAGTACCTGATTTCTTTTTCAGCAGATTTATTGTTGGTATATAGGCAAGTTTTTGATTGGTATGTTGATTTTGTACTCTACTTTGCTAAATTTGTTTATCACCTCTAGCAGTCTTTTGGTAATTTTTTTATCTTCCAGTTATAGGATCCTATCATCTGCAAACAGTGATAATTTGACTTCTTCCTTTGTTATTTTTATCCCTTTTATTTCCTTCTTTTTTTAATTGCAGAGCTAGAATTTGAATGAAAATCCACATTACTCTGCTCTTCAATATGATATAGCACAAATGAAGATATCTCTGAAGTATTTACATGCATGAATCTGAAACTTATAGGAAAGAGCTTTGATTGAGATCTGGAATTGAGAGTTATGAGCATCTAGTTGTTAGTAGAAGCCTTCGGTGTTCATGGAACAAGGAGTATAAGAGAAGAAGAAAGTTTTCCCAAGGAACAACAGTGTTTTTATAGGGGTAAACTACAAAAAGCAATTGAAAATGAGAAGCCAGAAATGTAGGAAGAAAATTAGGGGAATGTGGCATCACAGAAGCCAAAGGAAGAGTAAACATTTTGGTGGAGGGAGTTGCTAAGCATCACATACTGCTGAAAGGTTAATACCTGAGAAAGGGATTTGGTAAAAGGTGAAAGGTTTATACAATCTGAAGAGAAACCAGAAAAGAGTCCATATATTTGGAAAACAAGGAGGATAATGTTGACTTAATTGAGAACAATTTCAGTAGATCAGTAGGAATGCAAGTCAGGCTGTAGGTTAAAGGAAGAGTCGGTGGTGAAGAACTAGATATCACATATGTACGTAAAGATGAAGGTAGTGTTTAGAAGGGGTAAAGTATCAAGGGAGGCAGCAATTTTTCTTGTTTAAGATGGGCAAGATTTGTAGACTTTTATGTGTAGAAGAGAATGAGCCAATATAATATTAAAGAATGAGAGAGATAAATGCTAATCATTGATTCAGGATTCTATGGAAACAGAGGATGGAATTAAGAGCCCAAGTGGAGGTTTGGCTTGAGTTAGAAGGAAGGTTCCTTATCCTCTTTAAGAGGCAAGTAGTTGGCTGGGTTGTGGCTCAGCAGTAGAGCTCTCACCTAGCATATGCGAGGCCCTGGGTTCGATCCTCAGTGCCCCATATAAATAAATAGATAAAATAAAGGTATTGTGTCCAACTACAACTAAAAATTGAATACTAAAAAGGCAAGTAGATAGGAATTGTATAGTTATATAAAAGTGTGTATGGAGTACCCCAGTACTTGGATAAATTCATACCCAGCAATTTTTATTCTTCTGAGCCAGGAAACAGACCATCTATCTACCAGGGAAACATATCAGGAGAGAGGTAGGGCCACTTTGAGCTCCATGTGTTAAAAAATCAGTTTTGGCTCAGTGTTTACCTAGCAGCTAAACAGGAGGCCCTGAACAAATATATGGTATGTGGTGGAGCGAGGAGCCCATCTGGCCACTGTTACCAAGAGATGATTTCCTTATCTCTAAATAAGGCCATGCCTTATATGCTTTGAGATCGGAATATCAGCATTGCCTGCCTATCTTCTGCCACTGAGACAAAAATGCCTTTCACATAGTTAATCAGAAACAAGTTTGGACTTCTTTAAACAGTAAAAATAAATAATTTTAATAGAAAATCATTTGGAATGGGCAAATAACCCATAGAAGAAAACAACCTTCAAGAATGGGTATTCTTGAATGGATATTGAATTAGCTGTAACACAATGCAAAATATCGGCTTGGTTGACACACATTTCAGGGCCCTCACCAAGTTTCATTCCCTCACCTTGGTCAATTTTTATAAACCCACAGTGATTCTCCTTCCACCTTGATCATGTCAGACAACCCCTTTTCCTGCATGGTAAGATCTGTAATCTCCTCTGTATCCCTTATCCCCGATTATCTTCCATCTGTAGCCTAAATATTGCTTATTCTTGAAGTCTCTGATCAACAGTTATGTTCACTCAGAAGACTTTCTGTCTTAGCTTATCCCATGGTAATCACTCACAGCTGTTCAGCACCTTAAAGTAGTGGTTCTCAACCCTCACTAATCATTGCAACCATCCAAGGGACTTCTAAAAATACTGTGGCTCCATCATACAAATTCAGATTCATTTGGTCTGTGGTGGGGCTTGGGCTTTAGGATAAGCTGCTTCTAATGGCACTCTGGGAAATGGAAAATCAAGTAAGTTGGAGAAGTACCTAAACATCCAGAATTGTTTCTTTATTCCCCTTATCCTTTGTGTGTCATTCAACAATCACTTTCATGTTGATGTTTGACTTCCTTTGCCAGCAGTTGTGCCTTTATCCTACCTGTTAGGCTATCAGTACTGCCTGGTTTGATTACCTTGACTTTCAGATTCCTTTCACCATGACTCTTCTAGAACTAGTCTCCTTTCCTGGCTCTAGATTTCTACCTATGGTCTTCCAAGATTCCAGATTTACCTTCATCTGCAAACGTGATTTATTTTTCAGTCTTCTAACCTTGCCATATAAGAAGGATCCTTTCCCTTCTTTTCCTCCTAGCAGCTTAAATCTTGCGACTTTACAACACCATGGTTTCAGATTACCTCAGCATGGATATTCTCTAAATCTCTGCATCTTACCCTAGCTCAACTTGTGCATTAAAACAAACCTCCAGTGTTACAAGTGTTACTAGCTCAACTTGTGCATTAAAACAAACCTCCACTATAAGATAGAAAGCAGAGTCTAGTGTTTTGCCAGGTGATTTTCCCTGCTGGACACCTAGCAGTTGTTCTATAAGGGCACTGGGTTTAATTTAGAGATTTGCAAATTAAAGTTGGAGAAAGTGTATCAGAGATGTTGAAGGACTAGACGGACTGTTTCTCTATCAGGGCGTCTTCATTGCCCTCATCTAATTCAAGCCTGTGTTAAATTATCTGAGCAGAATCAATTGCTGTTTCGTCTTATGTAGTCTTGTCAAGTACTTATCAGATTGCTCCATCAGCATATAGGTGTGTTGTTGCGAGAAAAAGACGATTCTTTTTAAAAGAAACAGAAAAGGTCCATGCTCATCTATTTCATAGCAGATTACTGGGGAATGTGGACAAACTGAGGTAAGAAATCCTTTCCTCTTCCTATGCTAATCCCAAACTCTCTGCTGGTCCCCTGCTGCCCACAAGCCCTCTGGCTAGGTTCTGCTCTGCTTCGTGGCCTCCCTAAGCAGGAATATAATTTTTTCCTTTTAATTTTTTATTTCCTTAATAAATTTAGAGCTTCCATGTACGGCTTCTTGGCTGATGGGAACTTAACATGCCATTGCTTCAAGACTCATATGAATTTTTAAAAATGGTGCTCAGAGATGGCAAACCAGATGTAAATAAATAGGCAGTATCTTTTAAACTTTTTTTTTTTTTTGGTAGAAGGAAGGAGAAGTGGCTTTCCCAGTGAACTCAAACCATACTATATTTGGAACAGCTCTGTAGGCCATCAAATAATAAACAAGAAAACAAAACACAAAAAATACTAGGCCAAAGGCCATGTGGTGACCTTAGGCTATGATCTGGATTTTCCAATGTAGTCCATCCTTTCAATTTGACTATGAAGAAACCAAGCCCTGGAGAAAAGTGATTTGCTAAGAATTACCTAGGGGGGAAGTCTAGAATCTAGGCCTCTGGCTGTTCTGATTCTTTACCAGTGTCTCTGCTACAAATCCATACCTAGTTAGTATTTTTTTCTTACAAGTAGGAAAAATACAAATGAGTTTTGTATTCCAGATGTTCCTGTTGGAGTCTCGAAAAAAGTGCTACAAGAATGTCTGCTGATAACCAGAACAGGATAGAGCAAGGAACTGAGAATTATGAATTATGCCTGGCAGCTGGATCAATGAAGTACCCACAAAAAAAGAGAATGTAGATACCAGAAGCTTGGATTAAGACAAAGCCAAAGATTTCACCTTCAGTTTTCTAAGTAATATGGTTCGCTTTAGCTTAAGGAGGGTGTTTGGAGGAAGACTACCTCTTGCGTTGGGCCAGGACATACTGGGCAAAGCTGCATGGTGCTTAAAGGTGTCCAAAGTCCCATTTCCCTGTTACATCTATGTCAAGTAGATTTCTCATTTGATGCATTTCTGAAGTTTCCTTATCATATTGTGAGTTCCAAATGTTCTAAGCCTATTTATACAATTTTAGTTTCTTGCTGCAAAGTAGGGCAATAGCTGGGTTTGTTTTCATCACTTTCGAAGAATGATCCCTCCTGTGCCCTTCTGGTTCAAAAAGAAGTGGAAATGGGGAGTGGTGGAAGTGGGGAGACAGTACAAGGTCAGCCTTGTTTTTTTTTTTTTTTTTTTTAAGAGTGAAGTTCATAGTGATGGTGCTCCATGGTGTCCTTGATAGACCTTAGGAGTCTTAAAGCTTTGGTGCTGATACTGTTGGCATCTGTCCTAATAAGCACCCTTTTCCGTGCCTGCCTTTGCCTCTTTTGCACATTATTTTTTCCATAGTATTCAGTCACAGATGTAAACTGCAGGCAACTTCTAGTCCCATGAATGCTCCCTGCATTTAACACATAGGAGCTCTTCCCTTTGTCCCCCACATTCCTGTTTTTCTTGTTGATAGGTATGCTGGGGTATGACATTCACTGACTCCATTTCAAATCAGAGCTAATGGACACTGAGACCCTTCAAATGCCCTTCTCTTCCTGGAAGCACAGAGAACAGCTTACTGGTTGCCAGGGAGGAGAAGAGGTAGGAAGGCAATTCCCCAATATTTATAAGCATATTTATCCATACGTTGTTCTGGAATAATGTATGGTCTAGGAATCCTTCAGGAGTAGACCAAAAGCTCTCTTGACTGGATAAAATAGTGCACTACCCCTGGTGACTCACATTGTAAACACGTGAATAAGGCTGGATGAAGAAGGGAAAGGATGGAGCAGCACTGCTGGTGTAATCTGTCTTGCTGAACAGAGACTCAATTCGCAGTATCACACTGGGCGTGGAATGCTGTGAGTGCTGCCACAAGGGAAGAGCAGATGGGAGAGTGACATAGCTCTCAGCAACCAGGACTAGATATAGAAATATTTAGAAGTGGCTAAAGGTGATTTTTTTGAAGTCAGCATAAAATAGAAATTATTCAGAAGCACATCCGAATTTCCTGAGATTTCAGAACAGATGAAGCAGAAAAGGTGCTGAGCAGATGCCCTAAACTGTCAATAACAGTGAGATAAACATTCATGTGTTTAAAATCTGAATACAGCCTATAGCCTTCAGGCTGAGTCTACACTAAGGCTAACATCCAGTTGAGAGAATTGCCTGTTCTAGACATTCCCAGAAGCTTGCAAGACCTGAAATTGATTGTGTGTATCCATGGAACTGGACACTTTGGATAAAACACATTTCAAGGTTTCTTTTCTTTCAACAGGATTGATTTGATGCCAACTCAGCAGGAAGTGACAATGAGATAGTTGTCTAAGGCACATCTATTAGTTTGGTTTCAATTTTAAAACCTCTGATTGAGTTTTGAATCAATGGTGTTAGAGTGCATAGAGTAACCTATTTGAATTTTTAACAACGAGCTTTGGACTACCTTTCCTTAAATGAAAGAGAAGGGCATGTATTTTTTCTGACATTCACCATGTCTGGCATCTTTAAATTAATACTAAAAATCATCTTGCTCAAACCTGTGAGTTTTGTACTCTGTTTAAGAAAGGGGATTTATGGGGCTGGGGTTGTGGTTCAGTGGTAGAGCACTTGTCTAGCATGTGTGAGGCACTGGGTTTGATTCTCAGCACAGCAAACAAACAAACAAATACATAAATAAATAAAGGTCCATCAACAACTAAAAAAATGTATACTTTTTTAAAAAGGGGGATTTATCCCTAATATTTGGAAGAAAAACTGAGTATGTAGGGAATGGATCCTAGGAAGGGCTCAGAACCCACTTTAGCTCCAAGGGCTCCAAGAAGAACTAAATATTTGGGTGTAAGTTACAGGTATACCTACGGCAGAAGCTTAGAAAAATACATAAAGGGAATGGGACAAAGTGGTTAGGGAAACAAAGGTAGAACCCAGAGATGAGTCAAAGTGATAGTGATACATATGGTCAAGGGCATTTGCCATTTTCCTTCACCACTACCACCACTGCCCCAATTTGGTTTTTCATTTATTGAATAATATGTTTGGAATGTTACACATATTTGGATATCAGTGAAAAGATAAAAATTCCTCCTTGTGAACTTTACATTCTGCATAAGGAGGAAAATAATAAATATATATCAGAATACAATTTCAGATACTTGGCAAATGTTGTGAAGAAACCATAAGTTTGTGATGCTATGACATGCAGTGCATTGTATAGATGCACACAGTTACACTAATTTAGTCTGGATAGTAGGAAAAGGCATTACCAAGGAGGTGATATTTGTACACAAACTTAAATGAGAGGAAAGAACCTGTCAATCAAAGACCTGGGGTAAGAGGATTTGATGTGCAAATACATAAGTGTATGCACATGTAAGTACATTTGCATGTAAGTTCAAAGGTCCTGAGAGGGCAACAATCTCTATGTGTTTGAAGAATAGCATGTAGGCACTTAGCATATTAGAATATTGAATGTTCTAGAATAATAGAATATTGAATATGGAAGAGAGTGGTAGGAGATGAGGTCAGAGAGGTATAGGGACCAGGTAAACTAAAACTCTATATGATCTTGAAAGAATTTGGACTTTATTTTGAGAGCAAAACTTTTTAAAAGATTATTTAACTTGTGAGAAATGAACTATAATAGGGCAAGACTAGAGACAGGAAGACCACTTTGTAAAGCTACTGGAAAAGTTGAGGCAAGAGATAATTGTGGCTTGAACTAATTTTGTCTTAGTTTGTTCTTGTTTTTCTAGTGCCTTGATGCAATGATAGTTTGTTTATTTGAGGCCTTTGTGTTTCTGGATGTAGGTGTCAATTGTTACAAGTTTTCTCTTCATACTGCTTTTGCTGTAACTCATAGATTTTGGCTTTTTGTGTCTCCATTTTAATTTTTTTAAAGATTTAAAAAATTTTCTTTGATTTCTTCCTTCATCCATTGGTTATTTAAAAGTAAGTTAAATTTTCATGTATCTGTATAGTTGAAAATGTTTTTTTCTTATTACTGATTTCTAGTTTTATTGCATTGTGATTTGAAAATATACTGATATCTTTTCAATTTTAAAAAATTTATTGAGACTTATTTGGTCTGTCCTGTAGAATGTTCTGTGTGCTGATGAGAAGAATATATATTTAGCAGTTGGTGGATGGAATGTTCTGTTGGGTCCAGTTGGGCTTGATTTTCTTTTCTTTCTTTGGGGGAGGGGCTCTGGAAGGTCTCTATCCATTGAGGAAAATGGGGTGTTTATGTCCCAACTATTTTTGTATTGGAGATTCTCTCCCCTTTTAGTTCCATTAATGTTTGCTTTATGTATTTGGGTACTCTGCTATTAGAAGCATATATATTTACAATTATATTATGAATATCATTTTCTCTTTTAACTAGAATTAAAGTCAACATACCTTATATATAGTCAGAGATGATAAATTATGATATAATGGTGTATTAAGAATTGTAGTGAAAAAATAAATAAATAAATAATACCTAAAAAGTCTATTTTATTTGCTATTAGTATGTCTATTCCTGCAATTTAATCCATTTACTTTAAATTAATTATCAGCAGCTAAGGTTTTACTACAGCCATTTTGTAGCTTCTTTTGTAACTTTGTCTATTATAAATTTTTATATGTTTTTGTTTTGTGGTTATCATGAGGCTTACAAAAATATTTGGATTATAGTATTTATTTTGATTGAAATGATAGCAAATTATTGTGATTATAAAGATGAGAACACAAAAAGAAAATTTATACTAATTTATACTAATAAAAATTTATACTAATAAAAATTTACCCTTGCATTCTATTCCTCCATTTTATATTTTACTATAGTGCCTATCTCAATCTATTAATGTTATTATTATTCTTTTAATTGTTCTTTTTAGTTTTAATATTTACAATATCAGAGCATTTTGAATTCATTTATATAATTCCTCTTCCTGGTGAGTTTCATATGTATCCATGTCATCATCTTACTCATTAACAATTTTTTCCTTTAGTTTGAAGAAGTCTCTTCAGTATTTCATGTGGCCAGGCACAGTAGAGATACATTTTCTTAGCTTGACTTTTCTTGGAGTATCATTATCACTTCTTGATTTATAAATGACAAAATTCATAGTTGGCCATTTTTTCCCCCTTCAACACTGTGAAAATGTCATGCCATTCTCTCCTGGATTGTAAGCTTTCTGATAAGAAAGTCTGCTGTCAGTTTAATTGGGCTGCCTTTTGTTTTGTTTTGTAGACCCTGCCCCCCCCCAACCAAATAAATTCTTCTCTTTATATCTTATACCTTTATGAGCTTGATTATAATGAGTTTTGGGGTAGACTTGGTTGAGTTAAATCTGATTGCTGACTTTTGACCTTTCTGTACCTGGATATTTGTGTTTTTCCTGTAGCTTTGGGAAATTTTCTGGTATTTTGCTCAGTGTACTTCCTACCCCTTTGGCATTCTTTAGTCCTCTTTGAATTTCCATAACCTTTCCCACAAGTTCCCAAGAGCTTTCTTCATTTCCCTTCATTCCATTACTTTTGTTCTCTTTGTATTTTTTTAAATTTTTTTCACTTCGTTCTTTTTTTGTTATTTTCCTCCAGCTGTACATTTTCAAATAGCCTGTCTTTGTGCTCACTAATTCTTTCTTCAGTTTGTACTATTTTGCTACTGATGCCTTCTGTAACATTTTAAATTTTGCCCAAGGATTTGTTGATTCTTAAAATGTGCTTCCATTTTTTTGGTAAGTTTTTCTGTATTGAATAGTTTTTTTTTTCAAGCTTGTTGAGTTTCCTTAAAATAGCTGTTTTAAAATCTCTATTTGAACATTCTTTCCTACTGCCTGATCAATTTGTGGCACCTTATTTTGAATACTAGGTGACATCATAGTTTTCTGAAAGCTTTTGATGCTTGTTGGCATGTGACATTGTCTGAAGATTGAGGGATCAGACGTTTATTCTAGTCTTCTTAATCTGGTTTGTTTGTATCTTGTCTTTCCAGAAAGTCTAAACAGGCTGCTTATTTTTGCTGAGACTATAATCACTTCTGCTAATTCAGCGCTGGATGGCGCCCTGGTCCAGGTTTGGTGGGAGTCGACTGTTGGTGTGTTATCCCTGTTTTGACACTAGAGGGCGATCCAAGCACAGGTTTATCCTAAATCCACAGTAGGTGTATTTTTCAGAATGATCTGCTGGTGTACCTAGAAAGTAGTCTATGCTCATAAGTGTCTTTTAAATGTTGGAGTAGGATCAGACACCTTGTCCATAGTCACTATCTTAAGGTAAGGCACAGTTGGATTCTGCATGGCCTTGGTCAGAGTAACCATGGATGGTCCAGCACCACGGTCCTATGCCATGACCAGTGCTACAAAGCTGTATCACACCCTGAGCCCACAGCCTGCCAAACCAGCACAGCACTGGGATAATACACACATTCTCACTTCTGTGCTGCCTTTAACCACAAGTGATGCAAGCTGGAAAACATGCAATACACTGCGGCTGCCTGTCTCTTGCTGATACTTGGGCTGTTCTAAGGCTCCATCTGCATGCAGGCCTCAGAATGGGGGCTGTTAGGATCTACCCAGTGTTAGGTTTCACCAGCTTCTCACCGAGTTCCATGACTGAGTCCTGAGCTTACTATCCTGTTGGACTCCCAGGGTGTGGGGTCTTTTTCCATGCCGTATTGTCTGAGGTTGAAAGCATATTCTTGGCCACCCAGGCTGATGCTGAACTAGGTACTGCCTGAATCTCATAGCCATTTGGATCTGTACAGTTTTAATGCAGTGGGCCGTGCATACCAAGGCACCTGTCACTGCCAATGGTGATGCAAGTCAAAACATGAATCTGCCCTACTATGGTTCCAGTCTCTGCCTTGTGGTGGGGAAGTTCTAGAGCTTGTTCTTTGAGCAATAGTCTAGAGATAGTTATGTTGCTCAGTGTTGGAGGATGGGTGGTGGAGACAATCCCTTGGCTACTAAGGCTAACGCTAAGCTGGGTCATACCTGAGTCTTACACACCCAGAGACCAGACAATCTCAGCAGTAGGGTGATGTATATGAGATGAATGAGGTCCACTGGAAGGTTGGAAATGATGTAGGCCAAAACCCAAGCTTATCCCACTGGCGCGCAGTTTTCTTCCTGATTCTAGGGACAGTGTTCTATGAGATCTGGCCCACATAAAGGGCCTTCAGTTTCTACCAGGTGCTGAGTCTCATTTTGTGGGTCTGGCAATGGGCTCCAAGACAAAGCCCCATGGTAGCTTTCATGACCCTCTCCTCTGTGGGTGAGTAGAATATTGCTCTATGCTCCACTGCTTGGGGTTGTGGAGGGGAGGTCGAGGCACCAGTGCCAGGACCAAGGCAGTTCCAGCAGGTCAATTTGTAGATATTGACCTGGTGAAAGGGCTCATGGGGCTTTGCCCAGCACTAGGTTACACTTGAAACCAAGTAGTAGGCCTGGACTTAATTCACCCTCTCTCCCCAAAGATGGCGGTATCTCTCATGCATGTATAACTATGTCAAAATGAACCCCACTATTAAGTATAATGCACCAATAAAAAGAAAATAAAAATGGAGGTATCTCCATAATGAGCATCATAGACTTGGTGATACCAGCAACTCCCTCCTGTCTGCCTTTCTAGATGCATATTTTTATCTTGTTATACTAAAAGCAGGCACTATGGCCTCTCATCTAGTTTCCTTAGCTCTTGTGAAGGTAGTTTAGTGTATGAATATATGTCCCATTTACTATGTCTGTGGAGAGATGGTGGCTAGAGAATCTTACTCCACTTTTATCTGGCTCTACTTTCAGTGACTCTCTGCTGTATTGTTAGGGGATAATGCCAAGAAAAAAAAGTTTGTGCATGATCAGTGAACACACAGTTTTTTCAAATTTTTCAATTTTCAGTTATTGAATCTAGGGGTGCAGAACCTGCAGATACAGAGGGTTTTGTTTTATTTATTGTCTAATATTATTCATGAGTGCTATCATGTGCACAATGTATTAGTAAAATAGTGTCTGTGTATAATGTATTAATTAATATACATGTATGTAAATCAGAGGTGCATGCTCAAATTTTCAAGACAATGTGATACCAAAAGTCCTAGAGAAAACTGTTATCTAGGATCAAGTTCAGACTCAGCATGGCACTGTGGGCCGTGCATGATAAGTTTCTAACGTCTTTCTCATCAAGGTCAAGAGTAAACCCTGGGAAGCATACAGTGCATGTGATGGAAGGAATCATGATCCAGTAGGCAGAACAGAGTACAACAGGGCTTGGCAGGTGGTAATCCTGACATGTCCTCTGTGTCAGGGGCTTTAGTGGAAAGTAGCATAGATATTTTGTTAGGTGAGTGGAGCATGATAACAGGAATCCAGGCACAGGTTCTAAAGATACAGGTAGAGTGGAAGTTGACCAGCATCAAGGAAATATGTCCGTAAATAGTAAGGATCTATTCTTAGATTGGATTGAGTCTCAGGTTCAGCACTCCAATTCTTGGGAAGGAGGAGACTGTGAGGAGCCAAGCAGTATTCTAGCTCTTGAGGAATGGGAGGACCATGAAGGTTACCAGAACAGGCTTGGGGAGAGGGAGAATACCAGTAGCAAGAAGTGAAGAAGCTGGGCGCAGTGGCGCAATCCTGTAATCCTAGTAGCTTGGGAGGCTGAGGCAGGAGGATTGTGAGTTCAAAGCCAGCCTCAGCAAAAGCGAGGCTGTAAGCAACTCAGTGAGACCCTTTCTCTAAGTAAAATACAAAATAAGGCTGGGGATGTGGCTCAGTGGTTGAGTGCCCTTAAGTTAAATTCCTGGTACTCCTGCCCCCAAAGGAAAAAAAAAAAAAAGAACTGAAGAAGAGTCATTGGGGCACGTGGATCCCAGGACACTGACTGCTTGCTTAATTTACAGAACTGTGGGTCAGGACTGGCCCAGTGACAAGGGTAACCTGAGGTAGATTCCCAGAGTGCTGGGCAGGTATGAGGAGGGTGAATCCTAGAGCTTGAGGTAAAACTGAGTCTGAAACTGGGAGTGGGAGAACACACAATGTTATTCTAGTCATGGGGAAGGAAGGAACAGAGACAGAGGATGAGGCATGACCTGAGATTCTCTAAGACTGATGTTCAAAGGTCTCTGCAATCTATCCCATGCGTTAGCCAGCTTTACATTACTCTAAAAAATACTTGAGATAATCAACTTATAAAGAGGAAAAGTTAATTTTGAAGGTTCCAACCCTTGGTAAATTGTTTTCGTTGCTTCTGGGTCTGTAACAAGGCAGTACATCATGGGTGGTAGCACATGGCTGAGCAAAGTTTTTTACCTTATGGCTAGGAATGAATGAAAGAGAGAAAGAAGAGGGCATAGGTCTCTTATTTCCTTCAAGGGACATGGCAATGACTGGAAGACCTCCCACTAAGCCCCATCTCTTAAAGCTTTCTATCACCTCTCAATAGTGCCAAGCTAAGAACTAAACCTTTAATGTGTGGGTCTTTGAGGAACATTCCAGATCCAAACTATAGTACTCTACAATAGTGTTAATAGCTAACATCTGATGATTGCTTCCTGTGTACAGCCACTCTCCAAGTTATATGTATTAACTCATTGAATCCTGAAAACAACCTCATGATGATTCTATTGTGGCCCCCATATTCTAGATGAGAAGCTGAGGCTTAGAGATTTAATCATGTGCCCAGGATCACACAGCTGGGAAATTGAGAAACTAAGATTCACACAGAGCCAGTCTGGTACCAAAGTCCATGCTCTTAAGCACTGTACCATGCTGCTTCTCTGTGTAGCATGCCAGCCTTTGTTCTCATCACAACTTTTCATTCACCCAATCCTTTTGCCAAATTGGGCTCCTCACTGTCTCCCACATATGTTTTATGCCTTTCTTCCCTAGTGCCTTCCCATAATTCTTTTACCCCTGATGATTTGACTGCAATGCCCTCTCGGCTACTCTAAATTTAACCAAATTACACTCATATTCCAGGGTCCAGCTAAGGTCTCTTTGCCCTGACCCTGATTCACTAGATTGGCTGAGCTTACAGCTGAGCTGTGGCTTTGGAGGTTTAGCAGATAATTGGAGTTTAAAGGGCAGAGTCCTAGTCCCAACCCTGGCAGTAGCAGCTATGGTAGATCTGGCAGTACTCTCTTCCTCTTCTCTCTACATAAAGGGTGTGTGTGTGTGTGTGTGTGTGTGTGTGTGTGTGTGTGTGTATGTTTATGTATTTAAAATAGTGAGCCTAGTAGCAGGAGTTTCTGTGGAAAGCTAGGAAAGGAAAGGGCCTTTCCCAAGGATTTGCCTTGGATTAATTGTGTGTGTGTGTGTGTGTGTGTGTGTGTGTGTGTGTGTTGGGGCTTGGGGATGAGAGAGAGAGAGAGAGAGAGAGAGAGAGAGAGAGAGAGAGAGAGAGAGAGTTAATTTTCTCCTGTGTACTAAGGAGAGATTAGATTTGGTCTTGGCTTCCTCTGTTGTTGTTTTGGACAACAGTATGTTTCCATTCCCTCAGGAATGTTGATTCTGGGATGGTATCACTTGCTTTGGTTCCCAATAATCTTTACAGAGCATCTAATTACAGACTGGCAGCAGAGAGAGAACACAGCAGCAAGTGTACACTGTGACAATAGCTAGACAAAGACCACTCCATGCAGAGAAGAACAGCTGTAATGAGTGGAATATAGGGGGAGAGGGAGCAGGAGGCAGGCAAGAAAGTATTCAAGTAAGGAGAGTGATATAACTATGCCCACTCCTTTTGGAATACAATCGTGCTATTTTCAGGGTTTCTTAGGGACTCAAGAAATTTTGTATAAAAGATAATCAAAAGCTGCCCTTTGGTTGGGAGTGAAATTCAGTAATAGAGTACATGCTTAGCATAAGCAGGCCCTGAGTTAATTCCAAGCACCCTCCAAAAAAGTGTTGTCCTGTTATCCTTATTGTTTCATCTGCTTGTAGCCCCCATTTTTTTCTAAGGACTTTATGTGGTAATGAGAGAATATTTAGCTTCTCAGGCACTCACACCCTCTATGCCATCAGGACCAACAGATCTTTCCTAGATAGATATGTGGTTTGAGGGGTTTCCTGTCTCTCCTACAAGCCTGTGTACTGATTGAGGGAAGCACTATATCTTTACCTCTGTATTAGCTATTCCTCAGATCTTGTCTAGGACATAGTGAGTCTTTATTAAATATCTTATGAATGACTACGTGGGTAGTGCATGTCTGACAGATTAAGATATTTTTTTAAAGTGGTTATGGGACTCTGCAGTGAGTGTGCATAGGTCCAATACACAGTCCCCCTTCTTTTAAATATTTTTTTTTACTTGTAGATGGACACGATACCTTTGTTTATTTTTTCTTAATGTGGTGCTGGGTATGGAACCCAGTGCCTCACATATGCTAGGCAAGCACTCTACACTAAGCCACAACCCTGGCCCTCCAGATTAAGAGATTGGATTAGAAAAATTTCTTCTCAGAAGGGCCATGAAGATAATCATTTTTATTAAGTGGGAAATGTAGAGGCTGAGAAGTCAACATACGGTAGTGGAACTATTCCAAAGGAGTCATAGAGTTAAGGTCTGCATATATGAAAGTAGTGCATTATATGCTCTTGTAGGTATTTATTATATTCCAATGCAGTGAGCCTTAAGCCTGTTTTTGCTACTGGTAAAGTTGATAAGATCTTTAATGGTTTGTTAATATTTCTGCCAAAAGCTTTTAGTTTTCTGCCACAAGATTAGGTAAATGGTGGATGTTCAAGAAATATATGGTGAGTAATAGTAGCTTATTTATATTTTATTATTGATATTTACTATGTACCATTTCAGATGAAGAAACTAAAATACAGAATAGTTAAGTAATATGGCAGAGTTGGGATTTGAACCCAGTCTGGTTCTGGCAGCAGTTTAAGCATCGTCTTATACTTCATCACAATCTGAATTTGAGTTACTCCTTTAAATTAAGGCATTGAAATTCTTGCAAAAAAATGTGAATATCTTGGAAGAGGAACACCTTTACCCAACATTGATTATCTGTTAGTAGCATATTTATCACCAAAGCTATTTCTTCAGTATAGTATATACTGTATAAATACATGAATATGAACTAACTGTTATAAAGTTTGATAAGTTTACCATGAAGACAACCAGCATAATGAAGATACCCAGCATCCCTAGACGTTTTCTTATGCCCCTTTTACTCTCTTTGGGTTCCTGCTGTGTCCCTAGACAACTATTGATCTGCTTTGCGTCACTATAAGTTATTTTACATTTTCAGGAGTTTTATACAAGTGAAAGCACAAAGTATGTATTATTATTTTTTGTCTGGCTTCTTTTAGGATGATTAACAAAATGAGATTTACTCATTTTGTTTAGTATATCAATGGATCATTTCTTTTTATTCTTGAGTACTAGTCTTTAGTATGGATATACCACATTTTATTTATTTATTCACTATTGATGCACACATGAGTTGCTTTTAAATTTGGGGCCATTACAAACTAGGGTTTCCATGAACATTTGTGTATAAGTTTTATATGAATATGTTCTCATTTATCATTTATAAATAATATCTTTGAGAAACTGCCAAACTGTTTTCAGATGTGTATATCATTTTATATTCCCAACACCAATGCATGAGAATCCCAATTGCCCTCTGTCCTCACTTACAGTTGTTGTAGTCATTAAAATTTGCATATTCTAATGTGAGTCCTGGCATATCATTGTGGCGGACATTTATATCTCCCTAATAATATGTACTATTGAGCATCTTTTCATATGCCTGTTGGCATCTATATATGTATTTAGGTGAGGTGTTCTAATATTTTGTCTATTTTTAATTGTTTTTTTATCCTATACTCAAACTCTTTGTCAGATATTCAGATTTCCCATTGCTATTTGAACTTCCCAGCTTTAAACAAAATCTGTTCAGGAACAGGGTGTTGTCCCCAAGGCCATGTTTCCAGTGACCTGCTTCTTTTGGCCATGGCCCAACTGCTTATAGTTTTTACCACATTCCAGTTAGTCCATTTAATTATTGATCCATCAAATTGATTAATCCACTGATGAAGTCAGAACCCTCATGTTCCAATTGTTTCTCCTCTGAACATTACTGCATTATCTAACACCTGAACTTTTGGGGGACAGTCCATATCCAAATATCAAAATAATGTTGACTTCTCAGAATGAAGAGGAAAATATTCCTGCCTCTTCAATTTTCTAGAAGAGATAGGGTAGAATTGACACTATTTCCTCTTTAAATATGAAATTTACCAGTGACATCATCTGAGAATAGAGTTTTATTTTTAGGAACATTTTAATGACAAATATAAAATATATAATATGTATGTATGCATACATATAATTTAAGGACCAGGAAAATCTCTGGCAGGAGAAGAATAACTATGAGATTGTTTGAAGAATAGCTGAACTATAGGTAATTGCCATCAGGGGAACTCCAGTGGTGGCTTGGATATGGGAGGGCAATAGGGAGGACAGTGTGTAGGAAAAGTGACACAGGATCTAGTGAGAATCACATCACTATGCCTGAAATCAAGTGGTGGCTTCCAGGGGCCAGGGGGATAGGCAAGCACAGAACAAGAGCATTCTCTCTCTCTCTCTCTCTGTGCATGTATATATACAATTTTATTCTTTGATTTGTTTTTCTTTCTGATTGTGCAATCTTGGATAGATCACTTTATTGCTTCTAAATCTCAACTTTTTCATTGTAAGAAGGAGGAGACAAACAGAATTCTTCTCACAGGATAATATATATATATATATATATATATATATATATATATATATATATATATATTATAAAATTATAAACTATAATTATAAACTGTAATTATAAACTATTCACATCAGGACCAGGACTGGGGAAAGACAAGGAAACACTCACTCTCAGGGTCATGGAAGACCTGAAGAAGGCTAAGCTTAAAGTTTTCAGGATATCAGTACTCTCTACAAGTGGGAAATGAATGTTTTATTCCTGAAGGGTGAATCTGGGGGGGCTCCATAGTATCCAGTACACTGCTCAATAATTTTAATTAATTTCATAGCATTGATGTGGATATTCTGAATTTCCTATGTTCATAAAAGAGTCTTGGCATTTATTTTTCAGGAGTGAATTTTGCGTGAATTCAACTGTCAATTGCAGTCAAAATTCTCATTCCCCAAGTAGTCAAAGCCAGCAAATAATACTGTTAGCTGGGCTTCATTTGCCATCAGGGTCTTGAAGCAATGGGATGTAGTTCAGGTCTATTTCCACAGAATAGCGACCAAGATCCTGATATTGCCAAAGGATTTAGGTTTGTGTGTGGATACAAGGTCTTTCAAAATCAACACAATCATCTGTGTCCAGTTTTCTCGGACTTCTGTCCCTATGAGACATTTGGATGTAGTATTTAGGCAATGGATTCTATTTTCCATATTTGCATAGTGGGTAATGACTTTTATTTCCATCTCATGGTCGAAAGAGAAACAGGGAAAAAAATCCAGATTATATATCATACTCTAAATTTGAAAGACCTGGAGAACATTTTAAGGGGACATCGTTCTGCAGTTTGTATCCACTACTGCCTATGAGTAAAAGGGGCATTTTCTACCTAAAGGTATGATTTTAATTTCAACAAAAGGAAAAACAAGTCAAAGTAGCCTTGTTTTCAGGTAGATTCAGACTCATTACAGTATATAATGAATAGTTTAAAGTTTAATTAATTCCAGTATCCCTTTATCATGCCCTGAACTGGAACTGAGAGATTCTAAGATTGCTGGCCTAAAGTAATCCACTCTTTCTTAGCTCTAATACTTCTTGGGTTCCTGTTCCCACCACTGGGAAAACTGTTTCCACATACTTAAAGGCCCAGCCTTACCTCAAGTACTGTCTCTTGGCAGGCGAGATCTATGGAGTACCTGACTTCTAACACATAGATCAGAATTGAGACAGCCCTGTCTTGGGCTTCCTGATGGATTCTTACAATGCCTAAGTGCCTGTCTTAATGTAGTTGTGCTCTTGTTGTGTGCTTGCCTATCCTCCTGGCCCCTGGAGGCCACCACTTGATTTCAGGCCAAGTGATATGATCCTCACTAGATCCTGTGTCACACTGTCCTGCCTATTGCCCTCCCATACCCCAGCCACCACTGGAGTTCCCTGATGGCAAATACCTATAGTTTAGCTATTCTTCAAACAATCTTATATTTATTCTTTCTCTGGTGGCCCAGAGGTTTTCCTTGCACCTAATGAGGCATGATAAAATGCTTAAGGGTACAGGGGCAGCTGGTGCCACACCTTGTAATTTAATTATGCCACCAACTTGCTAAATGACAGTTGGCAAGTTTCTGAACTTTTCTGAACCATGTTTTTACCTTTCATCTTTAAAATGGTAATGGTGATAATGGTACCTGCCTCATGGAGCTGTTATGGGAAGTGCTTATCACTGTGTCTAGCTTATACTTGTGGAGTACTCAATAAACATTGGCTCTTAAGTTGGAAACTTTTACCATCCTTGTTAATCTGTATGGGTTTGTTGCATCTCCTCTCCCTAGCTCTTAATGACTTGATCCACCAAATTCTGACTTTGAGGATCAAGCCACCACTTTATTTCTTGCTCAAGAGGCTGGGGTGAGAGTGAAAGGAAATAATCTAGCCCTACCTATGCTTGGTTGTGGTAAAGCTGTGATTCTGAGTCATGTGATTTCTCCTAAGTTTGGGAAGAGAAAGGCCTGCTTCTTCTGAAAATTGCAGTGACTTCTCTAGAAGGAATGACAAAGGATGCTTTCAATTCTTTTTTTTCCTAGAAAAATTTCAGATCTCAGTAATAGGGCAGAGGGAGGGGAAAACCCATGTATTCTTGACTGGTTGCAAAAGAGACTATTTTGGTTATCAGGTCAGTTAGGATGATAAAAGTACCTGGCTTAGTGTTGAAGTACAGGACAAGCCTATAGAAAAGAGCTTGCTCACAGTCTAGGCTGAGGATTCAATAACAGAAGGTTCTCACTATGGAACCAACTGGCCCTTCCTACTAAGGTGTGTGGATTCTTCTGGAGTGTTCCAGCTCCAGGTAAAATGATATGGCAGAAGGCCAGCCCACTGAGAGTCTTTTCTAATCTGTTTCCTGGAAGTCTTCCCTGCCCAGGCAGAGATGGCCTAAGCATGTAGGCCCACATGGATGAGATGAGTCAAGGTCTCCAAATAGCTTCTCTTCAGTCGTTGAACCATTGGCTGAAACTCTTTCCATCAATAATTTCATAGAGAAATTTTGGAGGGTTAGTCATTTTAGCCTGTGTAGGCAAATATAGTATTTGTGAGAGAAATAAAACACAAATAGGGATTATTTGGTGACTATTTCATTAGCATCCATTGACTTGCCCAACAGAGAATGGGAACCTGTAAGACCCTTACTGAGACTGAACATGAAATGGGTAAAACTGGTTGCAAGTGGCAGTACAGAGTGTAGAGAGAGTGGTAGGGGAGAATCAAGCAGGGACAGTTTTGACAATGTGGGCTTAGAAAATGGAAACTCATTTTAGCATCTGATGAACAGAAGATAATTAGGGAAGTTAAATCTGCTAGGGAAAAAAAATGCACAACACCTTTCAAAGCCAAATTGAAATAATTCTTGTATTATTCACAGTTTTAGATGAGCTGCACCATAGCTGGACTTTCTTTGGTAATGAGCCCAGAAAGAGGAGTCTATTGGTGGGTAGAGCTACCCATGGAATCTATAAGGACTGTGAGGAGTGCTTGGGATTCCCTGCCTCTGTCTGTTTGCTATTCAGATTCCAAACAGAACAGAACTGACTCTCCCTTCTACTCACATCTAGTCTTGTTTTTTATGGTTCAGCTCAGCAACCATGTATTCCTTGAGACCTTTCTTGTTCACCCCAATCTCTAGTGCTCTTCCTCCCTATTTATGCCATACTGCGTATAGACGGGTATTGGCTTGTAGAGAATCTTTTCATGGGTTCATGTCCTATCTGTCTGACTAGAAGAGAAGCTCTTGGAGTACATGTTTCCAACATTTTGCATCTGTCACAGAATCTTCTCTAGGCAGTGTTTGAAACTTTAAATGAACTTGCAACCTCACCCTTTGCTAGTGAAAATGTGCTTAAGATTTTCTTATTACATTTTATCATAAATTGTACACATCACATATAACTACATTGTTACTGTAAAATATCAAATGATGCAGGTAGTGTTCAGTTCTATGCAACCTTGACCATTCTCCTCATCTCAATATTCTTTCTAGAGATAATTTCAGTTTACAGTTTGGTAGGTATCTTTCCAGACATTTTTCTCTGCATTCAATATATAAGGGTAATAGAGATTTATAGATTTGTGTGTGCTTTCTCACAAATGGTTGTCATAGCTATTATTCTGCATCTTGCTTTTGGAATTTAAAAACATCTTGGGAATTTTTCCAGGCTAGTATTATAGATTTAATTTATCCCTTTAAACTGTTGTGTTGTGCTTTATAATTTGGATATACTGATCCCCCATTAATGAACATTTAATGTTTTTTGTTTTCTAATTTTGGGTTTATTACAAATAACCAAATAATGAAAATTCCTCATATACAGCTCCTTGAGCATTCATGTATTTCTTTAGAACCAATACTAAGAAGTGGAAATGCTGGGTCATAGGGCGTGTATTTAAAAAAAATAGTGAAACCCTCTCATGTGGGTCATGTAGGTCTTTCTGAGCCATGTGGAAGCAGGTGGGTGAGTGTCTTTCTCTGAGACACACTGCTTATAACATCAATGGGATTATTTTTAAAAAAATATTGTTAACAAGGAGACAGTAAAACATTTATACAAGTCATTTCCTGGGCTTTACGGTTGCTATTTGGAGACTCCTAAACCATGGGATTTTACTGCTACTGTATAGCCTTAGGTGGAATTCTGAGTGGCTTTTGGGATTATAAAGCAACATAGCAGCTGGTCCACTAGCAGGCAAGGTGGATCTGCTACTCAAGAAATCTTCTTGTGGGCTATATTACCATGGAGGTCTGATTGATCCACTCTGTGCTCCAGAAAGGCAACTGGCAAACAAGTGTCATTAGCCTTGACAGGCAGCAAGTGAATGAGTTTACAAGCTTTGAGGACAAATTCCTCTGCACTTGGGAAAAACAGCCAAAAGCCCAGCCTTTGTGTTAGTGGGACAGTAAGCCATTTTCGAATACAAAGGCTGGCCTAGACCAATGAAAAGTTAAGAAGTAATAGTTTAAAAATAAATGCAGTGTAGAGAGGTGTAGTTCAGTGGTAGATCACTTGCCTAGCATACATGGGGTCCTGTTTCAATCCCCAGTACTATGAAACAACAAGAAGATGATCTCGCCCCCCCCAAAAAAAGCCCACACAACTTGGGGGGTATACAGTTCATTTAGAAGACATCTTGAGACATTCTTGGAAATGTGAATGTGCATTAGGTTTTAGATAATACCAAGGAATTGTTTATCGTATTTGGTGTGATAATGTTATTGTGGATGTACAATAACATTGTCTGTATTGTTTAAAAATGAGTTCTGAAGAATGGAGGGATTAAATGGCATGAGATTTGTTCTATGATATTTTAGAAGTTAAAAAAAAAGGATAGTTATAGTAAAAGTTGCAACATTGAATTTCCTGTTGCCCTAGGCAATAGATCTGTGTGATATTCATTATACTATTTTCTTTACATTTTTGTATATTTGAAAAAGCTCATAATACATGTTTATAAAGGAGGCATGATAAAGATTCACTTGGAGAAAAGGTATACCCAGAGCAACCTACCAAAAGAGATTGTGAATTAAGATCTCAATAATTTTTAATATATAGTCAGATGTTTTATTCTCTGATGAGATTTAACTCAAGTCTGTCAAGGACTCATGGCTGGACTGGATGACCTACCAGAAAGTCTGCTCTGGAATCACATGTTAGGGTCACCCAGGTATAGGTGTATCTCTATGAAAACCTATGGAAAGAAAAACCTGAAATCTTAGAAAACACACCATTTAAGGCATTTTTTAAAAATTAAAAATCCACTATTCCTTTTTTATAAATAATTTTTAGTTGTAGATGGACACAATACCTTTATTTTATTTATTTATTTTTATGTGTAGCTGAGGATCGAACCCAGGGCCTCACATGTGCGAGGCAAGCACTCTATCACCGAGCCACAATCCCAGCCCTCACTGTTCCTTTTAAAGCTCATTTAAATAGCCAGCTGCCCCTTTGTTTGGATTTTTAAACTATACTTGCAAGAGCATATGCAACATGCATGTGCATTTTAAAAAATAAAAGCAGAGTAAAATAAAATGAGCACTTCAGTCCCAGCTTATGAAAATAGAACATGGAAAGTATTTCTGAAGTCACCTGTCTGCCTTTGAGTGTCTTCCTCTTCCTCCCACCCAGCAGTAACTGCTGGCCTGAAATACAGGGAAATCATTCCCCTTGTTTTTCTTTCCTTTTTTATACATATTCCTAAATATTGTTTCATTATGTAATACTTTTGAAGTTAAATTATTGTATCTTGTTCTTTTGTTCAATATTATGTTTTTGACATTAATTCATGTTGGAGTGGCTCTAGTTCACTTTAATTACTGTATGATTGCTTAACTGTAATAGAATTTACCTATTTTTAAAATTTTGTCCAGTAACCTGGGTTGTTACCAAGTTTTGTTTTCATATGAAAAGAACCAACTGTATCAACAGTCTTGTATATCTTTTCCATTGTATATATGCAAGAATTTCTCTATATCTCTAGGTGTATAGCTAGGAAAGGCATTGTTGGGTTATACACATACTCACATATGTGTGTGTGTGTGTGTGTGTGTGTATATATATATATATATATATATATATATATATATATATATATATTCTTTTAGAGATGGTTTGCATTTGCTTCTGCCAGTAACTTGAGGATGCTACCAACCTTGGACCACTTTAAATTGAATTTTTTTACTAGAGATTTGTTAGACATGTAGCATGAATTCCAACTTGGAACCCACGAGGAGGCCAGGTTTTGCTTACAAATTCTCAGGGGAATGCTTTCTTTCATGACCACTTTTGTTTATTGCCCAAAGACCTCAAGTGGTTGGTTGTTTTGCTCAAAGTTTATGATTGCTATCTTTGGGAGGGTCAATTTGTTAGAAAATTACTCCTTCCTATTAGCCATAACATATGGTTGAGTGAAAAAAACTCAAGGTATAAAATAAAATAAATTAAATTATTCCATAGCTTAATAAAATATGGCAGAATATAGACAAGATTTTTTTAACTTTATTTTATTTTTATGTGGTGCTGAGGATCGAACCCAGTGCCTCACACATGCTAGGCGAGCACTCTACTACTTGAGCCACAACCCCAGCCCAGACAAGATTTTTTATCTGTAGAGAAGTAGCATTAGAGCCAAGTGTGGTGATGCATACCTGTAATCCTAGGGACTCAGGAGGCTGAGACAGGAGGATTGAAATTTTAAAGTCAGCCTTAGCAACTTAGCAAGGCCCTAGGTAACTTAGTGAGACCCTGCCTCAAATAAAAAATAAACAGGGCTGGGGATGTGGCTCAGTGGTTAAGTGCCCCTGGATTCAATGGCCAGTACTAAAGAAAAGAAAGAAAGAAAGAAAAAAGTAGCATTACAGGCATTACAAAGGACATTTTTTCCCCTGCACTGCTGGGAATTGATCCCAGGTCCCTGTGCATGCCAAGCAAATGTTCTATCACTGAGCCATTTCCCTAGCCACAAAGTACTTTACTGTCTTTATATTTACTGTCTGTACCTTTGTATTGTCTTACTGTTCACAGAGAACATGTATTATTTCTAGAGTTACAGAAACAATGAAGATATTTCTGTTTTGCAGAAACATAGTCTTGCTCACAGAATGGCTGTACTCTCAGTCATTAAAATTGCAATGTGTTTTGGAAGTGTTATCCATCCCAGGGTTATATGTGCTCTAATGCATCCATTGCATTTGAAAGTGACAGATTTTAATCAGGGAGAAATGATCCTTGACATCTTGAGTCAGAATAAGACCTTTCAGTAGTGGGCCTCCTGAATAACTCTTTGGGTCTAAGCCTGCACTGAGGTAGTTTATGGATTAAGACTTTTGAACTAACTGTTCTCTCTCCATGGGAGCTATCACAATGTTGCTTTGCCTCTGTTAAAACAGTAAGTTGGAAGATGTTAGCATCAGGAAGATGAATAGTTTTTCATGTGCTCCCATAAAAATAGTGTCCTGCAGAGCCCCATATTGAACCTTGACAAAAGTAATAGTGGGCAAATGTCTTCTAGAGGACCTTAAGCCATTTTTCAGACCTTTAGATGAGAGCCATTTCTAGAGTCCAGTGCCCTGTGTAGCACTGGAACTTTCCTACGCTGAATTGCCATATTCTTGCCTGTGTCTTCCTGGCAGTATACTGTGTGCTATCAACTTTCCAGACCTTTTTAAAGTTTCATCACCTCTAGGCCCCACACTTCTTTTTTTAAAATCTTTTTTTTTAGTTGTAGATGGACACCTTCTTTTTTATTTGTTTATTCATGTGGTGCTGAGGATTGAACCCACTGTCTCACATGTGCTTCGTAAGCACTCTACTGCTAAGCCACAGCCCCAGACCTGTCCCAAGCTTGTGGGGTGACAACAAGCTAATGAGACACAGAGCTTCATGCAAGTGTTTTGTGGGTATCACTGAGTACCCAGATGTTTCTCTCATTTTAATGCATCTCATAAAACATATCTTTAATCCAAATAAGTGACTCTAATAGTTAGTTGAGGCAGAATGGCTGGCTGGTAGGGAAGAATGTGAGTAAATATGCAGGGAGACAACACAGTCCAAAAACAGTGGTGAAGTTTTAGGGAATGGGGTCAAAGATCTTGACATTGGAATGATCTGAGCTTGGTATTAAAGCTTCTTGGAAGCCAGGGTTATTTCAAATAACTCTCCACTTGTTCTCAGTTATTGGCCAGGACATTTTTTTTTAAATGTAAATCACATAGCTCTAGCCCTTTCCTGTCCACAGGCAGAAAGATAGTCTTACAACTGGTTAGCTCTGTAGGCTAAAAATGATCAATCTTCTAGTCTTTCCTGTAGGAAAATAGCAACTGGACTAATACCTACAATGGGTCATTTGTCTACATAGAGATTTTTCTTTTTTTTTCCTAAAATTTTTTTTTAGTTGTAGATGGACACAATACCTTTATTTTATTTATTTATTTTTATGTGGGCTGAAGATGGAACCCAGTGTCCCACATCTGCTAGGCAAGTGCTCTACCATTGAGCCATAGCCCCAACCCTATAGAGATTTTTTTAAAGCAAAAACTTGAAGAATAGGATCTGGTCCAAATTCATTTGCCTTCATCTCAGGTCAGATTATTACTATTGCTGGATCCAATGGTTCAGAAAACACCTCAAATTACCTTCTTTTTATTATTTAAAATTTATAAGTGGGGCTGTAGTTATAGCTCATTGGTAGAGCACTTGCCTAGCATGTGGAAGGCACTGGGTTTGATCTTCAAAGCCACATAAAAACAAATAAAGGTACTGTGCCAATCTACAACTTTAAAAATATTAAAGAATTATTAGGGCATTGTAATTATATAGTATTGATACTGCCGGATATTGGTGATGAGTCTTGCTTCCCCATATGTTGAAGTTTGAATATAGAGAAGCACGTGGAGGCAAGCATATAAAATAGGGTTTATTTAAAAAGGGGTAACGTAGACTTCTTCCGGGAGGGAAAAGGGGGCCATAGCTGGTATCCCAAGAAAAGTGAGGTGTTCTGCCATTTTTATAAGTCCTAGGCTTCCTTTGTTCTCCTGCCCTCTTCCCCTTATCTTTCTCCTTCCTGGGTATCTGACTAGGCCCAGGAATGCTTGGTGGGATGCCCAGATGGTGGGAAACAGGTGGGCTGAAAGGGGAAGGGCAGGATGGAGCAGCCCAGAACACATTAACAACCTTATAGCTCCCTGTAAGGAGGGGCAATTCCTAGGACAGGTTACCTTAGCAACAGTTTGGAGCAGGGGCAGGTTCTTGATAAGGGTGGAGGAAGGGCTCTGAAGGAATTAACATTTCAGTCCCTTACTCAAATTGTCCTTCTGGATCTGACATGATTCGATTTACCTATCTATACTGACTGCCTAATTCTGGCTTCAGTATTATGGTTCATTTTGACAAAATTATACATGCAATAAATTCTCATTTCCTCTTCTCCCTCCTCCCATCTTTATTTATTTTTGCTTGGTATTTATGTACACATATGTACATACAAGTAATTATTTTTGGTACATTTATATATGTATGTAACATGTTATTATTATTTCATTCCATATTTCTACCCATTTACTTTCTTTCTTCTCTTCCTCTCATTCTCCTTCCACTACTCTGTTGATTGACCTTATATCTTTGTGATATCCAATCTCCTTCCCTGCTACCTTATTTCCCTTATTTTGCTTTAGCTTCAATGTATGAGAGAAAACATTTGACCCTTGATATTCTGAGTCTGGCTTATTTCACTTACCATGATATTTCCATCCATTTGCCAGTGGAGCCATTATTTCATTCTTTTTTATAGCTGAGTAGAACCCCATTTTGTACATATACCATATTTTTCTTGATTCATTCATCTATTGAAGGACACTCAGGTTGATTCTATAATTTGGCTACTGTGAATTGTGCACCTATAAACATTGAAGGCTGTATGGTTATAATGTGCTGATTTTAGTTCTTTTGGATGAATACCAAGGAGTGGGACAGAATCATGTGGTGCTTCCATTCCTAGATTTTTGAGAAATATCCACGCTGATTTCTTTAGTAGTTGTACTAATTTGCAGTTCCACCAGCAATGTATAAGTGTACGGTTTTCCCCAGTGTTTAGTCAGCTTTTTTGCTGCTGTTACTAAAGGACCTGACCAGAACAATTGCAGAGGAGGAAAAGTTTATTCGAGGGCTCATGGTTTCAGAGTTCTCAATCCATAGACAGTAGGCTCCATTCCTCTGGGCTCCAGGTGAGATAGGACACAAAGAAGACTGTGGTGGAGGGAAACAGCTTACATGATGATCAAGAAGCAGAGGGAGACTCCATTCTCCAGATACAAATTATATACCCCAAAGATGTGATCCCAGTGACCCACCCACTCCAGCCACACTCTTGCACCATGATGTTCAGCCTCATCTTGAGCCTGAGGAATGGAGCCTGCTGATTATGGATTGAGACCTTTGAAACCATGAGCACTCAAAAAACAAACAAACAAACAAACAAACAAACAAACAAAAATCTTTCCTCCTCTACAGTTGTTCTGGTGGTAGTCCTTTAGTCACAGCAGCGAAACAGCTGACTAAAACAGAAATTGGTACCAAGAATGAGGTTGTTGCTGTGAGTAACCTGACCATGTTGTTCATAAGCTTTCAGAGCATATTGAAATTTGTTGCAAGAATTTTGAGATGTTTAGCAGTGCAAGCTGGCGATGCTTTAGGTTGTTGTAAGCGGAGCTTAATGGCCAATTCTGGTGGGAGCTCAGAATACAGAATGCCAGTAGGACTGTGGACAGCAAAGACAGGGCTCAAGAGGATTTAGAGGAAAAGGAGGACACTATCAGTAATTGGACTAGAGGCAATTGGACTTCTGGCTGAGACATTGCATTTTGACTGTGTCCTGAGCCTTTCTGTGAAGCTGATTTTAAGTGATGGTCTCTTAATCTGGTGGAAGAAATTTCTAGGCAGCATAGCATTCAGGAAGTGCCATGGGTATTTCTGGAGGCATTTAGCCAAATTTATTGTAATATTCAGGAGCAGAAAGCAGAGCAGAAAGATTTGAAAAACTTGGACTTGAAAGGTGGGAGTAAGGAAAATGCAGTGGTTAAAGATATTAAACCACTAAAGAAATGCTAAAGATTTTCCACAGAGACAGTAAGACAGATGGCTTGAGGGCATCTCAGGATTTGGCAAGATCATATCCATCTCAGGCTCAAGGAAATAAAAGTAAAAATTATATTGAGACCCGTGGGGTACACTTCTTGTGCAAGGGGGCCTAGGGAGTTTTTTCAATATGCTCAGCTACCCAGCATTCCAAGGCTGCTGCAGCCAGAGTCCCTGGAGGCTTGGTTACTGCTTCAGATGGCAGTAGACCTTGGCATCAACCATGTGGTACTGGTTCTGCAGGAATACAGGATGCTGGAAGTAGGGGGTCATGGAGGCTTCTACCAAGATTTTAAAGGAAGACCTGGGAGGCCAGACAAAGTTCTGCACAGTTTGAGTCTCTTTGGGCACTCCCTAGGGGGGTGAAGCATAGAGATGTGAGGAGGAAGCTAAAGCTACAGTGGAGACCCCAACTTTAAGAAATGCCAGTAACCTGGGACACCATCCTTGGAAAGTTGCAGGAATTGAGGGCTGCTTGGTCTGCAGCTAATAAGGCCACAGGGGTGGAGCTACACAAGCCTTTGGAGAGAACATGATGATGCCATGTGCCCCAGATACTAGACACATAACTATCGGTTGCCCAGCTGGATTTCAGTCTTGCTTTTGTCCTTTCTATGCCCCTATTTTTGTGAGTGGAAATGATAGCTCTTTATCATTATATATTGGATACTTGTAAACTGCTTTTAATTTTATAGGACTTCACAATGCAGGATTGCTTTGAGCCTCAAAGAAGACTTTGGAGCAATCTCGAAACTGTTGAGATTATTGGGACTCTTGGGAATGGACCAAATGAGTGTGAGCTTTTGGGGCAGAATATTATGATTTGGATGTGAGGTGTCCTCCAAAAGCTTACATGTGAGATAATGCAAGAAGGTTCAGAGAAGAAATGATCAGATTATGAGAGCCTTTACCCAATTGTTGAATTAATCATCTGATGTGAGTGGCTACTGAAGGCAGATTGGTTGTGGATGGAGGAGGTGGTGCATGGCTAGAGGAGGTAGGGCATTCGAGGCATGGCTTTGGGGTGTATATTTGTATGTGGCAAGTCTTTCTTTCTGCTGTCTGAGCAACATGTGAGCTGCTTCCCTCTGCCATACTCTTCTGCCAAGATATATATTCAGCCTTACCTCAAGCCCTTAGGAATGGAGTCTATTGCCTATGGTTGGAGACCTCTGAAATCGTGAGCCCCTAAATAAACTTTTCCTCCTCTAAAATTGTGCTGGTCAGATCTTTTAGTCACAGCAGCAAAAAGATGAATAAAATACCCAGATTCTCACCAGCATTTTTTTTATTTTAAAAAATCTAACATTAATTGATTGCTTTATTAGATGCTCCAGACTGTTTTAAGCCCCTTTTCTATTGACTTATTCAGTATTTTTAAAAAAAGATATTCATGACAGTAAAGTGTATTTTGACATACATACTTTGAGTATAATTTATTGTAATTAGAATTCCATTCTTGTGGTTGTACATGATGTGGAATTTCGCTGGTTCTGTATTTCTATATGAACATAGGAAAGTTATGTCTGATTTTTTTCTACTGTCTTTCCTATTCCCATCCCTGGACCCTTCCTTCATTCCACTTTGTCTATTCCAATGAATTTCTATTCTTTGTTCCCCTCCTAATTGTGTGCATTTGCATATCAGAGAGAACATTCAGCCTTTAGTTTTTTTGGGGATTAGCTTATTTCACTTAGCAGGATAGTCTCAAGATGGATCCATTTACCAGCAAAAGTCATAAAGTCATTTTGTTTCCCTATGGCTGAATAATATTCCATTGTGTATATGTACCACACTTTTTAAAAATCCATTTATCTGTTAAAGGCCACCTAGGGTTGGTTCCATAGCTTGGATATTGTGATTTGAATTGCTATAAACATTGATGTGGCTGTATCACTGAGGTGTGCTCATTTTAATTCCTGTGGGTATATGCCAAGGAGTGGGATAGCTGGGTCAAATAGTGATTCCATTCCAGCTTTTCTGAGGAATCTCCATACTGCTTTATAGAGTCATTAGACCAATTTGCAGTCCCACCAACAATGTATGAGTGTACCTTTTCCCCCACATCCTTGCCAACATTTATTGTTACTTATACTCTTGATAATTTCCATTCTGACTGAAGTGAGGTGAAATCTCAGTGTAGTTTTGGTTTGCATTGCTCTAATTGCTAGAAATGTTGAACATTTGTTCATTTATTTGTTGATTGATTGTATTTCTTCTTCTGTGAAGTGTCTGTTCAGTTCTTTTGCCCATTTATTGATTAGGTTATTTGTATTTTTGGTGTTAACTTTTTCAAGTTCTTTACATATTCTGTAGATGAATGCCCTATCTGAGGAGCAGGTGGCAAAGATTTTTTCCCATTCTTTAGGCTCTTTTTTCACATTCTTGATTGATTCCTTTGCCATGAAGAAGCTTTTTAGTTTAATACTATCTCATTTATTGATTCTTGATTTTACTTCTTGTGCTTTAGGAGTCTTGTTGAGGAAGTTATTTCCTAAACTAACATGATGGAGAGTTGGGCCTATATTTTTCTTTGATAGACACAGGGTTTCTGGTCTAATGCCTAGATTCTTCTTGATCCACTTTGAGTTGAGTTTTGTGCAGGGTGAGATAAAGGGGTTAAATTTCATTTTGTTACATATGGTTTTCCCAGCACCACTTGTTGAAGAAGCTATCTTTTCACCAATGTATGTTCATGACACCTTTGTCTAGTACAACTTTTATTATTGTTTGTGTTCTTGACGATTGTCATTCTGACTGGGGTGAGATGAAATCTTAGTGTAGATTTTGCATTTTCCTGATTCCTAGAGATGTGGAGCATTGTATTCATACATTTTTTGGCTATCTCAAATGTCCTCTTGACTCTCCAGAAAGCCTTCTGTGCTCTCCTAGTCACCACCATCATCAAATCTCCTTTGAACTTCATAGCTCTGTCTTGCTTTCAAAATCCTTTCATTGTATCCTTAACACATCTCTATCACTACATCTGCCTCTTCTCCACATTTTCCTGTGTTCAAATGCATTCTTTCTTTATCCTCTATCCTCACAAAGAGAAGGTATAGTTCTACTGCTGCCCCGGCTCCTGTGGATAAGACTAACCTGCAAATGTTTCTTTGTACCCTTTCCTGATTTTATTCCTTCCGTTTTCCTGTATCCTTGACCTTTTTGCTTCTGTCAGTTTTGTACCATTCGCTGAAACGAAGTCTCAGGGATTACCTAGTCCATATAATAGATGCCATCCCTAAAAGCATTTTCCCTGGTTGGGGATGGAGGAAAGGAGTATAGTTATTCCTTAAAGCTGCTCTTTTCTATCTCCATCCTTCCCTTTGCTGGCAAATTTCTTAAAAGTGTGGCCTACATTTCCTGCCTCTGTTGTTTTCCTACTACTCCCCCTAACCCACTGCAGGGTGGCTTCTGCTTTCACCACTGAACTGAAACCAATGCTTCAAAACCACCAATGGCCTCCTATGTGTTCAATCTATTGGCCTCTTTTTAAACCTTTAGTTTAATTAAGGAAGATTTCCTAGGTACTTTGATTCTCTCATTCACTGGCCAAATACAAAAGGTCCAGTCTATTATTTCTAAGGAATAAATCAGAACTCATGATGTGGAAGCTTTTTCCTTGAGTGGCACCAGAGCATTGGGGTGGTGGGGTGGTGGGAGTAGGGAGGAGCTGTGGTCCTGCTTTTGTTTCTGTGATTAAAAATAAAATAGGCATTCATTCTTTCATTGATTTATTTGACATATACTATTGTGTATTTTCTGTGTGGCAGGATAGCAACTTCCAACTCCATGTGATTTGGTTGGGCTCCTTTTTGCTTCTGTATTGACCTAGCAATGGGCAGACCCTTAAATTGTGATGTGTCTGAATTACCAGTAGCAGAGCCTCTGTTGGCTCATCAGTTGCTGCACCTGCCTGCCACTCATCAAGAGCAATGTCCCCTCACCTGAGGATGATTTTTAAGTCTCGCCCTTAGATGCAAAATTATCCACATTGCATCATTTAAAAAATACCACGAGGATGAAGTGGAAAGAATGATCTGAGTGTAATTTATTTGAAAACCCAGTTTTGGCAAAGGGAATTTACGTTAATGTTAATAACAGAACCTCTTGAAAAGAGGTCAATGGGTTAACATAGCCTTAAAAAATTCTGTTTCATAATCCTGTCCATTTAGAGGGAGGAGGAGTGCAGTTTGTGTGAAGGAGGCAAGGGGGAGCCATGGCCTCCGGTCTTCGCTTTGAACTTCTGAGCATATTAGCAAAGGGAATCAATATTCAGAAAGATTTCACCATAGTTGCAAGAACTTGGACTCTTCGTTCAATGTGATTATTTCCTACCCTCTAGCTGTCCATAAGAGAGTCTCTTAAATACGCTGTTCAGGCCTGATCAAAACATTAACTAAGCCTTATGATGTTTGGACATGCTAGGCAACATTGGAGTCATTAATCATGGGGTTACTGACAGATGCTAAGTACAAGCGTCTGTATGTTAAGATTTTTCTTTTACTGATCAACACATAAAAGGGCCTGAGGCCTAGCAAAAAAAAAAAGGGGGATAAAAAACATTTAGGGATGTGCAGTACATACAGATTTGACCTAGATTCAGGAACCAGAAAATAAAATGCAAAACAGGAATCCTGACATTAGTTACTATATTTGAAGAGTACTAAACATCTCAATTATTGTAATGATCCTGAATGTCTTAAGGATAATTAAAGTTAACTGAAATAAAAGGGCTTACTCTTTAAAATACACACAGTGAACATATCCTGAGAATATCAAATTATACATTTCTGTTTTCCAGGTAAGAATTAATTTGTAGAAAGAATCTGCCACTAGAACAACTTTTATTTAATACTCCTGTTTTACTAGGTACCAATTCCTTAGAAATTTTCTCAGTAACCAAGATGAAAGTTCCTATATCATTATACTAGTCTAGTGGATCAGCATGTTAGTCACTTAAGCCTTCAGGAAATGCATTTATTAGGGTGTAATCTATATTATTAAGTACTCAAGAGAATCACTATTAAGTTATAAATCAGTGTCACTGTTGATTCAGGAAGGGGGAAAAAAAAACAATGCATCTTCACAGATTTTTCTCACTGACTTCCAGGCATGTAGAGAAAATAAGGAAAGTGTCAACCTCAGGGCTTAAATATATGCAAGGAAATGACTCCAATAAAAGGAAGAATAAATGTCCCTTCAGGGTTAGCATATTTTAACCCCAACTACATACATGGGATTATGAAAAATCTATTGTATAACTGTATTTGAGAAAAAAATGGTTTGACGTGCTTAAAAGAGTTCATAATGAAGAAAGGATAAAACCCTTTGCAGAACTCAAGTTCAAAACTAAAAGAGGTACCAGAAAGGACTATTTATAGCTAAAAAGGTAAAAAAAATGCTTAATGGAACAAAGTTATTATTGGTAGCACTAGATATGTGCTTGTATGTCTTTACTAAATTCTTTAATGAGCCTCATGATATTAAATAGGTTCATTAAAAGTAATTACGAAGTATTGAGGTCTTAATAGATGTCAGACACTCTTACACCTATCACCTCGTACAAGCCTTGTGAAAATTTTATGCTAGGGGTAAGTACTATTATAATCTCCATTTTACATTATTAGGGGAGTGAACCAACCTTACAAAAGAGGCAATAGGCCTATCAAAGTTGCACCCAAGTTTATATAGTTAGTAAGGGATGGAGCTGGGATTTAAACCCAAGTAGTTTGAGTTTGTGTTTATAACCAGTACTTAGGAACAGGGGATGCTGATCCTAACATTCTCCTGAAGGAAACCTTATAGATAACTTAGATCAAGTCCTTTCTACTCTATCATATCTGCATTGTGGAGATGGTGAAACTGCGTTCCAGAAATGGAAATCACTAAATCAAGGACTGTGGCTGCTGTTGGCATAAGAATTGATAAGTTCATCATGTTTAAACATGGTTAGGGTGTTCTTAGTCTTTCCTTATTATCTCAATAAATAAGTACATAAAAAATGAGTTTATGGCTCCTTGGATACTGCCCTATGGTATCAGGTTTAAGGACCTGTATGTCAGGGTACTTCTGGGGCTCTGTGGCTAGGGAAAAAGGAGAAGAAATTCAGTTGGCCTTTAAGCCAGAAGGCATAGCAGTTATTGGGGGCTCTGAGGACTGGAGGATGCTTGCCTGATATGGTTCTGTCTCTGGACTGTGCCAGTCCCTCTTTCCGCGAAGGAAAGCTTGATTTCAAGCCTTATTGGGGCTGACATCTCTAGTCCTAAATGTATTGAATTCAGAGATGTCTCTTTTCATTGTTCAGGCTCAAATGTTGATAGGTTGATCCATAGAGAGGATCAGCTTGGTGGGAGGTTAGGGGAGTGAACCAAGAAGGTAGGGACTGTGACACTGTCCAGCAGGCAGTACCTCCTCTGAGTTTTGTCCTTTCCCTACACACCATCCCTCAGAACTTTCCCTGTCTTTCCTGCTCTGACTTGCCCTTTTTCCTTTGTCAACGGGGAACTTTGAGAACCAGTTCCCGAAGAGGGGGGAAATTAAATTGCAATTGGAACAATTAGTCTTTGTTAACATCCCCCTCTCAAATTTGGACATTTTGAGAAAAGAGATAAAATGGTGAGTACCAAGCTTTAAATCTTTTTATGCAATCAGGCTGCTTAAAAAAAAAGGAAGCCATTATTTTTAGGTTTGTCATGTTTGTCTCACCATGATAAAGCGAACCATCTAACTCAAACTGAGGCTAGAGAAACAGCCTAGTGCAGCTGTCAAAGACGCTTGGAAAAAAAGAAGAAAAAATAGTTTTCACGTGCTGTTCCTTCTGTCTGGAATGCTCTTACCCCACCTCTTGAGATTGCAACTCAATTTTCACTTCTTTGGGGAAGCCCTCTCCAGTGCTTCAAGGTCACAGTCCCCTATTATCTGTTTTCAGAGAATCACATAGTTCTCCTTGCTGTCAGTTATCATAGCTGTTGTTTTAACTTTCCTGGTGAGAATCTTTTGGATTAATATCTGTCTCCCACATTAGGCTGAAATTTTCACAGGGGCAGAGACTTCTCTTATCTACGGGATCCCTAAATTCCTGACACACACACTAGGTGCTCAGCAATGATTTTGCTGAATGAATGAAGGACTTTTCAAATAAGATCCCATAGATTACTTTAGAATATTTTGCACTATTTCTTGTGTCAAGAAAAACTGATATAGCCCATGAATACAACTCTAGAATAAAGCTACCTGAATTCAAATTTACTATCTGTTTAACCTTGGCAAATTCACTTAAGTTCTCTGCCTCAGTTTCCTCATCTGTAGAAAAGAATAATTGTATCTTTGTCAGTGCTGTTGTGCAGACTGAGTTAATACATGTAAAAGCATGTGCTTGGCATATTATCCATTGAATCCATGTAAGCTATTATTTTTTAAAGCCCTTACTTCAGCCCACACTGAGCAATTGCATGTTGCTGATATTTAAACAAATAATGCATTCTGACACCAATGGCAAAAATGTGGCATTGTGTTTTGATTCATACACCTAGGGTCCCCCTTCTCTGTTTTACTTTTTTTTTTTTTTTTTACTTTGGGCGTCATTGAGACAGGCAGTGAAGGAGTCCTTCGCTTTTTGCAGCTTCTGCCTTGGAAATGTCACTAGTGTTTCTGGAGGAGGGATAAACATGATAGCAAAGTATCATTCCAGTAGCTGCCTGGGCTGCCTAGCTTGCAAAGTGATAAAATGAAATAAGTCTCTTATGTGTTTCACTTTGAAGTGACAGGAAAATAAGTGGCCCATCAACCACTAATTACTCTGTAGATCACCAGTAAGGGGCTCTGGCTTCCACAATGTTGCCTCAGAGCTTGCTAGGTGCTTGCAAGGCTCAGTACCTAGTCAATGAAGAGGAATTGAATGAAGCAACAGATTCCCATTGATTTTGTGCAGAGGTCGTGAATGAAATTATGAAGCTTTGAAACAAAAAAGCAATGATTAGGAGGATGTTGTGCCCTCTAATCCTGCCACCTGTGGGCAGCCATGTTTGTTATCACATCCATGGACACTGATAATGTTTATCTTTTTTGACCCTTGGTACACTATTAGCTAAAATGTTTTCTTTTTCTTTTTTTTTTTTTTTTTGTACTATGGATTGAACTCAGGGGCACTTGATCACTGAGCAACATCCCCAGCCCCATTTTTTATTTTATTTAGAGACAGGGTCTCACTGAGTTACTTAGTGCCTTGATTTTGCTGAGGCTGGCTTGGAACTCGCAATCCTCTTGCCTCAGTCTCCTAACCCTCTGGGACTATAGGCATAGACCACCGTGCCTGGCTCTCTTTTGTTTTCTTGAGCTCATGTTTAATTAGGAAATTTTAGGATGAGGGTTTGGTTTTCTGAATCTTACATGTGTAGCAGCTTTGACTTTTGTTTGAGGGGAACTCCATGTTTCTAAGCTCAGTCTCTGGAATAACATAACCTGGGTTTGAGTTCTAGTACCATCATTTCTGAACACTTTGACATTGATTTATTCCATCTGGATGACTTAATTTCTTGAGTGTTTCTCGTTAGCAAAATAATCCTAATCTTAAGGGTTGTTGTGAACATTGAATGAATAATATGTAAAGCATTGTGCACTGTGATAAAGGATCAACAAATTATTGTTAGTAGAATTTACTTTCTTTTTTTAAGTTCTTTTAATTTTCAAGGATTTCAGTCATGGATTTTTTTTTTACCTTTATTTCACTTATTTATTTTTATGTGGTGCTCAGGATCAAACCCAGGGTTTTGCATGTGCCAGGCGAGCGATCTATCACTTAGCCACAACTCCAGCCCTACTTTCTTTTTTTAAGTATCTTTTTAGCTGTAGATGGACACAATACCTTTATTTATTTATTTTTTAAGTGGTGCTGAGAATTGAACCCAGTGCCTCACACATGCCTGGCGAGCGTTCTACCACTGAGCCACAACCCCAGCCCAAATTTACTATTTCTTTTATGACATTTTCTTCCATAATTTATTAACTATATGGCTATCTCTGTTAAAAGTTGTACATACATTATATTTTAGTTTTGTAAAATTTATGTGACAATATAGCTTAGTATATGCTTGTGGGCTTGTGTGTGTGAGAGAAAGAGAGAGGGTACATTATTTATATATGCATTTTAATATTTTCTTTTTTTAATATCTTTAGTTGTAGATGGACACAATGTCTTTATTTTTATATGGTGCTGAGGATTGAACCCAGGTCCTCACATATGCTAAGCGAGCACTCTACCACTGAGCCACAACAGCAGCCCATACATTTTAATATTTTCAGAATGCTGTGGTTCAAATATGATCACTTTTTAAGTAATCTTGTGTGAAGTGAGAACCCAAGGAGCTTCTTAAAGTTCAAACAGTTTTCTTTTTCTTATACCAGGATTGAACCCAGGGGCACTTAACCACTGAGCCACGTCCCCAGCCTTTTTATGTTTTATTTATTTATTTTTTTAGTACTCAGGAATGCTTTGGTGTATTTTCTTTTATTTTTTGGTGCTCATGATGGAACCTAGAACCTCATGCATGCCAGGCAAAGTGCTCTACCACTGAGTGACACCCCTATTCCCTCTGGTGCAAAAGTAAAATTCATTAAATTTTGTTATCAGGAATTTGGAGTCAGTTGACTAGGTTTTAAATCCCGGTTCTGTTCCTTTAGTAGCAGTGGGAGCTGGGATATATTCAGTCACCTCATGAAATCTCACGATCCTGATGTGGAAAAGGGACTTGCCACTAATAACCAGCCCTGTCTAGACTTGGCTCTCAACTTAAGGAGAGCAGATGAGATTATGTAGGCAAAGGCACTTTGCACACTCTAAAGTGCTAATGAATGTGCAATGGTGTCACCGCATGGTCTTTTGCCTATTACATCCCTACCCTCATGATGTTCTGAGACTGGTGGCATCTGCTCCAGAGAGGAAGCAGGCCTGGAATAGCCTGGGTATTTACGGAGGAGATTGGCAGAGTCTGAGTTGTGAAACTCAGTGGTCTGCTCCAGATCATCCTGTTGAGTTCCTCACTCTCATGAGCACTAAATTTACTCTCCCTATTTTTAAAAAATAGCTCTGTAATTTTGCTCTATTATGCTTCTCCTCACTTTTTTGTTGGGGACAATTTAAGAATGCTTCCATACAAAGGGCTGTTCTTTAACTCAGAATGATCCTGTCAGTCATATAGCTCACCTCTCACTTGTCAGGTATATGGCTGGGGAATACCTTGTTTAGAATCAATGACCTTTCTACCTCCTTAAAAGAAATCTTGGGCTGGGGATGTGGCTGAGTGGTAACATGCTCACCTAGCATGTACAAGGCCCTGGGTTCAATCCCTAGCACCCCCCCCCCAAAAAAAAAAAAAAAAACCCTTTAAAGATGGTACTGTTAACAGGCATAAGAAGAATTTTTTTGTGTGTGTGTGTGGATGAGGCACTTTTAATAAGCTAGCAGTTAGTGGAAGAATAACTGTAGCCTCCCCTCCAAAAGCTTGTACTTGTAATGAGCTTACATGTGACCTCTAAAGGGGCTGGGGTTGTGGCTTAGTGGTAGCACGTGCAAGGCCCTGGGTTCAGTCCTCACCATCACATTAAAAATAAATAAATAAATAAAGGTATTGTGTCCAACTACTTCTTTAAAAAATGTGACCTAAACTGTTAAGTGGGAGACTTGGTTACTTCTGCATGCTTTGGTGCTTCCTCCTGCTTGTCCTCACTCTCTGATATTCAGAGAGCAGAAGTGAATTTCTTAAGGTCATAGAGGGATGAGAACCAGTTCTATAGGCCTAATGTGAGGATTAAAGGAGGTCGTGTACTTATCAGGTTTATTATTGTGCATGGCATATAATCAATACTTAGCAACTGTGAGGTACTAGTACCCTGATTTTGCTAGGAGCTGAGCACAGTGTAAAGGAAGCCATCAGCCTGACCTCTTAGGGCTTGTACTCAAAATGATTTAAAATAGAGAGATGCAAATAACAAAAAAAAATGTAGGTGGAAGGGCCTTGGAGGTTGCATTCATTCCAATGGTTGTTACTCACACCTGGTGGTTTCAACACATCCTCTTTCTTTTCTACCCCCTCATATCCAAATTGTTGACTTTACCACAGAATAAGGCATTCTTAACTGCTTAGAAACCACTTTTTCTTTCATTTTCCCCTTAAGTGAGGTGAGGGGGAAGGGAAAGGGAGAGGGAATAAACACCAGCTGGGATGAGAATCTGAAGAAAAGACAGGTTTCTTTTTTCTCTCCATTGAATAAAAACAGTGGGGTAGTGGGGACAGGGAGGAAAATATGTTCTTGATATGGAGGGGCTGACAGGAAGAGCTGCAAGGGTGGTTTTACCAAAGCTTCACTTCTAATCATTTCTTTGCAGGCAACGCAGTGACCCCAGCCAACCATTTATTTACACCAAAAGGTGCAGATGCCAGAGACAGGCGTCAAAATAATTAATAAAACTCCCAGAAATGAATAGTCTTTCCCTAACTCTGCCAGCCAGAAGGGAGCCTGCTCCTCATGAGAATTCCCTGAGAAACTGCTTCTAGCTTGAACACCTGGCTGGGTCCACTCTGAAAACATTGGATACTGATCCGAAGCCACATTTCAAAGTTCCTTGAATATACGGGTGAAGATTCGCTTTCTCAAATGATTCACCTTTAGTCTTCCTTGAAGTACTTGGCACTTGGCTAAAAGCTAAATCTTATAAGTCTTTGAGCTTTATTGTCCAGAGAAGCACAGAGACAGAATGGCTAACTTTAAAGTGGTTGCAGCTGTTCTTTGTTGAAGATGAATTGAAGATAAAGATGAATTCTAAGCCAGGTGTGGTAGCTCATATCTGTAATCCCAATGTCTCGGGAGGGTGAGGCAGGAAGATCACAAGCTGAAGGCCAGCCTGGGCAAATTTTAAGACCCTGTCTTAAAATGCAAAATAAAAAGGGCTGGGAATTGGTTCAGTGGTAGAGTGCCACTGATTTTAATCCCTAGAAACAAATATAAAATAAAAGGCTAGAGTTCAATATTGAAAAAAAATCAATTAAAGGTTATTATAACATAAATAGCCTTCTTACAGATGTGTGTGTTGTTATTATTTTTCATTTAATTCAAGAATCTCTTTATGTGTGTGTCTGTGTGTGTGTGGAGAGGTGTACTGGAGATTTAACTCACAGGTACTCGGCCACTGAGCCACATCTCCAGCCTTATTTTGTATTTTATTTAGAGACAGGGTCTCACTGAGTTGCTTAGCATCTTGCTGTTGCCGAGGCTGGCTTTGAACTCCTGATCCTTTTGTCTCAACCTCCCTAGCTGCTGGGATTACAGGCGTGTGCCACTGCACCTGGTGTTCAAGAATCTCTTGATGCTTTGAACACCTTCCTATCTGTCCTGTGAACAACTATGCGCACTCTCAAATAATTAAAATGTTTTCCCTTGATTTAGTAAGCTGACATTGTTGTTATCTTTGGAGCTTGGGTGTACTGTAATCTGAATTGCAACTCAAATCAGGGGAGACACTTGATTTTAAGTGAATGCTTTGCCATTGTATGTTTAGAGAAATGGTAAGCTATTACAGAATGACCTGACCTAGACATTCTTCACTTGAGTGCTTCAGACCACATACAGAATCATAAGAGATTAGAGAAGCAGCTGAGTCGTGGAATTTTCGACCTCCTGTAGAACACTGCTTTTTTCTCCCCCATCCCTTCTCCCAATCCTGTCCAGCAGAAGACTGAGCCTTGGGGAGAAGGAACTTAAGTTATTATCAGGCTGGCACTCAGTCAATGCCTGCTGGTGGATTGATTGCTAGAATCTGCTACAGAAGAACTTTAGGAAACTTAAGGGGAAAAAAAAAAACATTGTGCTTCAGGGCTAGATCCAATCTCCTTGCAGGATTTACACAGGTCAGAATCTTCTAGACAAAACTCACATTGGGCAATATCCAGCAAATTTCTATCACCTGCATGATGGAAGAATCATGGTCCCCAAGAAAGATAATAAGTACTTATTTCATGTTTTGGCTTTCACTACAGATGGAAGCAGCAGCAGCAACAGCAGCAACTCAACCTTGGATCAACTAAACGTTTAATTGAACTTTACCTGATTGAGTGATACATTGTTTCCCAGGCAAATTTGGTTGCTATTAACAGGGAAGTAGTTATCATAGTTAAATATACTCTCATTCCAACAGAGTACTAGGGGAGCTTTTTAATATTTATGTGACAATAATTGATCTCTTACTACTGTCAAGTACTGCTAAAGACTTATCAGCTTGCTGTTTCAGCACCATATGTTGTAGCCAAGATGCGCTCCATGTGTCCTTCCTGTGCCTTGGGGAGAGAGCATTTGCAGTGGATCAGAATAGAAAATGGTATGGGCTTCAGAAAAGCTCCTTGCTTGTAGATTTCTCCTCAATGACTGGGTGTGCAAATTGTGACTATAAAGTAATAAGACTGAATCCCCAAACCACTTGTGAAATGAAGCCTCTGAAATTATTTGTTCCCTTTTCAGGGGTGGCCAAGAATGAAGAGACTCAGTTAAAGGGGTATTCCTCATAAATTCACCTTGCATTGTATACAACTTATTTACAGGCAATTCTGTGAAATCTGAAAACCCGCCCACAATTAAAAATGCTAACAATCTATACCATTTGGTTTTTCTTAATGAGCCATGTGCTGATTCTGCTTGTCTTACTTAAGCAATAACAAAATTTAGCACACACATACCATAAATCTCCCAGGAATCTTAGGAGTGGTCTTTTGGAATAATCCTTGAGCCAGACTGTCATTAGAACTTTGTTTATGGGCATGAGTGAGCTACTCAGGGAAAGATGATTTAACTGTTCAGTATTTCAATTTTATAAGCATTTTGGACATAGTGAGTGTTATAGTTTGATATGAGGTGTCCCCTAAAAGCTCACATGAAGGAATGATCAAGGTTGAAATAATTGGATTCTCAGAGTTGTAACCCAATCAATGAATTAATCCACTGATATGGATTAACTTGGCAGGTGTTGGTAGTGGCTGGAGGAGGTGGGTCACTTGGGGGCAGACGCGTACCTTTGGGTTTTTATATTTTGTCCCTTTTGAACAGAGCTCTCTGTTTCCTGGCTGTCAGGTCCTGAGTGGTTTTCCTCTGCCATGATGTTCTGCCTCAACTTGGGCCCAGAGCTCTGGACTTATTGACCATGGACTGAACCTCTGATACTGTGAGCCAAAATAAACTTTTCATCCTCTATGTTGTTCTTGTCAGGTCTTTTGGCCACTGTGATGAAAAAGCTGACTAAAATTGTGTGTACACACACTCAATTTAATGAATCAAATCATGAGCTGTTAATATTGTAAGAAATAAACACAATGAAAATTGAATATGCCAACCAGTTAAATTTTGTTTCCCTGATATCAATATGCAATCTTTTCAGGGACAAAAAAAAAAATCTCCTTTTCTGTTTATGCAGTTGTTTATTCAGTTGTTTGTTTGCTTTTAGGGGGATTAGGGGAGCATGTTTTTCAACCTAAGAGAGACTTGAAAACTAAGAACATTTCAACTTTGCTCATTAAAACCCTCTGGAAATTCCAGAACCATGTTGAATTTGGTCATCAGGAGCCCTGGGCCAATGATGCCTGTACAGTTCTGAGATAAATTTTCAAATATTTGGAAAATTCGATCCACATTCCTAATGCCACAGTCCAAGTGGATTATTTTCGAGGGCTTCTCTGGATCGTCTCTGTTTTTCCTCCTCTCTTTTTTGTTTAATCTGATAAGCTTTTTTCCTTATAATTAACAGAAGTAAATCATTAAACAGAAAGTGTTAATTGTCCTGTTTTATTCTTTTTTCTAAGGACCCATAATCTGACCTGATTATCCTCATGATAACTCTGGGATTGGAAATGATCATTCCCTTTACCCAGGTGAGGAAATTTAGTAATCTTTAACATGATGCCTGGATTAGGAGGTATTTTTCTTTCCCATGAAACAATATTAACTTGAATTTGATGTATTTCATTTTTTTAAAAAATCTTTATTTTGTTTTATTTATTTATTTATTTATTTTATATAGTGCTACAGATCGAACCCAGTACCTCACACATGTGAGGCAAGTGCTCTACCACTGAGCCACAAACTCCAGCCCTGATGTATTTCATTTTAATGTCCCATCCCAGGTGCTGCTCATTTTTAGCCAAACCCTGACCCCTTTCTGTTTTGTACCTATGCAATTTGACTTGCTAATTATCTGGTGAAAATATGTGAAAGAAGTACTCTTGTTATGGACCTTTTTCCAAGAAAAATACAGACCCATTCAAAATTTTGCTTATAACTCTATTTATAGAATGATACAAATGAAGGCCATGACCTCGGTTTGGAACTTCTTAGACATTTGTGTACTCAATACTGTCAAGACTGCAAGGTTGTTGAACATGGGTCTCTTAGAAAGGACATGACCTAGACCATAGGGCAGTAAATTTTTGTCTATAAAGGACCATATAGTAAGTATTTTAGGCTTTGTAGGCCATATGGTCTCTGTTGCAATTACTTAGCTCTGCCATAGTAGCACAAAAGCAGCCAGAGACAATATGTAAATGAATGGGTATGGCTGTGTTCCAATAAGCTTTATTTATGGACATATAAATTTGAATTTTATATTTCATGTGTTATGAATTATTATTCTTCTTTTGATCTTTCTTCCAACCATTCAAAGGTGTAAAAGCCATTTTTATATTATGAATTATATCAAAACTGAAACAAAACCAAAACCAAAACCAACTGACTAGCTGGATTTCACCCAAGGGCTATAGATCACCAACCTCTGCCGTAGACCAGCAGTTCTTAGCTTGAGCTGCACATCAGGGTCACCTGGGGAGCCTTTAGACTATTGATGCTAGATACTATCTTCTGTGATTTGGGCTCAGTTATTCTGGGGTTGTTCTAGTTTTTTTTTTTTTTTTTTTAATTTATGGTGCTGGGGATTGAACCCTGGTCCTCAAGTGTGCCAGGCAATTTCTACACCACTGACCCAAATCCATAACTCCTTGGACATTGATATTTTTAAAAATCTCCTCAGATTATTCTAAAGGGCAGTAGTGTTCCAGAAGAACTAGTAATCTAGAAAAGTATGTTTTAGCCCAGCTATTTTATGAATTATGGAATATAAATTCTTAAGGATTTTAACATACTCCATGGGAGAAAGTTAATATCTAAAATTTGTTTTTCTGAATCCTGTTTTTTTTTTTTTTTCTTTTTTGACACTGGGGTTAAACCCAGGGACCCTAACCACTGAGCTACATACATCTCCAGCTTTTTATTTTATTTATTTATTTATTCGTTTGTTTGTTTATTTATTTATTTATTTTGAGGCAGGGTCTTTCTAAGTTGTTTAAGGCCTTGCTACATTGCTAAAATGGTGCTTGAAGTTATAATCTTCCTGCCATAGCCTATCGATTTGCTGGGATTGCAGATGTGCACCACTGTCCTGGACTTGAACCTGAATCCTTCTTAATAAGTACAAAGATATTTGTTTCATATATGAATGTGCCTATGCCTATAAATTCAAAGTTCTTGGAAGGCTGCATATCAAGTAGTTAACCGAGGTTACCTTTGAGGAGGGAACTAGAGCTGGAGGATGAGGATGGGGTTAAGCCTGTTTTTTTCAAATCCTCAGTTACCTACTTAGAATCAGTGTGACCTTACTTCTCTCTGCTTCAGTTTCTTCATTAGTAACAACAGGAAAATAATTAATGTACATATACATGTTGTATATGTGGAATTTAAGTGAGTTAAATCCATTTAAATATTTAGAGCTAAATCTGTTATGCAGTACATGGTGAGCAAATGTTGGTCCTTACCATTAAAAATTGCTTGAAAAGTGAAAAGCATATATTGGGAGCAGTCAACCTTTTTTCTGCTTCCATACCATTTAAGTAGGTAACTAGTGTCTGAAAGGATACTAATTATCACTCATTCTCTCCTGGAGCATATCAGACTCCCTATAGGAAAATCTATGGCTTGAGAATAACCCTTTAGAGATTCTTATATGCACTCCAAGTTGGCACTACCCTCAGTCTAGATGAATACAATTATGTTTTCATTCAATGTCAAACATGAATCAAAAAACCTTCTTGTACAGAGATAATGCAGGACAGGGTTTTTAGGAAATAGGAGCAAAGTGATGTAAGTCTGGAACTTTTTACCATAAAATCACCACAACTAATATTGCCTCACTCCTCCAGCATGCAAATACAGTTTCAAAAAATTTTTAATTTAATTCGACCAGAAGGAACATTGAACCATAGTATCCTGTCATACATACAACAGGTACTCTACAAACACCAAATCCCCAATTCTTAGCACTGCAAATGTTATGATATCTGTCAGGGATCACTCAAATAAAAAAATGAATAAATTCAGTATCTGTGACTTTTTTATAGGCAGCCTATTTCCCTTCTAAATTGTGGCCTATTTAAATGAATATAAAAATGAGTTTGTAGTTTCCACTGGTAGAAGGAACTGGGAATGTATTTGATGCTAATGAGAACTTGGTGCAGGAAGTGACCTGTCAAACATATAATTAAAAATGACCTATATAAAAATGTGATGAAGTGAGAGAAAAAATGTGATGTAATGAGAGGACGAGATCAACAAGATGATAGCTTTACCAGACAATTTCGGAGAAAGAACAAAAGGCCATGTATTTTAGTAAAAGAACATTTACTTGCATATCAGAAGACCTGGCTTCTCTGGTCCCATCTATCACTGACTTTGAATTCATCAGTTAATCTCTCTGGGCCTCATTTTTCTCCTTTATGATTTGACAAGGCTGAATTCCATGAGTTCAAAGGTCCCTTTGGTCTGAATATTGTATTAATTGTTAATAGCCATGTCCCACAGCCATGGAGTTTTGCCTTGGGCCTTCCTCTTAGGCAATCATCTTTGGTATGTAATGATCAACAAAGCCCTCTGATGAACTCTCACCCATTTGTGGAGCCAAATTAAATTTTGAGACGTCAGTTTTCATTGAAATGTCATCTCTTGATTGACTGCTAAACAAAGGCCTTTTGATGCATCTCTGTGCTAGTTGGTGACGGTAAGTCTTGGGAATGTTTTGTAATAGGACAGTACATCGGGTTTCTTTGGAATGAACTTCAACAGAGCAGTCCTATCAGCTATGGTGTATAGGACTGAGACATTTGCATAATTTCTACTTGTTTGGGAAGGAATTGCCATGGGAACTGTACCCTAGCACCTTTCTTCACGTCTTTGAACTTCCTGCTATTGCTGTTATTGGTTTAAAAACCTGACTCAGTCTGGCTGCTATGTGCTAAACAGTGATGACTGAGAGAAGTCATAAGGCTAGGCACAATTTCCTTCTTTTCTGGCCCAATGGTGCTTAGTTGTGGCGGTGACTTTTTTTTTTTTTTTTCAACCTGCAATGTAGTGTGGTGACAAGTGGTGACAATGGCATTGGGCTGATATTTGGTAACGTGTTTCATTAAAGGCTCCATGTTTGCCTTATGGGGGATAAATCAGAACCTGCTTGAGCCAAATATTTGCTTTGTTTTAGTCAAAGCTCTTACTTAAAAAAAATCCAACTAATTCTGTGAATTGCAAAAGGAATGATAATGTGTACATCAGCAAAATTGTGATCACTATCACTTTACTTTATGTACCACATCTATATCTACATTTTTTCTGCTCTGTAGACCAATTATGTGCCTCCACTTTATTAGAACATTAATAAGTTCAGTGACTTGCCCAAGGGCAGCTAGTTAATAACAACTGAGATTCTAATCCTAGCCTTTGGGCTCCAGGCTAGTACTTGATTAGAATGGTCACAGCCCTGCTCCTCTGTGCTCTGTTTCTAATAGGAAACCATAACAGCTTATAATGTTTGTAAATAGGGTGGTAGCAGTGGTCTGCCCAGGTTCAGTCAAATGGGTGCATTGTAGTGAAAAAGAAAACAATAATAAAACCAACTCTAAGTCAGTCTGCTGTTTATTATCCCGATGCCTCCACAATTGTAAATAATTAATAACAAGTTAATGCTTCTTGCAGGGATGAACCACACCCAGCACTCTTGGGGGGGGGGGGGGCAAAGCTTCTCAGTTGGTCTATCCAATGTCATTTTCTAGTTCTCTTCCTCACCCTACATTCAAATGGAGCCAGAGATGCTGTATAAGGCCAGAAGGCAAAACAGGAAACTAGACAGTAGGCTTTGGACTGGAAAACCCCTCCTCAGTAGGGTGCTGAATCAATTAGCAAGTGCTTATTGAACACTGATTACATGCTCAGCACTAGGCTAGGAGCTTGGGGGGAAGAGCAGTCAAGCATGGTTCCTGCTTCAAGGAACTCACAGTTATCTTGAGGAGATAAGACTTAGGAAGAGTCAGCTATAACTCATACTTGGCACAACAAATAAATAAGAGTGTAATAGGCCACGTTATATATTCTGCCAAAGGTCATTCATTTATTCACTCTAGTGGATTTTGATTTGGGTTCAAATCCTTTCTTGGTCACTCTCTACCTCTGTGATCTTAAATAAGCATCTTAGTTTCTCTGTGTCTCAGTTTCCTCAATGGTAAAAATAATAGTATTATAATAAAGCATTAATATCAGTGCTGAATAGTATATATCTATAGTATAATACTATATTATGATAGTATTATAATATAGAATTGAGAATCCTTTAGGGAAGTATAGATTTTAGTTATTATTCATTCATCAAACATTTTGTGAGAATCTCTTTGCCATGGATTATGCTAGCTGGGGATATGGCCAGCTCTCAAAGAACTTCTGTGACTCATTCTTTGTCACCAGGGTTGCAAGGCAGTATAATAGCTTAGAGCACAAGCTCTGACATCAAATCACTGAGGCTTCAATCCAGTCTCTATCATTTTCTTCTTTTGATTTTAGGCAAGTTACCTAATCTCTGTGCTTCATTTCCCTCATCTGTAAAGCAGGGATAATAATAGTCCAGATCTCATTGAATTGTTGTGAAGATTAAAGGGATTAATAGATACTAAGCACTAAGAATTATGTCTGGAACATAGTAAGCATGAATTTTAGCAGTTACAATTATTATAGCTTGCTTTCTCACCAGAACTAATGGGAAAAACATTAATTTGGAAATTGGTGAGAGGTTCTTAAATCAGCTACACAGAAATGGTCAAAATTTGAAGTGACATTAGCTATATTCTTTGCTTACAGCCAACCCTTGATTATCCAATTTGGGATATTCTGCTGAGTTTAATTTCCTAGTTAATTAACCAAGTGTTGACTAGAATTTCCTATTGATTTAAATCATTTTGGTCAGAAATCTTTCTCTTTTTTAAATATATATATATATATTTTTTTTAGTTTTAGGTGGACACAATATCTTTATTTTATTTTTATGTGGTGCTGAAGATCGAACCCAGTACCTCATGAATGGTAGATAAGCACTCCACCACTGAGCCACAACCCCAGCCTTGGGCAGAAATCTTTCTTAGATGTCCATAGCTAACTTCTTCTTTACTAAATACGGTTTAAGCCTACCCCCAGGTCTATGGTAGAGACAAGGGATCTTCCAAGTCCAAGGTGATAGGTTTGATGTTCCCTTGTTTAACTGTGACTTAAGGGACATGGTGGTCCCTTGATGCTAGCAAAATTCTTGGGATTTATAATTCTCCATTTAGTCTTTACTATCAACTACTTTTCATAGTTTAAGTGAACTACAGTACATGGATAAGTTCATGGCTTTATGATTTTTCATGTTGCTAAAATAGGACTATTTCTAAAGGCAAGGTCCGGGAGCTGTGTGCCACTTGGGAGGGTAATAAAATGGCTTTTTGGCAACATCTGAGTCCATTTGGGTAGTAACAGTAGAGAGGACATTCTGTATAAGCAAAAGAGTTCAAAATGGCCCTTTTACTCATCATGTCTCTCTTGTCAGAGTTACCACCCTGCCATAAGTCCTGAAAGTCCCCCTGTTACAATCATCCTCCAGAGCAATACCATTCAATGGAAATTTCTGTAATGAGGGAAATGCTCTCTATCTGCATTAATTCAGTAGTCACTAGACACATGTGGCTATGCAATACCTGAAAAACTAATATTTTAATTGCATTTCATTTAAATTAATATAAATAAAATGGCCACAGATACTCTTTAGTGGGTATCACATCACATGACATAACTCTAGTGTTTGGAATAAATGTTCAATCATTTATCCTAAAGATATTGAAAGACCTTGTTAAATTCTGAATGTGGCACTTGAGGCTAGGCTATTAATTTATTTTCCTTTGTTCATCATGAATTATTGTACACACCAGCTTATTTGTTCTTATCACATAAGAGGGCCTGATATAAGATAGGTATGCCTTACTGAGAAATGACAGTAATGAGAACTCACGAAGAGGACAAATAAGAGGTTACCCCTGAAGCAGCTTGCTGGCAGCCTCATCTTGGGTGTTAAAAGAGAAATGACAAAAGCAGAAGCAAATTTGCCATGCTGTTTAGGACTGATGCAGATTTAGGGAGGCTGAATGGGAGTGGAGATGGGGGCTTAGGGAGTGAGTTTGGAGTTGTGACAGTCTTTATTAATGAAATAAGTTTCTTTCCTCCCCCTGAGCTGTGTATAATGATGTGTCTACAGGAGACTAGCCCTGTAATAGAAAGGCCAGGACTGTGTTCCCAAAGGCCAACTTTTGTGACTCACAGGCCAAGGGGCAGAAGGCAAGAGGGCAGAGGACAGATCTATAAAAGCTTTAACCTTGAGAGACTTTTGTTAACCTGCCAATGGAGGTAAAATCCAGCATCTTGTCTTCAGTGGATGTCCTTAGTACTTAGATGAAATGCCAATCAGCAAACTACTGCTTCTCTCCAGGATCCCTGAGGCTTCCGCCAGCCAGACTGCTCAGACAAGTCAGCCTTTTCAGCAGAGAAACAGGTGAGTGATTTTCTTATTATTTGGAAGTGTGGTGCATCAGACATACGGCAGCTACTCATGGTGAAACAATTGCCATTTCAAATGTACTTGAAGCTGAATAAGCTGCTGCAGACAGCATTAGCATGGCCCAGACTCTTGGATGGGGTCCTGTTTTACTAGACACCATCAGGTTTTAGTGGTTTAAATTTTCTCTGATCTGGTTTAAGTGTTTGGCATTAAAGAAGTTTTATGCTTTCAAGATTTCTCCTGGAAAAGATCAACAATCCCACCGTGAAAGTTAATAGTCAATGTGGAGCGCTAATCACTTTCCCCAAAGTGGGGTGAAGGATGGGTATTGGGAACCTGGAACTAGTGAATGGCAGTGCCCTCCTCCTTAGAACCACACTTTGAATGAAGGACAGGGAAGTGCTTGGACTGTGTGTGAAGGAGAGAGGAGGTTTTCATGGGTTAGGACACTCATAAGGACACTCAGGAGGCTTGATGCCTTCCTATTGGGAGAGGACATGGAGTTCATTTTTATTACAGTGATAGTGACAGAACAAAGGTTCTGGGAAGACAGCTTACATAGGGAGCTAACTATGATGCAGAGGACTTTACCAGAACCCAAACTGGCACATATCTGATAGAGGATAGAATAGGATAGAAATGTTTGAAATTAGATCTGTTTTGGAAATTCTCAACAAAATGGTGGATTCTGCTATAGATTACTCTCTCCTACCCAAAACGAAATTCCCCTTACGGACCCAACTGCTCCATTCTTTTGTAAAGAGTAAAGGATGGTGCTACTTCTCTACTGTCATTTCCATGTAATTTATAAGAACAAAGCAGTATTGACATGCAGTTTCCAGCTAACATTTGCAGAGCTCAGAGCAAAGTGACAAAGTGAGGCACCTGGCTGTAGTCTACTCACTCCAGTCCCCTTATCTTCTCAGCTTTCTTCTCTTACCCCTGACTACCTTTACCCTCTATACATATGTACATGGGCATACCAGCAGCAAGGATAGTCCTAGAGAAGAGGTCTGAACATCCACCCATACCCCCAGCAGTATTTAGTTTTTTTTTTTTTTTCTTTTGGTACCAGAGATTGAACCCAGGGGTGCTTAACCACTGAGCTACTTCTGCAGCCCTTTTTATTTTTTATTTTGAGGCAGGGTCTTGCTAAGTTGCTGAGTCTAGCTTTGAACTTGTGATCCTCTTATCTCAGCATCCTTAGATGCTGGGATTTCAGGTGTGAGCCACCACACCTGGCCCCAGCAGTATTCATGCTGGTTGGGCAGAAAATTCCAGTGTCTATTTACCTGGACAATAGTCTAGAAGCTGAGGGTCTGGACTCCAAGTGGTCGTATCTCTTTGGCTCTAGGCCCACTTTGTGGGAGAAAGTGAAGCCAGAGGAGAGACCAGAGTGTGGTCTCCCTGGATTGACCTGACACTGATGTACACTATGGAAAATGTGACACACCACTGGGTTGCTGTTTTTGGTCAGAAACTCCATCAACCAGTGATGAAGTGTTGTGAAAATAACGTCAATGAGCTGAAAAGGAATGGACACCAAAGTTCAGCTGTGGCAGTGACTGCCTACTCCTGCTGCTTTGTCTGTGGCCATTCCTGTGCAGCTGAGCACTGTGGGAGTTGTCAGGATGAGACTATAGAGATGATGGCTGCCCCCTCAAAGATAGTAGTTAGCTGGGAGTAGGCAGTTTAAATGGAATGAGGCAAAAATAGTCCTTCATAGCCTTAGGTTTCAAGGACTGATGTTTGAGAAAGTACTGAGATCACAGTATAAAAGCTGAGCCACACTATGGAACTTAACTTCATGGAGCTCAACCTGAGCACCATGTCTAGATGCAGAGAAATTATAAGCATTAGTGGCGGAAGGAGGTGTATCCCAAGAGTTGACATTTTGTCCTTGTCTTTTGGATATATCAGGAGCTTAGAGCTGTATTTGTGAATAGCCTGGGGGCCATTTCTATCTGTCCTAGTCATTGCTGAGCTATAGTATTTAGGAACACTTACTTCTGGTCCGTTTGTGGCCAGGGCATCTGTATCCTATCAATTCATGTGCCCTCCTTCTATGTTGTGCCTATCCCAAGACAGATAGATAGTTCACCTGTGTTAGATGTGCTCCAGAGTAGGACCTGTAGGCATTTCATTAGATGGTATCAATGAATGGTATCAATGAATGGTTTTTATATGCCAGACTCTGCTAAGGGATTGATATGTAACATATCATTGAATTCTCACAGAAGTATTGAATACTTTGTTGTTATCATGCCCATTTCACAAATGTGGTAAAGAGAGGTCAAGTCACTTACCTAACTCATGCAGGTAGTAAGCGGCAGAGGCAGGTCTCTTTGACTCCAAAGCCTGCATCCCTAACTATAACCGTAATCTATTGACTCTTCTTTTCTCCATCAGTGCTTGGTATCTCTGCATAGAACTGAAAATAAAGTCTGCCCCACTTTTTCCTTAGGAACCAGGCTATCCATATGCATTTAGTAAATTCTGACTGTGTGCATGGTCCTCTATACTACTGTGGAAGCATGCTGAGCAAAGAGGGGGTACTGAGGGTAGGCAGAGCAGACAGTGGTCAGAGCTGAGTGAGTTGAATTAAGCTTGGCATATTATCCCGTAAGAGAAATCTTGAAATGAACTGTGAAGGATAAGAGAGACAGTTTAGCAGAGAGGAGCACATTTGGAATGGGGAACTTAGCACAGTGTTTGGAACAATGCAGGCTCTCAATGCATACTTATTGGCTAAGTGAAAAACTTGGCAGGTCAGTTCCAGCTCTTCCCTCTTCTTATCAGGGAGATGAATTAAGCTAACCTTTACTCTCTATATCTAGGAAAATACTTTTTTTTTTCTGTTTCTGATCCCCTTTATGCCTAGCAAAAAAGGGCCAGAGTACACACCTAGGGTCAATCTGAATGGAAGGGAAGAAGAGTGTTGATAGAAGGTAGTGTAGGGTGAGGCTGGCTTTTAATACTGGTGTATTGTCACTTACTAGTTCTGTGACCTTGGGAAATTTACTTAACCTCTTTATGCTTCAGTTTCCACATATGCCAAGTGGGGATCATAATGGCATACATCTCCTGGGGGTTGTTGTGAGGACCAAATGAAATATGCATGTAGTTCTGAGGAATATAGAAGGCACTCAAGATCTGTTGACTAATATCTATTTAGAAACTTGACATCTAAGCAACCTTCAAAAAATTTATCTCAGGGCCCTTTCCCATAACAGGTATGCACTGAGGATATATAGAACCAGTTCATGTATTTTTCAAGAGAGATATGCACGTACACACGCACATGCGCACACACAGTCTTACTTTTCATCAAAAGCTGTACAATTTGAGAGCTCTGAGTGTTGCTGAAACATGCAAAGTTCCAAGAGGTAGAAGGAAATGGACAAAGTTAAATATGAATAGCAGGAGGACCTAAGATAAATACTCTTTGTTATGTGACACATAAAGGATGTATGCCTGTTTTCAACAAATACCATTTTCACAAATAAGAAGCTTGCAGTTTTATTTAAAAAATGGTTCTCCTTAAATACGAAATCAACAATATGTGAGGATAGATCCTGGTTCCTACATTCTGTCTAAGTAAAGGATGGACATCCTGGCTCTCCTTAATATCTAGGCTGGCAAGAGTGATGGTTCCACTCATTTGATAGAGATTTAAATATATTTCTTTTGTGAATACTAATTACTTATCTGACCTAAGTTCTCCTGCTTTCACTGGAGTCATTAATACTATCAGTGAGCAAGAGCATTTTTAAAAAAAAAAATTCAACAAGAATGAGTGATTGTTACTGTTTGCAGCAGGTACCAATTCTTATTCAATAGGTTCACATGCAAAATCCATCCAGTGATAAACCTAACATTAACATAGTATTTGCTACATGCCAGGCACTGTCTTATACAATTTATATTCCTCAACACAATATTTTTTTTTAAAACACATGTAATTTTCCAGAAGAAGAAACTGAGGCAGTAAGAAGTAAAATAATGTGCTCAATGTCACACAAATAATAATGAGGGATTCAAATCCAGGCATAAAGGCTCCAGAGTTTACTCTTAAAATTCTTCACTATGTTGACTCACAAAACATAGGTTAAAGAGGATTTTGCCCTGTTTATAAACCATAATTTCTGGCAGTTTCAAACATTAGTGTAGCTTTGGCCTTCAGGAATTCTGAACTGTGTTAGTGTTCTTTCAGTCTCAGATCTTCATAAGTGGATTTAAAAGTGAGTCCTGTAATTTGTTTGTTACATTCAGAGTATGGGAATCCAAACAGTTTACAAGTTGAGATTTTGAGAGAATAAATAGTACCCTCTTCACCAACCAAGACCTAAAGCAATTGAATGGTAAAGCAGATGGAATGCAAAACATTACTTGTATTTCTAAACTTCTATTAAGTTTACTTTGAAGGAAATAGTTCAGTGTGAGATATTTCTTAATGATAGCTATTGGTGCCCATGTTTGTTCCTGACCCTCTGCTTTCTGGAAGCTCTACTACTCTCCCCATTGAAATTCTATGTCAGGTGAGGTATGTGTCACATGCCTATAATCCCAGCAGCTTGGGAGAATCCTATGTTTGATGCCAGCCTCAGTAACTCAGCAAGGCCCTAAGCAACTTAGTGAGACCCTGTCTCAAAATAAAAAACAAAAAGGACTGAGGATGTGGCTTAGTGGTTGAGCACCCCTGCCAAGGGAAAAAAAAAAAAACGTGTATGCTTTTTCAATTGGGATTTCAGGTAACCACAGCAACTGGTCCATTGTAGTTCTCCCAGCTTCAAGCATTATTGACTTTTTTATTTCTCTTCTTTGGACTTTGGACTCATAGCCTGGACTAGCCAATTTTATATGATTTGTTAATAGATGGCAAATATTCTGTGGTGGTGTTTGTTTTTTTCTTCCCAGCTCAAATATAGGTGGGTTCTCCAGAGACAGAACCTATTCTTATATTTTGTTAAGATCTTTGAACGCACATAGCATGGTGTTTGCCTAAGGTGCTCAAAATATGTTTCTTCCTTCTATTCTTCCTCTTTTTTTCTCTTCCCCTCTTACTCTTTTTGTTCTTCCTCCTTCATGTCTTCTGAAATACTTAATGCAATGCTGAAGTCCCAAGGATGAAATAAATACTTGTGTGCTTAAATTTTGTGTATTTTATGTCAGGTGGAGGCTAACCAGGATCTTCGATCTCTTGGAACTGGTGGTGTCTGTAAAATATCTCCTGTTCACTCCATCAGACATGATTCTTTACTTTTTGATTCTGGGACAAGAGCTAAGCAGTAGCCGAATTGAAGCTATGTGTTGGGACAAATTGTACCCTAATATCACGTCTGGCATCCTAGTTATGCTTCCCATAAATATTTCTGAGTGACTACTAGACCATAAATTATCCAGTAATGGATGCTATGTTGTGTTTATTGCTGTATCTCCAATTCCTGGTACAGTACAAATCCACAGTAATTGTTTATAATGACCATTTGTAATTTTATAATGACTAATTAAATGAAAATCTCTGTCTTCTCTGAATCCCAGCTTCTTCCTTTGAAGAAATTTACACATTAATCCTAAAATTCATATGAAATTGCATGGCTGGGTTTATTCTAAATAGCTAAAAAGATCTTGAAAAATAAGAAAAAAGAATATTCATACTTCCATATATCAAAATTTACTACAAAGCTAAAGCAGTCAAAACAGAAACAGAAGAAAGATCAGTGGAGAAGACAAAGGAAAATGGAGGGAAGGGGTAGTGAAAGACAGTGGAATGAATCTGACCTAATTTTCCTGTGTACATATATAAATAGACCTCAGTGAATCTCACCATCATGTACATCCACATGCACTAATTAAAAGCAGCTATAAGTAAATAGAAGAAAGATCAGTAGAGTAGAGGGGAGGGAATAGGGGGAGGGCTGAGACTAAGGAGGATCACAAGTTCAAATCCAGCCTCAGCATCTTTGAAGTCTTCCAACAGTTCATTAGAAAGAATGTAGACATTTAAAAAAGTCCCACTATAATGAACATAAATTGAGGTTTTTAGTCAGATTTAAGCTGAATTGAAAAAAGAAATTAAAAAAAGCCAATAGTGTATTAGCATTTTTTCACTCATTTGCCATGCTGATAGTGCAAATACAAATCTGGTCGACATATACAGACTCTCAAGCAACAATGTTCATCTTTCTTTGTCCTCCATGCTAAGGGATGTAAAAGCTTAAGGGCCAAACAATACCAAATGTATAGACTTCAAAAACCATCTAATTTAAGGGCATTTGCTAGTTTTAGCTAGGATACATCTGGAACACTGACGGGTAATTATTTATATACAATAATATGCAGTAAAAATTTTGAGAAATAAACTTTGGTGTAACAATCCTGTAGGGAAAACCAGAGGAAAGGCAGGTTATCAGTTTAAGATGTCAGCCAATTTGTTTCAGTCACTCTAAGTCCATATCCTAAAACCTAAAATTTAGTTATCTTTCCCTAAGCCAAGAGCTTGGTACCATGTCGTTAATTATGTTATGAAGTAAAGGAGACTTAGGTTTTTACTTATCACAAATGCTTTATCAATTGCCTACGACCTCAACATCTTCTTGGAAGTCTGGGAAATGTTTATGCATAAGGATAATTAGCCTTAGCTGACTTAAATTTGCCCCATACAATGGTATATCATCAACCCTTAGTGAAGTCTTTAAAAAAGGGGGGGGGGCAGGTTTAAAAATGGGTTAAAGGCAAATACAGCATATCTACATTTAGAGCTATTAACTCAAGAATTTTATCAATTATGAAATCTTGTGGAGAAGTAATACTTTTCTTAAAATCCAGTCAACAACAAGACCCTAGGAAACTTAGTGATACCCTGTGTCAAAATAAAAAATGAAATAAAAAGGACTGACAGTGTTGCTCTGTGGTTAAGCATGCTTCAATATGTTCAATCCCTCTTACTAAAAACAAACAAACAAATGAAATATAGTATGGTAAAATCATGTGGATAGATATATGAATGTATAGGCTAGAGCTAAGAGTTCAGAAATAAACCTGAATGAATATATGGTCAATTTATTTTTGACAAAGGTGACAAGACCTTTCAGTGAGGAGAAAGTAAAGTCAAGAGTTCAAAGCCAGCCTCAGGAATTTAGCGAGATCCTGAGCAACTCAGAGAGACCCTGTCTCTAAATACAATACAAAAAAGGGCTGAAGATGTTGTTCAGTAGTTAATCACCCCTGAGTTCAATACCCAGTACCAAAAAAACAAAAACAAAAAACAACAACAAAAAAACAAAAACAAAACACCCCCAAAATATAAACATGAGTCATCATTTGATTTAGTAATTCCACTTCTAGGTATATATCCAAAAAAGTTGAAAATATTGTTTACACAAAGTTGTGTACACAAATATTCATATCATTATACATAATAACCAAATGAAGACACAATATGAATGTCCATCAATTGCTTAATAGGTGAACAAATCATCACATGTACATATAATGGCAGTAAAAATGAATGAAGTACTGATTCATGCTTCAATATTGATGAACCTCAAAAATATTATGGTAAGTGAATGAAGCCAGGCTCCAAATGACACATATTATAGGATTGCATTTTTACAGACTTTCTAGAATAGGCAAATATATACAAAGTAGATTAGCATTTTCCTGTGACTAAAGCAGTTTCAATAGCTGAATTTTGCAGTTTTCTTTTTAAAAATTTCCTTGCCTTATTTTATTTTATCCTCACAATAAACAAATAGATATTTTATTTTTCACTTTCTGTAGTTAAGGAATTGAAATCCAAAATTTAAGGGACTTACCCAAGAATACACAGTATGAATCCGGGCTTGGATTGTCTCAGGTCAGGATTTATTTGGGGAGATGATGAAAATGCTCTAAAATTGATTATGGTGATGGTTGTACAACTCTGAATACACTAAAGCCATAACTTATATTTAAATGAGAAAATTGTATGGTTGTGAATTTTATCTCAATAAATGTGTTAGCAAGCAAACCATAAAGTATATACTTAATAAATGATGATACTGTTATTATTCCTATGCAAAAAGCCAAAAGTTTTGGGAATGGGTCCAAGCTTCAGTAATTTTTAAAAGCTCCCCAAATAGTTCTAATATACAGCCCTGGCTTAGAAGTTCTACACTAACTGAATGAATGACTGTATTTTATGTAAGCACTGATTGAACCAGTAATGGATGGATGATGGGGGTCAGCCTTTCTTCTGTTGTCTGGCTGGGAAGCATAGGCAGTCATAGTGTCTGGAGCAGAGCAGAAGGTGGTAGTTTTATCTAAAGGCCAAATTATTTCTCAGGCCCCAGAAGTGTATATGAGGTTGGGGAAGGGGGCTTCCAACCCTTGCACAACATGTCTGTGTGCACTCGGCTCATTGGTAACTCAGCATGTAGGCTGCACTGAAGAGACTGAATATAAATCTGGAGATTAGGGCTCCTTTCAAGGAAGGAGTTCTGTCAACACAAAGCATAATATTATTGCATTTCTCTAAAGCTGTATGAATTTCCACATACCATCTGCCTGTTAATTTTACAAGTTCCTGCTTAAAGTAGGTTTGCATTTATGCTGTCAGAATTTGAAGGCATAATTGTGATATTGTTCCTTAGAATTATTGTTATATTGTCTCCCTAGTGTTTTTTTTATTATCTGTTTTATTTTTCTCCCAGGAAAACTTCCATGAGTGAATCAAATGCATATAAATGAGGGCACTCAGATGTGGTCCTTAGAGAGCACAAGGTAGTTAGACTCTCAGAGTTAATGAGTTAATGTATTGCTAATCAACCCAGCTTACAACATAATTTAATATAGATAATTGAGAATATTGAATTGGATCAAGCATGTTGCATTTTGAATCATTTATATTTTCCATTCACTTTCATTAAACAGAAGTTGAAAGTGTGTGCTTGCTACCTTACTCTTTTATTAGCCAAGCTTAATAACAATAAGCCTGTTGGAACAACTACAGAGAATTTTTCACCCAGAGATTTCCAAGTACACATCAAATCTATTGACTGCTCATATTTCTTAGTTAGCATCTTATGATTTAAAAATATTATAGAGAAGTTTGGCCTTGCACATTTAGATGTAGAGCCCAGACACCAGAAAGCTTTTCTGACCCTGGGTTCAATATGACCCTTTTGGATTGACTGAAATGCTTGTGCAACATGCTGTACCCCAGTCAGAGGCCAGAAGATAAGATTGCTCACCAGCCAGAAACCCCAGGGCTCTGCATAGCACATACTGAGACCTGAAATCCTTTCTACACACGGTTCGGTTCGTTGCTTTTTGTTATGTAGTTTCTTTAGCTGACATCCTTTAACATTATCTGTTCTTGAGCCCCTCACTTGCTGTTAGGCCTTCACTTTCAATACCCCTGATGTCAGGGTTCCTATTAATTTCTGCCAGTGCATCTTCCCATAACAGTCACAGCATATTTTGCTTCTATTTAAGTTAAGGCTAGTATCTGCAGGCTACAGAGATCTAGCCTATTTTAACAAAATCTCTCTCTCTCTCTCTCTCTCTCTCTGTCACACACACACACAGACACAGACACAGACACAGACACACACAAATTTTTCTTTCAATCCTAAATTCTTAACTCTGTAGAGAATTTCATTAAGTTCATACTGGCAACATATAAAAATTATCTTTAGTTTGTCACAATGCATACAATCCTGTCCAATTGTGCTATGTTCTTCAGTAATGTTACTTACGAGTTTATGTCTGATATTGTGGACAATTCAATTGTCAAAATTCAGAGGGAAGAACATTAAGGTCATCAGTGGGAAGTATAGTGAATGCATAGTAGGTGTTGAATAATTATTTGAGTAATGGATTAATTAATTGCATGTGAAGCTCTGATTTAGTAATCACACACAACCTTGGAAGTATAAAACAGGCTTTTTCTCAAAACCATGTTTCATTTGGAAGTTTAAAGAAAAAGAGATTAAAATTCATCTGAAGGACAACTGAATACTTTCCCCAGGCATCAAAACTATTCATTCTGGATTGCTTTTTTTTTTTTACCTTTTAGCATGCATCAGAGTCACCTGAGAATTTGTTAAAACACAGATTACTGTGTTCCACCTTCTGTCTTTCAGATTCATTAGGTATGGGGCTGTGCTCAACACTTGCATTTAACAATTTTCCAGTTGCTACTGCTGCTGCAGGTTATAGAGTGACCAAGCATGTTAGCTTGCCCACTACTGAGTATTTCCCCCAATTTGGGACTTTCAGCGCTAAAATGGAACATTCCTGGGCAAATCAGGACGATTGATCTCTGTATAGGATCAGGATCAGATTTTGGAAATCATTAGTCTTCGAGGTTGTATGGCAACCAGCAGGGCATCCTACATATCCAGATAACACCAGTATTCTTTGATATCCCAGCTCTTTTTAAAAATACTTTATTTTATTTAGTTATTTTTTTACGTGGTAACCAGGATCAACCCAGGGCCTCACATGTGCCAGGCAAGTGTTGTAGTACTGAGCTACAATCCCAGCACAATATTTCTGCTCTTGATAACTGAAGTGAGTATTATGATAAATATTTTTGTGTCAACTTGACCCAGAGATACTGGATTAAACATATTTCTGGTTATGTCTGTTAGGGTGTTTCCAAATGGGATTATCATTTAAATTGGTGATCTCAGTAATTAGATTGCCATTTCTAAATATGGGTAGACATCATCCAATCTATTGAGGGACTGAATGGAACAAAAAGCAGTTGAGGGAGGAATTTAACATTTCTTGTTTCTTGCCTGCCTGCTTAAGATGTGACATTGGTTTTGTCCTTCCCTTGGGACATTTGTACCATTGGCTCCCTTGGTTCTCAGGCCTTTGGACTTAGACTGGAATTATACCATTGGTTTTCCTGGGTTTTCAGCTTGCTGATGGCATATCATTGGACTTCTTCATCCTTATATTTGCATGAACCAATTTTCTCACAATAAATTGCTTCCTATTGGTTTTGTTTCTCTGGAAAACCCTGAATAATAGGTTCAGTGATTGAACTAATACATAGAGAGTAGAGGTACTTATTCTCAGAAATTCAGCATAAGTGATCTGATGTGGTGTCCTAACATCTTCTGTCCTGGTTTCTAACCCTCTTCCATGGCCCACACCACCTCCATTACTGGTCCCCAGGCTAGTTGAGTTCTTCCCTGTTCTCCTGATGGAATCTGCTTTGAGATAAGGTGCTTAGAGCCACCATGAGAGGTACCAGGTGTAGATCAGTTAAGAGAGGAGACTCTTTGGTCAGACAGACCCTGAATCTAGCACTTCTTAGTTATGCAGTCTTAAGTTATTATATTGTCTCGATCTTCACTTTCATCATGTAGAAAATTATAATTATGATGTATAGATTACAGGGATTATTATGAGAATTGCTGTAAGAAGTAAAGTGAAGGTATGAATTAAGTTATATGTATGGTGCCTGACACATAATACACACAATTTAAATTGAAGCTATAATCATAAGAATCCTAAGATTTATGACTCATTATTTTGTTTTGTTATTTGTTTTTGATTGACATATATTTTAAATATTTATAAGGTACAATTTGATGATTTATGTATACATTGGGTAATAATCATATCAGAAAAACTGTTACTTACTTTTATCATTTCTTTATGGTAAATTAAAATTTTTCTAACTCCTTTGAGATGTATGGTGCATTATTGTTAAATATATTCACCCTACTATGCCACAGAACACCAGAACTTATTTCTGCTCTTTACATGTAATATTGTACCTGTTGAACAATCTCTCCCCATTCCCCTTCCCCTACTTTTTTATCCTCTGATTACCACTATCCTATTCTCAACTTTGATTAGATCAACTCTGTAAGATTCCACATGCGTGAGATCATATGTGCCTGACTTATTTCACTTAAATTGTCTTCTAAGTCCATCCATATTGTGTAAAATGACAGGATTTCATGCCTTTTATGGCTGCCTGGTATTTCATTATGTAAGTGTACTACATTTTCTTTGTCAATTCATCTGTTGATGGACATTTAAGTTGATTTCATATCCTGGCCATTTTGAATAATGCTGAAATGAATGTAGTGTAAATGTCTCTTAGACGTGTTGAATTAATTTTGGGGGGTATGTACTTAAGAGTGGAATTATTGGATCATACAGTGTTTTTAGTTTTATGATGAACCTTCTGAATGTTTGTACTAATTTAGATCCCTACCAACATTGTATGAGTTTCCTGTTCCCTACAACCTCTTTTTGATACTTGCTTTTCTAACTGAGTTGAAGTGACATCTTATTGTGCTTTTGGTTTGAATTTCCCTGATGATCAGTGATTTTGAGCAATTTTTCATATACTTATTGGTCATTTGTATATGTGTTGGAAAATCCCTATTCATTTCTTTAGCCAAATTTTAATTGGATTATTAATATTTTTTTTTCTGGGGCTGGGACTGTGGCTCAGAGGTAGATTGCTCGCCTAGTATGTGTGAGGCACTGGGTTCGATCCTCAGCACCACATAAATATAAAATAAAGACATTGTATCTACCTGTAACTAAAAAATAAATATAAAAAAAATTAAAAAAATATTTTTTTCTTTCTTTTTGCTATAGAGTTATTTGAGTTCCTTATATATTCTGGATGTTGATCCTTGTTAGATGTATGATTTGCATATATTTCTCATTTTGCAGGTTATCTGTTTTTGCTTTTGTTTCATTGCTTTTTGGATCATATATAAAAAAATATTTTCTCAAGTCACTGTCCTGAAGTATTTCCCCTGTGCTTTCTTCAAGTAGTTTCATATAAAACCCATTATTTGGATAATTTAAGATAACAGCAAAATTACTTACAAGGTAATTTTGTCCTCCCCAACGTGAAGTTCAGAGTTGCACAGTCACAGTCATGAGGTACTTTGACTTTGTTGTGTGTCTTAAAAAGCCTCATGAAAGTACAGAAAGATCCCCAAGAAGTCATTTATGTCACAGAAATAAAATTCAAGGAGAAATAACTCCTTTGCCTGTATACCTGGAGAGTAAGCAATGATTTAAACATTTTCAGTGAATAGACTGTCTTCATATACCCACCTAACCTCTTTCAGCAATATTTCCAAGTAGACAAATTTTATTTCCTCATCCATATAGGCATTTAATATGTTTAGGGTACCATCTGCCTGTCCAAGGAACCTCACTTTTCTGCTTTCCCAGGACTGCCTTTTACAGGGCTCAGTCTATCTTACAAGTGGTATGTATTAAGGAGACACCAGGTATACTGCTAATCATCTTGAAATGCATTGGCTAGCCCTCCAATAAGAAAGAATTATCTGGTTCATAATGCCAATAATCCTATGGTTGAGAAACTGCTCTATTCCTTCACATCTCTGTTTTCTATTAGAGGTCATAGTGCCCTGTTTTAGAGCCTCAGGGCAAATACCTTCCTAGAGAATTAAGTTTGTTCAAAGGTTTTGGGATCCAATTTAAAGCATTAAAACAAATATGGGCATGTGATGATCTAGAATACAAAGTATTTTAAGATTCTACTTTTTATTTCCTCATGTGAGAAATTTTGTAAATACTATTTTTATGACTATTAGATAGTATTAATGGAGATTAGAAGTATTAGTAGTCCATTAATAAGAAATGTTTTTATTGTGGTAGAATATATGTAATAACATTTACCATTTAAATCATTTTAAGTATATACTCCATTCACATTGTTGTGCAACCATCACTGCCATCTATATCCAGAACATTTCCATCTTCCAAAGTAAAACTTCTTAGTGAATAAGTCAATATTAATTGACTTGTTCACTCTTTCCTCTAGTCCCTGGAAACTACCTGTTTTAGTTAGCTTTTTCACTGCTGTGATCAAAAAACCTGACAATAACAACATAGAAGAGGAAGAGTTTATTTGAGGGCACATTGTTTTAGAAGTTTAAGTCCATAGATGGCTGATTCCATTCCTCTGGGCCCAAGATGAGGCAGAAAATCATGGTAGAAGGGTGTAGCAGAGGAAAGCAGCTTAGGACATGGCAATAAGAAGCAGAGAGATACAGAGAGAGAAAGTGAGTAAGCATGCGCTCTGCTCACTGGGAACAAAATATAAACCCCAAAGGCATGTCCCTAGTAACCTACATCCTCTAGCCACATTCTACCCACCTACAGTTATCACCCAGGTAATCCATTTAAGTGGATTAATCCACTGATTAGGTTCAGGTTCTCATCTAATTTATTCACCTGTGAACATTCTTCCATTGTCTCACACATGAACTTTTTGTGGACAACTTACATGTAAACCATAACATAATCATTCTGCTTTCTGTCTCTGAATTTGACTACACTTGGTATCACATATAAGTGTAACCAAACAATATATTCTTTCTGTGATGGAATTATTTTAGTTAGCATGATGTTTTCAAGTTTTATCCATATTAAAACATTGTCAGAATTCCCCTCCTTTTAAAAGGTGAATAATATTACATTACATCTTTTTATCCATTCATTTACTGATAAACACTTGTATTGCTTTTATGTGTTAATTATTGTGAATAATGCTGCTATGAACTTGAGTGTTCAAATACTGTTTTGAGTACCTATTTTAGTTCTCTCTATTATGTTCTCTGAAGTGGAATTTTTGGATCATCTGGCACTTCTGGGTTTTATTTTTTGAGTAACCACCATACTGTTTTTCACAACAACTGTACCATTTTATAATTCCATCGGCAACAGTTCCACCTTCTGTATATCCTTACCAAAACTTGCTGGGTTTTGTTTGTTTTTATTATTGTTAATAATCACCCTAATAGATGTGAAGTAGTATCTCTTTATGCTTTTAATTTCTTAATGATTTTATGAAGTTGATCATCTTTATTTGTTTATTAGTCATCTTTGTATCTTTTTTTAGCTATATATTCAAATCCTTTTCCTATTTAAAAAAATGGTTTGTTGGGTTTTCTTTTTTAGTTGTGGTTGGTGTTGAGTTGTAATAACACAACTCTTGAAGTAAGGTTGTATGCTTTGGCTTTCTGGGCCTATTTCCAAAACACTGAGCCTCAGTTTTTAAATTTGGTACTGGGAATGCTTTGCTAATGAGCTACATCCTAAGCCCTTTTGATTATTATTTTGAAAATTTTGAGACAGGGTCTTACTCAGTTGCTGAGGCTGTTCTCATACTTGCAATCCTCTTGCCTCAGCCTCCTGAGTCACAGGGGTTACCAGGGATAACAGGTGTGCACCACGACATCTCACTGGACTCACTCTTTTCTGTAATCCAGAGCCCTTGGGGAATCTAGGCCCTAGGATCTTGCTTTCAGCTCTTAGTCATCTGGTGATGAATTTATCACTAAAAATATATTGGAGATAATAGGCTAACAAATAACTTTCCAATCTATAATGAAATTTCAAAGACATAGTTCCTAGAAAAGATAATGTCTACTCTCAGAAATTTGTTCCAGTGATGTAACTTTTGCTACCTAGGGGAAATTAACTTTGAGTAGGGCAATTTTCATTTAGGCAGTCCTACACTTACTTCATCTATTTTATTTTTACATATTACATGTCTTCATTTCAGCTCTTTGCGTTTATACACAATAGAAGAAAAACTGGTAACCCCCACATTTGTGTTACATTCATCATAATGAGTTTGGGAACATGTTTTTAGTTAATTTTCTCTGCATAACTTTCTTTACTGAGAGATTAAGAATTTGCTTATGAAATTTTCTGTTTAAATTCATACATGAATAACATTTAACAGGGATGAGAGGTGGGAGGGAAAGGGAGAGAGAAGGGAAATTGCATGGTAATGGAAGGAGACCCTCAGGGTTATACAGTGGAGGGGGTAGAGAGAGAGGAGGGGAGGGGAGGGGAGAGGTGGGGAGGGGGGAGGGTGGAGGATGGGAAAGGCAGCGGAGCACAACAGACACTAGTATGGCAATATGTAAATCAATGGATGTGTAACTGATGTGATTCTGCAATCTGTGTATGGGGTGAAGGTGGGAGTTCATAACCCACTTGAATCAAAGTGTGGAATATGATATGTCAAGAAATTTGTAATGTTTTGAACAACCCACAATAAAAAATTAAAAAAAAATAAAAAAATAAATTCATACATGAAAATTGAGATAGTCTAGACTGAAAGAGTAGTTTTCATACTTTAGAAAACTATTCTCATTAAAATATGTTGGAGTTCTGTGTGTGGGCAATCAGAGCTGCCATGATTTTTAAAGGCATAGATATCTGCCTCATTAACATATATGATCATGGTAAGGCATATATTTACACACAGGGTTAATCATAGCTTTCTATAGTCTTTATTATGTGTAAAGCAATATTGGAACACACATAAATCCTTATCAAATTGCCTAGACCCCACTTCCAGAGTTTTCACATTTGTCTTTCCACTGTAGGGTCTGTTTTTCCAATGTTATTACTGGGCATAGTTTAGGCTCAAAGAGTGTGGGGAGGGCTGAAGACTATGAAATACACGGTAATGATTCTCTGATCCTGACATTATTTTTCATTTACCTGGTCATCTTTTTATTTTGGTATTGGGGATTGAACCCAGGGGTGCTTAACCACCGAGTCATATCCGCAGCCCTATATATTATTTATTATTTAGAGACAGGGTCTCACTATATTGCTTAGGGCCTTGCTAAGTTGCTGAGGCAGGCTCAGAACTTAAGATTCTTCTGCCTCTGTCTCCTAAGTCACTGTGATTAGAGGTGTGCACCACTGTGCCCAGCCTCATCTTCTGAAGTGACTTGGCAACAGCTACAGTGGAAGCTATACATTGAAATAATGTGCCACTAAGGCCACATACTTCCTAAGATCCAGTGATCCTAGGCAGTAATCACTTCAGCCAGAGAAAAGTTTCTCCCAGCTACTTTTCATACCTAAGTTTGCAGACTACCAGCTCAACCAGCTGAGACTGGAAGGATTTATGGACACCTATGAATACACTACGGATTTCTAGAAGTATTCTGTAGCTGGGCGTAGGGTGTGTACCTGTAATAACAGTGACTCAGGAGGGTGAGTCAAGAGGATTGCAAGTTCGAGGCCATTCTCAGCAACTTACTAAGAATTGTCTCAAAATAAAAATTCAAAGGTCTGGATGTGAACCTCTGTGATAAAGTACCCCTGGGTTCAATCCTCAGTTCAAAAACAAAACCAAAACAAAAAAAAAGGGGAAAGAAAGAAAGAAAGAAAGAAAGAAATGAAAGAAATACTCTCAATAAAGTTGGGATTCTTTAGGAGGAGTTTCTCACAGTCAGTCTCCAGCCCTTTTTTTGATTGACTTGAGAATGAATTCCAAAATGTGATAATCACCTATGAAAACAAATGGGGCAAAGATGAACTAAGTGACAGTTGAGATGTGTTCACTCTTGTCTGAAGTCTTTGTTTTGGGTGAGAGAAGTTGTATATAATGTAACATAGTCTGTCAGATAGTGGATAGGAACATTAGTCTTAAAGGGATCATATAATGAGAAGAAAGGTAATTAGGATTTGGGAAATTGGCCAATGGGTGAGAAAGGAAATACATAGCAGCAGGTAATGTAGTTTTCCACAGGGAGGGGGACACTGGAAATGTTGCTTTTTAAAGGCAAAGTTTGAGACTTTAATCATAATAATTCAGCTATTGTGTATGCAGTTTCCATGTGTTATATCTCATTCCACTCCCGCAACCAACTTGTAAATCATGTATGTTATTTACATAATGTTATCCCCATTATGTAATGTTATCCCCAGTTTATAGATGGGATATTGGAGTCCTAAACAGGTAAATTAACCTGTGGTCACATAGCTAGTTAGGTGTAGAACTGGTGAAAGACCTAAGCAATTTCATTCTGCTTGGGATCTTATTTTGCTCTGAAACTTAACCTCTGACTTATTGTAATCCTAAAGTCAAGAAAAAATCTACAGAAAAGCTCTGTGGAAACAGTCCAGTTCTCGGAAAAGCCGGAAAAGCCGCAGATAGGCCAAGATAACCATATATCTGAAATTCCAGATGGCTTCCACCTAGGTGTGGTGACCAATATCTAAAGTAGAAGCCCTGCAGTTTGGCACATACTCCCCTTGCGACATCCTCACGGTTTAAACCAATCAGTTTAAATGAATCCCCCTCTTGTAGTGACCAATCCCTCCTACCCAACTTGTTCCCGCCAGTGAATGTGCTAATCATGTTGAATTGTTATTTGATTTTCCCGCGGTGTGTGATGATTTGCTAGGAGATGCTATGATGTATGTGGGGGTCCCTGCCTTCTCCAAAGAATGTATAAAACTGCTGCAAAACCTGGGCTCGGGGCCTCTTAGCGTCACCTGTTGCTGTGTGTGTGCAGAGGACCAAGCTAGCTCGCAATAAACACCTCTTTGCTGATTACATCGATCTTGGGTCTCTGGTGGTCTTTTGGGGGTCCCAAATTCGAGCATAACACTGGGAATGACATTCAGGCCAGTACCATTTAAGCCTTATGACAATATTATGAGATACATGCTTATTTTTTTGGGGGGTGGGGGTGGGATACTGGGATTGAACACAGGGCCGCTTAACCACTGAGCTATATCTCCAGCCCTTTATTTTTATATTTTATTTAGAGACAGGGTCTCACTGAGTTGCTTAGGGCATTGCTAAATTGCTGAGGCTGGCTTTGAACTCATGATCTTCCTGCCTCAGCCTTTAGAGCCACTGGGATTACAGGCGTGTGCCATCTTGCCCGTCAATAGCTGTTCTTATTATCATAGAGTTACATATGAGAAAACCAAGACAAATAGAAATTAAAAAGTTTTCCTGTTTAATTAATAGCAATTCAGTGCTGTTATAAAGCACAAGCCAAAAATGTGAGGCAAAAGGAAAAGTTATGAATCAGAAATATTATCAAATTGAAAATTAGGAGTGAATCCTTGAGAAATCAAGGTATAAGTTACAACTAACAGGGACAGATGGTGGTAGGTGGGTTTGATAAGAGCATATTTAGGTTATTTTTTTTCTTGTAGATGTAGATGGAAAATACGCCTTTATCTATCTATCATCTATCTATCTATTATATTTATTTATATTCCATGCTGAGGATTGATCCGAGAGCCTTAGAAATGTGAGGCAAGTGCTCTTCCATGGAGCTACAGCCCCAACTCCATGTTTTGGTTCTTTTTTTTATATCTTTATTTATTTATTTATATGTGGTGCTGAGGATCGAACCCAGGGACTTGCACGTGCTAGGCGAGCGCACTACCTTTGAGCCACGACCCCAGCCCATAGCTTCTTAATTTAACTTTTAAAAATTATTGAATGAACTCTGTTATCCAACTGGGCTTTAGGGTAGATTCTGATACTGTATAGTACCTTCTGAAGGAGCTGATTGGTTCAGATGGTTAATGAATATCAGCTATCAATTCACATGTACATTTGGTGGGGGGGGGTTAACTAGAGATTGAACCCAGGGGTGCTTAACCATTGAACAACATCCTCAGCCCTTTTTATTTTTTTATTTTTGAGACAGTGTCTTGATAAGTTGCTTAGGGCCGATCCTCCAGCCAGCTGCTTCAGCCCCCCAAGTTGCTAGAATTACCTGTGCACCCCACCATGTCTAATCATATGTAAATTTTATTTTATGGCTTTCTCTATAATCTTGAGACAAAATGACAGTTAGTGAAAGTTCATCAGCCATTAATCCCGTAAATTCCATGCATGTTATGGTTACAACTACCTCTCTTATCTTATCTATGACTGCTTTTACTTTCTGCATTAGCCCCAATGGAATACTACGAAGTCTTTAGCACATGGTGAGCACTTAATGAATATTTATTCAATTATGACAGGTCCCTGGTAAAAATGAAAGGAATGGGATACTAGGTACAGGGATAGGAATTTTCCTAAGCTAGGAGGTATGATATAATAGGAGGAAAGAAAGATAATAACACCCAAAATAGCAGACAAGTATACAGAGCTTACTATGTGCCAAATACTACTCTAAGCACTTTGCATGTTAATGTTAATTTTATGACCATATTAATTAGGTGCTTCTATTTATTAGAAAACTCTTATAGAAAACAAAAATCAAAGAAAAGCTGTGTTATTTGATAAAATTCTCACAGGTACTAAGTAATAGAACTGACTCTTCACTAAAAGGACATACTCAGATGTAAGTGGTTTTTGTGGTTGAAATGATGGAAAGATGGGCATTTATGTCTAGTGGTTTGAACTTTTCTGTAATCTGCAGAGAGAAGGAGGATGGAGTCAAGGAGTGGAGGTTTGAGAATAATGGAGAAAATGGGAAGTTGTCTGTGGAGAGTGGGAAATGGAAATGATTAAACACATGTATTAGAATTGCAGGTGGTAATGAACATGTGTGAGGCTCGAAGTCACAAGCACATATGATCTCTGGCTTCTTCTTGTGCGCCTTTGTATAGTAGTTATTGAACACTTGATGCAGGACTTTTGAAAGTAGGCAATAGCATTCATCCACATTATACCAAATGGATGGAATGACAGAGAGACAAGGGAGTATAGGATGTTGATGAGAATTATTGAAAGGTTGGATGGAGAGATCTAAACTTAATAAAGGGCAAGATGAAAAAAAAGCTAGTTGATGGATTAGAAGTAAGAAAAAGTGAACAGACTGGAGATTTTAATGAAGTCAAAGAATAGTTGTAATGGAAGTACTTGAAAATGCAAAGTGAAAACAGAAGAGATTATGGACAGAAAACAGGATGCAGGTATTAGTGATATGGAAGGTAAAGCAGATTCAGGAATATTAGGGATGAGTGGTCAAGATGAGGTACAGGGAAAGGTCAATGGTAACCAGTACATCAAGGAAGTAAGAGCCCAGAAATTTGGAAGAGCCATCTCTTTGGACATTGATGTCACCTAGAATGATGACAGGGCTTGGATTAGGGAGGAAGATGTCAAGTCTTGATAAATAAAGGAATCATTGACAAATGTAGAAAGAAGGGAAGAGGCTCATGTAGTTAGATGACATAAGCCGAAAGAAAGGTGTACAAGAGTAAAGAAATAGCAGTGTGAACTAAGGATGATGCCTAGCAACCTTCCTGTCCCTGAGGTACTTGAGGTATGAGAAAATACTTAGTCACCACTTGAGAATGCTTCAAGGGAAACATTGTCCACATTCCATAATTTATTCAATTCTCACATAGCTAAGGGTTTTCTTCCTTGTTCTTCTCTCCCCTTTTTATTTTAATACATTGATTTGTACACCTGTGTGTGTGCATTAAATGAGAATAAAATAATAGCTGATCATTTTTATACAATAGTTTTGTTCCCTGCATTTGCAGTAATCCTTTTAAAATAGTCTCTCTTTACTAAGTACAAATTTGTGTTTTCTTTGACAGTATAAACCTGAGGGTATGGAAGAACAGCACCCATGCTGTGCAATTGGGAGCAGAATCAGGTTTGAATCAAACATGTACCCTTCATCCCACTTCCTGAGATACCAAGTGGCCACTGATCATTTTTAGGAAAAATTCTAGTTCAAATGACAGACCCTCACCTTGTTATGAAGGTGTCATTTCAAATACTGTCTAACAGTTCTCATTGGAACTCCAGGTAGGTTTAGATGAAGAAAGTTCTCAAAAGTAATCCTCTTTAAAGGGCCTGGAGGTCTCACAGCTATCCTGTACCAGACTGGAGATGTCAGAGAACTGTAGTAAAAGCTCTGTGAATGGAAAAGAGAAGAAGTGGGCCTGCTGTGTATTGCACAGAGGACCTAGAGGGGCCTGGTCAGCTGCTGCCCTCCTTGCAACTACAAGGAGCTGGAATATTTCCTAGCTCAGGGGTGGGAAATGAAAATCCTCTTATCTTTGGAAAAGCTGTTTTGATTCTTTTCCAGGGTGATGGATCAGAGGAAGAAGGGGTGGGGGGGGGGGAGAGAGAGAGAGAGAAAGTCAGTCACAAGCCATTTTAAGCAATAGGCCTGCTGTTTAGTCTTTTTCACATTGCACAATCAAAATATTTTTTTAATTTTAATTTTTTTATTTTTTTTAGTTTTAGGTGGACACAATATCTTTATTTTTATGTGGTTCTGAGGATCGAACTCAGTGCCTCGTGCATTCCAGGCCAGCACGCTACCACTTGAACCACATCCCCAGCCCCAAAAGATCTTAAATTGTAGTTCAATCTCATCTTCTTCAGTTTAGTCCTTATTTGGGCTTTTCTGGCTAATTGATTTTGGAGATTTGGTCAGCGTAGTAACAATTTTGTCTAGCAAACTAAGAGAAGTGTAACTGTGCTAAACCCAGATAAGCAGGATTCCAGGGCACTAGTTGGCCATTAGGTTTTTCACCTTCTCCCAGGACATTTCTCTGTAAAGGGTTTTGGGTAGAATTAAGAAGCAGGACATTTTTACACAATCATTTTGAAACATGATATTAAGAGAACTCTGTGAAACTATTAAAAATGCTATTTGTTTGTAATTATCAATAATGCACACAAGAGGCATCATTGACTCTTTTTTAAATATGTGCATTTTTAAATTAAATTAAATTTATTTTTATGTGGTGCTGAGGATTGAACCCCATGCCTCGTGTGCTAGGCGAGTGCTCTGCCCCTGAGCTACAGCCCCAGCCCATATCGTTGTCTCTTGAACTAGCCCAAAATGCTGAAAGACTCTAACTGTATGAGAATGTAGTGCAGGAATGGAATTATAAGTTTGTGACTTAATGATATAGAATAATGGTTAAGCCAGTTACCATCAGGTCCTGTCCTGAGTCAAAGTCCTTTGTCTACCACTTACTAGCCATGTGAACTCAGGAAGGATATATGATATATCTAAGTTTCTAGTTGTTCTTCTATAAAATGGAAACTATTAATAGTCCTATGGGTATATTAGCATAGTACTGTTTATAGTAAATGTTAGTAATTGTAAATGTTTAGTCAATATCAGCTGTTATCACTACTTTATTCAATTTTCTTAACAATTTTACAAGTACATATTAGTTTAAACATCAGTAAATACAATAAAGTTTTTTTTAAGCTGTTAGAATTGCATTACCCTCTAGTTCTGTTTTTTACAGAGTCAATATAAAGTGAGGTTCAGTGGCACATGACTGTAATACCAGCAACTTGTGAGGTTGAGGCAGGGTGATCACAAGTTTAAGGCCAGCCTCAGCAACTTAGTAAGCCCCCCCCCCTCTCAAAATGTAAAAAGGTTGGGGATGTAGCTTAGTGGAAGAATAATGCTGGACTCCATCTCTAGTACATCTCACATACAAATCAATATTGATAAAGGTACTGATATAATATGTATATTTAGTAATGGTTCTGCAAGTTTGGAACTGAAAAAAAAGGATCATGTTGTAGTTCACTAGTTTTTCACATAATCCTATCAGATATCTGATTAGATGTTTGTATAATTAGGAATCCTACAAAAACAGAGGTGCCCATCTTTTAGCTTTTCTAAGGGATATCTGTAAATGTTATTATTAGGCAGTTAAGTTTATCACTAAAAGTAAATTCTAAGTCTGGGGGAGAACTAGAAAAATTTGAGAAGACTATTCAGACAGTAGATGAATTCACCAGATACTCTCTGCTCAGTATGATCAATAGTCCATTTAGAGTTGAGCATGTGTGTAGTAACCTTAGTACTATGGTTTAATATGTAGTGATTGGAAGATGTGCCTGATCCCCACTCAGTCCCTGACCTTCACCTAATCTGAACCTCATCCACAATTCTACTTTCCACATTACTTAATAACTAAAAAGCAAAAGCACAAACCAAAAGAGTTACAATGTGTTTTTTTTTTATTTTTTATTGTTGGTTGTTCAAAACATTACATAGTTCTTGATATATCATATTTCACACTTTGATTCAAGTGGGTTATGAACTCCCATTTTTACCCCATATACAGATTGCAGAATCACATCAGTTACACATCCATTGATTTACATATTGCCATACTAGTGTCTGTTGTATTCTGCTGCCTTTCCTATCCTCTACTATCCCCCCTCCCCTCTTCTCTCTCTACCCCCTCTACTGTCATTCATTTCTCCCCCTTGTATTATTCTTCCCTTTCCCCTCACTTCCTCTTGTATGTAATTTTGTATAACCCCGAGGGTCTCCTTCCATTTCCATGCAGTTTCCCTTCTCTCTCCCTGTCCCTCTCACCTCTCATCCCTGTATAATGTTAATCTTCTTCTCATGCTCTTTGTCCCTACTCTGTTCTTAGTTACTCTCCTTATATCAAAGAAGACATTTGGCATTTGTTTTTTAGGGATTGGCTAGCTTCACTTAGCATAATCTGCTCTAATGCCATCCATTTCCCTGCAAATTCTATGATTTTGTCATTTTTTAATGCAGAGTAATACTCCATTGTGTATAAATGCCACATTTTTTTATCCATTCGTCTATTGAAGGGCATCTAGGTTGGTTCCACAGTCTTGCTATTGTGAATTATGTTGCTATGGACATCGATGTAGCAGTGTCCCTGTAGCATGCTCTTTTTAGGTCTTTAGGGAATAGACCAAGAAGGGGAATAGCTGGGTCAAATGGTGGTTCCATTCCCAGCTTTCCAAGAAATCTCCATACTGCTTTCCAAATTGGCTGCACCAATTTGCAGTCCCACCAGCAATGTACAAGTGTACCCTTTTCCCCACATCCTCGACAGCACTTGTTGTTGTTTGACTTCCTAATGGCTGCCAATCTTACTGGAGTGAGATGGTATCTTAGGGTGGTTTTGATTTGCATTTCTCTGACTGCTAGAGATGGTGAGCATTTTTTCATGTACTTGTTGATTGATTCTATGTCCTCCTCTGAGAAGTGTCTGTTCAGGTCCTTGGCCCATTTGTTGATTGGGTTATTTGTTATCTTATTGTCTAATTTTTTGTGTTCTTTGTATACTCTGGATATTAGGGCTCTATCTGAAGTGTGAGGAGTAAAGATTTGTTCCCATGATGTAGGCTCCATATTTACCTCTCTTATTGTTTCTTTTGCTGAGAAAAAAACTTTTTAGTTTGAGTAAGTCCCATTTGTTGATTCTAGTTATTAACTCTGGTGCTATGGGTGTCCTATTGAGGAATTTGGAGCCCGACCCCACAGTATGTAGATCGTAGCCAACTTTTTCTTCTATCAGATGGCGTGTCTCTGATTTGATATGAAGCTCCTTGATCCATTTTGAGTTAACTTTTGTGCATGGCGAGAGAAAAGGATTCAGTTTCATTTTGTTGCTAATGGATTTCCAGTTTTCCCAGCACCATTTGTTGAAGATGCTATCCTTCCTCCATTGCATGCTTTTAGCCCCTTTATCAAATATAAGATAGTTGTAGTTTTGTGGATTTGTTTCTGTGTCTTCTATTCTGTACCATTGGTCCACCCGCCTGTTTTGGTACCAGTACCATGCTGTTTTTGTTACTATTGCTCTGTAGTATAGTTTGAAGTCTGGTATCGCTATACCGCCTGATTCACACTTCCTGCTTAGCATTGTTTTTGCTATTCTGGGTCTTTTATTTTTCCATATGAATTTCATGATTGCTTTCTCTATTTCTACAAGAAATGCCGTTGGGATTTTGATTGGCATTGCATTAAACCTATAGAGAACTTTTGGTAATATCGCCATTTTGATGATGTTAGTTCTGCCTATCCATGAACAGGGTATATTTTTCCATCTTCTAAGATCTTCTTCTATTTCTCTCTTTAGGGTTCTGTAGTTTTCATTGTATAAGTCTTTCACCTCTTTTGTTAGGTTGATTCCCAAGTATTTTATTTTTTTTGAGGATATTGTGAATGGAGTGGTTGTCCTCATTTCCATTTCAGAGGATTTGTCACTGATATACAGGAATGCCTTTGATTTATGCGTGTTGATTTTATATCCTGCCACTTTGCTGAATTCATTTATTAGCTCTAATAGTTTCTTTGTAGACCCTTTTGGGTCTGCTAGGTATAGAATCATGTCATCTGCAAATAGTGATAATTTAAGTTCTTCTTTTCCTATATTTATGCCTTTAATTTCTTTCGTCTGTCTAATTGCTCTGGCCAGTGTTTCGAGAACTATGTTGAACAGAAGTGGTGAGAGAGGGCATCCCTGTCTTGTTCCAGATTTTAGAGGGAATGCCTTCAATTTTTCTCCATTCAGAATGATGCTAGCCTGAGGCTTAGCATAGATTGCTTTTACAATATTGAGGTATGTTCCTGTTATCCCTAGTTTTTCTAGAGTTTTGAACATAAAGGGATGCTGTACTTTGTTGAATGCTTTTTCCGCATCTATTGAGATGATCATATGGTTCTTATTTTTAAGTCTATTGATGTGGTGAATAACATTTATTGATTTCCGTATATTGAACCAGCCTTGCATCCCAGGGATGAATCCTACTTGATCATGGTGCACAATTTTTTTGATATGTTTTTGTATCCGATTTGCCAGAATTTTATTGAGGATTTTTGCATCTAGGTTCATTAGAGATATTGGTCTGTAGTTTTCTTTCTTTGAAGTGTCTTTGTCTGGTTTAGGAATCAGGGTGATGTTGGCCTCGTAGAATGAATTTGGAAGTTCTCCCTCTTTTTCTATTTCCTGAAATAGCTTGAAAAGTATTGGTATTAGTTCCTCTTTAAAGGTTTTGTAAAACTCTGCTGTATACCCATCCGGTCCTGGGCTTTTCTTAGTTGGTAGTCTTTTGATGGTTTCTTCTATTTCCTCAATTGATATTGGTCTGTTTAGGTTGTCTATATCCTCCTGACTCAATCTGGGCAGATCATATGTCTTAAGAAATTTATCGATGCCTTCACTATCTTCTAATTTATTGGAGTATAAGGATTCAAAATAATTTCTGATTATATTCTGTATTTCTGAAGTGTCTGTTGTGATATTGCCTTTTTCATCCCGTATGCTAGTAATTTGAGTTCTCTGTCTTCTTCTCTTCGTTAGCATGGCTAAGGGTCTGTCGATTTTATGTATTTTTTCAAAGAACCAACTTTTAGTTTTGTCAATTTTTTCAATTGTTTCTTTTGTTTCGATTTCATTAATTTCAGCTCTGATTTTAATTATTTCTTGCCTTCTACTTCTTTTGCTGTTGTTTTGCTCTTCTTTTTCTAGGATTTTGAGATGAAGTATGAGATCATTTATGTGTTGGTTTTTTTCTTTTTTTAAGGAATGAACTCCAAGCAATGAATTTTCCTCTTAGAACTGCTTTCAATGTGTCCCATAGATTCCGATATGTTGTGTCTGTGTTTTCATTTATCTCTAAGAATTTTTTAATTTCCTCCTTGATGTCTTCTATAACCCATTGATCATTCAGTAACCTATTGTTCATTCTCCAAGTGATGCATGATTTTTCCTTCCTTCTTTTATCGTTGATTTTCAGTTTCATTCCATTATGATCAGATAAGATGCATGGTATTATCTCTACTCCTTTATATTGTCTAAGAGTTGCCCTGTGACATAATATATGATCTATTTTTGAGAAGGATCCATGTGCTGCTGAGAAAAAAGTGTAACTGCTTGATGTTGGGTGGTATATTCTATATATGTCAATTAAGTCTAGGTTATTAATTGTGTTATTGAGTTCTATAGTTTCCTTATTCAACTTTTGTTTGGAAGATCTGTCCAGTGGTGAGAGAGGTGTGTTGAAGTCTCCCATGATTATTGTATGGTGGTCTATTAGACTCTTGAACTTGAGAAGAGTTTGTTTGATGAACATAGCTGAACCATTGTTTGGGGCATATATATTTATGATTGTTATGTCTTGTTGGTGTATGGTTCCCTGGAGCAGTAAGTAGTGTCCCTCTTTATCCCTTTTGATTAACTTTGGCTTGAAATCTATTTTATTTGATATGAGTATGGACACTCCTGCTTGTTTCCGAATCCCATATGAGTGATATGATTTTTTCCCAACCTTTCACCTTCAGTCTATGTATGTCTTTTCCTATCAAATGCGTCTCCTGTAGGCAGCATATTGTTGGGTCTTGTTTTGTGATCCATTCTACTAGCCTGTGTCTCTTAATTGGTGAGTTTAAGCCATTAACATTTAGGGTTGTTATTGAGATATGGGTTGTTCTTCCAGCCATATTTGTTTATTTATGTTACTAAACATGGTTTGTTTTCCTCTTTGATCATTTTCCCCCCTTTACTGTCCTAACTCCCACTGTTGGTTTTCATTGTTATTTTCCATTTCCTCTTCCTGTAATGTTTTGCCGAGGATGTTTTGGAGAGATGGTTTTCTAGCTGCAAATTCTTTTAGCTTTTGTTTATCGTGGAAGGTTTTAATTTCATCTTCCATCCTGAAGCTTAATTTCGCTGGATACACAATTCTTGGTTGGAACCCATTTTCTTTCAATGTTTGAAATATGTTATTCCAGGATCTTCTAGCTTTCAGAGTCTGTGTTGAAAGATCAGCTGTTATCCTGATTGGTTTACCCCTAAATGTAATCTGCTTCCTTTCTCTTGTAGGTTTTAAAATTCTCTCCTTATTCTGTATGTTGGGCATCTTCATTATAATGTGTCTAGGTGTGGATCTCTTATGATTTTGCACATTCGGCGTCCTGTAGGCTTCTAGGATTTGGGATTCTGTCTCATTCTTCAAGTCTGGGAAGTTTTCTCGTATTATTTCATTGAATAGTTGCTCATTCCTTTGGTTTGGACCTCTATACCTTCCTGTATCCCAATGACTCTTAAGTTTGGTCTCTTTAGGTTATCCCATATTTTTTGGATGTTCTGCTCATGGTTTCTTAACAGTCTTGCTGAGCTGTCTATGTTCTTTTCAAGTTGAAATACTTTGTCTTCATTGTCTGATGTTCTATCTTCTAAGTGTTCTACTCTGCTGGTAGTATTCTCAATTGAGTTTTTAAGTTGATTTATTGCTTCCTGCATTTCTAGGATTTCTGTTTGTTTGTTTTTTATAACCTCTATCTCCCTGTATAGTTGATCTTTTGCTTCCTGGATTTGTTTATGTAATTCATTGTCTGATTTTGCTGTCTAATGTCTTCCTTGAGACTCCAGATCATCGGAAGCATGTATATCCTGAATTCTTTATCTGACATTCCATCTTCTGCAGCTATTACCTCTTCTAAAGTTGAGTTGACCTGCATTGCTTGTGGTCCTTTCTTTCCTTGTCTTTTCATACTGCTCGCGTTTCTTTCTGCTTGGTGAAACTGTTGTGTTTTTGAAATTTTCCCCCTATATATTTATATTGCTCTTGTATAGTTGAAAAGTCTCCCTTGCAGGGGCGGGCGGGGGCTCTGCTCCTCCTCCAATTGGGGTAATCTGTCTACCACGCTGAGGGGCCTCTGGGCCTGTTCTGCTGGTTGGTCGCAGGTCTGCCTACTTTGCAGGCGCAGGCGGCGGCTCTGCTCTGCCCTCACTCCAATTGGGGTGACGTGTTTACCACACCCGCGGACCCCTGGGCCTGTCTGCCGGTCGGTCACAGGTCTGCCTACCTTGCAGGCGCGGGCGGCAGCTCTGCTCTGCCCTTACTCCAATTGGGGTGACGTGTCTACCACGCTGGCGGGTCACTGGGCCTGTTCCGGGCGCGGGAGGAGGCTCTGCTCTTCCCCTACTCCAATTGGGGTGACGTGACTACCACGCCGGCGGGTCGCTGGGCCTGTTCCAGGCGTGCGCGGCGGCTCTGCTCTGCCCCTACTCCAATTGGGGTGACGTGTCTACCATGCCGGCAGGCCACTGGGCCTGTTCCGCCAGTCGGTCGCAGGTCTGCCTACCTTGCGGGCGTGGGTGGCGGCTCTGCTCTGCCCCTACTCCAATTGGGGTGTCGTGACTACCACGCCGGCAGGTCGCTGGGCCTGTTCTGAGCGCGGGTGGCAGCACTGCTCTGCCCCTACTCCAATTGGGTTGACGTGACTACTGCGCCGGCAGGCCGCTGGGCCTGTTCTGGGAGCGGGCGAAGGTTCTGCTCTGCCACTACTCCAATTGGGGTGACGTGTGTACCACGCCGGCAGGCCGCTGGGCCTGATCCGCCAGTTGGTCGCAGGTCTGCCTACCTTGCAGGAGCGGGCAGCGGCTCTGCTCTGCCCCTCCTAGCACGCCCGCGGACCGCTGGGCCTGTGCTGCTGGTCGGTCGCAGGTCTGCCTACTTTGCGGGCTCGGGTGGTGGCTCTGTTCTGCCCCTACTTCAATAGGGGTGACGTGACTACCGTGCCGGCGGGCCACTGGGCCTGTTCCGGGCGCGGGCGGCGGCTCTGCTCTGCCCCTCTGGCTTGATGACAAAGTGAGAGAGACTCGGGTGTTTGTGACTCACTTTCTTTACCAGGAGACCAAATGTTTCTGTCGCCGCTGGTATCGATGAAGTTCTTTCCTCCTCCGCTTTCTGATGACATCAGATCTCTGCCATGTTGGTATCCCATGTGAATGGCAGCATTTCGTTCCCTTTGCCGGGTGACCAAAGCAACGGGTGAGTCCTGACCAGCCCTCACAAGCCCCGTCTCAATCCTGTTGCCACTGCCTATGAAGGCTCTGTTGGTATTTACCTCCACAGTATTCAGCAGGACCTGGACCGAGAAGCAGTTTCCGCGGGTTCTTTAGCCCTCGGCCAGAGCAGTTCCGGGAGCCAGAATTCGGCCGCTCCGGGCTCGGTGTATGTTCTGATAGGAGCAGGCTCCAAGAAACAGTTTCCGCAGGTTCTTTAGCAGTGAGCCTGAGTAATTTGTCTGCAAGACGCAGGCGAATGGCAGCCTGAAATTACCTGTTCTATGGTTGAATGAGCTGCGGTCAGTCGAAAACAGGGATGGTGACGTCAGCTCTCCAAGATGGTGGCCGCTGGCTTCCTCTGTGGTCTGACCGGTATCCAATGTGTTTTTTTTAAAGTTGTCAGAATGATTGAATCAGAAAGGGAACATCATAGTTTCACTTCCCACAGGTTGAGGAATGCAAAGATAATCAGCTAAATTATGGAGTCAGTCTTCAGTATCCTTCCCCTAATCTGTACCCCAGCATCTTTTTACGACTTTTGGGTTGAATTCAGAGGCAAGATACCTCCTAGTTGCAAATTCAAGGCCTTCGTCCCTGAGGTTTTCCCCAGTCCTACTCCTTCTGTGTTGCCCTTTTTGAAAGTACTTTGTATTCTAATTTGGTTTTTCACCCTCCCTATTCCTCAAACAGTAGTCTTCTGTACCTGGATGATATGACACAGTATTGCATGCAGTGTTGGTAGCTGTTCATTTTAAACATTGACTTTTGTTTTTAAAATGAGATTAGCAGCCAGGTATGGTGGTGCGTGCTTGTAACCCCAGTGAGTTAGGAGGTTGAGGCAGGAGGATCTCAAGTTCAAAGCCAGTCTCAGCCACTTAGTGAGGCCCTAAGCAACTCAGCAAGACCCCATTTCAAAATAAAAGGTAAAATGGGCTGGGGATGTAGCTCAGTGATTAAGCACCCCTGGATTCAATCCCTGGTACCTAAATAAGTAAATAAAGACTATCACTATGTAGGCATTTTGTAATACAATAAATTGACAATGGTTTATGAAAATAGATAATGGATGGCATGAACCTGCTTAAGGGATCAGGAAAAGTCTGCTTGGGGAAGAGACATTTTGAGTAGAAACCTGAAGGATGAGTAAGGGTTATTTGAATGAATAGGTATAAGTGTAAAGGGCATTCCAGGGAAAGGGTCTGGTCAAGGGCCCAGAGGTGACAAGCTTGATGCTAATAAGGAATTCAAGGAAGCCAATACAAATGGGAGAAACAGATGTGTTTGGATAGGGGCCACATAATTGGGACTTTAATCTTAAAATAGTAAGAAGCCACTGAAAGTTGTTTTGGTCTTGAACCTAGGGGTACTCTCCCACGGAGCTACATTCCCAGCCCTTTTTTATATTTTATCTAGAGACACAGTCTTGCTAAGTTACTCAGGGCCTCCCTAAATTGCTGAGGCTGGCTTTGAACTTGTAATTCTCTGCTGGGATTAAAGGCATGTGCCACTGCATCCAGCACACTAAAAGGTTTTGTGCAGTAGTATCATACTTGATTAGTGTTTTTTTTAATACTTATTTTTTAGTTATAGGTGGACACAATACTTTTATTTTTATGTGGTGCTGAGGATCGAACCCAGGTAGGCGAGTGCGCTACCTCTGAGCCACAACCCCAGCCCTTTATTAGTGTTTTGAATGCAGGACTGCACCTTTCTTGGTTTCAGTTTTCTTTTTCCACTTGAAAATATGTGTGATATATATATATAGAGAGAGATGATATATTAATTAAGGGCACTCAAAAGTTACAGCTGTTTGATTCTGGAACTATGTGTCTTTCAATCTCCTGGGTTTCCCTTTTGGTAAAATGCCTTTTAAAAAAATACTGAAGGTGATACACCAAGTCTCCTGTATGGAATAATAAAGGCCCTCCGATCTAACCTTCATCTTGTGGATCAGATGAAATCTTCTGAATTGCTAAAATGCCTCAAAGATATTCTGCAGCCTGAGCAGGTGGCCATAGGATTTCAATCCAATGTTGAGAACACTTAATATCAATACTATTGCTTTTGTCTTCAGGGCTGAATAATACATCAATATCAGTAATTGAATGATTTACTGTTCTTTAGGGTGGCTACATTTCATGGAGGCAGCCTTAATGGAATTAATTGTAGGCTAATTAAAGTGCTCCCTGCTTCTCTCTCAAGTTTCCCCTTGGGCATTGGCTGCAGTAAGTTGTGCAAGTTGCAGAAAACTGTAAATTATTGCTTGGCTTAAAGAAAAATGGATTGCTTTTCTAATACTTATTGAACACTTAAAACAGATGTTTAAATCTCTACAAGTTTTAGATAATGACAATTATAAATCTGTGCTCTTTGAACAGGAACATGAGTAGGGATCAGAGGTATAAATAGTATCATGCTGAGGCGATTCATCTTGTGGCTTTAGGTTTATTACTGTAACAAGGATTGTCCCTAGGCAAAATAGCAAATCAGAGAAATTTGTCTTTGATGCCTCTTCACTTCTCAGTATTGCACATCTGAGTTGTCCCATAGCTGGTCATGGCTTCCCACTGCAGGACCCATCCAATGCTGGCCTTTCCCTCCCACATAAGAGTTGTATCTGTCCTGTATTGCATTCCCTCAGGGCTTTGCTGAATGTTAAGCTGCAGTAAGAGTAAAATTCCAAGTCTTAATGGCCTGACAGAGTAGCTGATTTTTCATTCATATAAAGTCCAAACTGGATGCTCCTGAATAATTGGAGGCTCCCCATCAAGGGACTATGCTGGGTTCATTCTGTGACTCTATTATCCTAAATGTCTATCCCAAGGTTGCCACGATCTTAAGCATCATCTGGAAGAAAAAAGGACATAGAGAACTAGGTGCATTGGCACACACCTGTAATCCCAGTGACTCGTGAGGCTGAGATGGGAGGATTGCAAGTTCAAAGCCAGCCTCAGCAACTTAGCCAGCCTGTAAGCAACACAGTGAGACCATGTCTTTAAATAAAATATAAAAAAAGGCTGGGGATGTGGCTCAGTAGTTAAGTGTCCCTGGGTTCAATCCCCAGTACCGAAAAGGAAAAAAAAAGGGCATGGAGAATCATGCTTGTGAAGGTTTTATGAGCCAGGACTAGCAACGTAGCTTATTTTCACAGTCCATTGCCACACGTGATGCCAAGGGAAGATGAGTAATATATTCTAGGGCACAATATAATTCTCCTGTTTCTTTGTTGATTTTTCTGGATGGAGGATATGTCTATTAATGAAAATAGGGGACTCAAGTCCCCTATTATTATTGTTATGGATTCTTCCTCTCCCTTTAGGTCTATTTCTATTTGCTTTACATACTGGGGTGCTCCAATATTGGGTGCATATATATTTGAAATGTGATCTCCTGCTACCAAGGCTATAAAATAACCGTCCTTGATCTCTTTTTACTGCTTTTGATTTAAAGTCTATTTTATCTGATGTAAGTATGGCTTTCCTGCTATGAATCCCATTTGTATGGAATATCTTTATTCAGTCCTTTCGCTTGTAGTATACATGTATTCCTACAGGTGAAGTGAAGTTCTTCTAAGCAATATATAGTTGGGTCTTTTTTTAAAATTTCCATTCATTCAGCCTATCTTTTTTTAATTGAAGAATTTAGTCTGTTTTCATTGAAGGTAATTATGGATAAGTAATGTCTTACTACAGCTATTTTGTAACTATAGTTTTATTGTAGTATTTTTCTCAGTCTCTTACATTCTACCTTGGTGGATGATCATATACTTTCATAGCATGTTTTGATTTGTTGCTATTGACTTTTGTTTTGCAGTTACCATAAGGATTACAAAACACATATTTTGATTATAACAAGTTATTTTGATATGATAGCAACTTAATATGTTTGTAATGATAAGAACAGAAATAAAAAGAAAATAAACTAATAAAACCCTCTGTGCTTGCAATTCATTTCTTCCCACAATACTAATTTTTGATATCCTAGTTTACATCTTTTATACCTTTCTATATTACCTATCTCTTAACATAACAATGTAGTTATCATTGTTTTAGATTATTCTTTTCAGACTTCATAGTAAAGATATGAATGGTTTACTCATCGTGCTTATAATATTAAAGCATTCTGAATTTGTTTGTATAATTACTATTACCAGTGAGTTCCATTTCTTCCCATGATTTTTTTCTTAATTATTAACATCTTTCTTTCAATTGAAAAACTCCCTTTGGCATTTCTCATAGAACAGGCCTAGTGGAGATAATCCACTCAGCATTTATTTGTCTGGGACTGTCCTTTCTTCCTCTTTATTTCTAAAATATAATTGTTTATGATGGGCAGTTTTTTTTCCCTTTAGTACTGTGAAAACGTCATGCCACTCTCTCCTGGCTTGTAAGGTTTCTTCTAAGAAGAATTGCACCCCCCCCCCCCCCATTTGCTGTTGTCTTTCGCAGACTTGAGAACATTATCTTTCACCTTTGGGAGCCTGATTAGAGGATGTCTTGGTAGACTTGGTTGAGTTAAATTTGACTGTTGACCTTTGACTTTTTTTTGTTGTTAAACATTTTTTGTAGTTGTACATGGATACAGCATGCCTTTATTTTATTTTATGTGGTGCTAAGTATCGAACCCAGTGCCTCACAAGTGCCAGGCAGGCATTCTGCCACTGAGCTACCACTCCAGCCCCATCTTTGACTTTCTTATTCCTGGATTTTTGCATCCTTTTGTAGATTTGGAAGTTTACTGTTACTATTTTCTTGAGTAAACTTTTTACTCCTTTGGAATTCTCAAGACCCTCTTGGACCCCAATAATCTTAAGTATTTGCTGTTTTAATATTGACCCAAAGTTTCTGTAGGCTTTCTTCATTCCCACTCATTTTTTCCTCCTCTGAACATGTATTTTTTAGATAGCTGTCCTTGAGTCACCAGTTCCCATTATTGCTACCTTCTATCTGATTTTTCACTAAGTGTATTTTTTTTTTTAACTCGGGAATTTTTTTTTCAATGCTTCTGTCCCTGTGAAGTTTCTCTGTTAGTGTATTGAACCATTCCTTTTTTTCTGTAAGCTCATTGAGTTTCCTTACAACAGCTGTTTTAAATTCTGTTCCTAAGCATCCCCCCATACTGATCACCACCTGGTCAGTTTGTGGAACCTTAATTTGAGTATTAAGGTGAGGTCATGTGTTCCTGAAAACTCTTGATACTTGTTGGCATGCAACATTGTCTGTGCATTGAAAGATCAGACATTCATTCTAGTCTTCCTAATCTGGCTCGTTTGTGCCTGTCTTTCTAGAAAATATAAGCTGGCTGCTTATTTTCATTGATACTATAATTACTTTTGCAATTTCAGCACTGGGTGGCGCCCTGGTCCAAGTTTCCTGGGAGTTGGCTGTTGGGTGTTATCCCTGTTTTAGCACTAGGGGGCCATCTAAGCACAGGTTTGTCCCAAATCCTCAGTTGGTGTGTTGTGAAGAATGAAGCAGGGTAGTATTCAGAAAGAAAAATCTGTGCCTTACAAGACTCTCCCCAGGGCTAAAGAAGGCCTATAATCCTCATCTACAGTCAATAGCCTGTGGCCAATCATTGTTAATTCCACCTGGCTCTGGGCAGAATCACTGTGGATGTATAAAACGCGGGCTTATATTCCACACCTTAGGCCACCACCATTGCCAGGCTGTCACACCCTGTGCCCACTGCCCACCACAACCAGCACAGCACTGAGGAAGGGCCACGGCTCACACTTCTCTGGGCTGCCTATTGTTGAGGTAAAGTCATGGCCCAAGACACCTGCATCCATTCCCAAGTGACACTGTCTGGAAATAGAAGTCCAATAAACTGGGGCCACGCATCTTTCCCTGGCTCTAGAGCTGTTCCATTGGCTATTCCACTTGTAAGCAGGCCTGAGGATTGGGACTATTGAGGCTGCCCAGTGTTAGGTTCCACCAGCCTTGCACTCAGTTCCAGAACAAAGTCTCATGAATATTACCCTGTCTTACCCTCATTGAATAGGATCTTGCACCATGTTATACTTCTCCTGGTTGGTGAAAGTAGTCCTTTGGCCACCTAGGCTAAGATGAAACTTGGTTTTACCTGAGTCTCACAGTCAAAGATCCTGCACAGTTGCAGGGGTGCACAGGGGCCCATGCTGTAGCTGGTGGTGATGCAGGTCAAAACATGAGTCTGTACCATGGGGACACAGCTATCTACCTGGTGCTGGGGCAATTCTGGAACTCAGTCTGAATGCCAGCTTAATTGTAGTATATTGTCTAAATTTGGGGAATGGGTGGTGGAGATAGTCACTCGACCTCCAAGGTTGACAGTAGGCTGAATCACACCTGAATCTTAGCAGCCACAGGGAACTGCATGGTATTGGGAGGAGGACATGTGTTCCCCATGCCCATTCTAAAGCTGAATTCTATACATGCTGAAATTCTAGTCTGTCCCAGTGGCACAGAGTTCTCTGCTTGATGCTGGGGCCAGTCTAGAGGTTCCATTTGTGAGATCTGTCCTCCTTAGGAGCCTTCAGTTTCTACCTGGTGTTGGATCTCACTGTTTGAGGTCTGGCACTGGGCTTCAATACAAAGCACTGTGCAAGCTTTCCTGCCCTGTTCCCCAGTGAGCAGGTGGACTGTTTCTCTGTGCTCTGCTGCCAGATGTTGGAAGAGAGGTGGTAGAAACAGTTCCTTTGCCACCTGGCTAGGTCAGTTCCAGTGGCTGAGTCTGTGGATAGTGACCTGGCAGTAAGGGTCATTGGGTTCTGCGGGTACTTGGTATCACTGTGGTGGTCCTGGTACCATGTCCCAAGTCTGGACTTAATATCCTCTCCTTTCCTTCCTCAAGCAGGAGGCATCTGTCTCCATTGTGTGCTACTTGGAGTTTGGGGAGGGGCTATGTAGGCAACTTCTTTTTGCCTTCTTCAGTGTGTCTGGAAATATACTCTAGTTGTGGTACTAGGATGGAGAAGTCGTCAGTTAGATGGTCTGCTTGTTGGTTTCTGCCATTCTTTGTGACTAGAGGAAATCTCATTAACAAGTTTGAACCAAGGAATTAGTGGTTGCTCCTCCCTTGTTATTTTTATTTCAAATGAGATATTGTGGAAAATAAAAGATATAGTTGGAAAACTGGTTGGTATAGGAAATAGGTGACCACTTTTGTTGCCTTTTAGTTACATGTCAAATGGCACCTGTCCAAACTTTTCCAAATCCTTGAAATGACAGAATGAATACATTTGATGTCACATAGAGCACTCTTTTGCTTTTTGATGTCTTGCTTTTTTTTCTCTGTCTCACACACATACACATTCACACACTCGCATGCACACAATGATGATGGTGATTTAAATTGAAAAAGTAATGAGACCCTTTTCTTGGGGCATTTTCCCCTTGAATTCAATTAGGATTTCTGCTGAGGACTGCTGTGATCATGAATTGAGCACTGTTTGCCACTGAAGCAATTGTTTCAATGTTCATTCATTAAGTTATTAATCTGTTCTTATAAGGAAGTGGTGGTCAAGACTATTCTGTTACATTCACTAAGCAATATGAAAATAGAATAAGTGCCTCTACAGAAATCACATTTTTATATGATGAACTGGTATCAAGGACATTTGAAAAATGTAAACTGACAAAGGATTTTATGTAAGAGTTTTTTTTTCCTATTTTTTCATGGATAAAAACATATCTTTGTTCCTTCTTTGCTTTTTAATCAATTTATTAGGATACCAAGAATCTTAATAAAATGAAATAAATTTGTAAGATTTCTTCAGGTCTTTATATTTAACCAGTCAGTTGATTTTATTTAAATAGTTTTTTATTTCACTACCCAGAAACTGTTTCTGACCTTTTAACTATCCTTGCTGTAGGCGAAGAATATTTCTTGACCTGCACCAATGTCATAATGTACAGATACAGTGATGATTATTACCAAGTCACTTTTGGATTAAAAGAAGTTCTTAAAGCAATTGGAGACACATTTTTAGGAGCAAATACTGTAATACTTCTATTGTTGAGGTGGTGGAATTTTAAGAGCTTGACTCACTGGAGTTGTTAAGGATGATTTTCAAGGTGTTGGCCCATCTTTGATAATGCAGGCTTTATATCTTCCCAATTAAGAGCCCTCATGGTATGTCAGTTCTGTTCTCTTATCAGGCTTCCTCCCCCTTCCACATATTAAAACTTTAGGCTATGACATATTTTAGCCTATTGTGCTATATCTGGTAGTGCTCTTTGAGATCTACATTATCTGAATCTCCAGGTTAAGCTTATTTTAGATAAAGCACCAAAGTCTTTTATTAAAATATTTTTTAGTTGTAGATGAACACAATACCTTTATTTTATTTATTTTTATGTGGTGCTAAGGATCAAACCCAGTGTCTCACACATGCTAGGCAACGCTCTACCACTGAGCCACAACCCTAGCCCCCAAGCACCAAAGTCTGTTCCCTCTTACCTCACCCCTCCGTACAAATTCCATCCCTGCTCCAATCTTCAACCATCATCTGAAATTTTTTTCAGGCAGCAACAATTCTCTTTGTGTCTTGCACTAGTGGGAACTTTGTAATATTAATTTCCTAATTCCCATTCACATGTGGTTTCTGGCTTTAAAAAGCTTATGTTCATTGATGATCAAGAGCATGGCTAAATAGAACCTTTGGAATTTTCCAGTGTGAAACCCCTCCAGTGATATCAATGATATGTCATTTAGAAGTTATGCTATAGTCATTATTTGGGCTCTGCAGTAGAAATAAAATCTGTTCAAATCCAGCTTAGCTAGTTCCCAGCTGGGTAACTTTGGGCAAGTTATCTAATTCCTTTGAATCTTAGTCTTCTCTTTAGTAAAGAATGATGACAGTGTCTAATCCATAGGTCGTTGTGTGTATGAAATTACATAATAGATAATTAGATCATGTAAATTAGATAATTTAAAGTAGCACAATGCCAGGCACAAAATAAGTACTCTATGAATATAAGCTACTATTATTGTGGATATTACATATGACATTTCTAATCATGTTGGCCCTTAATTAGGGGACTAAAAGATTATACTATGTCAAGGAGCTAAACATTCATTCCCAATTTCCAAGCTGCCCCCCCTGCCCAGGTCAGGATATAGTGGCATTTTGCCTCAGAGAAATGGCATTGTATGACTTTAGAATGGGGACACAATAACAAGGATCATCTTTGGAAACTGCCCAAAATTATGGCAACAAGGTAATAGATTGAGTTTTCCTTCTAAGCGGCTTAAGTAGACCCAGCTGCATGCCAGGATCTGAGCATTGGTCTTGATTTGGGACTGACGTAGTTTTGTTTTCAAAGTGACAAGAAACGGGAGTCTTGTATTTATTAATGACAACAACCAAAAGCAAAAAGGCAGTGATTCATATTTTGAATACAAAGAGTGAGAATGGACTAGAAACCGAAGATGAAAGCAAAGGCTCAGTAGCCAGGCAGAATTTGGAGTAGGAAAACAGGAGAAGAGGAACAAGGGTAGAGGCAAGGTGAGGGAATTGAGTTGACACTGGAAATAGGGCCAGAGTACCTGTGGCTTATTTTTTAGTTCATGGTTTGGTGACCATTTGCTCAGTTTTGCCACAATTCTGTCCCTGCAAAACATTCTTTCTCATAGACTGCAGATTCTAATGTCTAAAGGGATATAAGAAAATAGTTGAAGGTCAGCCATGGGCTTTGTCAATGACATCAAAACTCTTCATAGGTTAGGAAGGTCCTCCAATTTCCTAGTTTTTGTGTTCTGTATTGGATCCACAATTTTTCTAATTATTTTTCAAAGTATATATATATATATATACTTTCTCTTTGACAGGAACAAATTCTTTGAGTTCATTAATCATTGACAAAAAGTAGTCCTTCATTTTGCTGCTGTTTCTTGCCTTTTAAAATATGATTGGGTGTTTGTAGTTGGGATGTGAGACAAATTCTAGTGCTGCCACGGAATAAAGGATACAGTTCTAATTCCCTCTAATTCTGCCTTTCATGATTTCTGGGCTCTCATCATATCCCCTCTCAGTCTTTATCTTTTCAGTTTGAAATGTCCTTTATAGCACATTTTATTTGGCAGCTGCCCATTCCATTGATCAATCCACAATCAATTAGCAATACATTTTTTGATTCTATTATGTGCCCAATGCAGCATTAGACACTTTGGAAGAAGAAATAGAAGGGAACAACATCACTATGTACTATAGAAAGCCTAAAATTTTATTGGAGATTATTTGAAGATGGGAAAATTTTAGTGAAGGGTTGTAAATCTTGTATAATCAAGGGCACAGACTACAAGCCTTATAGGTCAGTGATTTGATATATTCATGTGCTTCAGAATCACCTGAGATCCCTGTTAAACACAGAAATTCCTGAAATCCAGACAGCCTGATTCTGCAAGTCGTGTGTTGGCATTGTGATGCCTGGGATAATGATTTAATCAAGTTTTATAAGTGATTCTACTGCTGGGAACAGCAGAACCATATTTTGGGAACAGTAGTGTAAAAACATCTGTGAAGATGGGGAAGACACATTAGAACTAGGGATAAGGGAAGGTTTAATTGGAGCTTAGTGGAGTTGCAAGAATTTGGAGAAAAGGGGGTAGAAAGAGATTCAGAGAGGGATGCTGGAGGTAGGAATGAGAATAGGGTATGTTGTAGAGCCCTTCACAAAAATCTTTTTTTTAAATTAATCCTAATCATAAACTATATTTCCTGGCTTTCCCAGGATAAAGCATTGACATGTGAGTCCTGGCCAGTGGAAAGTAGATAGAGATAGTATTACTTTTAGGGCTGTCTCATAAAATCCTCCTGTGATCTTTCACCATTTCTCTTCTCCTGTCCTCTGGCTAGAAGATGATACTGAGTGACCTTGTGTATCAGCATGGTAAAACTAACAGAGCATCCACTATTTTGGCTGCCTGAATAACTGTGACTTTCTGTCATTCACAAGTAACATCCATATTTGGTTTTACTTGAGTAAGACTTCTAATGTATTAAGTTATTGATATTTCAGGGTTTTTTTCTCTTTTTTAAGTTGTTCAAGCTTCTCCTGTAAACTTAACATTGAAGAGGTGCCCAGGATGACCAAGGCAGAGAATTTCTGGAATAATTATCACTATCAAGCTTAACACCACCCAGAATTAATGCATGGGCACAAGACTTACATGTGGCTCATCCAGATAAGTTGTGTCATGAATCTTATCAATATTTATAAGATTTTTTAAATATTTTGGTTATCTTTAATGATCAGAGCTTCTAGCCAGACACTCTTACCCTTAAATCCCTTTCCCATGAAGTAAAGGATCTGAAAACAAAAATTTCCCTGCAGTAAGGGAGTTCAATTACTTTGGACCCTTTTAAGCCTTCTTGGATAAGGGAAGGGTAGCTGAAAGCACATTAGCATGCATTGGGAAGGACTTAATTCATCTCCCGCCCACATCCTGCCTTTTCCCTTCTCCACACCTGCCTAACAGCTCTTGCGAAGTAGGTTGACTGGCTGCAATTAAATTCAAGTGCCTCCTCAAGCACTTGGTAAAAAACAGCCTAGGCATAACGATGCTCCTGCTCTTACTCCACAGTAAAGGGAATAAAGAGCTGAAAAGATATTAACAGTTGACTTAGAAACTAGTAAAGGTCTTATCAATTGAATCCTTATTAATTGTTGTTTGCTTTATTGTTCCTGGTAATGGGTATCTTGCACATAGTTTTTCATGGAATTTGTCACTTGAATATTTGTTTAATAATTTTTTTGAGTATAAAAAAGCGACCTTCTTTCAGTGGGACAGGTATCACCTGGCATTGTGACTTCATAGTTCATCTTGCCTGTTGGTATTTTCTCACATTCTGCCATCTTCTTTTCAGGGATGGATGCAGCAGAATCCTGCTGACTAATAATCTGTAGATGATTTGTGATATGGACCTATCCTAGTATTGGACCCTGTTGAAGGTGTGATCTGGGGGCCATTGTCCTATCCTAGAGATTACTCTGATGAGAAGATTCTCTCTGCCCTGATAATATCTAGTATTTCCATTATTAGAGTATCTTGTTGAGGATCGTGACATTATCTCCAGCAAGTTTCCAGTAAAATGCAATAAATTGCAAGGGCTATAGTAACCCATTAACCACCAATGCACTTTAGCTTCTTAGCATTGTGTAAAAAATAGGATAAGGATAATATGGCAGTCAGATTGGAAAAAGCTGAGCAAATGGGGCATTGTCTGCTTCAGGGAAATGTCTAGTTACAGGGGAAGAGATTCCTTATAATCTCTGGCACCAAGTGAAACCCCTAGCAACATGGAAAAGTATACCTTAGACCTTGCCTTGAGGACTTTTACTTAAAAAAGGGTGTATCCTACAGAGAACCAGAAATGATAGAGGGTCACATAAATTAAAGTAAGGAATTAAATTTGAAATGACACAGAATAGAGAATGGAAAAGGAATGAGAAACTTAAAATGGAAAGCAAGAGTAAGAAATTGAAAACTGAGATGTCAATAGATGAAGCCACATTCCTGGAGAGAATCACTGGAGGGAATAACAGAATAACAGTCCAAGCCACATCCCTGGAAGAATAGATACATTATTGCTCCTTACCATCAAAGCCCCAGTTGCTCACTAACTCAGTCCTCTTTTGACACATACATTCAACAAGCATTTAATGGTTTTCATTGTTTATCTTTGTAGTACCTGTGTTGAACCTCCTGAAGCCATCCTACAACCTGCTGGACTACCACTAAAGCTCATGCCATTAGCTTCACAGAGCAAGACATGGCAGTGCCTAGGTAAGTGATTCAGATATATTCAGTGTATCCTTTCAATGAATATCTAAGACTACAGACACTATCACATGTAGTCACAGATACAGTACATTCCCTGACTAATGCCTATCAACCACCATGAAATTTCTGCTGACACTTCTTTCTGGAGTTCCTTCTATTATTAACTTGTATCTACTATTACTAGAAGTACTGGCAACTCATAGTGTTTCCTGAGCCTGGCAAATGCTGTATTTCATTTTCAGTTCTCAAGGCTAATTATTAAATATTATTGTGGTTGATATCTATAAATGATGGCAGTAACATTAATAGTTCATATGTAACATGTATTTTTAAATAAAAACAGAATATTACTATAAGAAGAGGATGACAATATAAAGTTGCTTATTTATGGATAGTAGCTATGATCTGTAGGAGACTATCATCCTTTTTATGTTTTAAAATGTTTTTTTAATATATTATAGTTATATAAAATAGTGGGGTTCATTTTGACAAATTCCTGAATGCATATAACATTGTTTGCTTGAATTCAATTCACAGTATTTCCCCTTCTTCCTCCACCTGTTCCCCTTTCTCTACTCAACTGATTTTCCTTCTATTTATTTATTGTTTTCCCTTTGGTGCATTATAGTTATACATAAAGTGAAATTCATTGATTTATTTATACATGCACATAGCATAATTTGGTCTCTATCATTCTTAAGAGGCATATTTTCCCTAGTTAAAGGCAAGCAGAGAGGTATCCAAATGGTTTTTCTGTGTTCTGGAGACTGAAGTCAGCTTCAGTAACCAGAATCCCGGAAGACCTGTCTTTTGTCTTCACCTTAAGATCTACTTTTTTCTTCTATTATAGTCTTTGAGTACTTTATTGACTCTTTGCCTTTGGCTTCACTAAAGCAATGAAATCTTGCACCTGGATTAGCACAAGAAATATACCTGCAGTTTATCCTCCATATTTTTTGCCAGGGTAAAAAGCATTCTTGCCTGTCAGGGGAATATAAGCAATATGTTCCTGTGTGAATACTTATTACTTGCTTGTCAGAAAAAGGTTACAGAAATTTCCCTTTGGGGAGAATGCCATGAAGACTTTTTTTTTCCTCCCGCCTAGTAAATTACTTGCAGATGTGTCTCTCTGGGTACTGCTCTTGCAATTCCCTTTGGGAGTTCATCTGGCAAAAATGTACAGTGGAGGCACATTCCCATAGCGGTAATATATGGCAAGTATCTCCCCCCCCCCCAAATGAATATAGAATACTTCCGTATTGTGTAAAAGTATGTACTTGAAGCAATGTGAAGAATTGGGATTTTATTTGGACCATCTTGGTCTTTCATTTCAACATGGGCTACTTTCATAACACTGGGGTTGGGAATAGGATCAACATTCTTTTTGGATTCTAAGATGTTATAGGAAACTTTTGAGTGGAGTTGTTGCATTTGGGTGGGGCAGGGGGACAACCATGATATGTCTAAAACAGTATTCTTACCTTGCCTGTGAGTGCCCGGAGATTCACATGTCAGGTAGACATAGCATCTAAGTGGATGTACAGGTACCCAGGGATGTGGAGTGATTTTCTAGTTGGTAGCCAGGTTCACCCCTGCCTATAATAGATTAAAAGAGCTGTGCCATGAACTTCCCTAATGACAGTCAGCTCAGAGGCTTCCCTCAATTCAGCATTCACTAGAGAGTTATTGCTAGGTCACCAGCATTGCCTTCTTATTGTGTTTTGCTGTGTTGGTCAGAGTTGACGTCATTGTAAGCTGCCTGCCCTCTCATATAGATTTATTGATATTGCCAGAACAACCAGTGGAGTGTTTACCAGTGAACAAAGACCCTCAACTATAATTACCCCCTGGTAAGCTAAGCTGACCTGAACCAAGGACCAGAAATGATCTCTAATATAGAATCTGCTTTGGCAGAATTGAATTGACAGTGAAAATATTAGGGCTCTGGACACCTGCGGCAACAATAATAGCTGGCATTTATTGAGTGCTTACTATGTCCTAGGTACTTGTATAAACAGGTAGGTATTATCATGTATCCTCACCACAATGCAGTGAGTTGGTATTTATTTTACCCAATTTATTGATGAAGACATTCATGCCAAGTTTACCCAGCTAGTGAAATGGCAGCACCATGATTTCAATACCTCTGGAGTCTGGTTCTATCATCAAAGTTCATGCATGTTCTGCCTCCTTGCTGCTGTTGGCAAGAAAAGTAAGAATGGTTTTCTACACTAGGATTTTTTACTAATACTTCATTTTAACTGTATGGAAATATGCCTGGGTTTAGAAGTTCTTCAACCAGTTTAGAGGCAGTGATAGGTAGATTACAGCATTTACTCTTTGTGTGACCTTTGCAGTTTACTTGACTTCCCAAGCCTCCATTTCCACATAAAAAAGTGTGACTAATTATGTTTGCCCCACCCACAAGCCTGAGATATTGTAAAACGAATACAGTAAATATTTTCAAAGTTGTACTTCATTTAAAATCTGTTTTCTATTGAATTTTCCTATCTCAGGGTAGAAGAGTTTGAAATATTAGGCAGTAGTGGAGGTAAAATAGCATGACCTTCAACTTAAAAGAAAGGAAAGATTAATACAAGTTCAGGCTAGGGAAAGGAGGAAGGAAGCTGACCTCTGCACATACCAAGGGGACCTAACAAAGTAGAAAGCAGACTGGCAGGTCAGGGTCAAAGGAACAAAGCGGAAAGGAAGGTTTGAGAGTAAGCCAGCTTTTTTCTCATAGATCGTAGTGGTTTGCCTTTACCTGACAGAATAGCATCCTTTGAAGGGAGAAGAAATAGGGGTGGATATTAGGGTACATCATGCATTAGGCTGTGAAAGAATGCAACACTTCCAACACAGAGAACTCCATCTACTTAGGAGCTCCCATTCTAAGACAGTAGACACAGGTGAGGTTACTCCATGATGCCAGAATTTTCCTACATGAGAAAATAGTCATGGCATTTGGCTGCTTTGGGAAAACACTAGAGTCACTCAGGATCTCAGAGGAGTTGAGGAATGGAATTAGAAGAATGGATTATATTGAAAGTGTTTTGTCTCCAGAAAATCATATTATATTGAAACAGTATTCATAAAACACCATTTTAAGATTAAGAGGCTTGATATTCATTCTTTGACTCATTGGGGGTATTTGGTATTCAATATTTTCATTATAATTTCAAAACAATAACAAAACAACATTCCATAATGTTTGCCAGCATTTTGTGCTTATAATATGACAGGGGATATGCTTTCTATATTTTTCACTCTTACAACTGAACCTGTTAGGTTGGAACTATAAGTATTTCCATTTTGTAGATGAGAAAATTGACCTTCTCAGGTTAGTAACTTGCTTCTAGTCCCAACCTTCTCATAGGCTTTGTAGTCCAAATAGGACCTCTTATCAGGTGTCATGGTGTACACCTATAGTCCCAGTGACTTGGGAGTCTGAGACAGGAGGGTCTCAATTTTCAGGCCAGCCACAGCAACATAGTGAGAACTTGTCTCAAAGTAAAAAATTAAAAAAGGACTGGGAATGTAGCTAAATTCTAAAGCCTCCCAGTACCAAAACCAAGAACAACAACAAAAAAACAAACAAACTAACAAAGAGGCCCTCTCATCAACCTCCATTCCTCCATCTTGTTTTCTTTCCCTTCACAACCATTACTACTAAATATTTGAAATTAACTAATTTATGTATTTGTTCCTTTCTGGGTTATCTTTTTACCATGTCAGCATGGAAATTCTGTGAGAGCAGAGATTTTATTAAATTCATCTACGTATGTTTTGCACTCGGAGCAATTGCAAACATATAGTAGGTGCCTGAAGATGGAACTCGGTTCCACATTTAAGTAGCTCCAAAACATCTGATCTTGTGACTACACCACATGGCTGCTTTTTCTCCATATCTATATCTATTTTTGTGTATTTACATAATATATAGACATACATGTATGTATTTAACAGGATTAAAAAAATTGATACAGATCTCTTTGTACACGTGCCATCTCTTTTCTCAGTAATGTCAGGAAAATTATCAGCTGGAGGCTCTTTTTCTTGACTTTAATTGAACCTCAAAAACCAAGCCAATGGGGCTGGGGATGTGGCTCGGGAGGTGGCGCGCTCGCCTGGCATGCGTGCGGCCCGGGTTCGATCCTCAGCACCACATACAAACGAAGATGTTGTGTCCGCCGAAAACTAAAAAATAAAAAAACCAAGCCAAAACAACAGTTTCCCCTAAGAAAAATTACTCTAAGAAAAAAATAGGGGTATAATAAATAATAAGGTAAAGGATTAATTTTGATCTAGGGCACGGGAATTTGAACTTTTTGGGGATTTTATCTGTTATTATTATTGTTCTTTGTGTGTGGGTGAGGGAGGGATTTGTTTTTCATTCTTATCAGTAGGTGGCAGCAATTTTCTTAGAGATGAGCTTACCAGTTAAGAGAATCTAATCTAGCAAGTCTGGCCCAGATGTTGATAATTTTTTTTTAAAGGCCTAAGTCCCTTAACTCACTTTTCCTGGACAAGGGTTAATTTTGAATTGAAATATAAACTGAAAAATATCATCTGTTGAACATAATGGCTATGTAGGAGAATTTCTAACAATTACATCCATCGACTTTGGTAACCATTTTGAAGAGTCCAGTATGACTTACATGATTGTATCTTAATCATATGCAGCAGAACTGTGATATATTGAGCATTCACAGTCTGCTTATGTAACTTCCATATTCTACTTCCACCTTGTAAGAATTGCTTAGCCACATGAGTATAAGCTGAAACATTCTTCCCTGGTGGGTTTTTGTCCCCCTCTTTCTGTGGAGGGTGTTCAGAGTATGCAGAGACAGATATGTATAGGTCAAAGCAGACTGGGACTAGGTGTTGAGTCCCATTCTGGGTTATTCTGCAATATGGCCTTTGTGTGACTGGGTCCACTAGAGATGGTTAATGGTTATTCATATTCACTGTTTGTCAGCCTTTTGAGAAGGTAGAACATGTTTTGATTACATTTTTCTATCTCTAGTACCCAGTAGGAGACTTGGGCTATAATAGGTACTCAATAAATATATGTTCCTTAGATTTTTAAAAATACCTTTATTTAATTTATTTTTTTAATGTGGTGCTAACAATTGAATCCAGTGCTTCAGACATTCTAGGTAAGTGCTCTAACACTGAGTTACAACCCCAGCCCCTCGTTAAATGTTTCATGGTATTGTTCTGAAGCTCAGTCAGTAATGGGAGCCATATAGGAATTTATAAGTTCTAATTAAGGGTTATTTGCAGGACATAGCTAAAGGAATTGTCTCAGTGTACAATCCTATGTATAAGTCTATGCAAAGGTAAAATTTTACTTGGTCAGTTTTGTTCTCATTTGTTGATTCCTGGGAACCTTAAAAGATTCATTGATATATTCACATTTCCATTGTCACCATCCTCTGAGTTCAACTTTATGATAGACTATCATGATGTAAGTTAGAGATACAGATTCTCTCTGGAGAGCTGGGCTACAAGATGTACATACAATCATGAGCAAAGTACAAATTATCACATATTCCAGGTACTCGAGGAAAAGGATTAACAAGAAAAAATTAGGTAACCGTAAAAACCTTAGTGAAGATGTTGTGCTAAAGGCCATAAGTCGGTCTAGTTATTTGAAATCTTCTGGATAACTGAAACGTTTCATTTTTATTGGAGTGATTTTTTTTTTTTAAAGAAACATAGCAATGTCATGCCAGGTTCTAGATGTTCACCTTTCTTAAACACATTCAATGCATAAATTAGCCCCAAAGGGACTAAAACCCCAATGGTTTATTTTTAAAAGGAATTCTTTGCTGAATCAGTTATTTTTCATGTGCTAAAAATAGGTGAAAGGACTTATGAATAGATTTGAAATAGTGTGATTTTTAGTTTTCATAGTTAATTTTAGCCTAAGCTGGTGAAAATAAAGTAAAAGCTCCAAGATCAAAACTATGAGTTTGATGAAAAGCAATTGTTTGATTATTTATACAAACTACTTAGAAAAAACTGATGGTTCTGAATGCAATTGGAGCTGTATTTTCAAGATTAACAGTTATTCCCATTTATTTATCTTTAAAAATGCCTATATAGTATAGAAATTTGCAAATAGAAGATACAAAGTAGGAGTAATGTCATTCAGTGATTAAAAATATGAATTCAGATAAAGGGTACCAAAATGATAACAAAACCAGATAAGCATCAATTTTCAGTGAATAAATCATCTTCTTTGAAAGAAAAAACCTAGTAATTTTCAAATAACATTTTGTGGTGATTAATGTTGACCTTATGTGCCCTCCGACTTTCCCACCATTCTTACTCCAGGGTCTTATACAAGATACGTTGATTTCTATGTCAGTGATTTCTTCTGAATAGCTAACTCACTCCTCAATCCTACAAGATTAACTATATCTCCAACTGCTATGGCCAATTTCCAAAGTTTATGGTCCATTTCATAAAGTCTTGTAAATCAGCCCTTACTTCCTTTTAATTATGTGTCCCTGTAGAATGCATGTGCCAGCATTGTTTCAAATCTATATGTGAGGCCAAGAACCAGACAACCTTATCATAGTATAATTGTTTTAAATCCTGTTAAGTTATTTTCAGTATTAAAATGGCTGAGGTTAAGAATAGTAAGTCTGGGGCTGGGGATGTGGCTCAAGCGGTAGCGTGCTTGCCTGGCATGCGCGGGGTGTTGGGTTCGATCCTCAGCATCACATAAAAATAAAATAAAGATGTTGTATCCACTGAAAACTAAAAAATAAATATTAAAAAATTCTCTCTCTCTCTCTCTAAAAAAAAAGAATAATAAGTCTGACAAGTGCAGTCCTTTTCATTCAAGTTCTGACACGAGATGCATTTATTTTAAAAAGACTTCTCTGACCAACTACCTCTCCAAACACGCCCACACCTTCCTCATACTCACAGTTCCCCATGTTGCTGAATATAATCCTATTTCTATTTCTTGGAATTTATGTAGTGTTCTAGTATCATTTATATGTTTTATACACTTGTATTCTGCATTACAGTTCAGTGCTCAATAGCTCAAGCTCTAGAGGCTAACTGTCAGGGTCTGGTACTAGTTCTGCAGTATATTAGTGATGTGATTTGGGACAATTTACTTAACATTTTCATGTCTCAGTTTCCTTATCTGCAAAGTAGAGATAGTAATAGCACTTTCCTAATAGGATTATAAGGATTAAAAAAAGTTGAAATATGTGAAGCATTTAACCTATGCTTGGCCCATAATGTTATATAAATGCCAGCTACTTTTTAAAAATTTTGTTTTGGAATATTATGATCTCTGAATTATTTTCATTTTTTATTATGGTACTGGGGATTGAATCTAGGAGCACTTTTAACACTGACTTTTTATTTATCCAGTACCAAGTAAATTTTCCTTACAAAGAAAAAGAGTTCATTTTCCACTTTATCATTTTGTCCTAATGGATATAAAATATTTAGATGTAATTATTTTAACAATTTTTGAATATCCTGTGGTTTTTTTAATTTGTTATTTTTAGTTATAGTAGAGTGTATTTGATAAATTTATTCAGACATGGATTATATTTTATTCTAATTATGTCCCAGTCTTTTATATGTACATTATGTGGAGATTCACTGTGGCATATTCATATGTATGCATAGGAAAGTTCTGTCAGATTTATTCCACTGTCTTTCCTATTCCTATTCCCCTTCTCTTCCTTTCCTTCCTCTTTGTCTAATCCTCTGAATTTCTGTCCTCCACCCCCCCTTGTTGTATGTTGGCATTAGCACATCAGAGAGAACATTCGACCTTTGGTTGTTTGGGATTGGCTTATTTCACTTAGCATGATAGTCTCCAGATCCATCCATTTACCAGCAAATGTTATAAAGTCATTCTTTAAGGCTGAGTAATATTGTAACACTGATTTTTAAATGTTTTGTTTTGAGACAGAGTCTTGCTAATAAGTTGCTTAGGGCCAGCCTTTCTTGTCACTGGGATTATAGGCATGTACCACTGTGCCCGGCTGATCTCTTGAGTTATTTTTCAGGAGGGTTGAAAACAAGAAGCATGTTTTTATTATTCATATACCCCCTCTAAATCCATAGTGTCATCCATGTGGAAGGCAATGTAGTGTCTCCTAAAATAATGAACACATACATAGTTATGATTCCCAATGTTTGTATATTTTATGACTTTAATATACTTAATAGGTTCAGAAAAATAATCATTATCATGAATGAATTCAAGCAAATGTCTATATCAATGGAGGCAATGGATGACTAGGAATTAACCACATCCACCTTGGTATGATCTGGACATAAAGAGGGTTTTAAGAAGTCTTCCTGGAAAAGATTAGTTTTAGAATTTATAGAGGCTTAAGTATTGAGAAGGAATGATGGCATCTGGAGAGAAAAAGTATTTTGACAGAGGTAGATATGATATGCTAGCTATATTCTGATACAAAGAAAAGATAAGCCTTAATTTATGTTGCCCCAGTGCACAAAGCTAAAACCAGTAGATGAAAATCATGGGCTGTAATACTTGAACTAAACATGAAGAAATAATTTCTATCGGTCTGGGGCTATGGCTCAGTGGTAGCATACTTGCCTGGCATGTGTGAGGCACTGGGTTTGATTCTCAGCACCACGTATAAATAAATAAAGGCATATATATATATATATATATATATATATATATATATATATATATAAAACTTTCTAATGACCTGGGCTGCCAACAATTTAATTGGAGTGGCCATGTAATATGGTTTGGCTGGGTTCATAGGAAGCTGCCTTCCTTTTGTACTGAATAGATGCAAAAATGTGATATCTGTGGTGGGGAGCTTTCAGTTGCTTTCATAGCCAATATATTTGCAAAATTAGCAACACAGTCACACTGGAAGAGGTAAGGAGAGTGTTCATATAATCATACTTTTCCACGTAACATGCTATGAGAGCTCAAAGGGAGAGAATGATATTTTCCCTGGGCCTACATCATTCAGAAATTGGTGGATGTTAAAACACCTAGGTTGGTGGTCACATAATTTAGATTTCAGAAATTAATTAAAATTTCCTCATCCTCCTTGTATAGAGAGACTGATATTGGATTGCCAACATTTTGGCTTGCCAATAAACACATTAAAATAACAAAAAGAACTCACCTATCATTGGCTCATGTTATCATTTTATGAATGAATCAATATTAAAAAAGGAAATGGAATATAATCTCACAGTAAAAATATTGAATTATTTTAGGGCTATGAAAAACACATTGTCCATGTTCTTCTCATTTCACCTTGATCAATTAAAATCCTTAGTATGAATTGGCACAGATTCACAAATAAGCACATGGGAACAACTATTTTGGCTTTAGTGATATTCTCTGATGGTTCCATGTGAGAATCCTATCCTCCATCCCTTCCAGGCTCCTCCTAAGCCTCTTATTACAGGATTGGTATTTTAAGCATTAATTCCCTAAAGTAACATTTTATCCCATAGATCCCATAGAACTCAAAGTGTAAAAAAAAATCTCCACTGGTAGAAAGGTCTCAACCTGATTTAGTCTTCACTGAGGTTTGAAATCATGTGTAGGAATCCTATGAATGCTTACCACTTAGCCTGTTCAGGAGCGTCTTTCAAATACTCTAAAGGCCCATCGAATAGTATGGTGGAATGTTCCTATTTCAAATGCTGAAAGAGTAGGAATTATAGAAGCTATTGCTAAAATAATTTAATCCACCAACAATAGGGACTTAAGGTCTTTGATGTCACCTAAAAGCTCTTTGAACCTGTTTGGCATAATAGATGATGTAAAATCCCATTTTTTCTCTAATGGATAATGTATTGAAGAAGCTCCTGGGTGAAAATATTCTAAATATCTACCCTGACAAGAGAAGGATTCCTATCATTTTTCAACCTTTAATTCCATTTCAGAAATGCTGACATAAAATTGCTTGCTACTGAGCTGGAATATGTCTACATGTGAAATCACTTTTTTGAAGCATATTATCTGCTAATGGAATCATAGAGCATTTTCTGGAGAGGAAAAGAAAAGACTAATCTTTGTGCTGCACAGCATAGACATTAGATAACCATTTGGATTAATGGTTTCTATATCGTATTATTTAACTTTTAAATGCTCAGTTCTTATTAAGAAGTCACATTATTCAGTAGCTCCTATGATGTGTTGACATCTCAGTTTTGAGTAGATGTAATATGGGGATTTATATCCTCACAAAAATCCCTTCTCTAGTAGGATTCCAAATAGAGATTTCCCCAAAATTTTATCCACATGTTCTGAATTGCTAAAATCTAGCAAATATATTCGGAATATTACAAAGCTGATCAATTCCTGCTGAGATCTTTGTTTATTGTACTGACAATATATTTCTAGCAAACCAATTCAACTTTGTAAGGAACAAATTCCATTTATGACCTATAATTTGAGAATACTCATGAAGTGTCTCCATCCAATCACTTCTCTTCTTCTCAACCCTGCTACCACCACCACCACCACCTTATTCTGGGCTGTCAATTGCACTATTGCAAGTGTCACTTAACTAGTCACTCACATTCCATTATTGTCTCCACACAACAATACTATTCATAGAGATGTTAAAACTTAAACAGATTCAGTCACTTCCTTGAATAATTTTTTTCTTAAATGGCTTCCCGTGCACATAAAATAAAATATAAGCTCCTAACTATTGCCTGCAAGATCTTTCATGATCTGGCCCCTGCCTATATAAACACTAAGTGACTACCACATGTGAGGTGAATAAAACATGCAAATTCTTAGCCTGATAGAATTATTGGTGTAGTTGAAAGAGAGGCAGTCAATAAGCAAGCCAGAATATATAGTAGGTCACAGAGTAAGTAGTATAGAGAAAAATAAGGCAAGAAAGAGGAATGGGGAAACGGTTAGAGGGTCTTGGCAGGGAAGAGATGGAACACACAGATTGGATAATTTGTGGAATATTACTTAAAGAGTTTGTTTATAGGATGTGGGCAGACTATATGTAAACTATAAAGTATAGTTGTATAGTGGGATTTAGTTACCTCTTTTAGGATTTGAAGGGTGAAGAGGAGGGAGAAGTCACAAGAAATAGGAAAGATTAAAGAATGTATAGAAAACCCTTCTGATACACACTGGTCTTAGACTAAGGGACTTAGCCAGCCTTAGATGGCTAAGGAAGGGAGCTGGGTGAATAAATACAGTGACTCTCCTCTCATATCTCCTCTTGTTCTTTCCAGCTGTCCAAAACAACCTGAAGCCTTGATAAGGGAACCCAGAGATATAGACCAACTGGTTATTTCTGGAAGAGAGAGCAAAAAACAAGATAAGAAGCCTGGAGCAACTGGAGGGCAAAACAAACATGTACAAAACAATGTTGTGATTTTGAATGGGGTGGTCCTCATCAATATCATCTCATATCAATATTCCTCTTTCTCTTTTGTTTATCTGCACTGGCTTTCTTTCACAATCTGGAGTTTGTAGTGTTCCCCTCTCCCTGTCTGGGCTCAGTGTCTTTGCATGTGCTGATACCCTTTATCAAGAAGCTTTTGCCTTCTTTCCCCTGAACCATTGCTTAACCTACTAGTATTCCACCAATGAACATTTTCCCTAAGTTCTCAGATTACTCAGACAGCACTGCTCTGTGGTCCCTATTCTGTACTTCTCTTATATCATACTTTCTATAGTGTGTCCTTCTGTATTACTTTGATTATTCTAATATTTATATTACATATTCCATTTAAAGGCACACAAGGATGGAGAATATGTCTATGTTCTCTTTCACTACATTCACAATATCTAGAACACAGTATACACAGAATAAATATTTCATAATTGAATGAAGATGGTAAATACGAAAAAGTCATAATAATAGATCCCTTATCCTAAACTTATCACTTCATATCTTTTGTCTTTCCCCTAACTGTGGGTCTTTGTTACCAGCATTCTAAATACAGTATGAAAACTCTTCAGACTTATCCAGTACGTACTATTTTTTAATCTCTTTTTTTTTCTGGACTCAAATTGAGGGTTATTCAATGTCTCAGTTTAACAACTAGAACCAATAGCTTAAGATTTGTAAACCATAGTGAATCCTATATCGTGTACATCCACAAGAATGGTATAATGATATACTCCATGTTTACACAATTATATTAAAAATGAATTCTATCTTGTATAACTAAAAAGAACCAATAAAAAGATTCATGCATTTTACTGTATGTAACTATATGTTAATAAAAATGAGGAGGGAAGTTCTTAGTATACATATTATAAAACACATTTTTAAAAGTTTCACAGTAACACATTATGACCTATAGGGATAGGGAATGGAATAGGCATAATGGTACATAAATTAATTTGTTCATAAAGGCCAGTGACCAATTGTGATGATGTAACATGATTCAAGGGATGTGATTAACTCAAATATCTGTACCTGAAAGCAAAACAGAAACATGTGCATACCCACACCAAAAGCCAACAACTAGACAGAGTATGTATATCACCCCTGAAAATTCTGCTGCCACCTTGCCACTTCATATCTTGCTACTTTAGAGCAATATGACTTCTTTAGTCCACCAGTGGTATTACAAGGCTGGGACCTTTCCTGAAACGGAGGTAGCAGGAAAAAAACCCTTCAAACCCAGATTCTTCTGATCAAGTCAGAAAAATTTCAGATATGTGGCTCAGAGTAACACATGAGTTTATTAGAAGGAATAAGAAAGGGGAAAAGGGGACACTGTCAAAAGGGAATGAGTGGGTCCTCTCAAGAGGAAAGGGATGGTGCATCTTTCTCCCTCTCCAGTTTTACTTGGTTTCCAGGGAAGTTTCCAGAGGGTCTCGCCTAGGTCCACTTCTTGACTTTTGACTGACAGCAGGATGACATCAGACTTTCAAGTCTCCACTACCATGACTGCTCTAGGTCACCTTGGCCCATGTTGATTGGTTCTCCCTGGACCCATTCTTACAGATTTTATAATTAGGAGGAATTATCCTTATCTCCCTGAGTTCTGGAATCAGGTCTGTCAAGGTTACTAAAGTAAGTTCTACCCTTCATTGTAATGCGTGGTTTTCTTATAGGCATTTTGAGGCTTGCATTTCTCCTACAGATAGCAGGTAGTTTGCTCAGAAATGTAACATATCCTGTACACTTAAGCCAGGTAGGGCTGCAGGTAAATTGGTTCTTGAAAAATCATGTGGGTTAAACAGGGTGGGCCCATTTTATAGAATTATTCCCTTACTCCCATGTTTCCACCACTAAATGACCCCTATCAGGAGTAGCCACTTCAGAAATCCATAAAATGAGATAGACTCATAAGGCCTAAATAGAATTCCACTTTTTCTTGCCTCAAAGAATCTAAGGTAATAGAAATATGGTATCTTCCCTTTACATTTCAGGATTATTTGTATCTACTTGGATTTTCCCTGAGTACATCTATTTATATTCAAGTAAATATCTTTCTTCTAGGAATTGATATTTGTTTGTCACACACTCTAAGTTATATACTCAACTAGGATTGCTAGGATTGACTTATACAAGAATTGGCTTCTGACTTCAGAAGATTCACTTTAAAGTCTTTACATAGGACAAAGCAAAAGCAAAATGGCTTAATTGCCCAGGTCCTTTCTGTTGTTGTTGCCTTGCCACTCCCCCCTTCTCTTCTTGTATTCCTCTTAGGATCTACTTAGTGGCTTGCTGTGCCCCTGGTGTTTATGACTTCCTTATGCTAATCTACTTTACAGGATATCTGACTCTCTAGGTACTCTGTACCTTATATTGCTTTTGTGCCCTGAGTAGATCACTTGGCTGGTTCTACTTGTTTCTTGGCACTGACCTTTGGTTTCTGGCTTCCCATCTTCACTCCAGTTCTAGAATGCTCATGTCAGTCTCTGGCCCCTGGGACCTAGGTCTTTCCTCATTCTTTTGTTGCCATTGCCCTTTCCTCATCCAAGACTTTTTTCAGCTCTTCACTTTTGCATTCTAAACCCACTGCCATATGTATTCCTCAAAATTGACAATCTAGAAGAACTCTCTTCCTGTCACAACCAAGGACAACAGTTTATATTTTGAAACAGTGTCAGCATCATTCTGTGAGTTGTTGGGAGGAGGACACAGGATGTGGCCTCTTAGCCTAGTGAACAATATTGCCACTTACAAAATGGGAAATAATAACAATAATTACTAAGAAGGGATTTTTATGAGTGCTTAGTGCCCTAGGGGCCAGAAGCCCATGCTGTCACATGGGAGCCAGACAGAGCAGAGGATTTGGCTGAGAAAAAGGTTTTAAAAGGTCATGTCACACTTATAGTTCCCATTCTGAGCTTGGTCAAGGAGAAAGAGAGTTGGAATGACTTTCATAATGAAAAATACATTTATCCATTGCAGGGGGCAACAGGATTGTGGGGAGGACACAAGGAGTAAATAAAAGGGAAATCGATTAATTAGGAATCTCAGAGAGTTAATAGAATATGTCAGTTGAAGTCCTCCAAATTGCATGTTTTTTTTTCCTTGATATGGAAGATTTACACAGCTCCAGAACACACATTAGCATTAATGAGGATTTCACATGTAAATTCCCAGAAAATCCAAAGAACTGCTAATTCCTTACACCTGGATGGTGCTCTGAGCCATCTTTTCCCCTTTAGCTTTTTATAATGTAATGGACATTTTAAAAGCACAAATTTGGAAATTGTTCATCCAAAGGACTTAACATGTCTTTGTTTTAACAAAGACAAGGTGTTTACAAGAACCTCCTTGTTTCTAAGACAGGAGAGGTACCACTACCAGCCTTGTTATAAGTTGCTGTTCAGAGAAAAGGTGTTATATAAATCCAAAGTACAATCTTATCATTTTCTGTTATTATGCCTGTATGTTGTTAAATTTGTTAAATTATGCTGATTATTGGTCTGATGTTTCTGCAGGAAATTATAGCTGTTATCTGCTTCTAGGAATGAAAAAGAGAGGTTATCAACTGCTTGTCTTTTTTCCTAATTTACATAGAGAAAGATTGATTTATTTTAATATAATAAAGAGTCCATTAAACGTTTTCTTACATGTTGGGAATGAAAAGTAGGGGAAAATATGAGCCATAGGTAAAAATTATATGGAAGATTTCAGATCTAGGTAAGAAAAAAGTTTTTTTAAAAAACAAATTTTTTTGTTACCATGGATTGAACCCAGGGGTGCTTAAACAGTGAGCCACACCCCCAGCCCTTTTTAATTTTTTATTTTGAAATAAGGTCTCACTGGGCCTCACTAAATTTCTGCAGCTAGCTTTGAACTTCTGTTCCTCCTGCCTCAGCCTCCCAAGCCTCTGGGATTAAAAGCATGTACCACCATGCACATCAGGAAAAGTTTTTATAGTATTAGATCTGCCACTAAATAGATAGGGCTCTTTTAATAGGGACTTTCCTGTCAATAGATGCTGTTAAAACTGAATGATAATACATTAAGGCTATTGTGCAAGGGATTTATTTGTGAATTAATACAGATAACTTCAGAGGTCTCATTCAGCTGACTTTTTTTTAAACAATATTTTAGGTTTGGAGGGAAGGAAGCAAAGTTTTAAGAGGTAATAAATATGAAATATCCAGAAGTTCAGAATCATGACACCCTTTTTCCTTCTGAAAAACCTTTAATTTTGAAATAATTACAGGTTCATAGAATATTGCAAAAAACACTACTAGATTAGTCCCATGTTTCCTACAGCCAGTTTCCCCAAATTATGACATGTTCTATAACCATAGTACAATTACCACACCTAGAAATTGACTCAACACTTATTTTTTTTTTTTTACATTTTTATTAGTTCCTTTTAGTTATACATAATATTAGGGTACATTTTGATATAATTATACAAGCATGGAATATAATTTGATCTAATTCAGTCCTTAGTACCTACTCTTTCCCTCCCCTCTTCTTCCTCCTCTTCCTTTCCCTCTATTGATCTTTCTGATATTTATTTATAGTTTTTAAAATTAGTGCCTTGTGGATATACCTGAAGGTGAGATTCACTGTGGTGAATTCATGTGCACCATTTATAAAAAATTTCTTCTCTTAAATAGTCGAAAGTCCCCAAAGAATTTTTTTTCATTTATCCATATGCAAATGATAAATCATAGTCACATCAATGGGAACCGCTTCAGAGCTCAATGCGTGTAAGGGATAATAGAAGAAATACAGTTGCTCCCTGATAATCTCTGTTGTTCCACCAATGTCTTTTTATTTCACCCTGGTAACAACCCAGTATAATGACTTGAGTATAATCACAACGCTAGTGAATGAAATTGCAGCAAAGAATTTAAACCCAAGTCTGACTGAGTGAAAATCCCCAATTTTGTGGAAACCACTTCTGCTGATAATGTGGATGGTTTTGTCAACAGTTTTCTTTTGGCAGATCTTGGTGTTAAATTGGAGGTGGTAAGCTTCTCTTCCCAAATGATGTAAGTAAAGGTAAGAGTTTAAATCTGGTATTATAAGAAAGTATTTTTCAAAAAGTCTCCTCTGTTTATTGTGAAACAACATAGTTTCTCACACACATTGATTTATATTGGGCTATGTTTTATCAACTTTTTCACTGCTGTGACCAAAGGACTTACAAGACCAATTTTAAGGAGAAAAAGTTTATCGGGGGCTCACAATTTCAGAGGTCTCAGTGCATAGAAGGCCTTCTCCATTCCTTGGGGCTCAAGGTAAGGCAGAATATCATGGCAAAAGGGTGTGGTGGAGTGAAGCAGCTCACATGATGATCAGGAAGCAGAGAGAGACTAAGCTCACCTCACCAAATATATACCTCAAAGGCACACCCCAATTACCCACCTTTTCCAACCACACCTTACCAGCCTGTAGTTAATCCCTATCAGGGGATTAATTCACTGATTTGGTTAAGGCTCTTATAACCCAATAATTTCACCTCTAAACCTTCTTGCATTATCTCACACATGAGATTTTTGGGGGACATCTAATATCTAAACCATAACAAGCTTATATCATAACAGAATGATATTAATGGCCTTTTTTGTGACCCTGGGGAATTAACTCAGGAGTGCTTCATCAATTAGGCAAATCACCAGCCCTTTATGCTAAGGGTCTCACCAAATTGCTGAGGCTGGCCCTGAACTTGTGATTCTCCTGCCTTGTCTCTCCAGATGCTGGAATTACAGGGGTGTACCACTGCACCTGGTCAAGTGATCTTTTTTAAGCTTTCATTTTGAAATATAAATTCAAATGCACTTGAAAGGAATAATACAGTGAAATTCTGTATACCAGAATTGAACCCTGCTGCACTTAACAACTGAGCCACATCCCCAGCTCTTTTTATGTTTTATTTTGAGACAGGGTCTTTCTATATTGTTGAGGCTGGATTTGAACTTGTGATTCTTCTACCTCAGTTTCCCAAACCACTGGGATTACAGGTGTACACCACTACTTCTGGCATGTATTGAGTTCTATATATCATATGTATTGATTCCTGTGACCACCACCAAAGTCAAGTTACAGAACAGTTAAATCAAAAACACAAGGATCTTTTTGTAACCTTTTTATACTCACTGTACTCTATTGTGTTCCCCCTTCTTTACCTCATGGAAACCACTAATTTGTCATTCATTTCTATACTTTTGTCATTTCAAGAATATTATATAAATTGAATCATATTTTATGTGACTTTTTCAAATTGGCTATTTTACTCAGCATGATTCCCTGGAAATTCTTCCAAGTTGTTGCATTTATTAATAGTTTGTTCCTTTTATTTCTGAGTAGCATTCCACTGAATGGGTATATCACAGTATGTATAACCATTCACCCATCTAAAAATATCTGGGCTGTTTCCAATTTTGGCTATTATAATAAAATTCATATGCAGATTTTTATATGAGCATAGTTTTATTTCTCTTGGGATGAATATCCAGGAGTACATTAACATGGTAGTTGCACACTTAATTTTGTAAGACTGTTCTAATCTTTTCCAGAGTGACTGTACCATTTGTATTAACAGTCTTTTACTGAGTGGTTATTTATTTTATGTTAACCACATTGTAGATCATGCATTATATACTCCATATGAATCATCTCATTTAATCTTCAAAATAATCTCCATTTTAACCTTAAAATGGGACCTAGAGAAGTTAAGTAATGTTTTCATGCCCATAGAGCTGGGAAATGGCAGAGCTAGATTTGGATCCGTGTCATTCTAGAACTAAATATCCAATTTGATTTAAACCTTGGCCTGATTTCATAGTTTAAACCAAGGATTGCAAAGTTTTTCTGTAAAAAACTAGATAATAAATATTTTAGGCTTTGTAAACCATGTAGTGTCTATTGTAAGTACTCAACTTTTAGAGCTACACCAGCTGTAGGCAGTATATAAATAAATGGGAGGGACCAATTTCTAATAAAACTTTATTCACAAAAACAGGTGGCAGATTTGGTCCACAAGCCATAGATTGCCAAATTAAAAAAAAAATTTCCTGTGGTAACAGGGATTGAACTCAGGGCACTTGACCACTGAGCCACATCCCCAGCCCTATTTTGTATTTTATTTTGAGACAGGGTCTCACTGAGTTGCTTAGTGCCTTGCTTTTACTGAGGCTGGCTTTGAACTCCCAAACCTCCTGCCTCAGCCTTCCGAGCCACTGGGATTACAGGTGTGCACCACTATGCCTGGCCAAATTCAAATTTAAATGATGCCTTTAAATAGATTTTAATTTCTCTTGGACAAAAATGCTGAGATAAATATGCCCTACATTATTTTTAATGTTACCATCTTGGGGTGCTGGGTTCATTGTCTCCATTCAGCCAAGATTTGAAGAACAGGACACAGAGATAGCAAGCAGCATGTTTATTGCAAAAGTGACAGAGACAGACTTCTGAAAAGAAGGGGTCCCAGAGTTGGAAATTGTTGGGGGCGTTTTTTTCCTGTTCTTTTTATGGTCTCTGGAATTTTGTCCTTTCCTTCTGTCTCCCCCTATCATCCCCATGTTCCTCACTATTATTCATTGGTCCACCTGTCTGTTTTAGTCTTTTTTTTTAAGAGAGAGAGAGAGAGAGAGAGAGAGAGAGAGAGAGAGAGAGAGAGAGAGAGAGAGAATTGTAATATTTATTTTTTATTGTTAGGCAGACACAACATCTTTGTTTGTATGTGGTGCTGAGGATCGAACCTGGGCCGCACGCATGCCAGGCGAGTGCGCTACCGCTTGAGCCACATCCCCAGCCCCTGTTTTAGTCTTTCTATTGGACTTCCCTGCTTAGGAGCATGAGTATGGATTTTGTTTATCTGATTGGGTCCCCTGCTTGTGTCCATCACATGTCAACCAGGAAGTTGACCTCATCAGAAAAAAGAATCTGTGCTCCTTTGTTCTGGCTCTGCCTTGGAGCTCCTCACTAGCCATTTTGCCCTGGCTGCATCTATATTTCCCTCAATAAGATGTTATCTTACTGTATGGGTAGAGAGCTTGTTAAAGGGGAAGATGGGGGTTAAGGAAAGTCATGTAGCCTTTGTACTTTCCTCTGGTTATCACGGTGGCTGACCAACATCACATGTCACCTGTTTGCTGCTTGCTTTAGTAGCATTTGTGGCTGAAGGTTAAAATTTCAGTAACCTTGTTTTAATTCCATTTTCTTGTTTTTTCTAGAACTTGGTTGCCTGTGCTTCTTCTCAGTCTCTGTTGCTTTAGACTCAGTCTCTGTTAGGTCTTCCATCAAGCCAACTGGCTTGTGTTTGTAGTGGGCTCATTTATTTTTGCCCCAATGGTTTCCATTACAAACTTAATGGCTCTGAATTCAGTGTGCATTCCTCATGGAAATGAAGGGGAGATGGGGCGAGCTGAACTTTTGGTGACACTCTGTCTCACCAGAGATGTTAATGTAGCTAGTCCTATACTAGAAGTTGAAGGGAAATCTGTACATTGCCAACTCCCATAGTTTCAAGTGGGAAATGTTGTTACTCTCATTTATTACACTGTGATTTTCCCTGTAGACTTATTTCCCTTTTCTACCTTTCTTTCTCCACTCTTCCTCCCATAATTCCCCAAAGCTGTAAAGGTGGAATGTTATTTTACCTTCCCTAGATTTGTATCTTGTATCTACCATATATTTGGCCTACATATCACAGGGAAATGGGTGATTTATCTAGGGCATTCTGTGAGATTGATCCTCATAACTTAGTCCTTGATTTTGCTAAAGCAGAAGATAAAAGAATTTAGATATATACATATTATTATTACTACTACTTTTAAATTGATACATAATAGTTTTACATATTTATAAGATACAGCATAATGCATACATATTTTTTTTACAGAGACTTACATGTAATTTGTTCATGTGTGCATATCTCATCCTCAGCAAGAGATGAAAAAGTGTAGAGACATTTAGGCACCAATAAAAATTTCATCAGTTTCACCATTGATATTTTCTTTAGACAGTAGCCTGGCTTGTAAAGCTATTGCCATACTGCATGATCCTTTTGTGCATGTCAGAAGTGAATGGTGCCCTGTCTTTCTCTTTTTATTCTGTCATAAATGTTAATCACTCTGCTACTCCCTCCCACCCTCTCCCCAAATGGCTGCCTCAGGCAAACTGAAGTGAAAGTACTCAAAAAGGCAAAAGAAAAGTAAAATAATTTTTAAAGTATATTCTCTTTTCGATTATTTTTAATCTCTTGTCAAAGCTGAGAGCTGAGAGTCACTAATATAGTGATTAAAAGCATAGGCTTTAAAGTGATACATATCTTTTTTTAAGTCTCAATATCACTACATATTGGCTCTGTGATCTTGGGATAGTTAACTCCTCAACTCCGCAGTCTCCAAAACTACAAAATATACATAGTGTTATGGCCAAGATATGAGGTGTCCCCCAAAATCTCATGTGTGAGAAAATGCAAGAAAGTTTAGAGGTGAAATGATTGGGTTATGAGAGCCTTAACCTAATCAGTGCATTAATACACTTGCATGAATTACCTGGGTGGTAATTATAGGGAGATAGGGTGTGGTTTGATGAAATAGGTCACTAGGGTTGTGCCTTTGAGGTACATATTTTTGTCAATGTTGAGTGGAGTGCGCTCTCGTGCTCTCTCGCTCTCTCCTCTCCCTCCCTCTCTCCTGATTTCCAAGCCCTGAGCTGCTTTCCTCTGCTATTGTCTTCTACTGTGATATTCTGCCTCACATCAGACCTAGAGGAATGGAGTTGGCTGTCTATGAACTGAGACCTTTGAAACTCTGAGCACCAAATAAAGTTTTCCTCCTCTAAAATTGCTCTTGTGAGGTCTTTTGGTCACAGCAGGGAAAAAGCTGACTAAAACACATGATAATAGTACTTAGTAAGAAATGAGATAGAACACGTAATCATAAGTGGTAGCTATTTATTTTCATTGTTTGCAACAAAGGTATACCCATTAAATAGATGAGCTAGGTTCTGTATGTGGGTCATTATCTCAAGAGCTGATTCCTTGGCATGTCAACCCAAATTCATTTCCTCTGGAAGAAATGTAGGTGAGATTGTGTGAGTTCCAGTTGGTATGTAGTACTTGGTAGTAGGGGAGAAAGGAGAAAAAGGGTGTTTCTAATTTTTTTCTTCTTTCAAAAACTCAGTTTATCTTCCAGAAAGTTAGAAAAGTAAACTGGAAGTAGAAAACAAAGGAAGAGGAGACAACATAGAGTGGATTTCCCTCAGAAATTGGGAAGTTCAACTGAAGCCGATCTGGAGCGCAGTTATACACTTCTCCTCCCACAACACCTACCTTGAATCCTGGTTCCATAGTAATTAAAGAACACCACTGTGATTTTTTTGCTCAAAATCAAAGCAAACTATAGGTTGTAGACCACATGAAATCCAGGCAGGATAGTTGCACATGTCTATTCCATGGATGTGCATGTGGGAATACAAGCGGAGGGAGTGTTTGATGTTGCTTTGCAAATAACTGTTAGCACAGGGAGAGGTTAGGGGCATGTCAGGAAATGAGAAAAACATATTGATTTGTTCTGCTGCATTACCTGTGTATCTTAAAAGGTGAAGGAACAATTGGTTTTAAAGGGTTGGGTACTGATGGAAGTTTGTTACCCATGTGCTGCCTCGATTCTGTCCTTGATACTGAACACTATCTTACAATAGGAAAAAAAAATAGTGTCTGCATTTTTTTTCCTTTTGCTTGCATCCAGCATCCTTATTTTCATGAAAATTTTCTCTGTATCTTGTGAAGTGAGGTTCATCTCACCTGCTTCCTGCAGTAGAGGGGGATAAAAAAGAGCTTGAAAGAAATGCAAGGTGAAATGTCAAGTACCTAAGGTATTCCAGTCTAACCTTGGGCAGAGGCCAGCTACTGAATGTGGAAGGTAATAACGCACACTCCAGAGTGTTTGTATAATGGGATGGCTTGCAAGCCATGCTGACAGCGGGCTGTACTCTCACAGCTCCATTTATTTATAGCATCTCCCCACCCAAATGCTACAGAACAACAAGTATTCTGACAAGTTGGAATGTGAATAGATTACGCAAAAAGCAAATCAATAAAAACTCATTCTAAAATGTCTATCTTCTTCCAATAAGTAGGAAAGGAACAGGACAATGGGGGTTCTTTTCCATGTCTAGTGAAGTTTAGCCATCAGGAGGGTAGGTGGAGATGAAATACATGCCCTTTGACCCAATTAGTAGGGTAGAAGAGATTCAGTTAGATTTAGATACTCTAGTAGTCAACATCTGATACTTAAGTCTATTTTTCTGGCCAGTGCTTTGGGCCCTCGGATTCCTGTGGTTGGGTACTTTTTTAAAAAATGAGAGAGAGAGAGAGAGGGGGGGGGAGGGAGGGAGAGAGAGAGAGAATTTTTATTTTATTTTATTTTTTTAGTTCTCGGCGGACACAACATCTTTGTTTGTATGTAGTGCTGAGGATTGAACCTGGGCCGCACGCATGCCAGGAGAGTGCGCTACCGCTTGAGCCACATTCCCAGCCCTGGTTGGGTACTTTTTGAGACCAGCTGTCTGTTATGGTCTTAAAATTTAGAGAGAGATAACATGTTAGAACCAACAATGGACCAACTCTGTCCTGGCTGTTTAAACATGCCCTGGCTAGTCTGTCTTTCCTCCCTGAGTTTTCATTTAGCAAAAGTTATTCACTATATAGACAGATGGAGCCATACCAGATACATGAGGCTATCTAATAATTAGGAACAGCTGCTTCAGGTAAATGCCCTTTGCAGATGGCAAAGGAACACCAGATTATGCTAATTTTCACAAAATAACTTTTTAAAAAAGCTTTTAGCAGATCAGACTCTCCTGTTTGTTTCTGAAACAATGATAATGGCAAGAGTAATGGGCCTGAGTGGTGTCTCTGCCCTGTTCTCTTCTTCACCCTCCTTTTATGACTGCAGTGTAGCAAAATTTTCAGAGTAACACAGAAGGCAAAACACACCTAAATAGAGGAGGCAATCTGCTTGTTTATTCTGGTTCCTGCTAACTAGCACCATGTTTTATGAGCTTCCAGCACAAAAACATGGTATAGCACCCAAAATGATGCCAAGCTGGTAGAGTACATGGTATAATTTTTAGGTATCTCTTTCTGTGACTTAAATGTGGCACGATGGAATGGTCTCTAGACCGTGTCCTGAGGCCTAAGTTCTAATCCTGGCTCAATTGCTTAACTTGTGGCTGGGGCAAAGCAGTCTTGTTTCTATAGACTCATTTAATAGATTAAATAGATTCATCTGTTAAATTTGGGCTAGGTGACTTCACAGAGATACTATTGAGGATCCAAGAAATCCAAAACATTTGCTTTGAAGAAAATGTATAAACCTTTACATAAAATCATCAAATAATCTAGACATCTTTCAGTGCCTTATTCAGAGCCACAGATAATTTCTTTACTAAAATATTCTATTTATTGGGTCTATTTCCAAAAATCCTAAGATGCCATTTACAGGACTAAATTTCACTCTGATCACTTCATTTGTGTGCTAGCTCTGAATCTGTACTATATACAAAGTGACACTTGCCTCAAGATTTTCTAATAATCTATGGTCTCTTTCCCAGGTGTTTTGCTTTTCCCCCTCCCCACCATTAAAACAGTGCTTCTCAAAGTGTGGACCTGACACCCCCTGTACCAGAGTCACTTGTGAAAGTTTCAGTTCCTGGGCGAGTTTCTGAAGATTCACATCTGGTGAGGGGCCCTACAGTCTGAATTTCCACACTAAAGTATGAGACCTGCAAAAGGGCAGAGGTGAACTGCTAAACTTACTTTTTTTTTTCTTTATTGGCCAGTGTGAAGATAGTGTCCAGCAAACATGCACAAGCTAACTACTATATGCTATTACATATTTTCCCCATTTTTTCTTATCAAATAATGTGATAAGTGTGGGTTACCTCATCCTGTGCAAACCTGCATTGTTGTAAGAGATTGATAGGATGAAACCGTATGGTTCTTTTGCTCAGACTGGCACATACAAATAGATGTCTTATTTTTCTGTGTTTCTCTGTGCTCTAGGAACCAAGTTTGAACTGTGGAGTCAAAGTCAGAAGCAGGTGTGTTTACAACAATAGTGGTTCCCAAAGTGTGTGCTCAGCCCAGTAACATCACTATCACCTGGGAATTTGTTAGACATGCATACTCTCAGCATCTTGTACCCACTAGACCTACAGAATCAGAAAATGGGGTGGCCTCAGCAATCTGCATTTTAACAATCCCTAAAGGGAATTTTGATGTACATTGAAGTTTGAGAACCACTGCCTGAACACATTTTCTTTCTCCAAACTTCATCTCTTCAAATCTAGAGGCAGCTGGAATAGTAGGGGGTGGTGGTGGTGGGTTATTTGAGTAGGAAAATAGGGACACCACAATGTAGAAAGAATTACTTAACTGTAAAGTTTGTATTTATGGTATTTGTGCTTGAGGAAAGAACAGATCTTTAAATAGCAATTTTCCTAAAATGACTATAGGTACTGCCCCTAAGGCACATGCACACACACACAAACATACAGTTATAACATATAACCATATATGTGTGTTTGTGTGTGTATGGATATATATGTAAGTGTGTATATGTTTGCATGTATGAAAATGTATATACAATAAAAATCATCCTTAGAAAACAACAGAAAAGAAAGAATAGAAACGTTTAGGCATTAATAAAATTCTGAGCAATAGCTATTGATAAAAATGCAGGAAAGAGAAACTTGAAATATGTACCAATCAGCAAGTCCAGAGGATATGCATTTTGGGGTCTTGAGGGAATTCACTAATGATTTCACTAAGCCACTGACAACTGGAAAACCTGACAAAACCCACTTGGGTATGCACCACATTTTGCCTTGTCAGCATCCTGCATAATGGTGGTATCCCAGCAGGTGTATTCACTAGATCCTTTCTACCCACCAGTCCCCCTCCCACCAAGGGAAGAAAATATTCCATTTCTAGTTGTAGATGATACCAAAGTTAACGGAATATGCTTTTTAAAAAAGTCCTTTTTGTAAATGGAGCATCTTTGGCATTTTTATGCTGTAATTGCTGCTCCTGATGTGCAACACAGGACAAATGCTGCTCCCAAGGGCTGGGACAGGTTGGCCTTTATGACCTTCAGCTGCTGGTGCTGAGATTTATTAGTTTACAATCTGGTAGTAGGACTGGAGAGGGCAAGCTAGGAACTTTTCCACAGAAAAGGATTTGGGATCAAGGCACAGCTCATTCCAGTGATGTTTTCTCTTCCTTCATGGTCCTGAGATGGAGAAGCTGCACAGATATTTGGATGGAGAAATGTGCTCCCTCAGTATGAATAAAAGTCCCTGGATCCTGCTATTTCTGGAATCCAAAGGATCAAGTGAGGTTAGCCAGGTGTTTAGACACAAGACTCAGGAAGGCAAGAGTCAACTTTGGACAATTCCTTTTACAAACCTGCAGGAACCTCTAGAAGCTATTAATGGCCAGCCGCATTCCTGATCCTAGCCCATGCTCTATCCTATCAGCCATTCATTTCAGAATTTCCTGGGAACAGGGGTAGGTTCTTCTGTGCAGTCCTATCCTGGGGAAAATGAACTCTAAATGTATTTTAGTCACAGATAGCACAAGTATTTTGTGGTGGAAGAATAATTCCAGGGGATTCTGGAGAGTGAGGAATTTGGTGGGTTAATGTTCTTGTCCTACATAGATTTACATACTCTTAACTAGCTTTTCTCATATTTCAGTGAAATATAGGCATTTAACTCAGCTCATTATGTTACATTTCAGCCTCTTAAATAAAACCAGAGTCTATTGGTGTCTGGTAGTATTTAAGAAGTTATGAGCACTCCATATGCTTATACCAAAAAAAGGGAAAAGAAAACCATGTGTATATAGGTTGTCATATGTTAAGTATGTTAGTGGACATTATCATATGTTAGTGGACATTAGTGGAAAGATTACTGATTTAATATGTAGGGAGCCTGGGTCTTTATCCTAGTACTTCTGTTATCTGGCTTCATCATTTGGGTGACAGCATTTTTCCCTTCCCAGTATCAGTTTCCTCACATGTAATGAATGATACGACTTCTAATACCTACCTCCATGTCTAAGATTTTGTGATGAGCTTGTAGTGGATCCTTAAGATACATGATTTTATCATTTGTATTCTTGACTCTTTAAGAATGAGCATTTCAGGTCTATGGTAGACAAGTTGTCATTTTTGCTAACACATGAAACTGAATTTCCTACTCAAGACTGGAGGATGGGAGAGAATTGCCTAGTTGATGAGTGAGTCCAGCCAGCCACCTTCACCTTTGTCTCAACAGGGCTCTATTCTCTATGTATTAGTTTCATGAGGGAAATTACATGTAGTAGTGAATTTCGAGGTTTGGAATCATAATCTTTGTTTACATGGTATACGTGAGATTGAAAGTCACTGTAAGCCAGTTTGATCTTACATCTGTTGTACTTTACTTTCCTTATCTGTTAAATAATTTTACACTAATCAAAGGCTTATTTCTTTCTCACACAAGAATGGGGAAATAAGGGCATGAAGATAAAATACCAGCGTAACCTTCCTCAGCACCTGATGGATACATCGCTTCTGCTCATGCCAGAACAAGTTACAAGGCCCATCATAACTGCAAAGGACGCTAGGAAATATGACTGAGTATATGAATATTTGGTGGGCACTAATGATCTCTGCCAGGAAGGATAGATAACTTGTTTGTTCTAATGACATTCAGGAATGTTAACAATTACTATTAGAAAAGTACTTGGAACATATTATTAAATAAGTGTTCTATATACATTATCTCATTTAATTCTCATAAACATAGTCAGGAATTATTATCACACTTTACAAGTGAGAAACCAAGGCATAGAGTTGATTAAGAGACCAGCCCAAGATCATATAGCTAATAAGTAGTTTAGGACAGAATTACATTTGGACTGTGATGAGATTCTCCTGGGAAATCAGCTGTTTCTCCCATTGCCTTAAGGTACTGATGAATGGTAACCAGACTCGCTCCTGGATTAGGGATTCTCAATAGGATTAAACTGCGAGCAGAGGGCATTTGGGATTTTACTAGGGTGTTTTCAGTTGTTACAATGTTGGTGGGTGAATCAGGAGAGAGAAAGACAGTGATGCAAGATGCTTTTAAAGGAGGAGGACATTTCCACAAAATGAAGAATTGTTCCACTCACATCTCACAAAGACATGTGAATATCATTCAAGATGTTCAGGTGGGTGTTAGACATATTTAAAATTATCTGGGCCTAGAATCTAAGTCTGTTTTACTTGTAAACACAAAGTACATAAAGGAATGAGACCCCTTATCAAAGAATGATTTTACTTTTGTTTAGAATTTTAGTAATAATAGCTATGTGCCAGCAACTGTTGTAAGCACATGATGTATGTTAATTTATTTAATCCTCACTGTAACCTAAAAATACACACTATTATTATTCTCATTTTACAGATGAAGAAACTGAGGCATAGAGTATTTAAATAAGCCTTAGAAAGTTGTAATCATTGTTTTGGAAAATCATATAATTGATGGCAATGCTTCTCGTGGTATTGACCTTTATTTTTTTTTAATTGCTGCTTCTTTCTATGTCTTTACATTTTCCCAGGTATCTACTTGGTATCATACTCCTTTCACCTAAAGAAATTATTTAACATCTCTTGTACTCTTGGTCTGCCAGCAATGGATTCTCTCAGCTTTTGGCTGAACATGTCTTTCTCTTTCATTTCTGAAATATTTTCAGTGAGTATAGAATTATGGATTGGTGTTTTAAAAATATTGCTTCATTGTCTGGTTGGCCTAGTACCTGCAGTGTTAAAACACCAATACAACAGCCCCAAATCTACCTGGATTTATATTTGTCACATTCACAGTAGAGAGCTGACTAATTCATTTTATCTTCTAGTGTACTCAAAGCATTTACATATTAAAAGATATTTTATTATATTTTTAATGACTGTCCCTTTTCCCTTTGAATAACTTACAGTGCCATGCTATTTTTTCCAAATTATGTATATAAAGGAGTTAATATCTATGAATTTCACTTTGGAATGTTAAAGGGAACATTATAAATATTTGTTGAGTGTTGAAAGTTCCTGTTCTAGATAAAATGACTAATTCAGAAAAAATAGTTCTCCTTCATTTGATCTCATCTGTGGTTTGACTTTTATTAATTTATATTAACACAATTATTTCTGAATTGGTATTGTATTTTCCAAATGTTTTACAGTGACTAAATTTTACTTTCATAATCAGGAGCTTAAAAACAGAAAGACTTAAAATCAGGCAAAACCAATGAGATTAAAACAAAGAATTTCCCCATGTCTTATTTGTGAAGTTTTGTAAGGTGACAGATATTTTGAGTAACTTATTTTCAATGAAGGCATTAAAGACCAATGATGACTATATGTACCATAGTAAACCCTCATTCAAATAAGCATTCCAAAACTTTTTTGAGTATATAGTGTCTTTAAGATTTAAGTACCTACTTTGAGAATTTTAGGCTTTGTTGGGTGATATTCTAAATAGCTGATATTTTAGAAGCTGCATTGGTTCTCTACTGCTGCTTCAAATATCTCCAGGATTTAGCAGCTTAAAACAATGAACATTTACTATCTCCTGATATCTGAGGTTCAGGAATCAAAAAGCACTTGAATTAACTTTTACCTCTAGATGCCTCATGAGGCAAGCTGTCTGCTAGGGCTGCGGTCATCCAAAAGCCCGAGCCTGGCTAAAGTATCTATGTTTAGGCTAATGGCCATTTGAGGAGCTTTCACTTCCTCACCAGGTGGACCTTTCCATAGAGCTGCTAAAAACATGGCAGCTGGTGAGACAAAGTGAGGGGTGAGGGAGCTCTCAAACCACAAAACAAATGTCACTTGTACTATATTCTATTGCTCACATACACTAACCTTTATACAATGTGATAGAGGACCTCACAATGGTGTGAACATTAGAGGCAGGGATCATCAGGGGACATCTGGGAGAAGGGCAAACATAGTAACCCCCTAGAGCCCTTCATCACATCCTGGAGCACTTATATGTCAGGGTGTACATGCTTTACTGTGTATAAATGCATAAGTGTTTGCACATAGGCATGTATACTTATATGTGGATATATATGTGGATACACGTCACATACACACACACCAAAGAGAGAAATAATCAAAAAGGCATCATTCTTTTCAAGGCTATCCTATGATGTACAGTAGTGCTAGTACTCTACATTCCTCTGGTTAGGGATTTTTTAACAATAGGTTATGGCCTCTTGGAAGCAAATGTAAACTTTCTGGGATAGTCACTACTGTCTTTTAATGGAACACAGAATCCAAACTTGGAAAGAAATTATTTACTCCTGAATTTTTATTCAGTTAATCTAGTAAAAGACAGTCAAGTGTAATGGTCAAGAATAGAGACTCTGGAGATACTTTGTAGTTTATTTTCCTTGGGAACTTGAGAAAATCAGCCCACCTGAGCCTCAGTCTCCTCAGTTGTGATGTGGAGGTGAAGCTAAACCCATGTATGATTATTGTGAGAATCAAATAAGCTATTGTTTTATTTTTAAAAAATACTTATTTTTTAGTTGTAGTTGGACACAATATCTTTATTTTATTTTCATGTGGTGCTGAGGATCAAACCCAGGGCCTTGCATATGCTAGGTGAGCGCTATTCTGCTGAGACACAATCCCAGCCCCTAAGCTATTGTTTTAAATGTGAGACTTGGTCAAAGAGTTAACCATCTAGAAATAATAGTTATTACCATCACCATTTGCACCTTTTGATTCTTTCAGCAACATGATCTCCTATAGTCAGTCTCAGTCTTTCATCTGCTCACTCTGTCTCTCCCATTGTGCTTAGAAAAAGACGGGAGGATTGTTCATTATTTCTCTCTTCTGCCCATCCTGTCAAAATGTGTCCCCCTCCCTTCCCACTTCTCTGAGAAAAGGTCTATTGCCATTTGAGGCACAATTAACAATCTGAGTAATGGAACTCATTAGTCCATTATCAGATATCAACAGCTTGGTTCAAATGCTTTAGCTTAAATAAGAAGCAGGATTCTCAAAAAAATGACAAAGAGGGGAGAATATATGGGAAGTGGTTTAGGAGACAAGGAAGGAATGGTTCATTACATAAGATGCTTCCTAGAGTGGACCCACCATAGGAGGCAACATGAGAGAAACTTGAAAGGCATACAGTGGGTGGCAAATAAGAAAAGTTGTGAGTATTAGAAAGGCTAGGTGAGAGACAAAGACATCCTAATTCACTTTACAATATAGCCAAGAATCTTATAAGCGTATTTGTGTGTGTGTGTGTGTGTGTTGTGTGTTCATTTGAAAATAGAGCATTGTAGTCCTCCTTGCTGCAGAATGCATTACAAAAGTGCCTCACTTAGACAATAATATTGGAAAAGAATTTTCCCTTCAACTTCAAAGTATTGATATTTCACACAGCTGAATGCTGGGCACTTCCTGCTGGTACATTCCAAAGTGATGTCTCTTTGTATTTAGTGTTGAGCACTAAATGGGCATTTCTCAAGATATCTAGCCTTCTTTCCTTCACTAGGATTGGTTGCAAGTCCTTCATAAAAGCATTTTCATTGGAAATAAAGAGTGTGATGGAATAAAAATTCCTCCTTTTTGACTAGGGTTGTGGCTCAGTGGTAGAGCACTTGCCTTGTACATGTGAGGCACTGGGTTTGATCCTCAGCACCACATAAAAATAAACAAATAAAACAAATATATTGTGTCCATCTATAACTAATTTTTTTTTTAAATTCCTCCTTAGTGAGGGAGGAGTTTCTGTATCATTAATATAAATCAGCATGGCTTCCTTTAGACAGTGCAAACTTGACTTTCAGGGTTGAGGCAGCAGATGGCGAGGAAATCTTCACCTCCATCCAGAACAGCAGAGGAATCCCTACCAGTTATTGGCAACATGGCACACATATTTGGGCTCCAGAGTCAGACATTAAATGCGATATGAAAAAAACCTACCCATACTGTGTTGTATTTTCATGATTCTGAATTGGCCTTTCACTTTTGAATTCGCTCCGCACTATTGCTGAAAAACAATTTCTGACAGGAGGCCAGTGGAGAAAAATAATACCAAGTGCATAAACAAACCCCAAATCCCTCATTAAGCTATCAGCACTGTAATAGAGCTCATTATTTTTCACCTTCCAATTATTGACTTTTTAAATTAGAGAGCATGCTCAAAGTTGAACTGTACCCAGTACTTTCTACAGAACTTCAAGCCAATTTTGCTATATTAAAATTTTACTTTGTGCCAGGAAGCTTGGAGAATCTAAAGTGTCTTTGAAGGAATTTTTATTCCTTCCATTGTTCGTTTTTAGGCTCATGTAAGAAACAATTGCATATTAATTATGAGATGTGATTGACAGTATTGATAGCTAAAATGTTTTAACAGATCAAAATAGCCACTTATTTATTTATCTATTATTAGGTACAAGGGATTAGATCTAGGGGTGCTTAACCACTGGGCCACATTCCCCAGCCCTTTTAATATTTATTTAGAGATAGATTCTTACTAAGTTGCATAGGGTCTTGCTAAGTTGCTGAGGCTGGCTTCAACTTTGCAATTCTCCTGTCTTAGCCTCCTGCGCAGGAAAATAGCCTCTTCTAGGGATCAAATTACCTTTCACTCATTTGCTACTTTAAAATTTGGGTCACAGTGGGAAGTGATAGATGTCCATAAAACAGTGGCATATGACTGTGATTTTTTTTTAAGTACTAAGGATTGAACTCAGGGGCACTTGACCACTGAGTCACATCCCCAGCCCTATTTTGTATTTTATTTAGAGACAGGGTCTCACTGAGTTGCTTAGCATCTTGCCTTTGCTGAGACTGGCTTTGAACTCGCAATCCTGCTGTCTTAGCCTCCTGAGCCACTGAGATTACAGGCATGTGCCACCACGCCCAGCTATGACTGTGATGTTTTAACACCCTCAGGTGATTCTGATGCACTCTCAGTTTGACAATTCTAGGTTATGGTAGACGTTTTCAAAATTTTAGAAAAGTTACTTCAGGGAATTGTTTTGTGGAATGATGAAAATAGTAAACACAGATGGAAATGAATATAATATGAAATGATTTACAGGACCATAAGCAAATCTTAGAGAGATAAGAGTTTGCCAGTGTATTTTTCTGAACAATTAAATAATGGCCTTATCAACTAGTTATGGATCTTTCTCCTTAGAATGCTCTTCTACAAGAACATGGCTACCTCTTCCTTCAGGACCCACTTCCAATATAACTTTTTTTTTTTGGTACTGAGAATTACAGGGGTACTTAACAACTGAACCACATCCCCAGCCCTTTTTAAAATATATTTTATTTAAGTTACTTAGGGCCTCAGTAAGTTGCTGAGGCTGGCTTTGAATTCAGTGATCCTCCTGCCTCTGCCTTCTGAGCCACTGTGATTATAGGTGTGCACATATGCCTGGCCAATATTACTTTTATAGTCAAGCCTTTCTTGATCACTTTAGCTGTGGCCTTCCATCATTTTATTTACTGTATCACTTCTTTCATTATACGCATCAGTATCTGAAACTATATTTTTTGTTTTATTTTTTATTACCTGGCTTCCTTCACTAGAACATAAACTTATCAAAGCCCTTTCTATCTTATTCACTGCTGTAACCTATCTAGAACAGTGTTCTGCAGAGAGTAGATATAACTATTATTTGTGTTTAAGTTTTTTGACATATAAAAATTACACATAACTAATGCATATAACTTGATAGTTTTGGAGATAAGTACAGCAGATGTGATGTCATCCATACAGTCTATGCCATTCTATGCCATAAACCTATTCACCCCTTCTAAATGTTTCCTCCCATAAATACATATTATTATTTTGAGATAGGAATACTTAAGATCTACTTTCTTAGAAAATTCTTAACTATATAATTCAGCATTGTCAACTGTAGATCTCTAGTACTTATCTTTTTTTTTTTTTTACCTTTTAACCAATACCAATTGATAATTTGTTAACTTCCAGTGGCATTGGCCGAGTGGAAGTCAACTAAACTGCTGCTCCATGGCTTTGTATAGCTGCTCAAAGGCTTTAGACATAACCAAGAAGCAAATGTAAAGAAAAAAAGAAACCACCTGCAGTTGGATGATCTTTCTGTTTAGTATTGTAACAATGTACTCTGTAAGGCCTAAAATTAGTAAAATAGAGATACATGAAAAACTTTATAACTAGCAGTGGGAATAATATTTTCATGAAACTAGTGAAATTTTTTAATTGCTCTTTTGTTTATATTCTTTGCAAGACTTGGATTCATCTTGGCTCTTCATTATTGAAATTAGTGAATTCTCATGTTTAGTCTTAAGTTGGTATCCTTGGTCCAAGTCCATTCTTTCTGTCTTATTGGGGAGGGTGTCAATTATTGCAATATAAAACTCCTTAATTATATCCAATGACATTTCACCTATGATTTCTTCATACTTTAAAAATTGATCACAGTGGTATTGTTATTACTTGTTATAAATTTCTCTTCACAGAAACGTTTGGTACCCAGAATACAGTGCTCTTCTAAGTGATGGTGTCAAGTATTTACTCAGCACCAGGTATGTATTCCATTTTATTCTAGGTGTGAGGAGAATGACATGAAAAAATATGAAAGAGGATTTCAGCTGTCATATTGCAATGAGTTAATGAATCACAGGCAAATTAAGCTAACCTTTTGCAAACTTGGTTGTCTGCATTGTTTATTCTAGATGCGCTCACTTCCAAAAAAGATCTCTAAGGCTTCACATTGGCCAATTTTCTGAAATGACCCATTCAGCATTGTGATGGCTGTTTGGTTTTTTTTTTTTTTTTTTTTTTTTTTGCTGATTTCCTTCTTATGTCTGACATACCACCCTCTCTTCACTACTGGCTTTAATTTTTTGTAACTGATCACAGCTGGTACATTTTCGGAAAGACTAGAGAATTGCTTTGCTCAATGCACCTTGCTCCCAGCTTCTATCATTTATTTGAGAGCCATCTTCTATGGGTTTTCTTTCTTACCCCGAGTGATCAGGGAATGTTTTCTTGTTACCTTTTATGTTTCCTATTATTTCTTTTTGCTCCTCCTTAGGGATATAGCCTGGTTTTCACTTTTTGTGGCTTTCCAATTTCCCTTTCAGGTCACTGTATTGCTTTGGGTTTTAGCCAACTTGGCATCAGGTTACCTTTTAAAACAACTCTAAAAGTTGATATCTGAATGAAATTACTTCACTGTTGTGCATCTTTTATGTCCCAATAAAACTAATTTCTAAATAATGTCTCTATGGCCACTTAGGTGCTGGGTTCATACATGGAAATGTCTTTTCTGTTTTTCTTATCAACATTCTACCTAGAGCCAGCATGAGAGGGCAGAATGACAAGGCATGCTTATAAAGCCCTATCTTTGCTCAGGCTGCCATAACAAAAGATCATAGACTGGGTGGCTTAAACAACTACTGCTTATTTTCTAACAGTTCTGGAGGCTTCAAGTCCAAGGTGAAGTTATCATCATGGTGAGTTTCTTGTGAGGGCTGTCTTCCTGTCTTGCAGGTGGTCATCTTGTCACTTTTCCTTCATATGACAAGGAGTGAGAGAGAAGAGATGCTCTGGTATCTCTTCTCATAAGGGCACTAATCCCATCACGAGGGCCACACTTTCATGACCTCATATAAACCCAATTATTTTCTGAAGGCCCCATTTCAAAACTGGTGACTACAACTTCAATGTAAGAATTTTGGGGAACAAAACTCAGTCAATAGCAGGTTCATATCTTTTTAAAAAAGTGGTGAGAAAACAATAAAGCCAGCTTGCCTCTTTTGAATGACATAATATTAGAGTGACTGCATATCTTCCTATTACTTAGTTACTACTTTGAGGCACTATGGTATAGTTAAGAACAAAGATTCTGCAGAAAATTACCTGGGATTGTCTCCTAGATAGCAATTTCTATCTGGGAGTCTTTGAGGCATATTACTCAGTATATTTTTTTAAAAAAATATTTATATATTTATGTATTTTTATTTTTAGGTGGACACATTATTTTGTTTTTATGAGGTACTGAGGATCGAACCCAGTGTCTCATGCATGCTATGTGAGCACTCTACCACTGAGCCACAACCCCAGCCCCATTACTCAGTATCTTTATGCCTCAATTTCTTCATATGTAAAAATGGGTATAATGATAGTACTTAATGTGTTGTTGTGGGTATTAAATGAGTTAAACATGAATATCTTACAACAGTATTAGGTGCATAATAAATTGCTTAATAATTATTATCATTACTAATGTAACCACTGATATTGTTAGTAAGACCTGTGTTCTAACCCACATTGATTCTGGTTCTGGTCTTGATTCATAAGTTACAGGTGTGGGGCTGGAATGTAACTTAATGGTAGAGTGCTTGCCTAGCATGTACAAGGTCCCAGGTTCCACCTCCAGCAAAGAAAGAAACAAAGGAAGGAAGAAAATACAAATGTAACCCTATCTATCCTCTATATTGCTTCCCCCTGCCAAATTTCAGCAGCTAATATTATTTTCCTTGTATGCTTGAAGAGGGGTCTCTATGAGCCTGGTTGAGATTCTGGTCTAGTAAGCAAGGGCTTCATGTTTGGAACTGAAATCAGTGTACAACATTGAGTATTACCTATAGATGTCAGAAGGAAGAGCCAGAGATGAATATCTTAGCCAAAGCCTGGGAAACAATGCTATCTTCTGGGAAAATGGAGGCTTATAAAGAAACATTTAGGGGGCTGGGGTTGTGTCTCAGTGGTAGAGTGCTCACCTAGCATGAACGAGGCACCAGTTTTGATCCTCAGCACCACATAAATGTAAAATAAAGGTGTTGTGTCTATCTAAAACTTAAGAATAAATATTAAAAAAAAGATTTAGAAATTTTAGATTCTGATTGGCACTAGAAAGCATTTAAGAGTAAGAGTCCAAGATGGAACATGAAGCAACAGGAGGTTGCATCATTATTTTTATGAGAAAGTCTGAAGAACTTAAGGTTAGCTGTTATAGATAGTGGCTTCCTGAGTGGGCATTTTCACAGATCAAGGATCAAGGTGAACAAATGCAAACACTGAGTTCCTTCTAGGATGGGTGGGTTGTGAGAGTAGCCATCCTTGCTTAAAGTCTGGTACTGTCTATTGTCAGGCATTAAAGACAAATGCAGGGTACTTTCAACAAGTAAGCATTGGTCATTTGAAGATATCATTTCCTAAGAAATGGACAATTGTACATTTATTTTCATTAATCAAATTTATTTTTAAAAACCTACATAAGACGTAAAAATTAGACATCGATGGGGTAAAGTAATGGTTTGATGCATGTATACATTGAGTGATGTTTTTATCATGCTAAACATCTTCTCCAACATTTATCACTACTTTATGTTGAAGACATTCAGAATACTTTCTTCTAGCTTTTTTGAAATATATAGTTACATTCTTATCTATAATCACCCTACTGTGGAAAAAGCACATCAGACTTTCTTTCTCCTATGTAACTGCAAATTAGTTCCCATTGCTCCTCACCTTCTCTCCTTAGCCTATGGAAACCACCGTTTTACTTTCAGCACCTCTGAAATCAGTGTTTTTGGAATTTACACATGAGTGAGATTGAATGATACAGTATGCGTTTTTCTGTGTCTGTCTTAATTCATTTAACACAATGATCTCTAGTTCCTTACATGTTCTTGCACATAGTATTCCATTGTGCATATGTACCACATTTTCTTTCTCTACTCATCAATTGATGGACACATATTTTGTTTCCATTTTGTGGCTATTGTGAGTACTGCTACAATAAACATGGGAGTGCAGGTGTCTCTCCTGCACTCTACATGCCGTTTTATTTCCTTTGGGTAAAAATCCAGTAGTGGAGATTGCTGGATCATACGGTTTAAAATTTAACTTTTATTTTTTTGGAGGAATCTTCATACTGTTTTCCATAATGCCTGTACTAATTTACCTTCCCACTGATGGTGCAAGGGTTCCTTTTTTTTCCACATTCTTAACAATATTTCTTATGTTTAGTCTTTTTGATGATAGTCATTGTTACTGGGGTGTGTTGTAGCTCATTGTGTTTTTTTATTTGCCATTCCCTAATGATAAGTTGAGCATTTTTTTTGTATGCCTGTTGGCCACTTGTATGTCTGTATTATTTTGATAAGTGTCTATTTAGGTCTATTGCCCATTTTTAAGTCTGGTGATGATGATGATGATGATGATGATGATGATGATGATGATGATGATGATTTTTGCTATTGAGTTTTTGCTTCATTTTATTTTTATGGTGTTGGGGATTGAACCCAGGGCCTTGTGCATGTGAGGGAAGCACTCTACCAACTGAGCTATATCCCCAGCCCACTATTGAATTTTTTGAGTTCCTTGTATATTCTGGATATCATTCCCTTGTCAGATAGATAACTGTATTTTCTCTCATTCTGTAGGTTCTTTGCTGTACACAAGCTGTTTAGTTTGTTGTAATCCCATTTATTTATGTTTATTTTTGTTTCCTTTAGTGTCTTTCCATATTTTGTGTCCTGTTCAGTTTCTGTCATCAGTATTTTATAATTTGCATTACACAGGCCTTTAACTTCTTTGGTTATGTTGATTACTAGATTTTTTTTAAAAAAATCTAATATAAATGGAATTGCTTTTTTGAATTGTATTTCAGATAATTTGCTATCTGCATATAACAATGATACAGGTTTTTCTATGGTAATTTTACCCATAGTCTTACCATGCCCAACTCTAGCACACATCTATGGGACTTTGACAGCTCCTTTATGACCTGGGCACCAGTGTGTTCTTTGGTTGCAATGAGGGGATGGTCCTAGAATGTTTGTGCCCAGTATCCAGATTCCTTCCTGATGCAGGTAGTTGCTTTGTGTGTTCATACAGTGAAGCACCAGGTACCTGGAACTATTAACACAAGCTTTCACCCTGCCCTTCTTTGGCCAGGTCAGGGTGGCTCTGGAAGTTCCATAGTAGGCCCCAGGCCTGAAGAGCCTTCTGCTTGTAGGGAGGAGATGATGCCAATGTTCTAGAACTAGCAGACAGAACTCTCCCTGGTAAGGATGATGGTCCTGTGTGTGCCTGGGAAGATCTTGGTGTGTAGGGAGAAGTACCATGTGCCCAGGCACTAGAGTGTGCCCTACCTGACTCTGTTCCTGTCACTGATTAGTGCCAAATCTCTATAGCAGATCTTAGCGACCTTTGGCTGGCAGAAATCACACTGTATATATTATTTAGATGGCTTGCTTCAATGGTATTTCGTGATGACAGTATTTGCTGCTATCTCCAGGAGAGATGAAGATGCAGTAATTTGTCTTTCCTAAAGCTGAAAGCTTAGGTGTCACCTTCACAAAATGGTTTCCCACCACAGGTCTCTCATCACATATTGAAAATCAGACCATTGTTTCTAAAAGTGATTTTTCTAAATTTGCTTCCTTTCTTTTCCTTTGTGTTACTCTTTCTACCTTCCCTGTGCCAGCAGCATCAGTCAGGTTCGGATCTGATTAACTCTTTCTTGCTTTCTGTTCCAATAACCACAATCTCTGAGTTTTACCAAGTCTCTGCCAGTCTAGTATTTAACCTCAGTGTATTCCCTTAGACACCCATCTCACTATAGCTATTCTCCAGCAGTTTTGATTCCAAACTGCTGAGGAACTGGGATGTATAGCCTACTTTTACTCTGCCATTTGGATCCCCTTTCTTTAGCATTTGTTGTAGAACAGTTCTGGTGGAGATATATTCCCTCAGCTTTTGTTTTTCTGGTAATGTCTTTGTCTATAGCTTTGGTGGGTAAAATATTTGTATTAGCATTCTCTAAAGAAATACAACCAATAGGAGACATATATCATGCGTGCACGCGCGCGCGTGTGTGTGTGTGTGTGTGTGTAATTCTGATTCTGAAAAGGGGATTTATTAGATTGGCTTACAGGATCTGAAGCTGGATAGTCCTACAATGACTATCTGCACATGATAGATGGAAGAACCAGTAGCTGCTCACTCCACAAAGCTGGAACCTCAGAAGACTAAGACAGCCCCAGTCTGAGACTGAAGGCCTGGAAACTCCCTGGAGAGTCACTAGTCAGACCACTTTGGAAGAGTTAAGAAGCTGTGGAGTCAAATGTCCTCACCACAGTAGCAATCCCAATACCTGCTCAAGAACAGAACTTCTGTATCACCCAGGCCCCCATCCTATTGTACTGTGCTGCTCACATTTAGGGCATGTCTTACTCTCAGTTTGATGTTTTGCATGGCAATCATCTCTGGAACCACTCTCATTGATGCACCTTGAAGCCTCTTAATTTTTGGCATCTGTTAATCCAATCAAGTAGACAATCCAAATAAACCATCAAAGTATTCATAGCTTGCAGGGTTTTTCTTTTTTGTTGTTGTTGTTTGTTTCTTCATTACCATGAAAATCTCATGCCAGTCTTTCTAACCTGTAAGGTTTTTGTTGAGAAATGTATTATCAGGAGGATTTAGACATGTGTATGTTTTCTTTTTTCTCTCTAGCAGCCTTGAGATAACTTTCACCTTTGAGATGCACCCTTGATGTTCACCTTTGAGATCTTGATGTCTTGAGGTATACATGGTTGAGTTAAATCTGACTGATAACATTTGTCCTTCCTGTATCTGGATATACATATCCTTCTCTAGTTTTCTGTTTAATTGCTTGAATAAACTTTCTACCCCTGCCATTCTGAAGTTCCTCTTGACTCCTAATAAACTAAATATTTTCTTTTTTAATATCGTCTAAAAGTATTTTCTTCATTGTTCTCCATTCTTTTTCCCTTTTTCTCCTCTAAATATGGATTTTCCATGGTCTATCTTTGAGCTCACTAATTCTCTCAAGGACTTCTGTTTGATTTTTAAACATGCTTTCATCTCTGTTAAGTTTCTCTTTTGGAGTATTGAATATTTTCCCTGTGTTCTCTTGAAGCTCATTGAGTTTCCTCAAAACAGCTGTTTGAATTCTTCATCAAAGTGTTTGCCTATATTGTTTACTATATTGTCAGTTTCTGGTGTCATTTTGAACATTAGGTGAAGTCATGGTTTCCTGGTAACTTGTTTGTTGGCATGTGGTGCCATCTGAGCACTGAAAGTTTAGGTATTTAATCCAGTGTTTCTCACCTGGAGTTGTTTGTGCCTGTCTTTTCAGTAATTTGAAGGAAGTTGTTATTTTCTCTGTGCCTGGAGTTCCTTCCACTATTTCAGCACTGGATGTCACCAAGGTTCAGCTTTGTTTGGAATTAGCTGGTGGTGTATTTGCCCATTTTTAGCATTATAAGTTGAATAAAGCCCAGGTTTGTCCCAAACCTACAGTTGGTGTGTTGTTCAAAATGAACTAGAGTGACATCTAGAAAGAGTAGTCTGTGTCCACAAGCCTCTCCCCATGGAGCAGGCCCAGATGCCTCATTCATAGTCACCAGCCCATGGTAAGGCTCTGGGGGATTCTGCCTGGTTCTGGCCAGAGTAACCATGGACCAGCCCCAGGCTCCTATATTATACATGCCGCCAATAATTCCGCCATGCTATGCCACACCTTGAGCCCAAATCTTGCCAAGACAGGATAGCACTGAGGAAGGACCAGGGTCCATGCTAGTATGGGTTTACTATTGCTGAGGTAGACTGGTGGCCCCAAATTGCTAGGACCTGCCACAGGTGATGCTGGCTTTAATAGAAGTCTGATAGACTGGCATCACATCTTCTTCTGGCAATGAAGCTGTTCCAGAGTCTGTTTCCACAGGCAGGCCTGGACATTGGGGCCATTAGGATCTATCTAGTGTTATATTTCTCCAGCTTGTTTCTAAATTCCAGGAGAGAGTCCTGTGCTCACAACCTTGTCCTACCCTAGCAAATTGTGTCATCAGGCTGTGTTGACTGAATTTGAGGTAGCATTGATTAAAGCAAGCCCTTGGTTGCCCAGGATGACGCTAAACTGGTTTGCACCTAGATTTTACAACTGCAAGGACCTGCACAATTTTGAGGGTGCACTGAGTCCTCCACCACAGCCCAGAGCCAGTAGTGATGCAGGGTAAAACATGAGCCCATCCAATTGGAGTGTAGGTCCCTGCCTGATGCTGAGGCAATTCTATAGTCCTGTCTATGAGCACTGACCTGGCTGTGGTTCTTGAAGTTGGTGCATGGGTGGTGGGACAGTCTTTAGCCACCAAGGGTACTGCTATGCTTGGTCCTACCTGAATGTCACAGATGTGGGGACCTACACAGTCTCAGGGAGATTGGGTGTATCCCATGTCCACTCCAGCCTGGCATTGTTGTCATGTGAAACTTGAGTTTGTCCCACTGGCATTCAGGTCTCTGCTTATCAATACCGTGGGCAAGTGTAGCAGTCCATTTATGAGCTCTGGCCTGTGTACAGGACCTTTGATTTCTGCCCAGTGCTGGGTCTCACCACTTTGGCCCCACCAATGAGTTCTAACACAGTGTTCATTTTGAATGGTCCTATTCTCCCATGGGTGGAGTCTTGCTCCCTGTGTTGCAGTCCAACTTAGGTGGAGTAGTGGTAAAGACAGTGAGTGTATTGACAACACTATAAACCACTTTTATCAAGGAAGATACCCCTGTGCTAGGGAGTGGGTTTCCAAAGAGGCTGCCCCTCAAACTTGGAATGTCTTTCATTTCTCAGGAACTCACCTCTTTTAACAGTGGTTCTCAGCAAATCACGTGATCATCTATCAACCAAAACAGCATTTCTTTACTATAGGTTTAGTGGTTTCCAAATATTGTACATACAGGTCAGTCAATTAAGGACACATTTCATTATGTAAATCTGATATCACATGAACTCACTATTTAGTATGGTTAGATTGGTTGACTCTTGCAATTCTCTCATACCTTACCTGATAATCCCCGCCCCCCAACTTTTTTTCTTTTATTCTTTTTGGCCCTGGGGATTGAACCCAGGGGTGTTTTACTACTAAGCCACATTCCCAGCCCTTTTTATTTTTATTTTATTTTTTAATTTTGAGGCAGAGTTGTTTAGGGCCCAAGTTGCTGAGGCTGGCTTCGAAGTTATGCTCCTCCTACCTCAGCCTGTGGACATGCTGGGATTACAGGTGTGTGCTCTCTCACCTGGCATTCCCCATTACTTTTATCCCAGACCAAGCTTATGTTATTTCCCTCTCAACTGCCATTGAATTCTGACGATGCAAGCTTCATTTTTGCTCTTTTGTATTTCATGATCAAAACTGTTCTCTTCATAGCCATACAAACACCAGTTGAAAGATGCTTTCATAGTGCCCTATGCCTAGAGACTTTTCCTAACAGACCCTTATTCTTGTGCATGTGTTGCCCTTTGGCTATCCTACTAATCTAGCCCTCCGATTTTTACATCAGTCACAAAGTGAGTTTTCTTTAATCATTTGTAATATCTGTTTGCTCATATTGCTGTTCTTTCTCAGTCTTTTCTAGTTACTAGTTCTTTGCTGTGTACACAGTTTATAAATATTTTATCTCATTATCTAGCTCATTTTTCATCCTTTGCTTGTCTTTTGTAGAGCAAGTTTTACATTTTGAATGGGCCCAATTTACCAAGTTTTTTTTTCTATGAACTGTACTTTAGTTACCAAATCTAAGAAATTTTTGAGTAGCCCTAGATCCTGAGGATGCATTGAATTCCATAGCACATTTTGAGCTAATTTTTGTGTAAGATGTAAGATTTAAGCCAAGTTTTATTTTATATTTTCTTATACATGTCCAATAATTCTAAACCATTTGTTGAATACTATCCTGCCTTCATCAAATTGCTTTTACACCTTTGTCAAAAGCAGTTGGGTATATTTATGTAGCTCTCTAGGTTCTCTATTCTCTTCCTTTTATCTATGTGCCTGAATCTCCACTGAGACCGCACAGTCTTGGTTACTACACTTGTATAATAAGCTTTAGAATCAGGTTCAGGAGGATGGAGTCATCCTAATTCTACTCTCTTCAGAATTGTTACAGATTTTCTAGTTCTTTTCCATACAAATTTTAGAACAATCATGTCTATGTCTACCAAACTTTTCTAGGATTTTTGATAAGAGTTTTGTAAAACCTGTAGATGAGGTTGGGGGAAATCAATATCTTTGTTATGTTTAGTCTTATAATCCTTGAACACCTCTATTTAAGTAGATTTTATAAAAATTTCTTTTAGCAATGTTTTGTAATTTTGAGTATACATGTATGGTAGATTTATACTTAAGTATTTCATTTTCTTAGGGCAATTTAAAGTGTTTGTTTTTATTCCAAATTTCATGTGTTCATTATTAATATACAGAAATATGATGGTTTTGGTATATCAATCTTGTATCCTGTAACCTATTAATTATAGACGAGTTATTTTTAGATTCTTTAGAATTTTCTACATAGACATTCCTGTCATCTTCCAATGGCCACAGTCTGATTTTTTTCTTTGAAATATGTGTAACTTTTATTTCTTGTGTTTGTCAAGTGTTAGGATTTCAGTATTATGTTGAATAAGAGTGGTAAGGGCAGACATCCTTGCTTTGTTCTTCATCTTTGGAAAAACCCTTCAGTCTCACCATTAAGTATGATATTAGCTACATATTTTAATGGATGTTCTTTATCAAGTTGAGGTGCTTCTCTATTCTTAGCTTGCTGTGAGGTTTTATTTTCTTTTGCCATATGTAGGTTTTGTGTTTTGCTAAATGATTTTTCTTCCTGTATTAATATGATTGTATATTTTTTCTTTTGATATAGTGAATTAAATTGATTTTCAGCTGTTGAACCAGCTTTTCATGTCTGAAGTAAATCCCACTTGGTCATGATGTATAAATGATTTTATATATTGCTCTTTAAGATTTGATAATATTTTGTTGAAAATTTATGAATATATGCATATATATTCATGAGAGATTGTTCTCTATTTTTCCTTATTTGCAATGTCATTGTCAGGTTTTAATATTAGGGTAATATTGCCTCAGACAATGAGTTAGGAAGTATTGAAGTATTACTTCTGCTTCTAATTCCTGAGATTTTGGAGAATTGGTATGATTTCTTTCTTTAATGTTTGGTGGAATTTACTTGTGAAAACATGTTAGGACTGGGATTTAGTTTTGAAATCTTATTAATTATTGATTTAATTTCTCTCTCTCTCTCTCTCTCTCTCTCTCTCTATATATATATATATATATATATATATATATATATATATATATTCGGATTGTCTGTTTACTCTTTTTTAAAAAAATATTTTTTTAGTTGTCAATAGATCTTTTGTTTTATTTATATGCAGTGCAGAGGATCTAACCCAGGACCTCTCCCATGCCAAGTGAGCACTCTACCACTGAGTCACAACTCCAGCCGCTATTCTTTTTTTTTTTTTTTTTTTTTTTTTAGAGAGAGAGAGAATTTTTTAATATTTATTTTTCAGTTTTCGGCAGACACAACATCTTTATTTTATTTGTATGTGGTGCTGAAGATCGAACCCAGCGCCCCGCGCATGCCAGGCGGGCGCGCTACCACTTGAGCCACATCTCCACCCGCCCTGTTTATTCTTTAATTTTTGTTTTAGTTGTAGATGGACAGAATACCTTTATTTATTTATTTTTATGTGGTACTGAGGACTGAACCCAGGGCCTCACACATGCCAGGCAAGTGCTATACTACTGAGCTACAGCCATATCCCTATCTGTTTATTCTGTGTGAATTTTGACAGTCTGTGTCTTTCAAGGTATTTGTTCATTTCCTTAATGTTGTCAAATTTTCAGACAGTTGTTCATGGAATTTCCTTATTATCCTCTTAGTGGATAAAATTTTATTATTTGTTTTCTGGGTTTTGTTTTTTCTTAGTTTACAGTGGATTATTTGAACATTATTTTAAGAAATCTGTCTTTATGGTGTTCTAAGTACATTGCTTTGTGTAATTTTCTTAGTAGTTGATTCTAGATATTACAATATATATGTATGAATTAGCAGTTTATTCTTACATATTGTCACCTGAATGATGTGTAGAAAAGTTACTTCTATTTAGATTTATTTATCTTTTACACTTTTAAATTATAATTGTTTCTGCACAACTGGATACCACATCAGATGGTGTTGTAATTTTTGCTACAATCTTCTAATACTACTTAATAAACCCATGAGAAGTGGGGCAACCTTTTATATTTATGGTTATTTTGACATATTCTCATGTTTTTCCCTCTCTGAATTTCCAAGTTTTTTCTATTATCATTTCAAGTATGTTTAGAGAACTTTTTGTTGTTATTTAAGAGTAGGATTACTAGTGATGAATTCTGTTAGTTTTCTTTTGTCAGGGAATTCATTTTCCCTTCAATCTTAAAAGATATTTTTACTGATATAGAATTCATAGTTGAAAATTCTTTGCTTTCAGTATATGAGAAACATGCCACCACTTCTTTCTGGCCTTTTCTTATTCTGAAGAGAAGCCTGTGTCATTGGAATTGTTTTTTTTTTTTTTTTTTTTTTTTACCTATAAGTAATGTGTTGTTTCTTTCTGACTGCATTCAAGATTCTTTGTCTTTCATTTCCAGAAATTTGGTTATGTTGTGCCTTGGCATTGATTTGTTTGGGCTAATCCTATTTCGGGTTCACTCATTTTCATGATTCGGCAGATTTATGTGGAGTTTTTGCCAAATTCTGGAAGATTTAAACATGTATTTCTTAAAATATGTTTTCATTTCCTCTCTCACTCCTCTGCTTCTGGAACTACAAAGATATGGACATTAGCTCTTTTTGTTTGGCCCATAGATCCTCCAGACGGTTCATGTTTTTTTTTTTTTTTTTCATTCTGTTTTTCACTTTGTTGTTTGCATTGGTAGAATCCTCTCAGTCTGCCCCCAAGTTCAATAATTCTATCCTCTGTCATCTCAAATCTATCACTGAGTTTTTTGTTTTAGATATTGCATTTTTTAATTTTTATAATTTTCATTTGGTTCCTTTTAATAATTTCTATTTCTTGGCCATGATGTTCTCTTTGTTCTTTTTATTTGTTTCAAATTCATTTGTAATTGTTTATTCAATCATTTAAAAAAAATATATTTCCAGTATCAGATTTATCTTAATGTTGGCATCTATTGATTGTATTTTCTCACTTATTTTATACTTGGTGCTTTGTATGATAAGTAAGTTTTATTTCATTCTGTATATTTTTGACATTATGGGACTCTGAATCATATTTAATATTTTTTAGAAGTCAGTCCTCTTTTGAAATGTAGCATGAGAGTTGGGTGTATATGTTAAGTTTCCCACTTGTCTCTGATACCTGGCAAAGAGATACCAAGTCACACTGCCTCATTGCAGATGGCTGGGATAGAAGATTAGTTCCCTGCTTGGAACTGGTGATACTTTTCAGTGACAGTAGTACACTCATTACCAACTGGAAGAGGTATAAGTTCACCTCCCTGTTGGGCCCAACTGCTCCCTAGTCTGGGGGGAAGTAGGCTGACTCACACTGCTTTGTTGCTGCAGCATTAGGACCATAATATTAGCTCTTGCTGGGCCCTACTGACACCAGTGGAAGAGGAAGGGGAAGTAGAATACCAGCCATCAAAGCCTAACACTGCTACATTCAGTCTCATTAATGCCTGGCAGGTGTTGAGACTCACCAGCTCCCCACTGGGTTCTTTTGACTCTGAGGGAAATGGAATTGGAATATCAATTGGCCATGCTTTACACTGTCTCATTATTGCTGCTACATTGAGGCCACATTGCCACCTGGAAAAGTGGGCATAACAGTGCTTACTAGCTTCAACTTGTATGGAACCATTTAATTTTGTTGGTGTTAGGAGTCGGTGAAAACTTGGCTCTCCCCTGGACCCTGATGACACTATTCTTACAGGAGGATCAGAGCTTTACTTTTTTCCCATGGTAGAGTATCGAAGACCAACTTCTTACTCAGCTTGCCAACACCATGAGGTGGGAGAACCAGAGATCTGCCTGGTGGGGAATGGAACATTAGTTCTCCACTCTGCCCTAACAATACCAGCATGTGAAGGAATCAGAGTCCTCCATTCTTACTACAATGAGACTTAAAGTCTAGTGAGAGAGAAAGAAAAAGTCAACTCAAGCAAGTACATAAACACAACTGTGATATGGGTTATGAAGGAAGAGCACAGAGTCCAAAGAGAAAGAATAGGCCTATTGGAGGAAGTGATATTTCAGATTGTGAAAAGATGAAGAGGACCCAGTAATGTGAATGTTACAGGGAGAGTGTTCTAAGCAGAGGAAATAGCAGCTGGAGTGGCATTGTGATGGGAAAGAATCTAGGTATTCAAGGAAGTAAATACAAGTCCAGAATGGAGATATTAAGATGGCAAAGTAGCCTCAGAGTAAGGCTAGAGATTTAGCAGGTACCTGAACATCAAGGATCATTTGGCCTATGTTAAGGATGTAGAATTATTGTCTTCAGTGCAGAGAGAAAGAATTAAAGAATTTCAAGAAGGGTAGGGTATGATTCGATTTAGCCATTAACAAAGGTCACTCTGGCTACTGGGAGAAGAGTAGATTGTAAGGAAAGAGTATAAAAAAGGGAGACCTGTTAAGATGCAGCAGTAGAAAACAAAATGAGAAATGAGAGAAGTTTGTAAGAGGGTAGTAGAAGTAGAGATGAAGAGAAGAGGAGAGTTTGGAGATAAAATGTATCCCTCCATTTGTCACTGGGAAATGTATTTCTAGAAATTAGAATATTTAACTATAATAGCATTATATGAACCCATTATAGAACAATCCTTATGGAGTGGGGCTGCATTTCCTATTATTAATATACAAGTAGGAATTTATTTACTTTGCATTTTTTTTCTGATACTTCTAGTGGTAATTTAACTAGATCTAGAAATGAGTCCAAATCCATAGAAGATGACGGCTTGTCAAGCTGCAAAAACACCTGTGTATGCTTTATTCATTAAAATAATCTCACATTGCCAGGCATACCTGTAATTCTAGCACTTGGGAGGCTAAGGTGGGAGGATTGCATGAACCTAGGAATTTGAGACAAGCCTGGGCAACATAGTGAGACTGTCTCAAAAAGAAAAATAATAATTTCTGATTAGTTTATTGTTGGGAGGCAAGGATGCTGTTTTCTGTAGCAAGGAGAAAATAATGAAAGCAAGATGATAGAAAATTGTTCAGCTCAGAACAAGCCCTTGATAAATATAAACTGATATTAGACTAAGTTTAATTCAGTTTATTTTAGTGAAAAGGCCTGTATTTTAAAGGCTTAGTTTAAATGACAAGTGCAATTTATAAACCCATAAATATTTGGAGCAGAATTTCTCTTTGTCATGTGGTTAATTATTTATTTTATGGAAACATGTTTGCATATATAATTAAAAGCTTGATAGATAAGCTGGGCATTAGAGAAAAATTTAAATTTAACATTTTGTAAGCCAAACAACCCCTGAAATTCAATCAAAATTAAACTGTGATTTTCTTGTACTATGTTTTTCTTCAATAAGAAAATAAGGACTTCCTGTAAAGTTTATTTCTCAAGAACACAACTCTATCAGCTAGGGTTTAGTTATAGGAAACAAAAAACCACTGTCCTTTCTAGGTATTTAAAGTAGGGAGTGGAGTCTTTCAAATATACTGGCAGGGTCTAGAAAAATGAGTTCTAAACTGGGCCTCCAGATATTGATCTCAGAATAACACTGTGGAACTGGTCTGCTAAATTATATGCTACCTCTGCTCATAACAGGAAGGCAGGGAATCAAAACCCTTCCACTGGAACTGTTGAGGGCTCTGCTTGAGGAATTGGGAAATCACCATTACTACAGCTGTGTGAACCCCATGAATTTGGTGCCAGGGCATCTACGGCTAAGTCCATCCTCTATCACCAATATAATTAGTTCTCAACAACAATTAAGCTAATGGACACTAGAATACTGGTCCAGAAAAATCCAAAGTCTTGAAAACTTTTCTTGCCAGCAATGACAATCAAAACATTTGCAGAAAAATAATAAAATTACTTCTGCTTCTAAATCTCATGAAAGTACATCTAATTGGTGAAACAACTGTAAGGCAGTCTCAGAAATATAATTTTTATTTTTTCCATACTGGGAAATACAGGAAAGCATGGTAAGAGGAGGTCAGATTGAGTGTTGAGTTCAATCCAGCAGATTCACCATCTTTTTGTGCTACCAAAGATTATATATCTTTATCTTTCCATACATAACCTTCCAAAAAATCAGCAATGACTGATATGTAATACCTAATACAGTGCAACTCTTTCTCAACAAAACGATGGCCATGTTCTACCAAAAGAGGGAAGATCCATGGTATAATCTGTCACCAAATCTATCTCTAAATAATGATCATTCATCTTATGATTTTGTCATCATTTCACCTTGGTATAATCTAACTTAAAGAGTATTATGAACTTAATTACTTATAACACATTATATATAAAATAGTTGGGGAAAAGGAAAATATGTATATGTATCTATGTGTAAGCAAGGTAGAAAAAATGGGTACCTACTGCAGTTCTCATTTTGAAACTGGTTATAAGATCAGGGTTTTATAGCATTTATAAATTATTGCTTCTTCTAACTTCTCTATGTTTTTTTGCTATTAGTCAAATGTCTGGAGGTCGGAGCTCTTTAGTTTGTGAGAAGACCTAAGAACATTCCTGAGAAACATAAGTTCTTAGTTCTACTAGTACTGGATTTCTGTAGTCTTCTATTAATTTTATCTTTTGCTGGACTTGGGGGACACAGTCTCATCTCTCCCTCATTTGTAGTATGTATGTATGTATGTATTTATTGGTTATTTAGTTAGGTATAGTTTTTAACAATGTAATAAGATTCTCCACTCAAACACCCAAAACAAAAGGTAGGACCTTGAAATTAACCTTCCTCACATTACATCCTGTAATCCCTCTTATGTCCCTCCATCTGAAACAGTACCAGCATATTTCACCTCTTCATGATTCTCTTGTTCCATTTTATATAGTTTTATTACATGGAAATATATTCCTAAAGAGTATACTTTAAAATTTTAGTTGTGTTTTACCTTATACAGTGGGTATCAGGATGCATATAATTTTTTGTATTTATTTTGTTTTTACTTAACATTATTTTGCTAAAAGTCACACATTTCTGTGTGTTGTTGTAGTTCTTTCATTTTGACTGGTTTATATTAATCTAATATTTAATTAATTTAATATTTAAATATTTAATATTAATTTAATATTTCTCTCACTGATGGGCATTAGGGTCATTTCCAAACTTTTCATGTTGTGATCAGTATGCTTTTTAAATTTATCTTGGGTACATATATAGGAGTGAAATTGCAAAACCATAAGTTATATAAATGTTCAATTTTAACAAGTAAAGTTGAACTGTTTTTTCAAACTGGTTGAACAAATTTTAATACCTAGAAGCAATGTGTAAGCCATGTGGTGGATTCACATCATCTCCAACATTATGTATTGTCAGACTTTTTTTTTTGCTAGTAAAATGTGTATAAGTTGGTATGGCATTAATGTCTTGTTTTTCATTTTTACAACACCACTAATGTCAAACTCTCTTCATATGTATTTTGGTCTTATGTGGTTCCTCTTCTTTTAAATGTCCTTTGTCCACTTCTTCTAATACATTGTTTGAGTTTCTCTTGTGGTATATAGAATTTCTGTGTATGTTCTTTCTTCCTCCTTCCCTCCCTCTCTCCTTCTTTCCTGTCTACATACCTACCTACAGATTGAACCCAGCAGCACTTAACCACTGAGCCATAGCCCACAGCCCTTTTAATTTTTATTTTGAGACAGATTCTCTAAGATTTTCAGGGCAATGCTAAGGTGCTAAGACTGGCTTTGAATTTGAGATCCTTCTTCTTCAGCCTCCAAAGCCACTGGGATTACAGGAGTGTGCCACCATGCCTGGACTTTCATACTTTGTTTAAGGTATTTTTAAAAGAGTTTGGAAATAGTCAAAAATATTGTTTTTCAGTGTCTTGTGAGGAAATATTTCCTGATTTTTTTATGAGGTTTCTTTTCTTTCCCTTTTGGTCTCTAGCTTCCACATATGAGAGAAAACACAGAAAACCTAGAACACTAGTCTTTCTGAGGATGACTTATTTCACTTAACATGATGCTGTCTAGTTCCATCTATTTTCCTTCAAATGACATAATTTTGTATTTTATGGATGAGTAAAACTCCATTGGGTATATATACTACATTTTCTTTATCCATTCATCTGTTGACAAACACCTAGTAGACTATAGTCTGGAGATCAGGGGAGGGAAGAAGAGAGAGAAGGAAGGTAAGAGGGAATCAAATAGACTAAAATATATGGTGTTCAGTGATAAATATACCATAGTGAATCCCATTATTATGTGTAATTATAATGCACCAATAAAATTTTAAAATAAAATGAAATATTTTACTACTTCATTGACAAAATGATTTTCAACTATGCTTTCTATAAAGATTTTTTTTAGTTTTATTTTGACTTTTAAATCCTTTATTTATCTGAAGATGTTTTTGGGATGTGGTGTGAAGCCACATCTTTTTCCAAATGGTAACTATCTTACCACCTTCATTTCCTAAATAGCCCCTACTTTCCCTATTGAGCACATGTGCCATCTTTGTCTTATATTATGGGTGAGTCTGGTTTTGGTATGGTCATTTCATCTATCCCTGTTCCATACTGTACTATTTTACTATTATAGCTTTATAGTAATGTCCATTATCCTACAAGGAAATACCCCCAAATTACTCTCTGTCTTCAAGTGTATTCTGGCTACTACTGGCCCTTTTATCTTCCACATAAATTTTCTAATTATCATGCCACAAGAAAACATATTTGAAATATAAATTGAAATTGCATTGACTTTATTTCTACATCTATTTATGGAAAACCAACATCTCTAAGATATTAAGTATCCCTGTCCAAAAAAAGAGCATATTTAAATTATTTAGGTCTTTAAAATATGTATATTTTTTATAAGATTTATTCCTAGATAGTTGACATCTTTGATATTATTTATTACAAATTATGTCTTTTCTTTAAGTACATTTTCAATGGTTTCTTGCTGGTGAATAGAAATTCAAATGAATCTTCTGTGCAGCCATTTTGCTAATGTCTTCTATTGTTTCTAATAATGCAAAGATACATCATTTGGGTTTTCTATAGACATTATCACATCATCTACAAATCTGCAAGCAATCATAATTTTGTTTCTTCCTTTCCAATCTTTATATCTAATCTTTAGATCTAATAAAGTTTTATTACACAGGAAAAGACTAAAGGTAAAATATTGAAAAAAGTGGTAATAATGTGTTTCCTGATCTCATTCCTGATTTTAAATGGAATGCTTCCAATGTTTGTTCATTTAAGATAATGCTAGTATTTAGATTATTTTACAGATACTTTTATTGGTTCCATTTCTAATTTAACAAGAGTATTATTTTATCAAAAATGGTTTTTATTTTTATTTTAAAAATATTTTTTAGTTGTTGATTAGTATTATTTTTTTATTTATATATGGTGCTGAGGATCAAACCCAGTGCCTTATACATGCTAGGCAAGTGCTCTACCACTGAGCCACAACCCTAGCCCCTCAAAAATGGTTTTGATGAGAGAATTTTCTTCTTTACTGAAATGATCATATTGTTTTTTAAAATTAATCTGTTAACATGATAATTTGCATTTATGGATGTTCTAAGCCATCCTTGCATACCTGGAATATATTTTCTGCTTTTTAAATTTATATGTGTGTGTATGTATGTATGTATATATGTGTGTATGTATATGTATATACATATAATCTTTTATATCTGCTGTTGTGTTTAAATCAAGCTGATATTCTCTTAGGAGTTTTACACCCATTCATAAGTTAAATGGATCTATAATCTTTATTTCTCATAATTTTTTAAATTCTGGTGTCAAAGTCTACTTACTTGCTTTGCAGAATAGTTTGGATGAAATTCCTTGTTTTTCTATTATCTGAAAGTATTTTAAAAATTTGGATTATGTTTTTCTTGAAACCTCAATAGAATTCATTTATAAAATATTCTTAGCCTAGGGTTTCCTTTGTAGGAGGATTTTAACCACTGCTTTGAATTTTTAAAATAGCTGTTAAGATAGTTTAATTGTTTTTAAAAATTCTGTTTGAATACTTTTGTATAAATTGTATTTTCCCAGGAATTTCTCCATTTCTCCAGTTTTCAAAAATGTTGGTCTTCTAGAAGTTTTTCTATTTTGTTACTATTTTTTTATAGCAAGACCTACTAAATTTTTTTCTCTTTTTTCCCCCTATTTCATTAGTTTTTGGTCTTATATTTATTGTCTCTTGAACTTTCTTTTGGTTTATTCTTTTGTTTTTTGATAACTCTCTTGTGAAGCTATGTATTTCTCAAAAACTTCCTTTTTGTTACAGGTATACATTTCCCTCAAAATACATTTTATTACATTCTACAAGTTTTTTTAATATAGTTTTTCATTCTGTTTGCTTTTAGGTATTTTTAAGTTTTCATTGAGTGTTTTGGTCATACGCCCAAGTGATTGAGCTGCTTTTTCTGCAGTCTAACCACTGGAGCTGAGACTCTCAAAAGTTGGCAGAATTACCAGTTACTTGATAAAATGGGTCAAACCAACTCATTCAATTATAGGCTTCCACCAAATAACAAAGAAATCCCCACATCTTTGTTAATGGTAGGGATTGTGAGATATAGAGACTTATCTTCCTCATTGAAAAGATACCTCAGTATATCCTTGGCCAATGGGTCTCCATAATTTTCACTGAAGTAGAAAATCCCTGATTTTTATGGGTTTTATCTCTTGCCCACTAAGACATTTGGGATTCCTGCTCATCATATTCTATCAACATAATGTTGTCAATAATATTCACTAGTGTGACATTCTGTGGGATGATCATGTCACTGTATACTAAATTATGACAGAAAATCAATGTATCCCTGAAATAAAATAGTGAATATGTAAGAGTGGTTCTTGTCAGGTTAATGAAAATTGTTTTGGGTCTTTTCTGCATAGTGGTACAGTGATAAAAACACATTTTCCAGATTGATAACTGCATACCAGGTGCAAGGGACTGTGTTGATTTGCACCAATCTCTTTTAAAGACTACATCTAGAACAGCAGCTGTAAATTGAAGCTTCTCACTGATTAAGCTAAAGATAATTCACTGTCAGTCTCTATGATCCTTCTCTTCAGTAAAGGCAAAATAGACTACTTAAATGGAATGTGATAGGAATCACAATCCCTAAACATATATTTGATAGTGTCATTCACTATTCTTTGTGCTTCTCCCAGGAATATCATATTACTTTTGTACCAAGTGTAATTCTTCAGGTTTTTACTTTGCCATTCTGTCCATAATAGCCCTTGGCTTTATAGGTTAGGAAGCCAATGTTGGTATTATGTCATTTGCCAAGGAATAATTCCAACTTTGCATTTTGAAAGGAACTAAGACATAACCTCAGAATGTTTTTGTAGATCCACTGTACCAACAAACAGTGAGATGGCCAAAATTCAATTTTGTCATCTGATTTTGTGAAGTCTTTGTACTTACTAGTAGACTACAGTGGCTTTATGGAGCCCTATTAATTAATGTTACTCAAAGGCAGTATACAGTGATTCCTAAAGGTTATAGGTACTTATCTTTCTCCAGTATACAGTTATTCTGATAAGTAGCCCAAAGGTCCCATTGGTAAAGCTAGGGAGAAAGATGTTCAGTGTATATTTCGGGGTGGTATTATAGGATTTTTTTCAGAAGAGTCTCTTGATCTGTGAATTGACTCAGATTTGGGGATTGAGGAAGGGACCATAATCTTATATAGATCCAGTATCACCTTACTTGATTACTTGTATTTTAATCCAAGGACCTCATGTATCTAGCTACTACCAATATCTTCCTCATGTCAAACCATTTGCATAACACTCTAACTCTGCTACTTATTACAGTAAGCATGCTCACTTTGTCTCTGTTCATTAAGTGTTACCACTTTGTATCTGCCACTGTTGATATCTTTATTCATTTATTTATTTATTTTATACTAGGGATTGAACCCTGGGACCCTGAACCATTGAGCCACATCCCAAGCCCTTTTTCATATTTTATTTAGAGACAGGATTTCACTGAGTTGCTGAGGCTAGCTTTGAACTTCTGGTTTTCCTGTCTCAGCCTTCTGAGTCACTGGGATTACAGTTGTGCACCACCATGCTCAACTGAAATCTTAATTCTTATTTTAATTAAGGGAGCAGATTTCTATTGTGGATCTCACATTTTTATCTACACACCACAGAAGACAACCACTGTATGTGGTGCTCATTTAAAACCCATTCTTTGTGAGGAATATAATATATACTTAGAAAAGTACATAACACAGAAATGTACACCTTAGTGAGATATTATAACATGAACATTTGTAGAATAATCATGCAGATTACAATATAGAGCATGGCCTACATTCTAGAAATCCTCTGCATGGAATCTCTCAAATACCTCTTCCTCCCAACAAAGTTCAATTATCATGTTACTTTTTATGTATCTCTGTATATTTATTTATAATTTTATTACTTCAACATGCATACCTAATCACATAATTTTACATGTTTTTAGTATTACTTAAATGAATATATTAATAGTATATTTTAAATAGGAGTATGGGTTACTTGTCTGGTTTCTTTTACTCATTGTTGGAGTAGTGATACTTCTCCATGTTGTCATATATAACTACAGTGTATATTCATTGTATTGTATTCACTCTGTGAGTATACTATAATTTATTCATTATGTTGGAAAATATCTGAGTTTCTTTGGTACTTTTCTTAGTTTGTTCAGACTGCTTTAACAAAATATCTGAGACTGGGTGATTTATAAACAGCAGAAATTTATTGCTCATGGTTCTGGCAGCTGAAAAGTCTGAGATCAAGATAACAATTTGGTAGGTGGTAGGGACTTGTTCTTTGCTTCTGAGGTGGTATCTTCCAGCTGTTCCTCACATGGAAGAAGGGCAAATGGGCAACAAACAAATAAAACCTAAAAACAAAACAAACAAACAAATACTCGCTCAGGTCCTTTTATAAGGTCAGTGCTGTGGTTTGAATGTTTTATCCCTTATAGAACTCATTGAAAGTTAATCTCCACAGAACAGTATTGGGAGGTAGAGCTTAATATAATGTGTTTTGGTCATTAAGCCAGAGTCCTCTTGAATGGATAAATTCCATTAAAAAAAAAAAGCCTGTGGAAGTGGGTTTATCCTTTCTTGTTCCTCTGCTATGCAAAGGCACAACATTCTTCTCCTTTTTATTTACTACCTTTCTTAATGTGAGTCACAGCAAAAAAGCCCTTCATAGACATCAGATGCTGGGACCATGATCTTGGACTTTTTAGCCTTCAAACTATGAGAAATAAATGTGTGTTCTTTATAAACCACCTAGTCTGTAGTATTTTTTTCATAACATCACAAAATAAATGAATACAGTTATAATCCTATTCATTGGGTTGCTACCCTCATGACCTATTTAGTTACCAAAGTCCCTACCGCTCAAGACAACACGTTGGGGATTCAATTTCAACATATTAATTTTGTAGGCACACATTTAAACCACAACATTACTGTTTCAAAAAGGTGTCAATGAGCATTTATATATATATATATATATATATATATATATATAATCTCAATGCATATGCATGCATTTTCTGTTTGGTATATACTCAGAAGCAGAATTGACCACCCTTTTATTTCCCCATAGTTTTTACTTTCCATACCTCTTTCTAGATATTTTCTTTAGAACTATATTCAGTTCAGTACTTCTCTTTCTGTCGCATCTCATCTTTGTTTAACCCAACCACTACTTCTTATTCTCAACCATAGCCTATTTTACATCTATAACTTCTATCTTTTAAAAAATTGGCTATGTTCTCTATTACCTATCTTTTTCTTATCACCTAAAAATCAGTAAACATACTTATTTTTATACCTATGCATAGCATCTGGAGCCCTGCAGTTTAGTTTCTGTGTTCTGTTATTGCTGTTGCTCCTTGTTCAAGTCACCTGTTTTGGTTCATCTTTCATGTATGCCACATTTGATACTTATATTTGCTTTAGAAATAGTGTAACACTCCAAATTATATCTTATTTTCTGGAGCATTTTGTGTTGCTTCTTCCAGACATTTATGAACACTAGCAATCTTACATTGTTAGGACTGAGATATTCTGAGTCACCAAAATGACTTAAAACTAAGGTGCAATCTGTATGTAAGATGTTTTACTGCCAATTCACCCTGAATCCCAGTGTGCGAATTTCTAAGGTTTCAATTGGAAGTCCATGAATTTTACCAGAGCTTCTATCCTTATTGGTTTTGATAAATCACTTAGATAGCATGTTGACTCCAGAAATTATTTTAGTTGTATCCATTTCTACAAATCTAAATTGTGTTTGTTTCCTTCTTTAGCATTATTAGAACCACTCCTGCATATATTTTATTCAAGTTTCTACTGATACAAATTAAAAGAATCTTGGAGTTATTTTTGCATAATCCTTTCCCTGAATCTGGCTTTAAAGGGTGATGATATGGAATATTTCAGCAAGGTAGGATGACCTTCATCAACTTATAAGATTTCTGTAAGTAAGGTGTTTTTTTAGAAATAAAAAGTGTAATTAGTGGAGTGGAGGGAGGTGGGCAATGGTGGGGAGTGAGGGAAAGTGCTAGGGACTGAACTGGAACAGGTTATGTTCCATGTTTTGTGATTGTGTCAGGGTATATCCTGGTATTGTATATAACTGAAAAGAATAAAATAAATACATAACAAGTGTAATAAATTAAAAGTGAAATAAACCAGGTTTAGAAAGACATAGTTGATGATATCACTTATTTGGAATCTAAAAATTGGTACTCTTTAAATGAAGAATACTATATCCACTTCATTTAAAATTTCATTCTGTTCCAGATCCTGGTGCTCTTTTTTTTATTGTTGGCTGTTCAAAACATTACATAGTTCTTGATATATCATATTTCACACTTTGATTCAAGTGGGTTATGAGCTCCCATTTTTACCCCATATACAGATTGCAGAATCACATCAGTTACACATCCATTGATTTACATATTGCCATACTAGTGTCTGTTGTGTTCTGCTGCCTTTCCTATCCTCTACTATCCCCCCTCCCCTCCCCTCCCCTCCCCTCTTCTCTCTCTGGCCCCTCTACTGACATTCACTTGTCCCCATTGTATTATTTTTCCCTTTCCCCTCACTTCCTCTTGTATGTACTTTTGTATAACTCTGAGGGTCTCCTTCCATTTCCATGCAATTTCCCTTCTCTCTCCCTTTCCCTCCCACCTCTCATCCCTGTTTAATGTTAATCTTCTTCTCATGCTCTTCGACCCTACTCTGTTCTTAGTTACTCTCCTTATATCAAAGAAGACATTTGGCATTTGTTTTTTAGGGATTGGCTAGCTTCACTTAGCATAATCTGCTCTAATGCCATCCATTTCCCTGTAAATTCTATGATTTTGTCATTTTTTAATGCAGAGTAATACTCCATTGTGTATAAATGCCACATTTTTTTTATCCATTCATCTATTGAAGGGCATCTAGGTTGGTTCCACAGTCTTGCTATTGTGAATTGTGCTGCTATGAACATCAATGTAGCAGTGTCCCTGTAGCATGATCTTTTTAGGTCTTTAGGGAATAGACCGAGAAGGGGGATAGCTGGGTCAAATGGTGGCTCCATTCCCAGCTTTCCAAGAAATCTCCATACTGCTTTCCAAATTGGCTGCACCAATTTGCAGTCCCACCAGCAATGTACAAGTGTACCCTTTTCCCCACATCCTCGCCAGCACTTGTTGTTGTTTGACTTCATAATGGCTGCCAATCTAACTGGAGTGAGATGGTATCTTAGGGTGGTTTTGATTTGCATTTCTCTGACTGCTAGAGATGGTGAGCATTTTTTCATGTACTTGTTGATTGACTGTATGTCCTCCTCTGAGAAGTGTCTGTTCAGGTCCTTGGCCCATTTGTTGATTGGGTTGTTTGTTCTCTTATTGTCTAATTTTTTGAGTTCTTTGTATACTCTGGATATTAGGGCTCTATCTGAAGTGTGAGGAGTAAAGATTGTTCCCAGGATGTAGGCTCTCTATTTACCTCTCTTATTGTTTCTTTTGCTGAGAAAAAACTTTTTAGTTTGAGTAAGTCCCATTTGTTGATTCTAGTTATTAACTTTTGTGCTATGTGTGTCCTATTGAGGAATTTGGAGACCGACCCCACAGTATGTAGATCGTAGCCAACTTTTTCTTCTATCAGACAGCGTGTCTCTGATTTGATATCAAGCTCCTTGATCCATTTTGAATTCACTTTTGTGCATGGCGAGAGAAAGGGATTCAGTTTCATTTTGTTGCATATGGATTTCCAGTTTTCCCAGCACCATTTGTTGAAGATGCTATCCTTCCTCCATTTCATGCTTTTAGCCCCTTTATCAAATATAAGATAGTTGTAGTTTTGTGGATTGGTTTCTGTGTCCTCTATTCTGTACCATTGGTCCACCTGCCTGTTTTGGTACCAGTACCATGCTGTTTTTGTTACTATTGCTCTGTAGTATAGTTTGAAGTCTGGTATCGCTATACCGCCTGATTCACACTTCCTGCTTAGCATTGTTTTTGCTATTCTGGGTCGTTTATTTTTCCATATGAATTTCATGATTGCTTTCTCTATTTCTACAAGAAATGCCGTTGGGATTTTGATTGGCATTGCATTAAACCTATAGAGAACTTTTGGTAATATCGCCATTTTGATGATGTTAGTTCTGCCTATCCATGAACAGGGTATATTTTTCCATCTTCTAAGATCTTCTTCTATTTCTCTCTTTAGGGTTCTGTAGTTTTCATTGTATAAGTCTTTCACCTCTTTTGTTAGGTTGATTCCCAAGTATTTTATTTTTTTGAGGATATTGTGAATGGAGTGGTTGTCCTCATTTCCATTTCAGAGGATTTGTCGCTGATATACAGGAATGCCTTTGATTTATGCGTGTTGATTTTATATCCTGCCACTTTGCTGAATTCATTTATTAGCTCTAATAGTTTCTTTGTAGACCCTTTTGGGTCTGCTAGGTATAGAATCATATCATCTGCAAATAGTGATAATTTAAGTTCTTCTTTTCCTCTTTTGATGCCTTTAATTTCTTTCGTCTGTCTAATTGCTCTGGCCAGTGTTTCGAGAACTATGTTGAACAGAAGTGGTGTTAGGGCATCCCTGTCTTGTTCCAGATTTTAGAGGGAATGCCTTCAATTTTTCTCCATTCAGAATGATGCTAGCCTGAGGCTTAGCATAGATTGCTTTTACAATATTGAGGTATGTTCCTGTTATCCCTAGTTTTTCTAGAGTTTTGAACATAAAGGGATGCTGTACTTTGTCGAATGCTTTTTCCGCATCTATCGAGATGATCATATGGTTCTTATTTTTAAGTCTATTGATGTGGTGAATAACATTTATTGATTTCCGTATATTGAACCAGCCTTGCATCCCAGGGATGAATCCTATTTGATCATGGTGCACAATTTTTTTGATATGTTTTTGTATCCGATTCGCCAGAATTTTATTGAGGATTTTTGCATCTAGGTTCATTAGAGATATTGGTCTGTAGTTTTCTTTCTTTGAAGTGTCTTTGTCTGGTTTAGGAATCAGGGTGATGTTGGCCTCGTAGAATGAATTTGGAAGTTCTCCCTCTTTTTCTATTTCCTGAAATAGCTTGAAAAGTATTGGTATTAGTTCCTCTTTAAAGGTTTTGTAAAACTCTGCTGTATACCCATCCGGTCCTGGGCTTTTCTTAGTTGGTAGTCTTTTGATGGTTTCTTCTATTTCCTCAATTGATATTGGTCTGTTTAGGTTTTCTATATCCTCCTGACTCAATCTGGGCAGATCATATGACTTAAGAAATTTATCGATGCCTTCACTATCTTCTAATTTATTGGAGTATAAGGATTCAAAATAATTTTTGATTATCTTCTGTATATCTGAAGTGTCTGTTGTGATATTGCCTTTTTCATCCCGTATGCTAGTAATTTGAGTTCTCTCTCTTCTTCTCTTCGCTAGCATGGCTAAGGGTCTGTCGATTTTGTTTATTTTTTCAAAGAACCAACTTTTAGTTTTGTCAATTTTTTCAATTGTTTCTTTTGTTTCGATTTCATTAATTTCAGCTCTGATTTTAATTATTTCTTGCCTTCTACTTCTTTTGCTGTTGTTTTGCTCTTCTTTTTCTAGGGTTTTGAGATGAAGTATGAGATCATATATTTGTTGTTTTTTTCTTTTTTTAAGGAATGAACTCCAAGCAATGAATTTTCCTCTTAGAACTGCTTTCAATGTGTCCCATAGATTCCGATATGTTGTGTCTGTGTTTTCATTTATCTCTAAGAATTTTTTAATTTCCTTCTTGATGTCTTCTATAACCCATTGATCATTCAGTAACCTATTGTTCATTCTCCAAGTGATGTATTCTTTTTCCTTCCTTCTTTTATCGTTTATTTTCAGTTCCATTCCATTATGATCAGATAGGATGCATGGTATTATCTCTACTCCTTTATATTGTCTAAGAGTTGCCCTGTGACATAATATATGATCTATTTTTGAGAAGGATCCATGTGCTGCTGAGAAAAAAGTGTAACTGCTTGATGTTGGGTGGTATATTCTATATATGTCAATTAAGTCTAGGTTATTAATTGTGTTATTGAGTTCTATAGATTCCTTATTCAACTTTTGTTTGGAAGATCTGTCCAGTGGCGAGAGAGGTGTGTTGAAGTCTCCCATGATTATTGTATGGTGGTCTATTAGACTCTTGAACTTGAGAAGAGTTTGTTTGATGAACATAGCTGAACCATTGTTTGGGGCATATATATTTATGATTGTTATGTCTTATTGGTGTATGGTTCCCTTAAGCAGTATGTAGTGTCCCTCTTTATCCCTTTTGATTAACTTTGGCTTGAAATCTATTTTATTTGATATGAGTATGGACACTCCTGCTTGTTTCCGAAGTCCATATGAGTGATATGATTTTTCCCAACCTTTCACCTTCAGCCTATGTATGTCTTTTCCTATCAAATGCGTCTCCTGTAGGCAGCATATTGTTGGGTCTTGTTTTGTGATCCATTCTACTAGCCTGTGTCTCTTGATTGATGAGTTTAAGCCATTAACATTTAGGGTTATTATTGAGATATGGGTTGTTCTTCCAGCCATATTTGTTTATTTATGTTACTAAACATGGTTTGTTTTCCTCTTTGATTATTTTCCCCCCTTTACTGTCCTACCTCCCACTGTTGGTTTTCATTGTTATTTTCCATTTCCTCTTCCTGTAATGTTTTGCCAAGGATGTTTTGAAGAGATGGTTTTCTAGCTGCAAATTCTTTTAACTTTTATCGTGGAAGGTTTTAATTTCATCTTCCATCCTGAAGCTTAATTTCGCTGGAAACACAATTCTTGGTTGGAACCCATTTTCTTTCAGTGTTTGAAATATGTTATTCCAGGATCTTCTAGCTTTCAGAGTCTGTGTTGAAAGATCAGCTGTTATCCTGATTGGCTTACCCCTAAATGTGATCTGCTTCCTTTCTCTTGTAGCTTTTAAAATTCTCTCCTTATTCTGTATGTTGGGCATCTTCATTATAATGTGTCTAGGTGTGGATCTCTTATGATTTTGCACATTCGGCGTCCTGTAGGCTTCTAGGATTTGGGATTCTGTCTCATTGTTCAAGTCTGGGAAGTTTTCTCGTATTATTTCATTGAATAGATTGCTCATTCCTTTGGTTTGAAACTCTGTTCCTTCCTGTATCCCAATGACTCTTAAATTTGGTCTCTTGATGTTATCCCATATTTCTTGGATGTTCTGCTCATGGTTTCTTAACAGTCTTGCTGAGCTGTCTATGTTCTTTTCAAGTTGAAATACTTTATCTTCATTGTCTGATGTTCTGTCTTCTAAGTGTTCTACTCTGCTGGTAGTATTCTCAATTGAGTTTTTAAGTTGGTTTATTGCTTCCTGCATTTCTAGGATTTCTGTTTGTTTTTTATAACCTCTATCTCCCTGTATAGTTGATCTTTTGCTTCTTGGATTTGTTTATGTAATTCATTGTTGAAGTGATCTTTCATTGTCTGATTTTGCTGTCTGATGTCTTCCTTGATACTCCAGATCATCTGAAGCATGTATATCCTGAATTCTTTATCTGACATTCCATCTGCTGCAGCTATTACCTCTTCTAACGTTGAGTTGACCTGCATTGCTTGTGGTCCTTTCTTTCCTTGTCTCTTCATACTGTTCGCGTTCCTTTCTACTTGGTGAAACTGTTGTGCTATTGAATTTTCCCCCTATATATTTATATTGGTCTTGTATAATTGCAAAGTCTCTCTCACAGGCACGGGCGGCGGCTCTGCCCCTCCTCCAATTGGGGCAATGTGCCTACCACGCCGGCAGGCCGCTGGGCCTGCTCTGCCGGTCGGTAGCAGGTCCGCCTACCTTGCAGGCGCGGGCGGCGGCTCTGTTCCTCTGCGGGCCGCTAGGCTTGTTCTGTCGGTGGTCGCAATTCTGCCTACTTTGCAGGCGCAGGCAGCGGCACTGCCCCTCTGCAGGCCTCTGGGGCTGTTCTGCCTGTGGGTCGCAGGTCCGCCTATCTTGCAGGCGCGGGGGGGGGGGGCGGCTCTACCCTTCCTCAGGCCACTGGGCCTGTTCTGTCTGTCGGTTGCAGGTCTGGCCTGTTCTGATGGTGGTCACAGTTCCGTCTACCTTGCAGGCGCGGGGGGAGGGGGCGGTTCTACCTCTCAGCAGGCCGTTGCTCCTCTTCTGCCAGTGGGTCGCAGGCCCGCCTACCTTGCAGGAGTGATTGGAAGCTCTGCCCCTCCGCGGTCCACTGGGCCTTTTCTGTCGGTGGTCACAGTTCCGCCTACCTGGCAGGCGCGGGGGGTGGGGGGCGGCTCTGCCCCTCAGCAGGCCGCTGGGCCTGATCTGTGGGTGGTCACAGTTCCCTCTACCTTGCCGGCGCAGGGGGAGGGGGCGGCTCTGCCTCTCAGAAGGCCGCTGCTCCTCTTCTGCCAGTGGGTCGCAGGCCCGCCTACCTTGCAGGAGTGATTGGAAACTCTCGATCCTGGTGCTCTTTATCCCTCTTATTTTACTTTGACGTCATTATCACTTTCTAGGGCATTATATCATTTGCTTTTCAAGAATGTATTTTTTATTCTTTGTATACTTCTCTCAGAATGTAAACTATAAGGCAGGGGTTTTTGCTTGTCTTATTCACTGTCATAATTGCTCAATAAATATGTGTTGAATGGTTGGTGCCAAATACTGTGTCAGTTAGTGTTTTGTTTGCATTCAACGGAGCCACTCTAGCTATTTAAAAAAATTTTTTAGTTATATACAACACCAGGATACGCTCAGACATTACCACAAAGTTGTGAAACTCAATCTGCTCCAATTCAATCCCTAATACTCCCTCCCCTACCCCATACTCCCTTCTGATCACTCTTCAATCCATTTATAGTTTACCTTTGTGTGTGTGTGTGTGTGTGTGTGTGTGTGTGTCCTGTGTATACCCCTGATGGTGGGACCCACCATGCCACATCCATATGAAATTTTGGTCAGATTCATTCCACTGCTCTTCATTTTTCATGTCCCTTCTTCTTCCCCCTCAATTCCCTTCATCTACTCCGTTGATCTTCCCTCTATTTTAATGAAATTCCCTCTTCCCTCCCTCCCTCCCTCCTTCTCTTTCTCTCTCTTTTTCCTTTCCTTCCCTTCCTTCCTTCCTTTTATCTATCTATCCCTTCCTCCCTCCCTTTCCTTCTTTCTTTCTTCCATATAGCTATTTTAGCACCAAAGATAAAATATTTGACTACAGGGAATCTGGTGCTTACAAATTTCTTGGCTAGAGAAGTGGGCTTTAGGCTAGGCATCTAGCAAGAACTCTGATTAACACTGTCAGCCTGGCTCATTGGGTACTGCTAACTCCTCAACATTCAGAAAGTTGATGAATGACACCAGTGAGGAGGCTACAACTGGAATTTTGTCTTGAGGACTGTATCTGGAATCTATAAATAAGGTATTCACTGCTGTTATTATAACCAAATCTCAAACAAAATCAAGATTGGACACAAATGTTGCTGGCAGCAAGACCCAAGGTTTCCAGATCTTGCTTCTGGTGATTAGCAATGGTCAAAGTGGCAAGAAGGTATTCATACTTCATTTAAAATTTCCTAATTTGTCTCCAGAACCTTGTGTTTTTTTTTGTCTTTTATTATCTGTTGTACAGGAAGGCACACCAGAATGAGGTAGGAATGGATGCTGTGTGTCAATCCATTGTTTACTACATCAGTGTACAGAGTGTGTGTATAGCATATGTAACACATATAATGTGCTTTTATTCAAATATCACTATTTTTGCAGAAATGGGGGCAGTTTATTATGCAAAACCAGAATAATAATTAAAGAATGCATTCTCTACATTAAATTAACAACTTTGAAACATTTTCTTTATGCAGAGATGTCTTTCGTGTTCTCTGCATTTCAGAATTACAGTAATAGTGATGATCCCCCCTCCCCCACCTGCTTCTGAAAATGATTCTCTCTTAGAAGTGGCATAGAAAGAGGGGAGGGCAGTAAGAGCCATCTGCCTTGTGAGATTTTACCATTAGTATTGTGTATAAGTGTTGGCACAGGATGATAATAAAAAAGCAAACTGACTTTCAATTTTATTATTGTTTTTAAATTTCCTAACAAAAATGTACCCTTTATTGACCTTACCCAAGGAAGTTGTTCCACTATCCCATCTATGATACATCCTAGTTTGTTAGTATCATTAAGGTTATAATTTTGTGGAATAAGAGTTTTTCATCTTGCTTGTTAGGTAAACTGTAAAAAATAGATTTTAAACAACAAAGTGAAATGTAAAGTTAGAGGACATATATTAAAATCATAGATGTAGCACAGTGATTCTCAACTCTGTACATTACAATAAGTTAGGGAGATTTTCCCAGTGCTGACCTCTGGGTCCCACTCTATATGTTCTGATTTAATTGGTCTGGGAAAAGGAATGAGCCTGGGAATTTTTTAGAAATTTTCCCTAGTGATTCTAGTATGCAACCAGTATTGAGTACCATTGCTGAACACTGCTTTTATAAAGGAAACCACCTCTGAGTTATATTTTAAGCTTGAAGTATAGATGGTGGCAGATGGGGTAAGGGGAACATTCTGTCAATGTGCATTAAGGGACCAGAGCTTCTTAGAGGAAGCATTCTTGATGCATGGTATAGGGTAGAGAAGCAGGAGAGATTGATAAAAAGGGCATCTTTAGACCAGGTTTGAAATTAGATGGCTTCAAAAAAGCAAACTTGATTGGAAATCAATATTTGGAAAGGGTGGCAGCAATTTGGAAGTGATTTGGAAGTTCTTGAATGGTAGGAATATTCTAGGTTATGTATCACATGATCCAGGCAATGGCATCAACTGAACCAATAGTATTCTCAGAAGCCGAACTCAACTGGGCTCTTCTTAAAGTTGAGTGGCAGGTCCATACATGTATCTAGGTCAGTGGCTCTCACCTTGGATATGCTTTAGGTGTACCTGCGGAGCACTAAAACGTATTAAAACCCAGACTCCAATCCTCCAGATTTAATCAATCTGGAATGGGGCCTGGGGAATGGATTTTTTCTTTCACTTAAAAAAAATCTCTCTTGACGAGGTCACAATGCACAAATAGGGTCAAGAACAACTAACTGAGTTAGCCCTGCAAGGGCTTTTTTTCCCCCAAAATGGCTTTTCTGTTTTATTATTTTTTATTTATTAGTGCATTATAGTTATATTTATTAGTGGTGTTCATTTTGACATTAATAAATGCATATAACCTGGGTTATTCTTTTTACAATATTATCCTCTATTCCTACAGTGGGTTCTATGAATATCTTACTTCCTTGAAAATCCTACTCTGACCCTATCCCAATGTTCTTTTCCTCTTATGCTAAAGTTGTACTGTCCCAAATATTTATCATCATCTGATATATGTAAATATATCATAACCAGCTACCATTCTAGTCTAAGCCACCATTATCTCTTGGTTGGATTGCTACTTCTGCCCTTTCTCCTCTTTCTATCTCAATATAGCTGCTGAGTGCCTCTTAAAATGCATGTCATGTCATTACTCTGCTTAAAAAAACTGTTCAGTGACTTCTCATGTCACTCTGAGTAAGAGCCAAATTCCTTATTATGACCCACAAGGTCCTATATGATCCAACTTCTCCCCTTACCTCTCTGACATCCTATTACTCTCTCCCTCCCTAACACAATTCTGGGCTAGACTGCCTTCCTGGCTGTTCTTTGAATATATCAGGCATAATCCTACCTGAGAGTCTTTGCATTTGCTGTGCTTTTCTGCATAAGATGCTCTTCCCTCAGACATCCATATTTATCTTTTTATCTCTTGCTATAGGTCTTAAGTGAAATGATACCTTAAAAGTGGTCCTACCTTGACCATTCTGTTTAATATTGTAGCTTTCATGGTGCAAAAACCTTAATAGACCCATCATCAAAGAAGATACACAGATGTTAAATAAATGTATGCAAAGATGCACTACATTATATATCAAGGAAATACAAATTAAAACAACAATGAGGTACTACTTATACACCTATTAAAATTACCAAAATCCACAACACCAAATGTGGGTGGAAATGTGGAGCAACAGGACCTTTCCTTCATTGGGGTGGGAATATGAAATGGCTCAGCCACTTGGGAAGACAGTGTGGTAGTTCCTTACAAAGCTATATATAGGGACAGGGGTTGTAGCTCAGTAGCAGAGCACTAGCCTAGCACAGGTGATGCAATGTGTCCTTGACACCATGTAAAAAATAAATAAAAATAAAGGTTAAATTCTTTTTTTAAAAAAACTACATATATCATTATATAATTCAGGGCTGGGGTTGTGGCTGAGTGGTAGAGTACTCACCTAGCATGTATGAGTCACTGGGTTCAATCCTCAGTACCACCTAACAAAAATAAACAAAATAAAAATATTGTGTCCATCTACAACTGAAAAATCTTTTAAAAATATTATATAATTCAGTGATAATCTCCTTGGTATTTACTCAAAGGAATCAGAAAAATGTTTACACAAAAACCTGCACATGGTTGTTTACAGGTTTTTCTTTTTAAGTTTTTTTGGGGGTACTAGGGATTGAACTCAGGGCCACTCGACCACTGAGTAACATCCCCAGCCCTGTTTTGTATTTTATTCAGAGACAGGGTCTTATTGAGTTGCTTAGCATCTTGCTAAGTGGCTGAGGCTGGCTTTGAACTCATGATCCTTCTGCCTCAGCCTTCTGAGCTGCTGGGGTTATAGGCATGTGACACCATGCCCAGCCTTTAAAAAAAAACTGAAATGCTGAAAATTGGAAGCAAACAAGATATCCTCTGGTAGGTAGAATTGACAAAGAAACTATGGTACATTTAGACAATGGAATATTATTCATTTTTAAAAATTTCTAGACATATTGTTTCTTTGTCTGCACTGGGCCCCATGAGCTACAACTCATGTTCTCCTCCCTGCATCCTAGCTCCATGCTTGACATGATAAAGGAGGGAGGTTTGTGGCAAAGGCTTTGACACTCTATCTTTTCTTGCCCAGCCATGGGCAGGGACAAGTCCTTTAGAGGTCCTAATCACAAAGATTATGCCTCCCCCCACCATAAAAAGCCAAACCTGCCTTAAAATAAGTGAGAGAAAGTTTTTCAAGTTCACTAATTTTCTCCAATATGACTAAATTATTTTCCCTTTGTCAGATACTAACATCTTTCAGACTGTGTTCCTTTTAGTAAGAAATCAGGCAGGGGATAGCTGATCTGTTGTTGCATTGTGTGTCCTTGGGTAACTTAGTACTGTGAGAGATATGATTATGACTCCTTACACAACTGCCCTGCTTGCCATAGAGCTGGACATTACTGGGTTCTTAAGGAATGAAGCAGAGGTCTCTGTTTATATTCAAATGTTGCTACCTTTCAGCAGCCCATTACCATTGAAGCACCTTCACAATTTATAAGAGTAAAGATCCAAGAGGAGGACCAAAGAGAAGTCAAATTTGAAGGATTAGAAGAACAGGAAAATGGGTGGAAGTGTGGGGTCCTGGTGGGCAAAAGAGGGCCCAGGTGAGGCGACTAAATGGGGGACCCTTGGGCAATGTATGGGTTGGGTAGGTTTCTGGGGTCTGGTTACCAAAAGAAAATAAAAGCAGAATCAAACTGATCATTTTGGTGAGGATTTCCCTCCACCTCTGGTAGTGATACAATGAGAGTGCCTCTGTGGCACAGCAACTGACACCACAGAAAGGGGCTAAATAGGGCCTTTGTCTCATCTATATTTATGCACCAGCCTTAGAGAAGACCAGAGAAACAAAATCATGACCTTGAAGAGACTGAATCTACAGCTTCCATGGGACCACTGATTTCTGGTCCTCACCCTTGGCCATTCTTCACACCTAACTAGGTATAAAGTGACAGTTCTGTGCTCACCTAGGCCCTTGGAGGATAGGAATAAGCGCACAACAGAACTGGAGCAAATAGGGAGGGAGAGACAGACACATCCTTAGATTCTTAGTGTGATGTTATCACATTGAGTTAAAAAAGAAAAAGGCATAAAATCATTAAAACCTCAAAAAACAAATTCTAAAATATCGGATGTCTAAATTCTCTTTATAATGAAACTTTTTTGAGAACTCATTTCTTATTCTGTCATTGTATAAATGCTCAATTTCGCTGGAAGTATGTTCTCATCTGATCTATATTCTACAACATTGACATTTCTCTTTTCATTCAGTCTTAAGCCTATTCAGAGTAAAGACTGCCAACTGTGTCATATTAGCAGTGGCTGTGAAATGGACTATTTTCCACTAGTGACTAAGATGAGACCAGAATATGGAAAATAAAACTAGTTTTAAAAATTCAATTTGCAGTAGATATTTATGAATAATTTATGTGTCCTTACTTTATAACATAATAATTAAGGTACTATTGATTTATTATAAAAAGTTAAAGTATTTTTAATGATATCACTTTATCTGTGCATTTAAAATTAAAATATAAATCAAAGGTATCATTAAATATAATTCACCTTACTGTATATTTCAAAGTCCCTGGGTTATTTTATTCCAATGTTCCTAATCTCTTAATTCAGCTAAAAAAAGAGATGATTCTAAGAAGTGACATGATAAATAATTTAAAGCATAACATTTTGTGCCATAATTCTGACAAGAGGAGTGAAAGATGATGTAAAGTGGCAAAGGTTTTAAATTGCTGAAAAAGGTATTAGAATTCTTGTATGAAGTTTTGGCATATGAAAGGCAAAGTTATGATTATTGACACCTAATTGAACAATTTAGAAAGATTCAAAGTTGATAATGATTTTTTGGATTTGGAATGAATTCATAGGATCACTGTCCTGTCTGGAGCTTGTGACAATGACAAGAAAAGGAGAAGCAAATTTGAGTCCTGAACATTACATAAGGAGATTGACTCAGAGGACCTCTGAATGGATGTCTGCAGTGATTCGTGATGGAATGGCGATACTAGGAAGAAGAGAAAGAAAAATATCAAGATCCCAACCCATACTTTCTTCTATGAGAGACTACATCTTGTGTTAACCCAGCATTTTCTCTAAATGTGTCTGATTATTATTTTTAGCTTATTAAGGATACTATAATAGTAACTAGCTGGTATTTGTCTCCAAGGCATTCTAAATGCTTTGCAGGCAATTTTATTATTATTATTATTCTGTACCATATCCTTGTCAGGTGACAATATTCATCACCTCCTCCTCCCAAGACAATTTAGAGAAGGAAAAACAGAGATACAAATCAAGGAACAGATGAATAGCAGATCTAAGATTTGGAAAACAACAACAGAAAAACTTCTCAGATTTTCTGATTTCTACCCTAATATGCTCTGCACAAAGCTTTGCTTCTTTGCTTCAATGTGTGTGATCTAAAAGAACCAGCATGCCATGAATGTCCAACAAAATTAAATTTTATTTTCTGAAAGTTAATTAGTGATGTTTTTGACGATTGTGAGTTTTCATTGGTACATTCACAGGAAGTAAATAACAGTTACAGAGATCCCCAAGATGTCTTATATTCCAAAAATTGAAGATTCATATTTGGGGTGGGTATAGAGCTGGGTGTTGTGAGGTATTCTTATTGAAGGCTTTAAATGACTCCTGATGTTTTTGAGTTAATCTGCCTAAAGTAGGCACTTTTAAAGAGTAGGGAATTTAAATTTTGTATAAGCAGATTATAAGGCCATCTGTCCATGACATGAAGTGATAAATCTACCCTTGGTATTTGTTCTGTTTCTGTAATAATACTTTCTAATAAAACATTCTTACTGTGTTAAAATATCAGCTATCATGTACGGCTAAGGAAAACAATGTTCTGGCTAATCCAGAATTCTCGCTACAAAAAAAGTTAGCATGCATATGACTATTTTCAAATGTTAATAATGACAGTAGTATCATATACTTGACAGTAAATTGATGTCAATAATACTTGGCATCTTCTGGATGACATACAATCACATGATGTTGCCAGGGCATCTTAACAAAGAGCAATTTTCCTTGTGCCACTGATGAGCTGGAGTCACAGTGGACAGTTTTAAATGCTAGAGCTCTGCATAAGAAAGTTGATCTAGAGTAAACAATTGATCAACAATTATTGATTGTTGATCAGCAATAAGTAATTGCCTTATGGAGCTCATTCTCTTTAAGATTGGCTCCAACTTCTCAGTGTTTTTAAAATACTCATGTCAAAATCAGAGATCTTAAGGTACAACATTGCTATTTGAATTCCAAGTCCAATTTAAAGCATCATTATAGAAATAGCATTGGCTCCTGATATAGTAAAAAACATTTCCTTAAGTGTCGGGTGCTTTTTAAAGCTCTGAATTCTTTTTGTTCTATGATTAGGATTTTCTTTTATTTTAATGCAAAGGATTTTCTTCTTTTAGTGATAAAAGCCCAAACTCCAATCAATTGATTTAGAAGGCTGTTTATAACCGACTTCACCCTTTCTGGCAAATGTGCTGATGCTTAGAGATATCTGACTTTCCTTTGACAAGGGGTTTCTTGGTGATTATAAAAATAAATAAATATTGACTTCCTTTCTTTGTGGGTGACAGAGGTTTTTCAGTCTGAGGCTTATTTTTCTCTCACTTTCTTCAGAAACCCAAGCTGATGGAAGAGTTGCTTGGCTCTAAGGAATCATCCAAAGGTAAAGGGATTTAGCTGAGACTTAAGAAATTTTCTGACAATGGAGTAAAACATATGACCTAGTTTTGTTAAATAAAGCTGTGGAAAATTAGGCAGGAATCTCCTACCCACCACGAAGTCAATCAAGGATTGAGATGGGAAAGGGAAAAGTCAGAAAAAATGGTTACTGGCATGTACCCACCTTCTTATTCTTGTTCCTGCTGCTTGCCCACTTCAGGCTTAGGTAAGAAAATGAGGAGGATGAGGAGAAAGTAGCAGATGACATATATAATACCTCATTATGACTCTGGATTGTGAAGGCTAATACTGATGAAGCTGTCTTTTCTACTGACTTAAATGTGTGTTACTTATCCTGACATTTGAAGTTTTTCACAATTTGGCCCCAACCCATTTTTCTATGCCTTTTAGTATTTTATCGTTTCTAGAGATTCTAGGGCACAAACCATGTTGTATGGTTCCCTTTAAAAAAAACATACCACAACTTTCTGCCATTACACACTTGCTCATACTTAGACTCTGACCCTCTCAATGATTGTTTCCTCTTGCATCAAGCATGCTCATACTGGTCTCTTTGCTGTTCGCTCTTGGGTATGCTCCTGTCTTGAAGCCTTTGAACTTCCTGTTAATTCTGCATAGAACACTCAGTTTCACATATAGGATGGGTTTCTTTCCTCACCCTCTTTTTGTCTTCTTGTATAACCTATTTTAAATGAAATTTTCAGTAAGTGATATTGCCCTCCTCCATGTCACTTATCCTCTTTTATTTTTGTCATAGCATCATTTTCTGCATTATGCCCTTTGCTTATATATTATATTTCTTTTCTGTTTTCTACCACCACCAGAATTTAATTTCCATTCAGGCAGAGATTTTTATCTGTGTTTTTTTTTTTTACTGCTATATATCCAGTACCTATAAACAGTGTCTAGCACATTGTGAGCCCAATGAATATTTACTGAAAAATGAGTGAATTGACAGTATACCCTCTACATTAAATTCTCCTTCATTATACACCTGTATTTTAAGTCATCTTCAGGTGCCACCTCCTCCATGAAGCCTTCTTTGATTTCTCCCAACATTTTTTCTCCCTTGTGACTCCCCACAATAATTTCTACAGTTTAAAGTGAGCTTACTGAATTGTTACATGAGTTGTGGAGACCTTTCAGTTTTCTTCTTCTGATAATATTTTCTGATGAGCAGCATGAAGTCTCCACAGACCTATCCCCTGGTGAAACAAGGATAACTAATGAAAACAAAGTAAAGCTGGACATTTGTTGTCTTAAGAACATATAGGCAAATAAATACTCATTCAAGGCTGGATACAGCAGCACACTCCTGTGATCTTGGCAACTGGGGAAGCTGAGGCAGGAGGATTACAAGTTCATAAATAGCCTCAGCAATTTAGCAAAGACTCCAGCAACTAAGCTAGACCCTTCTTCAAACATAAAAATTAAAATAAAAAAGGGCTGGGGGATGTGGTTAAGCACATAAGTGCCACTGGGTTCAATCCCTGCTGGCACCAAAAATATTATAATAAACATATCCAAGAAAACCTAAAAATCAGTAAAAGCAGAGTACATGACACTTTATTTGTGACCTACTAACTTCCTCAACCCTCCCTCCTTCCTAGCCCTATTTCCTGGAAGCTCTATTCCTAATAGTCATGATCATGAAGATAGGGGGAGGTGTCTCTCTTCATCTTCCAGGAAGCTGATATTTTACTGAGAGGGACAGTTTGCCTGCTTTTATTAGCTGATCCAACCTAGAGATGCTCAATTCCTGGTCAGTTTAACTAAGAGACTGAGGGTTCCCTTCCTCCAGTGAGTCTCCATTCTAGGGGTGGAAACTGCACAAGCCATAGCACAATTAAAATTCTAAGACTGTAACCACCCTCACCCTAGCTTATAGAACACATTTCAGGAAAGAAACACTGGAAAGTCAGAGGCTAACAACACTGCCCTGTGCCTGGAGTAGTGGCTTAGACATTTTGTCCAACAGGCGACAGTACATAAGAACAGAAATCTCTGAAGATTTCTAAAAGGAGCTAACTTTATTGGAACAGAGTATGGGTAAGATCATACATAAGAAACTCTTGGAAACAATGGAGATTTTGGATATAAACATGTAAGAGGATAGAAGTTAAACCATAGGGTGTCTTGTTTCCTAGAAGGAAGCAAGGAAATATTCACCTAAGAGGAGTGTGCTTGGGGTAAGAACAAACCTCAATGACAACAAAACCATTCCTGCCCAAATTTAACTAGAATGGACTTTAGGTCAATTTATGTAAGAGCATTATTGAAAATGATAGACAAATCAGGTCTAAGTAGTGGAGCTTGATACTTGGTTGTAATCCAAGGCACACAGCCTAACAAAGACGGAAATAGTGAAAGAGATCTCTGCTAAAACCACAGTAATCCCACTATGACTGTGTGTATGCCCATAGTGATATCCTTTGAGGAAAATGATACAAAAATTGCATGTTATGGGAAATATAGCCTTCATTAAAATAGCCTAGCCAAGTTGTTAAACAAGCAAGCAAAAACAAAAACCAAGCATCAGGGAGTGAAATTGGTATCCAGAGTTGCTACAGTCTATTAACTCAAATGTATAGTTTTCAAAAAAATTGCAGTATATGCAAAAAAGAAAAAAAGGAAGGTATTATGCGTATGCAGGAATAATAATGACAATAATAGAAAGAAGAGATCACTACCACCTAAAGGCAGCAGAGGCTGCCTATGAAAGGGCTAAGTTGTCAGAGGTAACAAAGACTTCAAGGAAGCTAATATAAATATGCTTAGATTAATAAACTATGATTTAAAAAGTAAAGAAAGCTATGAATGAAAATGTGGAGTCAAATAGAAAATACCAGCAAAAATACAGAAATCATTAATTTTTTTTTTTTTTTTTAGTTTTCAATGGACCTTTATTTTATTTATTTACATGTGGTGCTAAGAATTGAACTCAGTGCCTCACACATGCTAGGCAAGTGTTCTCCCACTGAGCCCCAGCCCCCAGAAATTATTGTAAGACAGAAGAAACAAGTGGAAATTTTGGAGTTGAAAAGTACAGTAACCAAAATGAAAAAAATTATTGGAAAAGTTCAGTAGTAGACTTGAGCAGGCAGAACAACAACAACAAAAAATCAATGAACTTGAAGATAGATTAATAGATGTAATACTGTCCAAAGAACAGAGAAAAATGGAAAAAAATAACCTTGGAGAAATGTGGGATGATATTAAGCACACTAAATTAGGAATACTAGGAGGGCAAGACAGAGAGGAAAGAGCAGAACAAAATATTCCAGGAAATGATGGCTGAAAAGCTCCCTCATTTGAAGAAAAGTGTTAATCTACATATCTAAGAAACTCAAATTACCTTCAAATAGGATAAACAAAGCAACCCACATACAGATACATAATAAAAATTTTAAACACCAAAGAAGAAAAACCTTAAAAGTGGCAAAAGAAATAAGTCATCACATATACAGAAACATCAATAAGTTAAGTAACTTATTGATTCCTCATTAGACATATAGAGGTCAGAAGAGAGCAGGATGATATATTCAAAGTGTGGAAAGGAAAAATATGACAACAAATATCAACCAATAATCTCATATGCAGCAAAACTAACTTTAAAAATGAATGCAAAAGGACTGGGGTTGTGGATCAGTGGTAGAGTGCTTGCCTAGCACTTGTGAGGCAGTGGGTTTGATCCTCGGCACCATATAAAAATAAATAAATAAAACAAAGGTATTGTGTCAATCTACAACTAAAAAAATATTTTCAAAAATAATGCAAAATACAACATTCCAAGATTAATCAATAACGAGAATTTCGGCTGGGGTTTGGCTCAGCAGTAGAGCGCTTGCCTAGCTTGTGCGAGGTCCTGGGTTCTATCCTCAGCACCACATACAAACAAGTAAACAAAATAAAAATATTATGTCCAACTACAACTAAAAAATAAATATTTAAAAAAATAATAGAATTTTTTGCATGGAAATTAAGAAATGCTAATTGAGGTTGTTAGCACGAAAGCAAGTGAAAACATGAATACACATGAAAAAACATAATTATATAATTATAAGATAATATAAAGATATATTTATTTTTTTTGTCTTTCCTGATTTAAACAGCAAAAGTACTGTAAAATTTTATATTAAAATGTGTGGTTTTGCCCAATGATATAGAAATAGAATATTTTTGACAAAAAGCAGAAATGGATGGGAGCAATATTGTATCAGAGTAAGGAAACGGCACCAGATGGTAACTCAAATATACCAGAACAAACTAAAAAAATATATATTTGCTTTCATTTCTTTTCAACTTCCATAAAGATATAAAATGACTAATAGTAATAATTATAACAATATATTGTCGGGCTTATATATGTAATAGGTGCATAATAATAGTACAAAAATGAACATGGGACAGAGCTATATTGGACTAACAATTCTATATATCATTGGGATTAAGAAAAATATATCTAGATCATAAGATGTGTTTCATAATGCCTAGAGCAACCACTATGAAAGTAAATAAAAATATAATGAAAAATATTATAAAAGGAATTTACATGTTACACAGAAAATATTTACTTAATTCAAAAAAAAGCAGTAAGGAGGAGTACACAACAAAAAGCAAAATGGCAGACATATATTCAGCTTTCTTTCTATGTGCATATGTACACTTGGGCTCATGTTTTTTGCCTCTCTCATTTTTGCTTCTAGGGAAAAAGGAGGAGGATGAAAGTAGAAAAAAAAGAGAGTCCTAAATTGAAAAACTAAACTTTTTTTTTTTTGTGTGTGTGTGTGTGTGTGTGATGCTGGATATTGAACCCAAGGCCTTGTGCATCCGAGGCAAGCACTCTATCAACTGAGTAAAATAGCCCAAGCCCCTGAAAAACTAAACTTCCACATGCCCATTTTTTTTTCTTTTTTGGGAGGGTGGGGGAGGGTACCAGAGATTGAACTCAGGGGTGCTCAACCACTGAGCTACACCCCCAGCCCTATTTTGCATTTTATTTAGGCAGGGTCTCTCTGAGTTGCTTAGCACCTTGTGATTTCTGAGGCTGGCTTTGAACTCACAATCCTCCTGTCTCAGTCTCCTGAGCTGTTGGGATTATAGGCCTATGGCACTGTGCCTGGGTATATGCCCATTTTCAATGGGGAGGTATACATTTTAGCCTGTATATTCCAGTGACCAGGTAGTATGCTGCAGCAGAAAAACAAGTTAGAAAAGATCATGAGCAAATTATTTAATCTTTGTAAACTCTAATTTCCCCAAATACAAAAAAAAGACATAATTTATCCAGCAATATTATTGTGAGGATTGAATCCCAGGTTTCAAAACTTGGGTGATTATTGGAATCCACAAATATTTGATGAAACTTCAATTTGCCTCCCAACCTGGATAGTCAACTCCTTAGTCCCTCTTACAAAAACAAACACTGTGGCCAGTTTCTTGTGTACTCATTTTGCACCCAGGGATCATATTTAAACATAAGTAAGTTTTATTTTAAAATTAGTTTTGAAGAGTCAATGCATATACATGATTTGAAAGCAAAGAAAAAACACAAAGAAGATAAAATATGAAAAGTATTCAATGAGATTTCTCCTTCCTCCCTTTGCCCAGTAACTCCTTCTCTCCACAAGCCGTAATATAATTAATTTCACATGTTTTCTTCTAAGCAAATACAACTATACAGTATTCTCCTCCTCCTCAACCTTTAAAACACAAATTTACTAGAATAACAGCCTATAAATGACAGAGTTGTATTTGAACTCATACCACTTAACATGAAAAGCCTTTGGTGTAAACAAGTGCATTTTACTCTCTGATTAATGAAAAATGTAACAAGTTTAAAAATTCTTATGTGAAATGAATCTTTTCTGAATTTACTAGAAGCAAAATGTATTTGTTTTTCTTTTTGTGCTACCTTCTGCAAACCCATCCTTTGCAATTTGAAAGGGACCTCTTGTTACCTGTGAACTGTTCTTCCAAAGCCAAAAATCAATTGCAGCTCTCTTCAAATCTTAAAACACACACAAACACACAAATAACAGCTTCATATGCATTTTGTTATTCAACTTGTGATTTATTTTTAACAGCATCTTTCAGATACATCCAAATCAGTGTAACATATTTTCTTTTCCATTTTTAAAGCTTCATAGTATTCCATCATGCATTTGTTCCATAGTTTAATCAATATCTTAGTGATAATTGGTTTTTTCAAAGCAAGTACTTGTCACCATAAATGAAAAAAAAATAGATGCACATAGTGAATATTTATAAGTGTAAAGTAAATTATATTAGTTAGATATTGCTGCATCATTCTTCTTGGAACAAGAGCTACCCAGGACTACCAGAGGATGGTGAAAGCACAAGAGGTCAATCTGCTAACATCAAGGCTGATAATATTCCTTTGGTCAAGCCAAGTCTCATGGCCAACCCATGGAGTGGGAGGTATTCAAAGTCATAAAGTAAAGGATATAAATATACAAGTCTGTAATAGGTATGAAGAGTTAGGGAAAATAATCCAGTGTACCACAATATATATAAATTTGTTTCTCAATCCACATTGCCAGCCACCCCCACCCAACAAAACCCCACCATTGCCAGATTCTGAGTTTACCTGGAAATATCTTTGAAATCATGACTATATGTTTATCTATAATTTGAATAGACCTTGTCACTTTGCTCTACAACTTGCTTGCACTATTTTCACTCCTGCTAAATGTGAATGAGAGAAGCTATTCTTCACATGATTGCCAACACTGTGTACTATCAAACATTTATTCTTTGCTATAATATCTTAGGTTGCAGTTATTTCTCAATTAATATGAGCCTATTTTTGAAGTGTAGCATTTATTCAGACCTTTGCCTATTTTCTACTGGGTTGGTTTTTGCCAACTGATTTGTAAGAGTCCTTTATATATTCATAAAATACAAGTTTTCCTCATAGATATAGTGTTTGTGTGTGTGTGCGCACACACACATGTGTGGTGCTGGGTGTTGAACCAGGGCCTTGTGCATGTGAGGCAAGCATGCTACCAACTGAGCTATATCCCCAGCCCCATGTAGTTTTATTTTTTACTTGCTTATGGTTTTTTCCTTAGCAGAAATGTTTAGTTTGCATATAGCAAACTTTATCCTTTTCTTTGTGGTTTATGGGTTTTAAGTTTTGCTTATAAGTTCCCCACTTAAGGAGATGAACACTTGAGCTTCTGATTTAGCAGATCTGAAAAAATTATTCCAATTGTTAACATTTTAAAGACTTTTGACCTTACTAAACTTTTATCAGCTTTTCTCACTATGAGTTAATGAGCATATATTGAGAGATTTGGTTAACCAAATTTGGTTAACCCTGTAAAGTCCTGTCCTTAATTTTATTAGGACTCTACCATAGTGGGACATGTGAATTGTTCTATTTGTTCATTAGTAATGATTGAGTTGTATTAACCATGCCTCTCACTTATTTCTTTCATGTAACCAAGGGCATCTGTGCAAAAAGGCCATCTGTAGAAAGGGCACTAACCATAATTTGATGGTAGTCCTTGTTGGCATAATTGCAGCCATCTTCCTTTCTCCCACCTCCACTTTATGAATACTGTTCTTATTCCCAAGATATGGAAAGTAGCCCGAGATAAAAACCTAGTGGCCTGGAGACATGCTGGTCTCTCCCTGTTCTCTCATTGAGAGATGGGAGACAACCTACTGGCCCCTGAGATGGGGACATACTGGTTTCCCTGTTCTCTCCTTGAGAAGATTAAGGGACATACTGCTTTCCCTGTTCCCCCTCTAGAGATAGGAAAACTGCCTATCTCTGTTCCCAAGAACAAACTTGCCTTCCACAAGATCAGGGGATGCTTACTATGTCAGTCAAGACTAAACCCACCCTAGCACACGGCCATGATTCTAGCCTATAAAAGGAAATATTCAAGGGAGAGTTGCTGCTGCTCTCCTTGCTTGCTGCTGCTGTCTCTCTCTCTGTGCAGAGCAGCCTTGTCAGGTTCCTGACAATAAACCCGCTTCTTATCCCAGGTGAGTGTGTGATTAGTCCTGCGCCACTTTTTTTTTTCATTCCTTGGTTATGGAATGGATTGGGCCTAATTATCCTCAACAGATATACCATGGCCTTGTTCTTGGTCTTTATCCTTGGACAAAATTTTATTATTAACTCTTTGTTTTAGATTCACTGCCCCTTTTTCCTTTCCTGGGTTAGCAAGAATTAAAAGGTATTCTTGAAAATGCTTTTCAAATGTTGATGTGTATACAAAATTACCTGGAGATCTTTTTAAAGTGCAGATGATGATTCATTAGGCTTGGGTGTCAGGCAGGCCTGAGATTCTGCATTTCTGACAAGCTCACAAGTACCCCAGATGCTGCTGGTCCATCAATAACACTTTGAGGAAGAAAGTACTAAACTATCAAGATTTACCAATTTTTTTTTTTTTCTAAATGGTCAATGGTTCCTTCTCCATTTTGGAGATTATATTCCTTTTTGGGATTGCTTGTTTCCATATAGTCAATTCTGTTGAGATCTCATATTTCACCATAAACCAGACAAGTAGGATTAGACAAACAAACATCTATCTTAGGAATCAAGAGCTCCTTTCCATCCAGAGAAAATCTACTAATATGCTTGCTATTTTTCTTTAAATTCCAAATTTTGAGAAGTCTTCTTAAAGTCTGATGAAGGATGAATTTATCTAGGAAAATAAGGTTAGCCAGACTAGATAGGCATTAATCATACTGGAACATAAACTATTGACAGCAGAAAGATTACTGAAAGGATGGTAGATACACAGGAGGGTGAATTTTGGTGAGGTGGGAGGATAGTATATAACATATAATGAATTGGGTGTTAGATTCAAGTTGGGCCAAATTGGATACAGAAAGATGATAGAAGGAGGAATCCATGGAACAGGACCAGTTTTTTTTTTTTTTAATTTTGTAGTTGTAGATGGACAGAATACCTTTATTTATTTTTTAAAAATATTTATTAGTTGTCAGTGGACCTTTATTTTATTTATTTATATGCAGTGCTGAGAATTGAACCCAGTGCCTCACTCATGCTAGGCAAGCGCTCTGCCACTGAGCTCCAGCCCTAGCCCCAAGACCAGGTTTTTAAGGTTTTTTTTTTTTCCTGTTTTCTTTTAAATGCATGTATTGTCCACTTGACAATTTGCATAGGCAATATTACTGGGTAGTATCCTGATTTAGCTCCCCTTACCCTGACTGCTGGCTTCTGAACACCCTAATGTGAGGGGTCTTGTGGATTGACCAAATGGTATCACTTATGATAGCCCAGCTGCTCAGCTAAGGCCCAGGATAGCACTATGCTAAAAGCCAGACTGTATGCACCAATGACCTGACCAGAAATATGAGGCTTGAGGTGATTGTGTTCCTCCACTGAGGATTTCACCTCACGTTATGGTAGCCAGCTAGTTGGAAGCACACCTCACAGCCTTAAGCACCAGTAACAGTAATATAGGCCCCCTAGGTTGGAAGGAAGTGGTGATGAAGGTTGCACGGGGCAAGCACCCAGGCAGAGGGAAGTTTGCATGTTCTATATAGCCAGGAGAAAGGGAGAATTGGATTGGTTGGCTATCTCCCATTAGAAGAATGTGCTTTTATCTGAAAATGAGCTGTTATGAAACAGAAACTGCAGGACATTTTCTGTTTCAAAAATACAGCCCACTTTCTCTGAGCATGAAAACAACTAAACCGGGGGAGGGCAACTTGGTATTGCTGGTTGCTGCCTGTCTATAGGACTTTTACTTTCACATCTGACTTCTCTAGATTTCCGGATTTAACCCCAATTGCATGGAAATTGGGTTTTTGCCAGAGCTTATTGGAAGCCTGGTCCATAAGGGGAAAAGAATCAATAAGTTGGCAAGAGAGGTGCGAGAGGAAGAGTAACTTTAATTATGCACAGTCTCGAGTATTAAAAGTTGAGTGGATCTGTGAACGGAGGTCTAGCGTTCAAAGAAGCCAGGACTGGACAGGCGCGGGTCTGACCTGCTTGCCACGTACCAAGCACCAAGCGCTGACTTCCTCCAGGTCCCTGTCTCCGTCTCTCTCGCTTGCTGGCTCACTTTCTGTGGATAATGCAGAGCGAAGGAACAGCCTGGGGAGAACAGCTGGAGAAAGCTTAGATAAAGACAAATTAATAGAAGCCTAGTGTAGCAGCAAATGCTGGCACACAGGGCTCAGCTGACCCGTTAAATGAGCAATCCTATTAAGTGTGTTAATTAGCGCGGCGCCCGAGAGCCCAGGGGAATGCTCCAGGAGATACCTGGGGCGGAAACAGGACTCTTCATTGTTGCGATCTAGATTCTGCAGATTCCGGAGTCTTTGTCTCTCCCACGGCCCAGTACCGCTTAAAGAGAGTTTGGGGCTGTGTGACATCTGAAAGCAGGTGGTCAGGAGCATGGCTGGAGAGACTCAAGCACTGGGAAGAGTGATCTTGGCCTTGAATCTACCTGTGAGCCCACTTCCAGCTCCTTACCTGTCTACTCTTATGACTGGTGGGACCCCAGAACCCTGAGACTCATGAATCTTTTACGTGGGGAGGAGTTCTTTCCGACAATGGTAACCTCACTTCATAAATTAAAAAAATAGGTGGCCAGCACCTTTAAAACAGTAAGTTCTGGGCTGTGGGAAACTAAGCAGGGGAATACCTAACTAAACTGGGTACCTGTTCGGTGACTGGAACTGAGGACCAGGAAAGCCGAAAAACTTTGCTTTGGTGACTTTCCACACCTGCACTCATTTGAATGCTTGCACCAACCATGCATGCCGGTCTACACTGGTACGGACGCTAGACGGCGCTGCTGGGACACGCTTCCCTTCTCCCATGAAAGGTTAGAGAAGCATGTTTTTAAACCAGGGGATGGGGGATCCGGGGTTGGCAGCTTTTCCCACTCTCCTCACTCGGCCTCCCCTCCTAGCGCTCCCCAATCCAAAGGGGTGTGGAAGAGGAGGAGGAGGAGGAGGAGCAGTAGCGGTAGCAACAGAAGCAGCCCTTTTCCATGACGCGCCAGAGCGGTTCTAATTCCCACCTCCTCCGGGTTGCAACCAGTCAGCCAGGAGGCACCAAACTGTTAGCGACGAAGACGCAGAGCTTGGTGGCTTTCACTACCCTCCCACCCACTACTCCAGGCATATTTCGGAGGCGGCAGCAGAGGTGGCAGGATGTGAGACCAGCCTGGAGTTCACTTCCCTGGGCGCCGCTCCCTCTTCAGAGCCAGGGCGTGTGGGCTTTTGCGCACCGGCTGAAGGGTTCCCCTGAAAAACTGGAGCAGCATAGGAGCGAGAGGGATCAGCAGAGTTCACACCTGCCGCCTGCGTTACAGTCAGGGTGAGTTGGTGGGTTTGCTCCCTTCTGGAGCGTGCCTGCTTCCTGAGGGGCACAAGGGCCACAGGCTGAGGCGCCCGCGTCGAGGCGCCCGCGTCCTGGCGTGCTCCGCCTGGCCTAGGCAAGGTGCGGCTGAAAGAAGGCTGCTCCTGAGCAAAGTCGCTCAGGAGGAGGAGGCTGGGAGGCAGGCGTCTTAAGAGTCTAGTCACTTAGCCAGGAGGCTGCACCTAACTAAAGGGCTGAATGATTTAGGAACCCTCCTTAACCTTTCCCTCTCCAGCTCCTCAAAAAGTCCACAAAGCTCCGCTGAACTCTAGAAGTCATCCCGGAGCAGAGAGAAGTTTCCTGGCGTCCTGTTTTGCTAGGACTGGGAGTGAAGAAAACGGGCGGGGCTGTTCTGTCCGCTACTTGGGGAGACGTAGTCTTCCCCACACCTCTTCCAGCAGCTCTTGTCTTTGGGTAGCCTCTCTGACTGCCCGGGAAGTCTGAGCCCGCCTATTCAGAAGCCGGCTCGCCATCTCCTCCTGGAAATGGAACTACCCGCCTGAGACCTGCTGTACATTGCTGGTTGATTTGCAAGACTCAGGTAACCCTGCTCACAGAACCAGAGTTGGCTCCCAAGGTGGGGCGCGGGGAGTGCGCTTTAAGCTCTCAGGTGGCAGCAGGGAACAGACTGGCCGCGGCCAAGGGAGGCTTAGTCCTCCTGCACTGGAAACTTGCCATTTTTCTTTCTTTATCTTCAGTCCTCTCAGAAAGTTTAGAGACCAGAGCTTCCAAGACCAGTGACTCTTCACCTAGTAGGAGCATACGCGGCTGTTCAGGTAATTGCCGGTGTGTTCCATTTCCGAGGCGGTATCTTTGTGGTCTCTGTGGCTGGCGCACTGGCTTTGTAGCCTCTGAGGGAATTTCCTACTGGGCGCTTCTGATTTCCCCACCTTTCTGCCAGGGGACTGGAGAGCAACCCTCTTGGGGATGGGGTTTAAAGGCAGTTCCTGGGTAGAGCAGCAAGGGGTTCCCCAGCATGCGCTCCCGCTCCTGGGGATTCCCACCGAGCACAAGACTGGAAAGTGCTGCAACCTGAAGCCATCTCTGTCTTTCTGTCCTGAGATCCCGAAGGGATGGCCCCGTGCGGACCCTTGAAACAACCCTCTCCTTATCTCAAAAAAATCCTGCCACCCCTTGAGCGGGTTTGCTAGGTTGAGAGAATCTTTCCTCACCATCGCTCAGGGGTGAGGACCGACCCAGGATGAGTTAGTTGTGCGTCAGAATTCTTGTGAAGGAAGCCCGGAAAGGTATCATAGGGACAGTCACCCGCGTGTGACTGTCCTTGCTTGGGCTCTGTGAATAGAGCAACCAGGAGATCTGTCACTATCACATTTAAGAAAAAGGCTTTGGCAATGACATCCGGAAAAAAAAAAAAGTGTATGCTATAACAATTCTTTGTTCTAGGGTTTTACCTAGTTACTGTAGACACCCCCACCCCATCTCTGGGACCCAGGGACTTAGGGAGAAACATTAGTAAATATGTATTTAAGGATTCTCATACCCCAGCAAAAGTTGCTGCTAGATTGAAGTACTGGAAAAGTACTTCTCTGCTGAAAGCTACTTTGGAGCCAATCATGGGTGTTTTTTTTTTTTCTTCATTGTTGTTTGGAATTAATGGGGAAGCTGCACCTGTCCATCATCCATATGTTAAATCTCAGCTTGTGTAGACTTCCAGGAATAAATGCTTTTTTCCCGTCCTCGGGAACCAGGTTGTAGATTATTAAACAGGCAGTGCAGCCGGACAAACTCAAAGGAAAGGAGGGAGATAGGAAATGACATTTTCTTCAGGGCTTGCAAGTAAGTTGGGCACATCATACAGCTCAGGAAGACTACCTCAGTTACTTCCTTTCCCTAGGAAGGAAGGAGTTAAGTGTCCAGAACAGGTGTTGGGGACTGGGGACCATTTAACTACTGACATTAAAATCCTCCAACCCATCGCAGTAGTAGTTCCTTAGGATTTGAGGGCAGTAGTGTCCACACAATGCTGCGCCACTGGGCTCTTTGCCTACAGGCTCTCTGATACTTCTGCTTCCGCCATGGGGCTCAGAACACTTTCTTAGCGCTCCCTGCTTCCCCATATAAGAATTGGACAATTTATACAAGGACCTAGGGAAAGTGGAATACTCGGGAATCTCTGAGCCTAGGCATCAATGGAAACTCCTACCTTTGCCCCTCCCATCCTTTTCTACTTCTCTCCTCCGCTGAGTAACCTCTGCTATAGGGCCACTACTGTTGCACCGCGCAGCGGCTGGACCCGATGCAGGATGCAGTGGCTTCAGCTCTGTGCCATTTGCTCAGTTTCATTCTAACTCTCCCATTTGCCGGCGGCTCCCGGCTAAACAGGCCGGCAATTACCCGCGGTGGAATCAGATGATTTAAATAGAAAGCATTTAAACGTGGGTAAAAGGCTGCAGCATCAAAGGCTTCTGCCTCACCAACTCAGAAGGAGGGGCAAGTGGCAACTGGAGCTGCCTTGGTGACAGCCAGCCAAGGCTCCTTCTGCCCTTAGGCCCAGACCAAGCTGTCAGAGCAGTAGGGTTGAAATTTAAACCGAGCTTTGAAGTGTAGTTGTCCTTTCTGATTTCTGTGTTGTCTTAACTCAGGTTGAACAATGGACTGTTTTCAGTTTCTGCAGAGCTCATACCATTTAGAACCATTTTGTTCAGAGGCAAAAAGTGCTGATCAGGTGTTGGGTGGTTATTGAGGTGCCCCTGAACCTGGCTATTACAGGTAAAATCAAGTCTGAGTCTTGTTTTACCCATTACTTTGCTGAGACAATTTCTTAAATGAATAGAACCTTCTAGTTTGCCAATAACCAGCAATAGAGTTCATTCACACATATGCTTCTTACTAGGGGGGACTAATGGTGTGACTACATGGGAATAGCCCAGTTTACCCACCTGGAACATTGTCTTCATAGATGCAAACTGACTGATGTTTTACTCTATGAAAACATACTTAAAGAACCTGACCGTATAAAAAAGATGAAATTTAAAGTAACAATTCCAGTTTCATTTAAATCAATCAACTTCACATTATTAAAATATGTTGGCTTGTGTAATTCAGTGAAGTGGTTCAGTCAATGAAAAATATTTACTATTGGAAAGGGAGAATTGGGAAAGTGAAATGAGTCACAGTATGGTTGAAGTGATCTTATACTTTGGTAAAAACAAAATTGTGTGTTCACATCTGTTCTTAAAGGAAGTCATCACTGTGTTCATGGTGATAGCCTGAGTAGCTTCTGTGATAGAATATACTTTAAAGGGGGAAATATATTTTCTCCCTTATATTTGGTTATTTGTGTCACTGTGGTAGTAATGATCACAACAGGGACCATTAGCAGAAGAATGCACACACTGCCTTCTTCATTTGAGAAATAGCCATAAGCTGTTTGTTTGGTGAAAACGCACTATAATCAAATGGAAAAAAAAAAATCCCAATTTTGAGCTCTTCAGAAATAAGACATAAAATAAAACTCACCACCTAACTTCAAAGTATGGGCTAATAGGCCTTTTCAGGGTAGATATCTAACTGTAGTAAGCCGCTTACACCCTTTGATCCTTGAGCCTAGGTTAGGAAGCCATGACCAGAGCCAACTTGATTGAGAAAGATAAATGTTGAATGTATAATATGTGCTTTATTTTTTTCTGAGATAGGAATTGAAAGTAAGACTTATTATGTTGAGACTGAGCTGTCAGTGCCAAGGAATTTGCCAAATTAAAGTATATCTGTCCAAGGTAAGGCTTGATGCAATGTTGTGCTGCATGATTCCTTCTGGCCAGTTACCAGTACTGGGTTGGACTGGTTTGCTTTGAACTAGCTCAGATAAGAGATACTCCAGGGAGTTCATTGTAAGCCAGTTTCTTCTGGGCTTCCTCTTCCACATACATGGCTCCAGATCTTTGGTTAAATGGTTTAAAAATGGTATTCCCCGTGCTAAGGAGCCTGACTTTGGCCTTCTTGCTTGACTTTTTTCCCCTTGAAGCTCACATCTTCATATTGCTGTACCTGGGCTTCTCTCCTGAGCTCCAAGATGCTTTTTACCTGATTTGCTTTATTCCTCTATCTGGGTGTCCTATTCACATGTACGATATAGTCATCCCTTGGTATTTGCATGGGATTTGTTCCAAAGTCCCTCAGATATCAAAGTCTGTTGATGCTCAAGTTCCTTTTATAGAACTGTGTAGTATTTGTATATAACAGACACACATCTTTCCATATTCTGTAAAATGATCTCTAGTTGTCATACCTAATGCAATATAAAGGCTAAATAAGTATTATATTGTATTATTTAGGGAATAATGGCAAAAGTCTGTACATGTTTAATACATATATATTTTTTTCTGAATATTTTCAATCTTTGGTTGAGTCTGCAGATGTAGAACATATTGATATGGAGGGCCACCTAAATTCAGGCACTAATTTGACATTTTCTCAAGCAAACTTTTATTTTTGTCTTCTTCTTTTAATGATCCTCTCTGTTCTTAGGACTTCTGATCTCATTAATCTGTGATTCCTCCTACTTGCCTTAACCATTTTTGCCTCATGAATACTGTTTTCTTTTTTTTTAAATAAAATGCCCTGTATTCTGTCCATTAATTTTTTTTTTTTCATTCTTATGTCAGCATTCAAAGTCAGGTTCTCTGGATTCTTGGCCTGGTCTGCTATAAAAGCTTCCTGTTATCTGTTTGATATGCCAATATATCTTGCATATTTTGACTAATCTTCCAAAAATCCTAATTTGGTTCTTAAAAATATTGGATACCTAAATGTTGGATACCTAGGTGGTGCAGATTCTTACTGTATTTGAATAATTTATAACTATTCAAATTGCCTAATACATTAAATATGTTGCCTAAGAACTCTGGACCATTGCAGATATGTACTAGCATGACCAAGGATTTGATGGGTGCCCAAATATCAGATTTGGGAGATCAGACTACATGATATTTCTTACTACTAACCCAGAAAATCTATATCATTCTTTTAACATATAGGAAACCAAATAGTATGTTGTTTCCCATCAGTTTGCCCTCAGAGATTCCACATTTTAAAATTATTATGACTATGTTTTAGAGTCTTCTCTTACAGTCAGTTATTATACTCAGATAGGTACTTCTGTTCTGGTTTACGTGGGTGTGTGTCCATATACATCACTTTACTTAAGTATGAAAATTTTAATGCAGAGTAATACTCCATTGTGTATAAATGCCACATTTTTTTTATCCATTCGTCTATTGAAGGGCATCTAGGTTGGTTCCACAGTCTTGCTATTGTGAACTGTGCTGCTATGAACATCGATGTGGATGGCATTAGAGCAGATTATTCTAAGTGAAGCTAGCCAATCCCTAAAAAACAAATGCCAAATGTCTTCTTTGATATAAGGAGAGTAACTAAGAACAGTGTAGGGATGAAGAACAGGAGAAGAAGATTAACATTTAACAGGGATGAGAGGTGGGAGGGAAAGGGAGAGAGAAGGGAAATTGCATGGTAATGGAAGGAGACCCTCAGGGTTATACAGTGGAGGAGGTAGAGAGAGAGGAAGGGAGGGGAGGGGAGAGGTGGGGAGGGGGGAGGGGGGAGGATGGGAAAGGCAGCGGAGCACAACAGACACTAGTATGGCAATTTGTAAATCAATGGATGTGTAACTGATGTGATTCTGCAATCTGTGTATGGGGTGAAGGTGGGAATTCATAACCCACTTGAATCAAAGTGTGGAATATGATATGTCAAGAAATTTGTAATGTTTTGAACAACCCACAATAAAAATTAAAAAAAAAAAAAAGAAAATTTTAAATTATTTTTATACATTGACAGACCTTTATTTTGTTCATTTATTTATATGCAGTGCTGAGAATTGAACCCAGTCCCTCACACATTCTAGGCAAGCACCCTACCACTGAGCCATAACCCCAGCTCTGGTTATGAAATTTTCAACAATGTGTTAAGCTTGCTTTACACTTTGTTAAATGCATATCCTTTTTCCTTATCTTGCTTAATGTTTACAATAATATTGTGAGATGGGTGATATTGCCAAGTTGTAAAACTTTATTTTATAGAGACCACAGTCTATTATTCCTCTGGGGTCTTGAGGTCAGATGTCACTGTCTAAAGTAACTTTTTTTTTTAAAGAGAGAGATAATTTTTTAATATTTATTTTTCAGTTTTTCGGTGGATACAACATCATTATTTTATTTTATTGTTATGTGGTGCTGAGGATCGAACCCAGCGCCCCGTGCATGCCAAGCGAGCTCGCTACCGCTTGAGCCACATCCCCAGCCCCCGTGTCTAAAGTAACTTTATTCTCCTCTTGCTAGCTATAAAGGTAAGTTCAGATTCTTTGGTCAGAAATCTAAGGTCCTTTCACATTTAGCCTCAGTCTATTTAGTAAGCCTTGCTTTCCTGTTCATATGATCTAGCTAGAACAGATCACTTATTAACATCACACATGACCCTTGTTATCTGTCCTTCATGCCTTATGTCATTTATTCTGGAATATCTTCCTCTTTTTCTTCCTATCTCTACTTCGATGCCTATTGAAAATGAACCATATTCAGGAAGCAGATTGTCACCTCTTCTGTGCAGCCCTCCCTAATTTCTCATGCCCCATAGCTAAAAAAAATTGCTCCTTTCTTGGAATTCTTCTTGCCACTTTGTTGATTCCTTTTTTTTTTTTTTTTACTGTTTACCTTGTTCTGCAACCATTATTGTTATTTGTATATCACTTTATCTCCTCTACTAAATTTTAAGCTTCTTGAATGCTGTCTTACCTCTTTTATTTTGTAGAGTGACAAGCATACAGTGGGCACACATTAAATAAGTAATTGAGTTGTATTTGAAATCTCAGATTTAACCTTAATGTTTTAATGAAGTTCTCTTAACCTAAATGATAGTTTCAGATTAAATAGGAAATTGCCAATTCTTTAATTCTTTTACCTGCCAGCAATCCTATGAAATAGTAAAATAAGGCAGTGATTAAAAAAAATAGCAATGTTTTAGAAGGGCTTTATCCAAACATGGGGCTATATAAATATAATTGATTACAATTAAATAAAATTAAAAATTGAGTTTCTCAGTCACACTAGCCACATTTTAAGTGCTTAATAGGTTTATGTGGCTAATGATTGCCATTTTGTAAATTGAAGCTATAGAGCAGTCCCATCACTAAAGGAAGTTCTATTGGACAGCATTAGTATACAACAATATTTCCTAACATTTATTTCTACCAGGAATATCTTTTGTGGGTTCATATAGTCATTCAAAACTCCAAGTACTGGGCTGGGGTTCTGGCTCAGTGGTAGAGTGCTTGCTTAACAAGTGTGAGACACTGGGTTTGACCCTCAGCACCACATAAAAAAATAAATAAACAAAATAAAGATATTGTGTTCATCTACAACTAAAATCAGTCAATCAATAAATTCCCAGTACCATAGAACTACCACTTATCTTCCTTCTCAGAACACAAATAAGTTGGTATCATTATAGGAAACACATTTTCTCTACTTGGAGCAGGGATTAGATATTTACATCACTTCAAACACCAAAATAAATTGCAGATGAAATTATTAAGAAGACAAATTGTAACTTATCCCACTGCAAAAAATTTTCACTGAATTATAATGATTAAAATCTTGTGTTATGTGTGCAAACAGATTAATACAGCAGAAAAGTGTCCAAAGAAATAAACTCAAGTATACTATGGATTTTAAGAAATGATAAAGAGGCATCTCAAATTCATTGTTTGGAGGGGGAAGATGGATTTTTCAACAAAAGTGGCTGGGACAACAGGGCTAGTCACTGAGGGAAATTTAAATAAGGCTACATGTAGACTCATTGTTAAAACCAAAGTTAAATGCTGAGGTGGTGGTTCAGTGGTAGAGTGCTTGCCTAGCATGTGTGAGGCACTGGGTTTGATTCTCAGCACTGCATATAAATGAATAAAAATAAAGATCCAGTGACAACTAAAAATATATTAAAAAAAAACAAAATTAATTTCAGCCAAATCAATATTTAAAATGTAAAACGCATTGAAATGGCTGGGGATGTGACTCAGTAGTAGAGTGCTTTGTTGGCATGCCTGAGGCCCTGAGTTTGATCCCCCGCACCACACATACATACATACATGGACACACACACGCACACAAGCATTGAACAAATAAAACTGTAATGATACTCAAAATATGTTACATAATTTTAAAGCATTTTAAATTTTATAATATTTTAATCATGAGATGGAAAAGAATTTTGTAATATTTTTATGAAAACTGAAGTCTTAAAGGAAGAGATATATACATTTAACCTTCCAAAATGTCTGTGTGGCAAAAAAATATATGCCATAATCAAGGTTAAAAAACAATCAACTAGCCAGGTGTGGTGGTGCACACCTGTAATCCCAGCAGCTAGGGAGGCTGAGGCAGAATGATTGTGAGTTCAAAGCCAGCCTTAACAACTTAGTGAGGCCCTGAGCAACTTAGCAAGACCCTGTCTCAAAATAAAAAATAAAAAAAGGGCTAGGGATATGGCTCAATGGTTATGTGCCCCTGAGTCTAATCCCCGGTACCAAAAACAAAAAGAAAAAAAACTATCACCTAGGAAATATGTCTGTGATTTATAACAATGAGTTGATACTCTTTTTATAACAATGGGATTGAATCCAGGGGTGTTTAACCACTGAGCCACATCCCCAGCCATTTTTATGTTTTATTTAGAGACAAGGCCTCACTAAGTGGCTTAAGGCCTCGCTGTGGTACGGCTGGCTTCGAACTCGTGATCCTCCTGTCTCAGCCTCCTGAGTTGCTAGGACTACAGGCGTGCATCACCATGCCTGGCTTAGATACTCTTTGGTATAAAAAGAGTATCTACACCTCAATTAAAATCTGAATATCCTAATATAAAAATGGGGAAAATTCATGAATAGAATATTCACAAAAGAATGAATATCAAACTCACTTTGCAAATAAAAACTAATAATTTTCACGTATCAGATTTAAAAGGTTTAAAAGATCAACAAAAACACAGTGTTGGAAAGGTCATGGGGATATGAATAATTTAATGCTCCATTTAACCTGATCCATTTTAAGAGGTTAGGTTGACAATCTGTATAAAAATGTAAAATACCTTCTGTGATCTCACAGTTTCACTCAGAAATTATCCTAAGATGAATGCAAGTGCTAAAAGATGTAGAGATAGGGACATTTATTAATATTTTGCTTATAGTGGCAAATCTTTGAAAACAACCTAAATGGCTGTTATAGGGGATTGAGTAGATCAATTGGGATATACCAGTTTAGTCAACTACTTAGTACACATTAAAGATACAATAGAATTACATTTATTGATATGGAAATATATCTATAAATATAATTTAATGGATAAGGTAGATTACAAAGCAATTTGATTTCTGTACTTGTCTATGTATTTATGTCCCCCCCCCCAAACCTACAAAATATATAGAAAAAATTCACCAAAATGTTAATTATAGGTGAAGTGATTTGGGATTTTCTTTTAAAAGTTTTGTTTCTGCTTTTAATTATTGTTTGTATTTACAGTGACAAAAATAAAAGCACATGATATAATGCATGTAAAATGCTTATTTCAATATGAAATATTCATGCATGATGGTAGTTATTATTATGCTTATATAATTTACAAGATAGTCAAAATTAAATGCACACTTCAGAAGAATTCAAGGGTTGGATTGAACTCATGGGATCATGCATGCTAAGCAAGTGTTTTACCACTGAGATACATCCCCTGTCAGGTACTATTTTTAAATTACCCTTTTCAGAAGAGGAAACTGAGACACAGAGAAGTTCAGTAATTTGTATAAAGTCATAGAGCTATTAAAATGGTGGTTCTAGGGTAAAAACCAAACCAGTCTTTGGAAACCATGCATTTAAACATGACACCAGATGGGTGTGGTGGCACATGCCTGTAATACCAACAACCTGGAGGATTGAGACAGGAGGATTGCAATTGCAAAGGCAGCCTCAGCAATTTAGTGAGGCCCTGTCTTAAAATTTAAGAAGGGATGGGGATGTGGGGATGTGGGGATGTAGATTAGCCCCTGAGTTCAATCTCCAGTACCAAACAACAACAACAACAACAATAAACCAAAGAACAAAAAAACAAAGACACAAAACTATATGTACACATATTTCGTGCTACAAGTGGTAACAGGTCATTATTAATTCATGCCTGTTGCTTTCAAATTTTCTATGATTAGGATATGTTATTTCTATAGTCAGAAAACACATGATATTAAAGATTGAATTAAAGATTCAGAATGAGCCACAGCAACCTTAATCAACTCTTTGTTTTTTTTTCCTTTTCAGAAAGTATACTAAGGTATTTTTTTTTTAATTTTAATATTTATTTTTTAGTATTTGGTGGACACAACATCTTTGTCTGTATGTGGTGCTGAGGATCGAACCCATGCCGCACGCATGCCAGGCAAGTGCGCTACCGCTTGAGCCACATCCCCAGCCCCAAATACTAAGGTATTTGTATGAGGGTGCATACTAATCAAAAAGCTCAATTATTATTTGAAGTTGGTAACTGCAGTCTGTTCACTTAAAGGTAACTGCATTTTATGTCCAAAAGGGTTAATGGGGAACGGCCCTGAAATTGCATTGGAGCCTAAAATGTACAATTATTTCCAAGTTGAGTCTAGTTGCTGGTTTGTGATATTGCTTCAGTTTTTTGGGGGGTGGGGTACCAGGGATTGAATTTAGGGGCACTCGATCACTGAGCTATATCCCCAGCCCTATTTTGTATTTTATTTAGAGACAGAGTATCACTGAGTTGCTTAATGCCTTGCTTTTGCTGAGGCTGGTTTTGAACTTGCTATCCTCTTGCCTCAGCCTCCAAGCTGTTGGGATTACAGGCATGTGCCACCATGCCCAGCTGCTTCATTTCTTATCCAACCTAAACATAGTAGTATGCTTCTCTTGCTAATATCTAATTCTAGACTCATTATCTTATCTTTAAACATGTCCAGAAAATCTTCATTCTAGGATCAATCTAATGACCACGTTCTCTGGTTCAACAACTATGGCTGAACTACTCTAGCGAAGATTACACCTGTGTCAGGACCAGTGCCTTGTCAATAACCTCATCTGGGGCCTTAAGAGTTGTTAAGGCTTTTTACATATACTTATTCAGCTTTCTCTCCCAACTGTTTCCCATAGTAGCTATCTGAACCATTTACCACACATCTCATGCTACATTTTTTCATTCAAGCAGATACCCTTGCCCTTTACTTCACTGTCATATTTGAATTTTTAACTGTATTCATTCTTTCCTCTTTCTCTCTTACTTCTACTCAGGTCCTTCCCTTCTCTGAACTCACCAATTCCCCAGTGTTTTGTTCTAAGAGAATAATTTCACTGGGACCAATGTTCAGGAATTCTATGTCAGAAGATTAGTATTTCAGAGAGATTAATATTTCACAGTAAGAAGTATTCCCCCCCACACACGATTTTTTAACAAGGAGAGGGAGGGGGAAGGGAGGTATGTATGTATTATAGTTTTGCTGGAAGGAGTTGAGAGAGCTTTCATATGACTTCTGTTTTCTCTGTGAAGTAATGGGCAGTGACATTTGTTGAGAGTGAATTGGGAAGTAGTTGGGAAGGAAATTTGAAGTAGCGAATTGGAGCACTGGAGCTTGGAGGAAAGACAGAAGGATATTCAGTTAACATTGAGGATTCAGATGAAGATGGAGATCATGGACTAATAAGTGTAGTTTTTTCAAGTTGGGCTCAAGTTTGAGAATGGAAGCAGCTGACAGTTGAGTTGACCCAGGGCTGTTTTGCCAGGATTCAGTGGAAGGATGGTTAAACAAGAAGTTGAAGATAGTTCAAGTCATAGAAGTGATGAGTCATGAATTAAAATTGCATAGGAAAGTAAGCATCAGGAACTGACAGATAAAATAAAACAGGATTGTAAAATGGGAAGAAAACATAGGTCTGTGTGAAGAGAATACAAGAACAGGAGATTGAGGTAGACTAATAGTGGTGTGGGCTCACAAAAGAAGTAGGGCATCTGAGGGATTGTAGCATAAACAAAGAAGGCTTCTGTGTGGAACAGCAACCTAGGAAATGTCAGACAGTTGACTATCTATTAAAACATAAGCCAAGAAATCTATTAAGAATGATGGGGTGTGCTAGGGTTGTGGCTCAGTGGTAGAGCACTTGCTTAGCATGTGCGAGGCACTGGGTTCAATTCTCAGCACCACATAAAAATAAATAAATAAAATAAAGGTATTGTGTCTAACTAGAACTAAAAAATAAATTAAAAAAACAATGATTGGAATAGTTTTCTGACTGGCATAGAAAGCAGGAATAAGGGCTGTAGTTGTGGCTCAGTGGTAGTACAATTGCCTGGCATGTGTGAGGAACTGAGTTCGATTCTCAGCACCACATATAAATAAATAAAATAAATGTCTATCAACAACTAAAAAGATCTTTAAAAAATAAAATAATTTAAAAAAGAAAGTAGGAATAAATATAGAAAAGAGAGAGTTAGAAAGGACTCTGTGGTGTTGAATTAGAAATATATTAGAATACTAGAATATCTATAAACATGTCTTTTGTGTATATAAAGTGGTGTATAGTTTACACAATGATAGAAAAAAAGTGTATAAGGATTGATTCTAAACTGATGCATATTGGGAGAAAAACAGGAAGAATAAGGATAATTGTTTTTTCTTCATTTATTTATGTTTTTGTTTGATTAATTACAATGAAACACTGATTTTGTAATTAAAAAAACCAAAAAAGAAAAAAAAGCAATTTAAAAGGCTCCCTTGCTTTTTCTCTACTCCACAGAAAGAGTTTGTACTGAGTTTGTCTTTTTAATACACACAACAACTTTCATTTAGAAAAATTTTCACTACCTTTTAGCCATGGATGTAGCTCACCTACTTTATGATTTCCTCTGATAGCAAAGTTGGCAAAAAGTGTTTTCTAAAAGAAAAAAGACCTGGCTCCTTTAAATAGATCACAGTGGGTGTGCAGAGTGGTTTCAGGACCTTGGATAGGAAATGTCACTACACAGCTTCTTTAGTCACCAAAAGCCCTTGGTTGAAAACTGTTTTCCAGTTAAGAGCTTTTTCAACATTTGGGTCAGGAACCACAGAGATCTCCCTCCTGGGTCTGGTATTCTTTTCTTGGGCCTTCTATTTGTTACTTTTTACTTTTAGCAAACACTGCCCAAAAAGGAGACCCTTAGTCACTTAGTTCACGTAGGACCAAGCTTAAAACAAATCAGTATTTTATTGAGCACCTATGGTGTGTCAGACACTGACATTTATGGAGTATGTGAGGGAGGAAATATTCACAGGGAAAAGAAGGGGATGTGATCAAGGATGGTACCCAAGGAAATGGAAAGTGCTATTTTAGGATTCCTAACCTCAGCTTCCTGCAACTCTCTACCATGCTCTGTAACCTTGAGACAGGAAGTAGATTAGTGGTTACCTTTGGCTGGGCTTGGTTCATGATGTCAGGTAAATGGAGTATGACTGCTAATTGGTATTGGGTTTATTTGAGGGATGAAAAAATCTCTAAAATAGATTGTGTTGATGGTTGTATAACTCTGTGTGTATGTGTGTGTGTGTATATATATATGCACACACACACACACACACACATATATATATACACACATATTAAAGTGCTACTGAATTATGCACTTTTTTTTCTATTTTACTTTGCTTATATTTGAAGCCAAAAGCACCAAAAAAGGTGACAGCTGGATTTTGAAAGCAAACAGATAAGTCTGGAGAAACCTTACTCTGGTATACACTTCAAATGTATAAAATTATGCAATGCAAATTATATCTCAATAGTGCCAGTATATATGTTTATATGTATTATTCTATCTATCTCTATAAAAGAAGCTGTAAGATTACTTGTTGACTATTCACCAAATTGAAAGGAAGTATAATAACCCTTAATACAAAGGGAAAATCAAACTCATGCCAGTTTTTGCAATCTCTTTTTTTATGCACACATTTTAAATCACACTTTGCTCCCCATTTCAGGTAGGCCTTAGGATTCCACCCTGTGTGAAGCAATTTGTTAGTTGATAGCATGTCAACATTTATTACATTTGCTGTAGCTAAATTCAAGCATTTCTGTCCATTAGCAAACCACAGCAACTGGTGTAGCTGTTCTTGGCTTTGCCTTCTTTTGTAGCTGTGCAAATAGCAGTAGAGTGTGCATGCTATGAAAAGAGATTTCACGATATAATGTGCCAAATGCAGTGTTAGGCAGAAAGTGATGTATTTTAGATTGAATAAAAAATTTCAAGTATATCCTTTAAGTTCCCTGTCTTCTGTGGGCACTGATTCCCCCTGAACATGACCTCAGGGCAGTTTTAGCCTTTTAGTCTTTATCCTGGAATGTAAGTCTTAGTGTCATGGGAGCTGACTCACACTCTCTCTCTTTTGGAATGCATGAACTTTTAAGAAAGGTGCAATTCATTTCCATCTCTGTTCCCAGCTGCTATTATGGCATATGGCATATATTGGACTCTTAATGGATGTTTGTTTAATGAAATAAAGTCCTCTGCAGTGTTTTTCTCCAGGACCTAGAGAGGTCCTAGCTGACATTCTTTAAGCAAATAAGATTCTGGTCCCTCCTTTCATCCTGTTGTTCCTAAGGTGAGAATGCAGATTCAACCTCTTGCTACATTCACAGGCATGCACCACACGAATTTTCAAACACCTAAATATTAATCACATGATAAAACCTATTAAATAATAGCTGGTCCACAAACTATGTGAAGAGATTAGAAGCCTATAGGAGAGCATGTGTGTGCATGCACATGCACACACACACCCTTACAGAATATAGATTAAAGTTTAATCTAATTCTGTTCAGTTTCAACTCTCCTTTCATTTTTATTAGTCTTCACAATAAAAGCTATTTGGGGGACCCACACAGCAGTGAAAAAGATTGGCCTAGCCTCAGAATATGCCTAGCATTTCTAAATGACCTAGTACTTCTTAATAAAGATCATAATTTGAAACTTTGGCTCCTTTTGCTTCTGAAAATTGGAATGAAGTAAAATTGTATGATTTGAGACTAATTGTAATCAAAATTTAGTAGTCCACTTGATTTGTTTGGGAGAGCACGTACAAATTGTTGGTTATATTTGGAGATGCATAATTTAAAGCACTTTTGTGTTTGTATAGAACTTTAAGACTTTTATGGCACTTGCATATCAAATATTTTATTTGAGCCTCAGAACATCCTTTTGAGACAAGCAAAGCATGGTACTGAAATCATAGCACCATGGGGCCTCAAACCACCTACTGGCAGGTAGTTTAACTGCCCCACCCCATTTGTTATGCTGAAACTGAGACAGGAGGTAGTCAATGGTTGGCTCAATGTGGTATTGCAGGTTTCCCTGTGTGAGGCATTCACTTTATAAATGTCTATTGACACTCAGAGTTAGGAAATATTATTGAAATCACTGCAGTGTTCAAGGTTGGCAGGCAAGGATTAGAACCTGGAAGTCCCTGCCTTGGGGTCCAAAGCATAGACTCCTCTTTCCCTCAATACCTTTTATTACACATCCATTTGACTCTTTCCTATCATTGACTTTACTATAATCTTCTAAATATATATACCTTCTGTAGCCTCCAAAGCAGTTAAACCTCCATCAGTGGACATAAAATTTCTTGGTCTGACAATCTTACTTTTATGTTGCTTTCAGTATTTCAGGTTGCCTGAGGTGCCATATTGATTAAGCTACATTCTGGAGAACTAAATATATGTATAATATTATATGGCTCCCCTGCTGAGTACAAAACTATAAATTAATGGATCTCTCTTGTTGACATCATAAAATATGCAGGCCTGAAGCACAACTGTAATATTCCTTGCAGGACCATGTATTTTACTTGTAATGCCTATAAAATGAGTAGTTGCTCAAATGTAAAAGCTGTGACAGAACACGGATGTTTGTGTAGGAGGTGACACAGTGGGAGAAGGATGACAGGACATGTGAAGTGAGAGGCCAGAAAGGGCTGGGGAAGAAATAATAAAAATGGAGCAGTGGCAGGGTAACCTTTCACTATGGAGGTCACAATAAGGTTTAATCAATACATCAATCTTGAATATGGTTAGAGGTGATATAAACATGCTTCATTTTGTTTTTCTGTTGGTGTTTTTTGTGGTTCTAAGTACTATAGGATACAACTGAAAGTGTCACAGCAGAGTAGAGCCAGATAATTTAGGAGATTAATTAGAAGTCCTGCACATGAGAGGATGTTTGTGTGTACATAGAGAAGATTCTGATATGAATGAAGCTGAAAGCAGCACAAAGTGTGACCTAATGTGAGAAAAGTGACATATTTTTTTTCCTCTTGCTCCTTTAGTTTCCCCACTCAAATCTCCCCAAGTAGCTTGCTTGTTCTGCCTTTAAACAACTACTCCTCATTGTGACTTAAGTTTCAATAAAGAAGATTCTCAGGTCAGTATGTTGAGGGATATTGCTTAAATTCATCTAAATTCACATGATTTGTGGCTCCTCCCAGCTCTTAAATAATTACTACTAACCTAAACTGCTCTATGGACTGTGAAATTTCATTTCCTGCAGTAGCCAGTGGTCAGGTCACAAACAACTTTTCTTAACACCCACAAGAATACTCTTTGGGCTATAACTAAAACATCTTGGTTATCATGTAAACATTAATTATTAATGCTTTAATTTGACCAAAAGCATTTTGTTGTTTGTGAAAGGCCTTCCACTTTTTTGCATTAGAAGAAAGTCTGGGATCTGAATCCAAGCTTTTATTTTTCTTAATTCTAAAAGCAAATTTCTCACCTTCTTTTTTCTTATGTACCTTTTTATTTAGCTGCTCTTCCCTTCATTGGAGAATTAATCCTTTTTAGGTTGTTGAACACTGAAGGAAAGGGAGCATCCTTCTGGGGTCTGTAAGCATTGCCATGTGAGAGAATCCAAGTACTTTTAGGTTTTAAAGACCTTGAAAGGACCTGAAATAAATTTTTAGGGCAGAGGTACTAAATCATTTTCATCACTTGTGAGCTCTATGATTCTGGGCAAATCACTTAACTTCTGTGAGCCTGCCCCAGTTACTATACATGCACAATAAGGACAATAATGGTCCATGCATCCAAGGGTTTTTGTGAAGATTAAATGAAGGGACTCATGTAAAGAGTTTAGGACAATTACTGATTTGCTAGTATCACATTAGCTACATTCTGTAACTACTACCACAAATTCCCAGGCCTATCCTCAGAGGACATTTCGATTTAGTAGGCTTCGGGCTATGGCAAAGGCATGTGAATTCTAATAAAGCTCCTTGAGGGTTCGGATAGCCACTTCTAAGTTACAAACTATTGCTACAGACAGTGATTCTCAAACTTTGACATAAATAGAATCCCTTGGGGGCTGAGGCTGTAGCTTAGTGGTAAAGTGCTTGCCTTGCATGTGTGAGGCACTGGGTTCAATCCTCAGCACCACATAAAAATAAATATACTGTGTGTTCATCTACAACTAAATAAATATTTTTTAAAAAGAATCCCTTGGGGGAGGGGTTGAGCCTTATTAAAAACAAAACTCCAAGCCCTATTTTGGGGTGGTAGGTCTGGTGGGGGGGTCCCAAGAATTGTGCATTTTAACTAGAACTCCAGGTGATTTTGATGCAGGTTATTTGTAGAGCACCCTTTAGGAAACAAAATACGATAAATACATGCCTATATTTATTATGATAATTTTAAAGACTGCCAAGGTACTATTGAAACAGCCTTGCCATGCAAACAGTGCTGCTGACTCGCTTTCAGTGGGACAAAAGGCACACACTATAAAGTGTTTTTTTCAATCATGGTAATGAATTAGCATAGATATATGCCCTCTAGCTCCTGACCAAGGGCATGTAATTGCAAAGTGGATGCAGGAGATACAGTCAAATAGTCTATAACCATGGAACTAAGTAAAGTTAATTTACCATGCGGAAAGAGAACCTTTGACAACAGAAATCATACCTTTGACCCTTGTGTCATTAGCAGTGTGCCCTAATCACATTGCTGAGTTTACCAGACAAAACCCACAAGAAAACTCAAGGAAGATGGAAACAGGAGTGCTTATAGTTTTTACTAGACATTTATTATGTGACTAGTGCTTAATGAGCCTGGTGATTTTTTTTCTTTTTAGTGGCAAAATGTTTTATTTGATTGCTTTGAAATACATTCCCATTCTGTCATACCTGAAAAGAGAAAAATGAGGGCTTTGAGGAATTTTGAATCCTCATTTGTCCTTAGCCAATGCTGCACAACACCTGTCTCTCCACTTATTATAGAAATGGAATTTTCCTTTTATAGTGATTTTCTAGGTCTCTATAGCATTTTGGAAACTCACTACCACCAAGTTCTACATGGCTTAATGCCTGACACCTACACACACACAAACACACACACTCACACTCATTTAAATTTTTCTTTTCTTTTTGCTGCTGTTAGTGTGTGTGTGTGTGTGTGTGCATGTGAGCGTGACACTGAAGCCAAGGGGGCTCTACTACTGAGCAGCATTCCTAGCCTTTTTAATTTTTTATTCTGAGACAAGGTCTAACTAAATTGTTGAGTCTGATCTCAAACTTGCAATCCTTTTGCCTTAGCCTCCCACCATGTCTGGCTTAAATTTTCCTTTTCTACTTTTTGAGTCTTATTCCTTTATATGTCAGTAATACCACTCCTAAACCTTCTGATGCGTATGTTAAAGGCAAAAATTCATGGAATTATTCTTCCTCTGCTTACACATTCTTCTGGTTCAGGCCATGTGTAGGATTAGATAGTACTAGGAATTGATTACAGGAAAAGGGCATTTTGAAAATCCATCTTTTTGAAACCACTAATATTTCACTAATATTGAAAGTCAAAATCTCCAGTCTTAAACTTATTTCTAGAACTCCAGGAGATCATGAATTTGTCACAATTAACCCCATCATTATGTATAATTATAATGCACTAATAAAAACAAACCCAAAAGACAAAACACGTTTTTTTTTTTTTTGGGGGGGGGGTACCAGGGATTGAACCCAGGCTGCTTGACCACTGAGCCACATCCCCAGCCCTATTCTGTATTTTCTTTAGAGACAGGGTCTCACTGGGTTGCTTAGTGCCTCACCTTTGCTGAGGCTGACTTTGAACTCATGATCCTCCTGCCTCAGCTTCCCAAGCCGCTGGGATTACAGGCGAGCACCACCATGCCTGGCAAGATAAAACAACTTTAAATTAACTTAGTTCCAAATAAGGTTTGTTCCCTCTCAGATTTTTTTTAAGTATTTCAGGATTTATTTTTAGAGATTTGAAGGGTTAACTTTCATTTAAAGCATGATTTATTTTGAATAGAATTTTAAGCAAAGGGTAGTAAACTTAAGTGAGATTTATGATGGACAGCTTCATAAATACAAGATTCTGCATCTGTGGATTAGGGATGTTCATTCAGTAAAGTCTATGCACATATTTTAAAAATCTAAGAAATTCTGAAATTTGAAATACTTCTAGTCCCAAGAATTTCAGATAAGGAATATTCAGCCTGTATTTATAGATATCTCTATATTTCTTAATTCCATTGGAGACTTGACTTCAAAATAGCAGCAAATCTTGCTGTCTTAATGACTGAATGTTTGCTTTGCAGCAACCATATTTCTTGAAATATGTATGCAATTTGAGTCTTAAGAGGAAAATAGATTATGTCCAAGACATGTGTTTTATAAAGACAAAAGAAAGATTATTTTATTCATTTTTAAATGAACTTTTTTGTAATGGTGTGAAATACAAATATCCACATTCTTTTAGAAATATAGAGAAAACACTACAAGGTTAGTTTGTATGTTTGTGCCTAGAAGATAACCAGCTTTCTTAATATCATTTGATATTATGAAGCTTTTGTTAACCTTGTGACATGAAGTTGTTTTGGTAATTATTTGCAAATAATATTTGTTATGTGTAAATACTCAAAGTGGGCTGATGTCTTTTGTGAAGATAGACAGCAATTACATGAACCAAGATATGGTCTATAGCCTAAAAGATTTAGTATTAAAAAAAATGGGAGATGGAGGGAGGGGGAGTGGGGAGGGAGAGGGAGGGGGATCATGAACGAGAGAATAAGAGGAAGAAAGCCTGACACATTTGTGCTGAGAAAGGGAAACACCTGTTTGCCTTAATAAGCCCCTCTGCTTTGAGACCAGTTATCAGATTTAGCCTTTATTTCTAGACTGAAATAAAAGAGACTGTGAAATTGTAACAAGTTATCATTTGCTCACTGACACTAATGAAGGCAGGAAGCTTTAGCTCAAACATATTGTTGGCATTGATAATAGAATGAAAAGCAAATTCTAATTAATATACAAGTTACCCTTACTACCACCCATATTAGACTGATTTGGGTCTTTTTCCTTTGTACACGTATCAGAGTAGTTTTGAATATTTTACCATGAGGCTTTGATAATATTCTTTTGAAAATCACCATTTCTTGAAAAAAATCTAATGCTCTTATCTAGATGGAACATTCTAAAAAATAGGAGCATTACATCACATTCCCTTTTCTTCCATTTAAATAGAATCCAAACTTGTACCAATAACACTCAAGAAAGGGACACTAGCATATGGACTTGTTTTTATTTATTCATTTAGTACTAGGAACTTGTTAGAGTCTGTAAACAAATCTGGATGGAGCCTGGCATTTTGCCAGAGGGAGTGGTTTGTGAAGTAATGCCAGCGAGCCATTAAGTGTGGAGATTCCTTATTGGTTGACTGCTGTATCTAGTTTATGCTAATTAAGATAAGCTGTGTGGAATGTATAAATATCGCTCTGGTCCTACAATAAACGGCTCCTACTCCTGCTGTATCACTCTACAAAAGTTGTTCGCCGCCCCCCCCCGCCCCCCCAGCCGTTTATTGTAGGACCAGAGCGATATTTATACATTCCACACAGCTTATCTTAATTAGCATAAACTAGATACAGCAGTCAACCAATAAGGAATCTCCACACTTAATGGCTCGCTGGCATTACTTCACAAACCACTCCCTCTGGCAAAATGCCAGGCGCCATCCAGACTTGTTTACAGACTTGGAACTGAAGCAAGGGGTGCTTTACCACTGATCTAAATCCCTAGCCCTTTTTAATTTTGATACAGGTCTCACTAAGTTGCTGAGGCTGGCCTTGAACTTGTCATCCTCTTACCTTAGCCTCCCAAGTTGCTGGAACTACAGGCATGTACTACTGCACCTGGCTTTTAAAAAGATGTAGCATATATCAAGGTAGACAATCCATGATTTGCATCTTAGTATGAACAGGAGTGTTGGAAGAGTTCTGAGCTGTGTATCAGGAGATTTGTGTTTTAGACTGGGCTTTGACACTGGCTACCTGTTTTACTTCTCACATATCCTTTTTTTGCCTCAGTTTACTGACTTGTTCTCAAAAAGTTATATTTTTCTGGATGACTACTTAGGTCCTTCCAGTTCAAAAAGCCTATGATTCTATGCTTTAAATCATGAAATATAAGTTGGTTCCAATCCCTTGATTTGTTCATGATCTCTCAAATTCCACAGGGTATCCTAAACATACAGGTGATAGAATGGCTTTTCTGGAAAATTGTTTCAGACCAGAAAATTTCTCATAATTCCAATTATTTCCAGATATATCAGACTTTCTGTATACTTTACACATGAAGAAAGTGTATACATACAGAGACAAGGAAAATAAGTATATTCTATAGACTAAACATATGGAGCAAACATCTAAAGTTATTCTTACTTACCTAGTGACCATTTTACTTTTCTGTTTCATGAGTTGAGAGAGTCTGGGTGATCTGCTTCCTTTCCTTTGTTCCTGTGATTGTTGTTCATGCAAATGCAAATAATATTAGTATTGGGCTAACATTAAATAGCCAAGGAGAAACTGGAACATTTATATCTGCCTACCACCACCTCTACCAACAAAAAGTTGTAGAAACACAAAGGAACAATCAGTATAGTGAACCTCTGTGCCCCATTAGTATGTATATATAATATACAAAAGCCTATCCGATTATTTCCACATCTGTCCTACCTGTAGGTCACCAGTCATTTAAATAGAAATAATACTTGTGAATAAGCTACATAAAATACTCACCAAGCTATACTGAAGCTGTCCCTGGAAGTGACAACTTGCTGTCATGAATGATGAAATATCCTTTGTGTATAAGGAAATTGTGTTGATTGTAGAAAAAGAAATGAGACTTCATAGGTTTCTTCCTTCTGAAGTGATTTTTTTTTTAAAAAAACAGGAAATCTCCCTATATAGTGATGTTTGGCCATGTATTTCATTTCAACTTTCATTTACAGTTGTCTTTGTTGTAAGGGGAAAACATTTTAATCAGTTTCTGCATGAAGGTCAGATAACACTGTGAACAAAAGTAATTTCTTTATGATAATATCAAAACAGAAGCATTGCTGCACTTAAATTATGAAGCATGGTTTCCCTTATCTGAAATACAATTGTATGTATGACTTAATAGAATCTGGGAGTATATCTTATTTATGCTACTGGCAAACTCAAGAAATTCTTTTTCTCTTTAAGGCTTGAATTTCTGATATTAGCTAAGAATGAAAACAGATTATATTATGTCCTGGGGTATAAATTATTTTAACGAAGGTATGGGAATTATTATTGGTATTTGGGTATTTTTTTTGTTAGTAAACTGAATCAATATTGACATCTTCCACACTTTTTTGTCATAGATGACATCATATGATTTTTTAAAGCCCCAGCGTGTTTGTATTATTTGATATAATGCTATGGGGCAGAAATATTCATAATAAGAATGCCATTTTTGTTTGGTTTTAGAGTGCAAAATGACACACATTTAATGGAGACATACAAACACACTCATATCTGAAACTGTGCACATACTTTCCTGTTCCCAATTTCTCCCATCCCCATACAGTTCTTATCAGTTGCCAGCTAAGGGAAATTTGGGACTATTCATTTCCAGATCATGGAGATATTTATTATAGTTGCAATTGTAGAATATTGCCTGAGTACCTTTAGAATCACAGTGTAGGGGTAGATGACAGAGTCATAATTCAACACATGCATCCACCTACCAACACCCTCCCCTTCACGTTACCCGATACCTTTTTTGGGCCAATATTTTAAGAAGTTCCAGCAACTTATACTGTAGGGCAGAAGGCCCTTAGACTGTAATTTAAGGTCAAAAGAAAGGTTAAGTGTTGTTCAGGATGTGATAGAAATTGTGGTACTTCTAAGAATTCAATCCAGGAGACTGTGACCACAAAGGATTTCTCCAGATCCTCAAATTCTTCTTCATATCATTATGAAGCTATATCTAGAGGTAAGAAACATTGCCAATTCCATTTTGGACATCATCTTACTAGTAGGAATTCTGGGAAAAATGACATTTGATCTTTCATGAACATTTTTAGGATTATGGCAAGAGTAAAGAATATTTGAAATGTTCTCTGGCTATTCAGTGTATTATGGCAATCAGACAAATCCCACTTCCTGTGATATCTAAATGTGTTCCAGAGACTTATTGCAGTAATTTCTGATGGGTCTGTGAACCACATTGATCAGAAGAAAAGATTATCTATTAATGTAGGCAAAAACATTAGCTGTTCTTAATATCTAGTTGAAATACTGAAAAAGCAGAATTATTCTCTTTCAATATCTGCAGGGCTATTGATTGTAACATTATAATGATGACTATGTATATTGTTCTAATATTTTGTCATCAGGTTCCTGGACTACTTCATCTCAGGGGTCATCCATTGACCAAATAATAATTTTAAAAGTAATTGGTAGCATTCAGGCACCTGGAGGTCTATAGGATCATTTTAAAGCATTATCTTGTCATTAATACATTTTGAGTTGATATTTGTAACTAGTGAGAAATAGTGTTCTCATTTCATTCTTCTGCATATGGACATCCAGTTTTCCCAGCATCATTTATTAAAGTGATTGTTCTTTCCACATTGTGTATTCTTGGTTCCTTTGTCAAAAATTAGTTGGTTGTCAGGCTGGGGTTGTAGATAGTGATAGAGCACTTGTCTAGCATGTGTGATGTTCTGGGTTTGATTCTTAGCACCACAAAAATAAATAAATAAAGGCATTCTGTCCATCTATGACTACAAATATTAAAAAGATCAATTAGTTGTAAATGCATGGGGTTATTTCTGGATACTCTATTCTGTTCCATTGGTCTTTGTGTCTGTTTTTATATAAGTAATATAGTACTTTGATTTCTACAGCTTTGTAGTATATTTTGAAGTCAGGGCAGTATAATGCCAGGACTTTGTTCTTTTTGTTCAGTATGGTTTTCTGGCTTTGGCTAATTAGGGTATTTTGTGGCTCCACACAAATTTAAAGCTTGCTATTTCTACTTACGTGAAAGATGGCATTGATATTTTTTAGAAATATTTTTTTTAGTTGTCAATGGACCTTTATTTTATTTATTTATATGTGATGCTTATAATCAAACGCAGTGCCTCACACATGCTAGGCAAGTGCTCTACCATTGAGCCACAACCCCAGCCCAATGTTGATATCTTGATGGGTATTTCAATGAAACTTTAGATTACAGTGGGAAATACAGACATTATTAATTCTTCTAATCCATGAACATGGGATATCTCTATTTATTTGTAGTTTTTTCATAGATTGTAATTTTCATTTTAGAGGTTTTTCACCTCAGTTAATATTATTCCTAGGTATTTTGTTATTTTTTATCTTTATATTGAGATTTTTATAAAGAACATTATGGATGTGGGATTAGGAAGGGACAAGGTTGTTATTTTTATATCTATTATATCTATTGTTAATTGTATTCTTCTCTTAATTGGTTTTCAGATAGCTGTGCTATAGCATATAGACTTTTTACTAATTTTTGTGTATTGATTTTATATCCTGCAACTTCACTGAATTTGTTTATTTCAATTTTTTTTGTGGAATCTTCAAAGTTTTCTATATACAAAATCATGTTGTCTGGAAACAAAGAGAGTTTACCTTCAAGGATCTAATACCATTATTTAAAAAATATACTGAGGAGATCTAGTGCCAGAAAGAACAATGAGCTTCCACTCAGACAACCTGTATTTCATCTATAAGCATTTGAGTAACCTTAAGAAAATCACTTAGAAATTTTAACCTCAATTATTTGTAAATTATCTGTAAAGTTTAGGAACTAAATATGTATGAACTACTGTGATGCCCTCCTACTTGATCTGTGTGTCTTTGGATTCAGCCACATTCCCCCATTTGTGTGTGTGTGTGTGTGTGTGTGTGTGTGTGTGTGTGTGTGTATGTGTATGTATGCTGGGTATGGAACCCAGAGTTTTGTGCATGCTAGGCAAGCACTGTAACATTGAGTTACATCACCAGCCTCCTCATCTTCCATTTTGCATCCCTGTTCTAAAAGATAACATACAAATATGACCATTTAATCCCTTCAAATAGCTGTAACAAATTGTTTGCTATATTCTACTCCTCCAGCTTCATTTCCTACGACCCATCACATTGATTTTATGCTCCAGTTATACCAAATGTTTTCAAATGTTATAAGGATAGCATGCTGCCTTACCCTTACTTGCATGTCTATATATGTTGTGTGTGTGTGTATGTATGTGTATATGTGTATGTATGTATGTATGTGTATATATATATATGTATATATGTGTATGTATGTATGTATATATATATATGTATATATGTGTGTGTATGTATATATATATATATATATATATATATATATATATATATATATATATATCCCTCTTCTGGGGGTGATAGTTAAGCAGAATCCCATATACCAACATTCCACATCACTCTTATTTTTCATTTTTTAAAATTTATTCTAATTTATTATATATGACAGCAGAATGTAGTTTAATTCTTATTACACATATAGAACACAGTTTTTCATGTCTTTGGTTGTACACAAAATAGTCATACCATTCATGTCTTCATACATGTACTTAGGGTAATGATGTCCATCTAATTCTATCATCTTTCCTACCCCCATTCCCCATCCTTTCCCCTCCCTCCCCTTTGCCTTATCTAAAGTTCCTCCATTCCTTCCATACTTCTCCCCATCCCATTATGTATCAGCATCCTCATGTCAGAAAAAAACATTCAGTATTTGGTTTTTTGGGATTGGCTTACTTCACTTAGCCTAATATTCTCCAGATCCATCCATTTACCTGCAAATGCCATGATTTTATTCCCTTTAATGCTGAGTAATATTCCATTATGTATGTGTGTGTGTATGTATATGTATGTATGTATATGTATGTGTATATATATATATATATATATATATATATATATATCTCACAGTTTCTTTATCCATTCATCTACTGAAAGGCATCTCGGATGGTTCCACAACTTAGCTATTGTGAATTGTGCTGATATAAACATTGATGTGGCTGTGTCCCTATAGTATGCTGTTTTTAAGTCCTTTGGGTATATACTGAGCAGTAGGATAGCTGGATCAAATGGTTGTTCCATTCCAAGTTTTCCAAGGAATCTTCATACTGCTTTCCATATTGGCTGCACCAATTTTCAGTCCCACCAGCAAGTTATGAGTGTGCCTTTTTGCCCACATCCTTGCCAACACTTATTGTTGTTTGTAGTCTTAATAGCTGCCATTATGACTGGAGTGAGATGAAATCTTAGAGTAGTTTTGATTTGCATTTCTCTAATTGCTAGAGATGAGGAACATTTTTCCATATATTTGTTCATTGAATACCTTTTTCTGAGAAGTGTCTGTTCATTTCTTTGGCCCAGGTATTGATTGGGTTATTTATTTTTTATTTTTTGTGTGTGGGTAGCTTTTTGAGTTCTTTATACATCTAGAGATTAGTGCTGTATCTGATGTGCTTGTGGTAAAAATTTATTCCCATTCTGTAGACTCTCTATTCATCTCACTGATTATTTCTTTTGATGATAAGAAGCTTTTTACTTTGAGTCCATCCCATTTATTGATTCTTGATTTTATTTCTTGTACTGTAGGAGTCTTATCAAGGAAGTTGGGGCCTAATCTGACATGATGAAGGTTTGGGCCTACTTTTTCTCCTATTAGGTGCAGGGTCTCTGGTTTAATTCCTAGGTCCTTGATCCACTTTGAGTTAAATTTTGTGCATGGTCAGAGATAGGAGTTTTATTTCATTTTGTTGCATATGGATTTCCAGTTTTCCCAGCACCATTTGTTGAAGAGGCTATCTTTTTTCCTCTAATATATGTTTTTGCCACCTTTGTCTAATATAAGATAATTGTAATTATGAGGGTTTGACTCTGTGTCCTCGGTTCTGTACCATTGGTCTACCAGTCTATTTTGGTGCCAATACCATGCTATTTTTGTTACTATTGCTTTATAGTATAGTTTAAATTCTGGTATAGTGATGCCCACCTGCCTCACTCTTCTTGCTAAGGATTGCTTTAGCTATTCTAGGTCTCTTATTTTTTCAGATGAATTTCATGACTACTTTTTCTATTTCTATGAGAAATGTCATTGGGATTTTGATTGAAATTGCATTAACTCTGTATAGTGTTTTTGGTCATATGATCATTTTGACAATATGAATTCTGCCTATGCAAGAACAAGGGCGATTGTTCCATTTTCTAAGGTGTTCTCTAATTTCTTTCTTTAGCATTCTGTAGTTTTTATTGTAGAGAACTTTCACCTCTTTCGTTAAGTTGATTCCCAGATATTTTGTGTTTTTCTGAGGCTATTGTAATTGTGGTAGTTTTTCTAGTTTCACTTTCAGAGGATTTGTCACTGATGTATAGGAATGCTTTTGATTTATGAGTGTTGATTTTATATTCTGTTACTTTGCTGAATTTATATATTAGTTCTAGATGTTTTCTGGTGGAATTTTATGGGTCTTCTAGGTAGAGAACCATATTGTTTGAAAATATTCATAGTTTGAGTTCTCCTTTTCCTATCCATTTCCTTTTAATTTCTTTAATCTCTCTGATTGCACTGGATAGAGTTTCAAGAACTATGTTAAATAGAAACGGTGAAAGAGGGCACCCCTGTCTTGTTCTAATTTTTAGAGGGAATGCTTTCGATTTTTCTCCATTTAGAATATAGTTAGCCTGGGGCTTAGCATAGATAGGTTTTACAATGTTGGGATATGTTCCTATTATCCCTAGTTTTTCTAGGAAGGGGTGCTATATTTTGTCAAATGCTTTTTCTGCATCTATTGTGATGATCATATGATTCTTGTCTTTTAGTCTATTGATGTGATGAATTACACTTATTGATTTCCATATGTTTAACCAACATTGCATACCTTGGATGAACCACACTTGATTGTGGTGCACTATCTTTTTGATATGTTTTTGTATTCAATTGGCCAGAATTTTAGCATCTATGTTCATTAGAGATATTGGTCTGAAGTTTTCTTTCTTTAATGTGTCTTTGTCTTGTTTTGGAATCAGGGTTATATTGGCCTCATAGAATGAGTTTGGATGTGTTCCCTCTTTTTCTATTTCATGAAATAACTTGAGGAGTATTTGTATTAGTTCTTTGAAGGTCTTGTAGGACTCAGCTGTATATCCATCTGGTCCTGGGCTTTTCTTGGTTGGTAGGCTTCTGATGGCATCTTGTATTTCATTGCTTGCAATTTACCTGTTTAATGTATGAAAATCATATTGATTCAGTTTGGGCAAATCATATGACTCTAGAAATTTGTCAATGCCTTTAATATTTTCTATTTTATTGGTGTACACATTTTCAAAATAATATTTCATTATCTTCTGTATTTCTGTAGTGTCCTTCCTGATGTTTCCTTTTTCATCACTGATGTTAGTAATTTGAATTTTCACTCTCTTTCTCTTCCTTATTGTGGCTAATGGTTTATCAATCTTATTTTTTCAAAGAACTAACTTTTTTTGTCAACTTTTTCAATTTTTTCTTTTGTTTCAATTTCATTGATTTCAGCTCTGATTTTAATTATTTCATGTCTTCTACTTCTTTGTTGATTTGTTCTTCTTTTTCTAGGGCTCTGAGATGTAATGTTAGGTCACTTATGCACTGAGTTTTTCTTCTTTTAAGGAATGATCTCCAGGCAATGAATTTTCCTCTTAGTACTGCCTTCATAGTGTCCCAAAGATTGACATGTTGTATCAGTGTTCTCATTTATGTCTAAGAATTTTTTAATCTCCTCTTTGATATCTTTTGCAACCCATTGTTCATTCAATACCATATTATTTAGTCCCCAGGTTTGGAGTAGCTTTTATTTTTTATTTTATCATTGATTTCTAATTTTGTTCCATTATGATCTGATAGAATGCAGTATAGGATCTCTACTTTTTTTATATTTGCTAAGAGTTGCTTTGTGGAATAATATATGGTCTGTTTTTGAGAAGGATCCATGTGCTGCTGAGAAGAAAGTGTATTCACTCATTGATGGATGAAACATTCTATATATGTCTGTTAAGTCTAAGTTATTGATTGTATTATTGAGTTCTATAGTTTCTTTGTTTAGCTTTTGTTTGGAAGATCTATCCATTGGTGAAAGAGGTATGTTAAAGTAACCCAGAATTATTGTGTTGTGGTCTATTTGACTCTCGAAGTTGAGAAGAGTTTGTTTGACGAATGTAGATGCTCCATTGTTTATGTTTCCCTTAAGCAGTATGAAATGTCCTTCTTTATCTCTTTTGGTTAATTTTGGCTCAAAGTCTACTTTATTTGATATAAGGATGGAAACCCCTGCTTGTTTCCACAGTCCATGTGAGTGGTATGTTTTTTCCCAACCTTTCATCTTCAGTCTGTGGATGTGTTTTTCTATAAGATGAGTCTCTCAAAGGCAGCATATTGTTGGGTCTTTTTAAAATCCAATCTGCCAGTCTATGTCTTTTAATTGGTGAGTTGTGGCCATTAATATTCAGGGTTATTATTGAGACATGATTTGTATTCCCAGTCATTTTTGTTTATTTTTTGGCATTTAACTTAACTTGTTTTCTCCTTTGATTTTTTTTTCCTTTAGTGTAATCCCTCCCTCTGCTGATTTTCATTCTTGTTTTTCATTTTCTCCTCATGGAATATTTTGCTGAGGATGTTCTGTAGTTCAGGCTTTCTAGTTGTAAATTCTTTTAACTTTTGTTTATCATGGAAGATTTTTATTTTATCATCAAATCTAAAGCTTAATTTTGCTGGATATAAGATTGTGTTCCAGGATCTTCTAGCTTTCAGGGTCTGGGTTGAATAATCTGCAGATATCCTATTTGGTTTTCCCCATATGTAATCTGATTTTTTCCCTTGTGGCTTTTAAAATTCTATTCATATTCTGTATGTTAGGAATTTTTAAATTTAATTTAATTTTGATTGATTTTTTTAAAAATAAAATGACAGTAGAATGCATTACCATTGTTATTACACATATACAGCACAATTTTTCATGTCTCTGGTTGTATATAAAGTATGTTGATGCCAATTCATGTCTTCATATATGTACTTTGGGTAATGATGTCTATCACATTCCCCTATCCTTGCTAATGCCCTGCCTCCTCCCTTTCCCTCTCACCCCTCTGCCATATCTAGAATTCATCTATTCCTCACATGCTCCCCTTCCCTATCCCACTATGAGTCTGCATCCTTATATCAGAGAAAACATTCAGCATTTGTTTTTTGGGGGGGATTGGCTAACTTCACTTAGCATTATCTTCTCCATCCATTTCCTGCAAACACCATGATTTTATTCTCTTTTATTGCTGAGTAAAATTCCATTGTGTATATATGCCACATTTTTTTTAATCCATTCATCCACTAAGGGGCATCTAGGTTGGCTCCACAGTTTAGCTATTGTGAATTGTGCTCTATAAACATTGATGTGGCTGTGTCTCTGTTATGCTGTTTTTAAGTTTTTGGGTATAGACTGAGGAGAGGAATAGCTGGGTCAAATGGTTGTTCCATTCCCAGATTTCCCAGGAATCTTCATACTGCTTTCCATATTGGCTGCACCAATTTGTAGTTCCAGCAGCAGTGTATGAGTGTACCTTTTTACTCTCATCCTCACCAATATTTATTGTTGTTTGTCTTCATAGTAGCTGCCATTCTGACTGGAGTGAGTTGGTATCTTTGAGTAGTTTTGATTTGAATTTCTCTAATTGCTAGAGATGATGAACATTTTTTTTATATATGTGTTGATTGATTGTATATCCTCTTCTGAGAAGTGTCTGTTCAGGTCCTTGGCCCATTTGTTGATTAGGTTATTTGTTTTTATGGTGCTTAGCTTTTTGAATTTTTTATATACCCTAGATATTAGTGCTCTATCTGATGTGTGGGGTAAAATTGCTCCCAGGATGTAAGCATTTTCATCATAATGTGCCTTGGTGTGGATCTGTTGTGATTTTGTAGATTTGGTGTCCTGAAAGCCTCTGGTATTTGATTTTCTAATTCATTCTTCATGTTTGTAAAATTTTCTGATATTATTTCATTGAAGAGATCGTTTATTCCTTTGGTTTAGAACTCTATGCCTTCCTCTATCCCAGTAATTCTTAAATTTTTAAGATACCCTGCTATGATTGGTGATCTCTAATGAAGATTTTTCAGTCTGCCACTGAGCCTACTCTCTGCTATGGGCTACCTCTGTTGCTTTGATCACATTTCTATTATTTACTTATCCCAAAATATATTTGTTTCTTGTCTCCTCTGATATTCTTAAAGCTAGGGCTTGTGACTTGTCCTTTGCCTGCATTCCTTCCACAAATACTCATGGAACACATACTTTTGCTAAGCACTGTTCTAGGCCCAGAGTAAAACAACAGTGAACAAAACAGACAAGAATACCTGTCTTTATAGAGCTTCTGTGTCTTACTCATCTCTGTCACACTAGGATCTAGCAGAGACTAGTACTTAGTATCTAAGTATTTGTTTGATTGATGTCAAGAATTCAGAATTATGGCTACATACTTCTCACACTATGCATACATTCTAATTGTAAATATGTTAATATTTAGTTCTAATATTTAATCAGGCTTTCTTACTCACCAAAATTTCTAAAAACATTTTCTGCAGTATTTCTGTCAAACCCTATTGTCTGTCAAACAGCTTGTGAGAGTACTATGTTGGATCTAACACACTGAAAGAGGTGCTCTTTTATTCATTCAGGATTATTCAATTAAATATTTATTGAATATCTACCATTATGTCAACTATAATAGATGTACTCCTGCCCTCTTGGAGTTTACAATCTGCTGAGGACCATAGATAATAAACAAGCAAATAATTACAATTATTGCTATGGAAGTAGTGAACAGGAAGCTGTGAAAAAGAATGATGGCATGGGGGAATGACCTATTTGAGTGGTTAAAAAGGCCTCTCTGCAAAGGCAGCACTTACTTTGAAACCTGCAGGGTAAGGAATTCCAACCATATAAAAAGTTGGGGTCAGAGCATCAGGGGAAGAAGGAAATACATGTGCAAGTTTCCTGAGGTGGCAAATGGCTTAATGAATTAGTTATAGAGAGAAGAGCAGTGTAGCTAGAGTTTATGGAGAAAGAAGGAATGTTATTAAATGAGAGAAATAACAGGACCTTGTGTGCCATGCTGAGGTACTTAGAGTATATCTTGAATGGAATAAGGCACTATTGAAAGATTTTAAGATAGTGAAACAATCAAATTCATGTTTTGGAAATTTTACCCCAAATATAAGTGCAATGGATAGAAAATAGAATAGGTGTAAGTAAGGATGTAGAGTTAGCAATTGGGTCTGATGAAGTGGTCCAGGAGAGAGATAGTAGTGACTTCAATAAATGTAACTCCTGGGGAGATGAAGAGAAATATAGGGTTTGGGGAATACTTTGGAAATCACAGTAAGTAGTCTTACACTTGTATTTAATGTGGGGGTGGGAAGAAAAAGAGTCAAAGATAATACCTAAGCTCTGACTTGATCTGTTGGTGGCTGGAGGTATCATATATTTGAGATTGGGGTGTTGGGGTGCAAGAGTTAAGTTGGATGGATGGTAAATGCATTTTCATGATAATCATGGTAATGGTGGTATTTTTGGTAGTGGTGTTCGTGTTGGTTTTACCATGGTTCAAGGAAAGATAAAAGAAAATTGGCAACTTGGCAATGTATTTCAATGTATTATGTTATTTCAACTTTGTATGTCATCTTGATGCTTGACCTAAGGAAATGTCTTTCTCCTGTCTACTCCCTGTCCCCAAAGTGGCCAGAATTATATTTTCTGTAAATATACTGTTAAGAATTAAAATATTAAAATATATTTTGCAATCCAAGAATCTATGAGAATATTCAAGAATAGAGTAATTCTGAAAGGTAATTTTTCATTTGTCATCATATTTTAAAAATGATATAGATTTCTTAAATTTAGGTAGTATTCCTAGGTCACTATTATTATTATTTTTTAATTGATTTTATTATTTTTTTAAATACACGACAGCAGTGGAATGCACGACAATCCTTATTACACATATAGAGCACAATTTTTCGTATCTCTGTACATAAAGTATGTTCACATCAATTTATGCTATTATACATGTACTTTTTTGCATTACAATTCTTAATGCACATATATACCAAAATTTTTCATATCTCTGTTTCATATCTCTGTTTACACCAAATTCAAGTCTTCATACATGTACTTTGTATAATGATGACCATCACATTTAGGTAACTATTATTAAAATAATGTCCAAGGACTTCCTACATAAAAATCATTTGATAATTTTGGTTCAAAATTGAATATAAAACAACTTATCAGAATCTCTGATGGAGTCCAGGAATCTTTTCTTCCTATAGGCTGACATTTCAAGAGCATTGCTTTAGACAAGGCATTCTTAACCAATTTTTTTTTCATACTCCAGTCTCCTTTGGCAATTTGATGAATCCTGAAGATCAGATCCCTTCTCAGAAAAATTGTTTTACATGCATAAAATAAAATACAAATGACCACAAAGGAAACCAAGCTTATTGAAATACAGTCATTAAATATATGAAAAACAAATTGTATATAGTAATTTATATATGCCTTTTTACTAACACATTAAATAATGAGATCTAACAGCAGGTCTAATACTACTATAATTTGAAGGTCTAATACTACTATAATTTGAAGTAGTGAATGAGCACAAATAATATTTTGAGACATCTTCTATGATTGTAATGTGACATTAAATTATCTTTAATTTCTATTTGTGATAAAGTTAAGGTTCAGCTAATACTATGGTTTGTTGCCTAGATTCATAATGGAAGAAAATGCTAGGTTTCAATCAGAACTGAATGAAAATAATGATACAATGTTTTCCGCAACCAAGTTCACAGATACTAAGCTTAGAATCTCTGGTTTTGAGAATAATATAGAGACTAGTGAGAGTATAGTTAAAATTGGAACTGAGATTAAGATACTAGTCAAAGGATCAAAATCCACAGATGAAATTGGGGAGATACTGGGATCTAAAATTGTTTAAATTATGTGTATGTACAAATATGCCACAATGAAACACACTATTTTGTTTAATTTGTATGCACAAATAAAATATTTGGTACCATTAATTAAATAACTACAAGAGAAATCAGGACTAAACAATTGTCCCTGCATTGTCTGGAACTGAACTGATTATCTTGGCTATTTGATCCCTGAGTGTACATAAATAGGCTTGTCTGACACCCTTGATATTGTGCCTTCCCTTTGCTTGCAATTAGGTTCTTCCAGAAGATAGCTATGGAAAAAAGTTTAGATTTTTACAATTTTGTGTTTTTGAAGGAGGAACATTTTATAGGATGAAAAGAGGCATTTTAGGATGAGGAACCAGCATGTATAATAATGACGGAATCCAGACCAGTCTGGTATTTGAAAACAGTAAGAAGTTCAAAGTAGCTGAGCCTTGTGATGTGTGAGTGGGAAAGGTAGAGGTAAAGCTGGAGAGGTTGAACCAAGTCCACAGATAGCCTTCTGATCACATGTATGAGTTTGTGTTTGATAATAGGGTTAATAGGAAGCTAGAGGAGAACTTTATGCTGAAGAGACATGGCAAAGTGTCTTTCATATGGAAATAAAACTGCTGTCAAAACAGGGGATTGATTTGAGGAAGGCAGATCACTTCTCCGTCTTTGGTAAGGACCCAGTTGAGAAAGGTGTGGTTCTCTGGATTAAGTCATCACTAAACAGAGAAGAGTGAATAGATATGAGAGATATTAATGACAATTTTGGACATATGCCATGAAGAAGATGAATTTGGAGGTGACTTTAAAGTTTCTATCTTGGAATTTCAGGTGAAAAAAAAAACAGCATTAAGATACACTGAACAGGAGAGGCACAACAGTCTTTGGAAGAAGATATTTATTTCAGTTTTGGACAACCTTAATTTTAGGTGCCTATTGAATATGAAATGAGAGATGCACAGAGTTTCCATTTTTAATAATGTAGTAACTTTTAAAAGTAAATAAGTGAAGTAAGACATTCTTTTTTTGTCTAGAAATTGACAGAATTCATGGAAATTATGGAATAGTTGGGTTTCAGAAATATATAGGATTAGACATTATGTGGTCTTTTTAGTCTACTTTTGATGAAATGTTAACCAATGACTGTCCTACAAAGAGTTATAGTTGTGTTATTCTGGATTAAAATTTTCTTCATATTTTTTTGGTAATGGATTCTGGCAATGTAGAATATCATAAAGCTTGTCTTCCTATATGAGAGGTTTAGATGGTTTTTGCACTCTTCACTTGCCTTTTTATCATGATTTCTGGAAGATAGAGGACTGCAGTTTGGATGAGAGCAAGTAGCAGCAGAAGTGTTTTTATATTCAGATTTTATAACAACTCCATGGCCTGTAAACCACTTTCAGCAACTTTTATGGACACAAAGGAAAGTGGCTAGTTGAAGCCATCTCCATATTTGTTGTTCTTTCAGGTTTCAGGGTCTGGGGTAAGGGGAGAAATTCAGTATGAAAATGGGATGTTGAAATGCAGAGTTGGCTTTTACCAGAATTGTAAGGTATATAAGATTTGCCTTTGGTATTCCTTTCTCCTCTTTCTGGTTCTGGATTCCTGTACCTGGTGCCTTAGAGTTATGCCCTGGTTAAGTCACAGATCACATTTCAGCGCCTTGCCTAGACATGCTTTCTCTAGTAGGCATTGTTTCTTTTATCTTTCTCCTTTGATTAAATGTCTCATTCTTCTATTTGATAAACTACTTTTGTGTATATTCATGGGTAATCATTGTTTGAAATGTGCTATAACTTCTAACTAACAATTACATTTTAAGAAAGGTCTTAGGACAATTCTTTAACCTAAAGGACTTATCCTAATAGTAGAGGCTGTAAGTGCCATGGTAGTGGGGACCTAGAGGTATCTTCTAAAATTCATAAATAATATCAATAGCATACACATATGAAAGACATTTAGTGAATATAGAAAAAAATACATTTATTTATAAAGGCTGAGGAAACAATAAAAGTAGATATACCAGGTGAAATTTATTTGTAGAAGTTTGAACAAAGGGGAACATAGAAGTTATTTTTGAGGGTAGTGATAAAAATGGGATGGAGTGGGGTAAGAAGATGGTATACATTTTACTTGAAATTACTTTGAGGGTAGGGACCATGCCTTTATGTTTGTGTCCTCCAGAGGGCCTGAAAGAATGATTTGTACATAAAGGGTAATAATGGTAGTTTAAACGAATCCATGGAGAACAACTATTGATTTAAAATTACTTTCATGAATTTATTTTTACTTTGAAGAACTCCCTAAACCAAGATATAATTTTTTTTAAATATAAACTTTCTATGAATTGTGTGTGTGTATGTATGTATGTATGTATGTATGTATGTGGTGTCATTTAAAGCAGTTATTTGAGATACTCAGTGAATTAGGAATAAATTAAAGCCCATTTATTCTTCAGTGAACTCCAGATTAAAGAAAGTTCCATGATTCATAACAAGTAATGCTGCCAAGGGAATCTTTAAGTTGTCCATTCATCCCTGTGAGAGATGCGAAGTTTTCTGCATGTTTTGTTTGGTTTTATAAAATGTTGACATGTGTATGTTAATAGAAGTGCTGTGATCAGAAGTCCATTATAATGGCATCTGGGAAGGAAAACTGATGTTACAAAATTAGTAGTGTGAGAAAATAAAAATGCAAACAAAATGCTTTCAATGATATGCTGCAAAAGCTGGTTGGGAGAAAAGGGAAGGATGAGATGATAGAGATCCTCATTAAAATTAAAAGCCAGAGAAAAGTGAGGAATAATATCAAAGGCAATGCAACATAAATCATTATCTACAGGACTAACTAAAAGACAAAAGTATGAGTGTTGGCAGTTCATGCTTTATGCAGAAAACAGTAATTTGTTTCCTAGAGGTATCTGACGTGAAACCTAGCAATATAAAACTGCCATCAAGTGTGGGCTTTGTTTTAATGAGTGCCTCATAACAGTACAGAACTAGAAGCTACAAAGCTCTCCAGAGTATTAGTAAATCAAGTTTTATGCTTTGAAAATAGAAAGATGAAAGTACTTTCACTGTACCTATTCAAAAGAAAGAATGAAAGTAAAATTCTATTTTATTATAGAATTTCAGTTAACTTAGGCTTTGGATATGACATACAAACCATGAAGTAGTTATCTATATTACTATTTAAGAAAGATTATTGAAGACTTGGGATGTCCATGTATTACAAGTAAACATATATTTGATGACTACTCACTATGTACATAATACTGTGTTAGATACTACAGAGAAAAATATATAAAATCAAGCAAACAAAGACATTGAGGAAATATTATGAGTGTTCTGAGCAATAAAATCATGGAGAGATGCAATAGAAATGTTAAAGTCATGGATCTTGTCAAATCTGCAAATCAGAGAAAACATGCTGTAGAAATTTGCATACTTAAGTGAGATTTGAAAGATGAGAAGTTTGCCAGGTGAAATGCCAGCATTATGGGCAGAGAGAGACCATGTGTGGGATCTTGGAGATGAGACAAAGCATGGCATATTCTCAGGATCTAAAGAAGTTCAGTGTAGCTGAAGTACAGGAAACAATAGGGAGTTTGACTGGAAGTTCGATTGGAGAGTAAGGCAAGAAGTATATTGTGAAGGACTTTGTAGGCCATGTTATGGATTTCAACCTTTATTATAAAAAGAAAATAGGAAAACATGAAAAGTTTTAAGAACATAAAATAACTGATGGCATTTTGATTATGATGTATGTGACTTGGGATGTCTATTTGGGGTTTTATATGCTTCTGTATGTGGATGCCCATCTCATTCCTAAGGTCTGATAAATTTTCTATTTCACTGAAAACTTTCTTTGTCTCTTTCTTTCTTTATTCCTCTCTCCCCCCCACCCATGTTTCTCTCTCCCTCCCTCCCTCCCTCCCTCCCTTCCTTTCTTCCCAGGGATTGAAGCCAGGGGCACATAACCACTGAGCCATATCCCCAGCCCTTTTTATTTTTTATTTTAAGATGGGGTCTTGCTAAGTTGCTTAGGGCCTAACTAAGTTGCTGAGACTGGCCTTGAAAGTTGCAATCCTTCTTCCTCAGCCTCTCAAGATTTGGGGAACTAAAAAGGTTCTTAATGCCATTAGCCTGTATTTCTATGTCTTCTTCTATCCCAACAGCTCTTACATTTGGTATCTTAATGTCTCAGAGTTCTTGTATATTCTGATCATTGTCTTTTTATTTTGTTTTCTTTACTGCCTGTTGAGTGTTACAGTTCAAATATTTTCTCTTTGTGAAAATAGAAGGGAGTTCAGTAAAGTAGAGGTGAGAGATCAAGGGGATAGAAGAAGAGAGGGAATGGGGGGGGGAATTGGGGAATGAAGCTGACCAAATTATGCTATATGCATGTAGGAATCTATCACAAAGTATTATAATTTTATATATAAGTATAATGTACTAATTAAAAATATAGAAGGACCAATAGAATAGAGGAAGAGGATGGGGGAAGAAGAAGATTTGAGGACTGAAATGGAGTAAACTATGCTATGCACATTTATGAATATGTCAGAACTGACCCCACTGTTATGTATAACCATAATGCATTACTAAAAAAAGAACCAAAAATTTAAAAATGCAATTTAAGCCAGGCAGTGGTGCATTCCTATAATCCCAGTGGCTCAGGAATCTGAGGCAAGAGAATCTCAAGTTTGAGGCCAGCCTCATCAACTTAGCGAGGCCCTAAGCAACTGAGTAAGATCCTGGCTCAAAATAAAAAGGGCTGGGGATGTAGCTCAGTGGTAAAACACCTCTGGGTTCAATTCCTAGTATCCTCCCAATTTTTTTTAAATGACCAATGTGTAGTATGCTAAAAGAGATGGTATAGTCCTGTTTTAATTAAATTTATTTTTAACTTAACATAAAAATTGCCCAGAGTTACAGGGTACTATGTGATATTTTGATACATGTACACATTGTGTACTGTTTATGTCAGGTAAAACATAACTATCTCTTCAAATGTTTATCACTTATTTATGGTGAAAAGATTTTAAAATGCTTACTTCTAGCTTTTTGAGATATTAAGTAACATTATCATCACTTATAGTCACCCTACTGTGCAAATAGCACACCAGAACTTCTTACTCTTATCTAACTGTAACTTAGTACCTAAAAAAACAAAAGTTATTGTGTTGGCAAGGAGGTGAAGAAAAGAGATGGAATATACATAGATATTCATGCTTGGCTTTTGGACTAACTACACATCAATATGGAATAATCCATTTGTGTTCCATGAAACTTTAAAAACCAGCTAGTTATTGTCAAATGACAAGTACTGCAAGAGACTCTGACTAGGTTGACTTTATGTTTTCATTTTAATAAATAAATAAATGTTAGGAGGTATTGGCATTAGAGTGGGTATTAGCTAATTAAGAGAAAATGATAATTTTTTCTTCTCCAAAATAAAAGCAAAACAGGAGGGAAGAGAAGAGAGAAAATGTAGAGATATGCAACCCAGTAGCAAGATGGACTATAATTAGTACTTGGTAGCTTTGTCATATGTTGTCAGTTGATGGATTCTGATTCAGGTGGTTTGGATTCAGTTATATTATTTTTCATTTGACTTACTATTTCAGCTTGCATATAGAATCACTTATATTAAGTCAATCCTTAGTACTTCTCTTGTAAAGACACACTGGCCCTGAGCCAACCATTATGTAGGTTCACTTAATGAAGTCATATCATTTAAAACATCAGGAGCTCCAAAGAGATGTATCTCATGTGAGAAGTCTTGATTATAAAAGTTATCTTCTGCTTGTTTGCAGCTCAGTTCCTAAGGAAAACACATACACTCTGAAAAATTTCCTTGGCAATGTAGACAGGCTGCCTAGTAATATTCATACATATTGACTATGAGTCTTTTATCACAAATGTATTGCCTTTCTTCCCCCTCGTAGTGTTGGTGTAATATTTTTACAGAACGGCAGAGGGTACTGTGAATATATCCTGATATAAGGTGTGAAGAGAAAGAAGTTTGTTTCTGCTTTGGCTCATATTCTAGGGATGTTGCCAGAATGTGGTTTTAGAGAGGCTGTTATATAACAAACCCTATCTACCTTTCTTGTCTCTTCTCTAAGTAACTAACAATTTTTCCCACTTAGGGTCACTAACTTTTGGATTTTACATAGAGAAATGATGCTAAGTCATCAGCAGTTGGTGGTGGCTCTTGTTTTCATTAGTAGATGGGTTGCATCTAACCTTTTCATTCACCTTACTTCCCTGTGGATCAATATAATGCTTCTGGGGGGCAGTGGTCAAGGTGAAGCTTTTGGTTCATGACTGCAGTATAGAGAAAATCTCATTGGTATACATGGGATCTGACTGAAACTTCAACTTCAATGCTATGACCAGGTTAGGTGAGTGAGGTTGTTTGGTGGTTACCAATTGATCCCAGAGGGCAGAACTTACAAAAATGTGCCTTATCTATTTAGTCAGTGGATATAGTATTGCTGAAGAGTATGCAGATGTCTCCTGTCAAAATGAGAAAAATCAATGTTTATGACCTGTGCTTTACATCCCTTAAGGAAATAAGATCCTGGAATTTTGTATTCAATTTCCACCCATAGTTTCTCCTTGTTTTCTAGTATGGTATCTTCCTAAATCAGATGCTGATCAATAAAATATCTGTTACAACTTCCTATTTGAAGCTAAAGCTTTTAAAAAATGCTTTGTTTTTATAATGTCTAGAAACTGCCTTTACATTGTAATGTTGTTTGTATTTATGCATAGTCTAGAATAATCTATTGTTGGCCTTTCACTTCTAAACAAGAAGGTATGTTATGATTTGTGGGAAGACTATGATTTGTATTTTTCTAGGTTAAAGGGAACAACAATAATCTCATCTCTGGATCTTTGACCTCATAGTTTGTCATCCAAGGTAATTGCCCAGGATATTTGGTTGAAGCCATCCCATTCTAAGTATATATTGATATCAAGGAAAATATACTTCTGGTGGTATAGGAAGTATACCGATAGGCTTATAAAACAGTGATGAGGGCAGTAATATGCTGAAACCACCTTTCTCTGTTTTTTTAAAAATATTTATTTCTTAGTTTTAGATGGACACAGTATCTTTATTTTACATTTATGTGGTGCTAAGGATTGAACCCAGTGCCTTGTGCATGTGAGGCGAGCACTCTACCACTGAACCACAACCCCAGCCCCATTTGTCTGTTTTTCAATGCTGTGTTAAATGACATAACATTGGTAAATTGAGGTCAGCCATGATAGGAATATTTATAACACAGAAAGAGGCAAGAGCTACCAATCAGGGCTTCCCTTTCCCTTGGAGAGTTGGTTATTAAACAGTTACCAGCATACCTCTGGCAGAAGGTGATTATTTCATCCATTGAGGCCTACCTCACAGTCCATTCTAGTTCTGGAATTAGGACTTCTTAGTCTATTGGGGAGAAATCTAGAGGAATAAGCCAGTTCAGATCCATGTTTTTGAAACTGAGTGAGAAGTAGCTAAGTCATTTGAAGGATAAAGGGCCAGGATGGGGCTGAATTGCCATTCAGTTTATTGCATTTGCAGCAATGTTGTCTAACAGGCTGGTTCCAGGTGCTAGTCATTCACTGTAAATAAGAAATATGGAATCTTTTGTCATTGGAACAATTTACCAAACAAGTACCTTCCTGTCCATTCATTGGAAAGGAATGAGAGGGATAAAAGAAGTCTTCAACTTGAGTATACTCTGTAAGTAGTTAAGTTCCCTGGCAGGCATTGATGTATTTCATGTGTATCCATCCTATTTCTGCAGATTCTCTTGGCTTAATGATTGTCAAAACACTGTAAATAGTCAGTGATATTGAAGACGGCAATTTCCATAAATTGAATTTTTCTTTAAGACAAAAAGGACTTCCTGTGTCTTTTTTTTTTTTTTTAGAAGAATGCCTCAGACACCTGGGTTTTAGTGTGTTCATTTTTAGAATGAACATTCATCCTACTTGGCAGTTAATATTTTTGACTTTCAAAATGCTTTTAAATACTCTGACTTTAAAATTTTTTTACAAAGTTTTTACAAATAGATATAGGGATACTTTCATTAAGGATCATTTAAAACATAAATATTTAAACAGAAATTTAGACAAAATATGAGCAAAGCTACTTACAGAAAAAATGGAAATATCAAAAAGAAGAGGTTTTGAATATTTTCACCATAAACAAATGATAAATATTCACAGTGACAGATATGTTCACCCTGATTTAAACACTATACAATGATGCATATATTATAATATGGCACACCGTAAATTATATAATTTTTATGTTTTTTATGTATCAGTTACAAATAAATTTAAATTATTTCAATATATGGAAAGATTAACTCATGATTGAAAATGTAAATGCCAATGAACATAATGTTGGTTAAGAAGTCACACTATTGGTGGGAGTATAATTTGGTTGCATGTTAATTGGAGAATATTTCATAATATCTGTCAAAATGTAAAATCCATTTATCTTTGGACCATAATTCTTCTAGAAATTTGTCTAACAGAAATATCTTCATATGAATATAATATACACATATATACCCACATAGACAAGGATATTCATTACAACATTGACTTAATATCCTCAAAACTGAGAGATATACATCATTAGGGATAATTTAATTAGTTACATGGTGTGCTTTTTGTCTACTAGAAATATGAGGTGGATTTACTTGTACTGGCATAGGAAGAAGCTCACCATATATCATTAGGTGAAATAATATTGTCCAATAGTATGTCTCATATGACTTCATTTTTTGTTTAAAAATTATATACCACTCTTCACTATATATACTTCTGCACTATTTGAATACTGGTAATAATATATTATTACTGTTGTGCATAAGCTATGTTGGAAAATGGTTTTGTTTTTATACTGTTCTTCTAGCTTATGCCTCTCTACCAACAATGTATATTGAGCTTATCCTTATTTTATTCTTCCCAACTGCTGCACAACATTCCACCTTGTAGATGAGCCATACTTTAAACATTTATCTGTCTATTCATACACCCACCCACATATTCACTTATGTACTCACCCACCAAATACTTCTTACTGACTTAAACCATTCCCTAGCTTGAGAAAGCTAGGAGTAATTTGGTGTTTTGGCTGTGGCTGAAATATTTTAATTATAGAAGCAATGTTTTACTCTTCTCCAAAACAAAACAAAAAATTAACAAAAACAACAAAAATGAAATAGAAAGGGTAGAAATGGAAAAGCTACAGTTTAGACTCATTACTGTAGCAGTTTCTATTCTGGTGGTTACTTTTATGCCATTAAGTAACATGCTATTATTACTATAATATTAGTGTTTATATCAGCTTCATATAATAATAATAACAACAATAATAATAATAAGCAGCAGCAGCCACAGCCAGATATGCTTCATTATATCTTCTCTTTTCTACTCTGTTCCACTTTGCTTGTTTATCTGTGCCAGGCTAAGATTAAACCCATATCAGGAAATTTAACCTTGGTGTGGTTTGTAATTCAGGATATTTGACCAAAATGAGAAACTATTTAAGTAAATTACATGAGTAGAGGGTATCCTATCTTAAAAAAAAAGAATGAGAGCTGGGATTGTGGCTCAGTGGTAGAGTGCTTGCCTAGCATTGAACCCATTCAACTGGGTTCGATCCTCAGATATATATATATATATATATATATATATATATATATATATATATATATATATATATATATATAAATAAAGGTCCATCAACATTTTAAAAAATATATATTTTAAAAAATGAGAAGAACCAGAGAGAAAAATCCATATAGTCAGAAAGGAGAGTTCCAAAGAGGAAATGTGGGCCTTTCTCTGTACCAAACTTTCCTGAAACCTGTGAAGGCTAGGAGTGGTTTGGTGTTTTGGCTGTGGCTGAAATTCTCACCCAGAATACCTGGGATTCTTTGACATGATAAAATGTGTTGAAACACATGGGTTTTGAGTGTAAAAGATTTGATTTTTGGATCCCAACTCCATATCCTCACTGCATTAATGGATAGATTTTGCTTATTCAACCCAAAGGATTATGTATGACATTATACAAATTCATACTCCCCTTTCTTTTTTTTTCAGAGAAGCAAACCCTTTAATACTTTGTTTTAAACTCTGAACTTCTATACAGAGTGTTCAGCATTATTGTTTAAGGTGTTGATGATACCTTGGCTCAGGGTGAGCTATTACATTTTCTAAAGATGTGAGCCTGAGCCCATCTTCTTTTCTGCAATGTTCGAACTCAAGTGTATAGGAGACTTAACAACATTCCTAGATATTCATATGTCTCTCATAGTATCCAGAGGAACATGTGTAAATTGATCCACAAAAAATAGATCTTAAAGCATATAAACAAGTTCTAGTAACAACCCTGCTACACACAAGAAATACATCTGTGTTTTTTCAAGAAAGCATGATCTCTAGAGAAGGCAAACAAACAACAATAAGGCAAAGAAACAATGGTTGATCTTAGTGGGAGACATTATTTATAAGAAGTCAAAAAGTAGAGAGGATGTGAACTTGTATAAAGTGCTATTTTCAGTTTTGTGAGCAGTTACTTCTAAAATACACGTTTGAGGGCTGGGGTTGTGGCTCAGTGGTAGCGTGCTTGCCTAGCATGCCTAAGGTGCTGGGTTTTATTCTCAGCACTGCATACAAATAAATAAAAGTCTGTCAACAACTAAAAAATATACACTTTTGATCAATAATGTTTTTCTTTACTATTATCACCCTAGGCTTGTCCACTATTACTCTCATTTGAATCACTGCAATAGCTTCCAAACTGGTCTCTGAATCTAAACTTTGTTCTGTCCAGTCAGAGAAGTAGGCAGGATCTAAAAACCAGGCAAAGTAAATCTATGGGTAGGGTTAGTGTCACTGTTTTCTGGGAGCTCAAAAAAGTGCAAAAGCACCACTTTTTACCTTTTTACCTTTTCTGAAGGTATTCTTTCCTATTGCTTCAGCAATGTCTTTTCATCATTGTCTTAATAACCATGATGTAATACATCACCTTTGAAAGACTGTATCAGATTTTGAGAAGGCAATATTACTAGCTCTGCTTCTACATTTAATCCATTTCAGCAGGGTACCTAAGAGTAATCTGGCTCAAAACAGGAAGTCACATCATCTCACTCCCTTGCTTAAAATGTTTGCTTCTCAGTACATTTAGGATTAGATCAGATCCAAATTCCTTACCAAAGTCTATGATGCCAGCTTCTGGCTGATGCTTACTTTCCCAAGTTTCTCTCCTACTATTTCCCTGTTCTAATTATGAAAACTGTCTTTTGTTTCTGAGTCAGATCATTCTAATCAATTCTTGCACATCTTATTCTCTCTTACTGGAACATTTTTCTCCCTCTTTGCCTAGTTAAATCCTATCCATCTTCAAAGCTCAAACCAAATGTCTCATTTTCAAGCAAGACTTATTTAACCATCATATACTAGATTAGGTCTCTAAGCACCATAGATGTCTCCTTCTTATGCTTATTATAATTAAATACTGTAGTTAATTAAATGTTTAATGAGTGTTTCTCCCAGTAGATTGTTAGCTTCATGAGAGCAAGGATCATGTCTGTTTTCCTCATAGTACTATATCATTTGTGTCTGTTAAGTATATTTAGTTGATTTTCAGTATTTACTGAGTGAATCAACTTAAGGGATGTCTGGGTTCTGGCTGCCTCATGTGTGGAGAGTAGGAGTGATAGATATTTATAACCCCCTGGCATAATCCTGTATTTGACTTCAAAGTCTGATTACCAAATGATTTCTGATTTTACCAATCCAGTCCTTTGATAGCCTTATGGGGTATGAAGTATAAAGTGTTAAATATTTGGAATTAATAATTTCTTAGGAAAAATATTTCCCTGTGGACAGATACCAAGTAACAGTACGTGCCAAGAAATTTGTTCTTTTATTAAATTTTAGTTAAGAAATAGAGAAATATTTTAGGGAATATACATTTGTGTGCTCAATAAAAATTCTGCCAACTGCTTTATCTGTAAAGCCTGCCTTTAGGGCTATGAATCAGTTAAAAATCTTTTAATTGCAGATGCAATATCATTTCCTGCCAGTTTATTGCTATATAGGTAATGCAATTAGCTAAGCTCAGTTGGGCCAGATCATTCTCTGAATTTGAATTCTTGATTGTTCTAATTGTGGTATTTTGTAGACATTTCTTAAGACACTTTATAGAACTGGGTTGGGCAGTGGAGAACTGGTTTTAATTTTATTGAGGAAAGTATTGGCTTTAATTGGACTTCTAAAAACATGAATTCATGTGTCCATTTAATATCAGCTAATCAAAATCTCAACAAAGTCCACAGACACCAGCTGCTTAAACCTAATTTCTTCCCTAAAAATAGAGATTTTGGTAACTCATCTTTGAGTTTATCTTATTCCTGTTGTGACAAAGAATCCTCTTCTGCCCATAATATCTCCTTGTACCAATTAAGGAACCTAAGTTTGATGTAATGAAAATTATGATGTCCTGGTGACATTTTTAAGGTGTTTTGTGGTCCCTAAAACATGAAGGATCTGAAAAGGGAGGCTATTAATAGAAGTTTATGTCAAAAAGTCTCTGGGTTGGTTGAGACCAAGAGTTGCTCAATTTTCCCAACTTTTAGAATGACTCATTGGGACATAATCTAGAAATATGCTTTTCATGTGTGAATATGGGGAAGAGTTTCATCAACTATTTTTCTATACTATGATTTTAAATGACTGGTTTGGCCAGTTTTTAAATAGATTGAGATATAATTTTCATACCATATAATCCCATGTTTTAAAGGGATTCAATAGTTTTATTGTATTTAGAGTTTTGCTACAATCATCACCATATAATTCCCTGGCAACCATTAATCTTCTTTCCATCTCTATGGATTTAATCTGGACAATTTATATACATGGAATTACTCACTAAGTGTTTTTGTGACCAGCTTCTTTCACTGAGCAGAGTGTTTCCAACATTTCATCCACATTGCAGAATATATCATTACTCATTCCTTATCATTGCCTAATAAGATTCCATTGTATGGATATACTACTTTGCTTACAGATTGATCAGTCAATGTCCATTTTATTGTTTCCATTTTAACTATTAAGAATAAAATGGTTATATGAAAATTCCTGTATAGTATTTTGTGTTTTCATTTCTCTTGGCTATATACTTAGGAATACAATTGGTGGGTCATATGGTGATTCTATGTTTAACCTTTTAAGGAATTGCCAGACTGTTTTCCAAGGAAGCTGCATCATTTTATTTTCCCATCACTGATTTATGAAGGTTTCAATTTCTCTACATCCTTACCAACATGTATTATTAAGTCTTTAAATTATAGCCATTCTAGTGGGTGTAAAGTGTCATCTCATTGTTTTGATTTACATTTTCCTAATGGGTAATGTGTTAGGCATCTTTTCAAATGTACTTATTGGGTATTTGTATATCCATTGGGAGAAATGTGTATTAGCTTGGAAATTTGTAAAATTGTGTATTGCAGATTTGCAAGAATTATTTATACACTCTAGATATAATCTCCTTATCAGATAAGTGTTTTCTTCCATTCCATGAGTTGTCTTTTCACTTTCTTTAATGGTATATTTTGTAGCACAAAGCTTTCAATGTTGACAGCATCTAATTTAATTTCTCTTGTTGTTTGTACTTTGGTATCATAACTACAAAGATGTTAGCTAAACAAAAACACGACAATTTACCTCTACATTTTATACTAATATTCTTATAGGTTTAGCTCTTGTATGTAGGTCTGCTGTTTATTGGGAGCTAATTTTTGTTTAGATGAGGTAAGGGTTCTAAATTTATTTCTGTGCACATAGGTATTCAGCTGTCCCTGCACCACTATTATTTCCCCCATTGAATGGATTGGGTACCATTGTTGAAAACAAGTTGACCAAAATTTTATGTTCTAGATTCTCAATTGTATCCATTGATGTATATGTTATTTATAAGGTCTCTTGATTACTGTAGTTTTGTAAGTTGGTTTTGAAATTACAAGTGTAAGTCCTTCAATTTTCTCCTTTTTCTATGTTGTTTTGGCTACAACTTGATTTGTTGCACTTCATATGAATTTAGAATTTTTTTCCTAAGCATTTTCTTATGTTTGATGCTATTTTAAATGGATTTTTCCCTAATTACATTTTTGGTTTGATCATACTAGTGTATATAAATTGCATTGATTTCATATGCTGATCTTGTATCTTTCAAATTTATTGAACTGATTTATCAATTCCAGTGGTATTTAGTTGATTCCTTAGAATTTTCTATATATAAAATAATGTAATCTGCAAATAGAGATTTTTTAATGTTTTATTCCCAGCCTGGGTATCTTTTATTAATTTTCTTATATAACTATCTGATTATAACCTCTACTCCAATGTTGAATAGATGTGGTGAGATTTAGGGCTGGGGAAGTAGCTCAGTAGGTAGAGTGCTTAGGTAGTATGCACAAGGTCCTGTGTTTTATCCCCAGCAATACACATACAGACACATATACAGTATAAGTTGTGAGAGAAGACATCTGTTTTTTTTTTTTTTTTCATAGAATCTCTTTACCATATTGGGGAACTTTCCTTTTATTCTTAATGTGTTAAGTGGTTTTAACATGAAAGGATATAGAATTTTGTAAATGTTTTATCTGCATTTATTGAGATGATTATATATTTAATTTCCCTTATTTTATTGAGATGGTGAATTACATTAATTGATTTCTGGATGTTAATTCAAGTTTGCATTCCTGAGATAAATCTTACTTGGTCATAAAGTATAATCCATTTTATATGTTGCCAAATTCAGTTTGCTAGGTTATTTCTTATGAATTCTTTGCACTTCTATTTATGAAAACACTGGTCTTTGATTTTCTTATGTCTTTTTCTGATTTTGGTATCAGGGTAATGCTGCCTCAGAATTGGCAAGTATTCCCTTTTCTTATATTTTTGAAGGAGTTTATGATGAGTTGATATGAATTCTTCTTTAAATGTTTGGTAGGATTCACCAAAGAAGCCATTTTTGTCTGGACTTTTCCTTGTGGCAAGTTTAAAATTGTTAATTCAATCTATGTACTTATAGGTTTATTTAGATTTTTTTTCTTGTTCAATTTTATTCAGTAGTTTGTGTCTTTCTGCAAATTTAGCCCTTTCATCGAAATTATCTAATTTGTCAACACACAGTTTGGTGTAGTATTCACATGTAATTCAATTTTTTCTTGTAAGCAATGATGTACTTATGTGATTTTACTGATTTAAAAAATACAGATTTATGTAAGATATTTGGGGGAATCATATTAAAAACTACAAATATAGTGCTATTCTATAATCCTGCCACTCTAATATGATAACATAGCCCTTTCCTTCCAGGGTTTATTTGTTTAAATTAAGCAAATAATGTTGTTAGTTAAATTGTAATTTTTATTTAAAAGGCAGACTATAAAATTAACTTCACATGTATTTTGCAATGTTGTTAAAATTAATTTTAATGATATAATAACATGTTTCATATATTAGTACATGGATATAACATGACAATCTATTTTGAACTTTTAAGTTGCTTATTTTTTGGTATGAGAAATTACACTGTAGTCACTGTTCATAAATTGTTTTATATATATATATATATTTTTTTTAAATTTACAGGTTTATATCTTAAATTCTCTTAGCATTATATAATGAACATTTTCCATATCATTTAAATTTTTGCACACCTAAATGGCAACTACTAGGTAATATTATACCACTTGGGTATGTCATAACATGTTCATTGGATACTTGGATTATTTCCAAATTTGGCAGTATAAATATTGTTAAGATTATATTATTGCTATCATTATTATTATAATAATATAATAATATTGCATAAGTCTTTTGTTATATTGTAGATTCTATTCTCTTATTTTGGTTGTAGATGAACACAATGACTTTATTTTAATTATTTATTTTCATGTGGTGCTGAGGGTTGAACCCAGTGTCTCAAACGTGCTAGTCAAGCGCTCTACCACTGAGCCAAAACCACAGCCCTTAGATTATATTCTTAAGAGGTGCTGGGTTACAGAATTGGAATTTTATTTTTGCCTTAACTTTTGCATTTTGATAGAATCATTTCCTTCATAACTAATACAACACTTGCTATAATTTGGGGCATCTTGTTTTTGTTATTAGGAGTAATGCTAGTATAATGTTCCTTTTTATTGTTTTTGTTCCTTATGTTTTTTATTATTTCTTTTTAGTTATACATGACAGTAGAATGTATTTTGTCATATCATACATACATGGAATGTAACTTCTCATTCTTCTGGTTGTACATGATATGGAGTTTCACTGGTAATGTATTCATATATTAACACAGGAAAATCATGTCTGATTTATTCTACTATCTTTTCCATCCCCATTCTCCCTCCTTTCCCCCATTTCCCCTGACCAATCTGGTGTACCTACACTCCCCGCCCCCACCTATTGTGAGTCAACATCAGCATATCACAGAGAACATTTGGCCTTTGGTTTTTGGGGACTGGCTTATTTCACTTGAAATGATTGTCTCCAGTTCTATCCATTTACTGGAAAATGCCATAATTTCACTCTTCATTATGGCTGAGTAATATTCCATTGTGTGTGTGTGTGTGTGTGTGTGTGTGTGTGTGTATCTCACATTTTCTTTATCCATTTATCTGTTGAAGGGCACCTAGGTGGGTTCCATAGCTTAGCTATTGTGAATTGAGCTGCTATGAACATTGATGTGGCTTCATCACTATAGTATGCTGATTTTAAGACCTTTGAGTGTAGACTTAGGAGTGGGATATCTGGGTAAAATTATGGTTCTGTTCCAAGTTTTCTGGTGAATCTCTACTCTGTTTTCTAGAGTGGTTAAACCAATTTGCAGTCCCAGCAGAAATGTATGGATGTACCTTTCCCCTCACATCCTCATCGACATTTATTGTTACTTGTTGAACATTTTTTTCATATATTTGTTGACCATTCATATTTCTTCTTCTGTGAAATGTCTGTTCAGTTCCTTTGCCCAGTTATTTATTGGGTTTTTTTTTGGTGTTACATTTTTTTGAATTCTTTATATATCCCAGAGATTATTGCTGTATTTGAGGTGCAGGTGGCAAAGATTTCATTGTAGAGGTCGTTCACCTCTTTTGTTAGATTGATTGAGGCTATTGTGAATGGCATAGTTTTCCTAATTTCTATTTTACTTGATTCATCACTGATGTATAGGAACACAACTGATTTATGGGTATTAATTTTATATCCTGTTATTTTTCTGAATTCATTTGAGTTCCAGAAGTTTTCTGGTGGAGGTTTTTTTGGGGTCTTCTGAACATAGAGTCATGCCATTAGCAAATAGTGATAGTTTGAATTGTTCTTTTCCTATTTGCATCCCTTCAATTTCTTCTGCTTAATTGCTCTGGCTAGAGTTTCAAGGATGATGTTGAATAGAAGTGGTGAAAGAGGGCATCCCTGTCGTCTTCCAGATTTTAGAGGGAATTCTTTCAATTTTTCTCCATTTAAAATGATGTTGGCCTTGGGTTTAGCATAGATAGCTTTTACAATGTTGAGGTATGTTTCTACTGTTCCTAGTGTTTCTAGTGTTTTATATGAATATGTAGGGGTGCTATGTTTTGTCAAATGCTTTTTTTGCATCTAATAAAGATGTGATTCTTGTTTTTAAGTCTATTGATGTGATGAATTATGTTTATTGATTTTAGTGTGTTGAACCAACCTTGCATCCCTGGAATGAGCCCCACTTTATCATGGTGCATTATCTTTTTAATATGTTTTTTTTTTGTATGTGGTTTGCCAGTATTTTATTAAGAATTTTTAATCTATGCTCATCAGGGATATTTATCTGAGATTTTCTTTCCTTGATGTTTCTTTGTCTGTTTTTGGTATCAGGGTGATACTAGCTACATAGAATGAGTTTGGAAGGCTCCTTCCTTTTCTATTTCATGGAATAATTTGAGAAGGATTGGTGTTAATTTTTCTTTGAAAGTCTGGTAGAACACAGCTAAGAATTCATCTTGTCCTGGGATTTTTTTCCTTGGTAGGCTTTTGTTTTTGTCTTCAATTTCATTTCTTCAAATTGATATGTTTAAATTTTCTGTGTCCACCTTATTAAATTTGCATAGGTCATATGTCTCTAGAAATTTGTTGATGTCTTCACGATTTTCTATTTTATTAGAGTATGAATTTTCAAAATACATCCTGATCATCATTTTTATTTCAGTAGTGTCCATTGAGATTTTTCCCTTTTCTTTGTGAATTTTAGTAATTTGAGTTTTCTCTTTGTTAGCTTGACTAAGGGTTAATCAATTTTATCGATTTTTTTTCAAATAACCAACTTTTAATTTTGTTGATATTTTGGATTGTCTTAATTTCAGCTCTGATTTTAATTATTTCCTGTCTTCTACTGCTTTTGGTATTGATTTGTTTTTCCTTTTCTAGGGTTTTGAGATGTAATGTTAGGTTATTTATTTGATGACTTTCAATTCTTTTAAAAAATGCACTAAGTACAGTGAACTTTTCTCTTAGAACTTCCTTCATAGTATTCCAGAGATTATGATAAGTTGTTGCGATTCTCATTTACCTCTAAGTATTTTTTTTAGATTTCATCACAATAAACAGAAACGATATGGTAAATTATTGCTTATAATAAAAACAGCAAGTGTGCAAAAAGGTTTATAATTTCAAATGGTGGACAGGGAGAGAACAGAAGTGATATTGGATGTGATGATTATGAGAAAGGAGGAGAGAAGATAGAAGGAAAAATTTAAATAAAGAGTGAAATAGGGAACAATAGAGAATGGTTGTTAGCAGAAGAGAAGAGAGAAAGAGAATCAAGGGAACCAGGTAAGTAAATATATATATATAAAGTAAAATTTTAAAAAATTAAAAATAAATATAAAAGAATACAAAACAAAACTAAAACATACTAATCAAACATTGTAGTCCTCAAAATACTGATCGATGGAAAATAACTGGCTTCAAAAATGCTAGAAATGGGGAATCCAAGATTGCATGCTTGAGGGAGGCTGCATTCTGTGTCACTCTGGGACCTGGGATTCAAGTAGTAGGAATACTGTTTCTTTGTGAGTGATTAGAGGACCCCTGACAGCTGCTCCCATGTGGGAATCATGGCTACTCTGCATTTGCAGGTCTTCAGGCCTCTGTGTAAGCACAGAACTTCCAACTACTCATCCACACAGGATTTCCAGGTACCTGAGCAGGACCACCAGCATCAGCACCTGTGCAGGACTCCTGACCACCCACCTACTCAGGAATCCTGGCCACTACTCACGCAATAAAATTCTGGCAAATAGAATACAAAAGCATATCAAAAAGAGTGCATCATGATCATGTGGGATTCATCCCAAGGATGTAAGGTGGTTCAACATATGGAAATCAATAAATGTAATTCATCACATCAATAGACTAAAAGACAAGAATCATACCATCATCTCAATAGATGCAGAAAAAGCATTTGACAAAATACAGTACCCCTTCATGTTCAAAACACTAGAAAAACAACATATTGTAACATTGTAAAACCTATTTATGCTAAGGCCCAGGCCAACTATATTCTAAATGGAGAAAAATTGAAAGCATTCCTTCTAAAAACTGGAACAAGACAGGGATGCCCTCTTTCACCACTTCTATCTAACATAGTTCTGAAACTATAGCCAGAGCAATTAGAAGAAAGAAATTAAAGGGATACGGATAGGAAAAGGAGAATTCAAACTATCAATATTTTCCAACAATATGATTCTTTACCTAGAAGACCCAAAAAATTCTACCAGAAAACTTCTAGAAGTAATAAATGAATTCAGAAAAGTAGCAGGGTATAAAATAAACACCCATAAATCAAAGGCATTCTTGTACATCAGTGACAAATCCTCTGAAAGAGAAATAGGAAAACTACCACATTTACAATAGCCTCAAAAAACCACGAAATACCTGGGAATCAACTTAATGAAAGAGGTGAAAGACCTCTACAATGAAAACTACAGAATGCTAAAGAAAGAAAATTAGAGACCTTAGAAGATGGAATGATCCCTCTTGTTCTTGGATAGGCAGAATTAATATTGTCAAAGTTACCATATGACCAAAAGCACTATACAGATTTAATGAAATTTCAATCAAAATCCCAATGAAATTCCTCATAGAAATAGAAAAACAGTTATGAAATTCATGTGTAAAAATAAGAGACCCAGAATAGCTAATGCAATCCTTAGCACTGCCTCTACCACTGGGGATTTCTTCCTCATTTTATTATATCCAACCTCCTGAGTCCCTGCTTGCTTTGACTCTCTGGTTTTAAATTCCAGTAAAGTCCCCCCTCCCCATCTTTTTTGTTCACCTCCCTTGCTGAGAAGCTTCCTGTCTGCTTTGTTGGTTTCATGCCATGGAGCAGCCAGGAAAGCAACCTCCTCTAGTCTGCTATCTTGAAAACCTATATTCCTCTAGCATGACATTCTTATATGTGAATTTTTGACTTCATTTTCTGAAACTGTTATTTTAAAAAAGTTATTCTATTGTCACAATATCTAATTTTTCCTTCAGAAAAATAAATTATAATTTATATTTTCACTGCCAGTATATGAGAGTGTTTGTTTTACTGCAGGATTTTTAACGTTATGTTAGGTTTTTATTTTTTAAAGCTTTGTTAATTTTTTAAAAAAATATTGTTTAGTTGTCAATGGACCTTTATTTTATTTATTTTTATGTGGTGCTGAGAATCAAACCCAGTGCCTCACACATGCTAGGCAAGAGCTCTACCACTGAGCCATAGCCCTAACCCCAAGCATTGTTAATTTGATAGATGCTACTAGTATTGATTAGCAAAAAGGAATATCAAAATATAGGATATTAGTTATGGGAAAGAGATAAGTATTTTAAAAGTTCTTTAAAAATTGGGAGGATCTCTGCATGTACTTAGGTATTTACAGGAAAATTTCAGCCTATATTGAAATGATAAGAGGCATCAGTAATCTAAAAACAAGATTTCCAGGCTAATAATCATGATTAGTGGTAACAAGAGTTATTACAATAAGAAAGATGTACTGTTCATTTATTAACTCCCGGAAGATTAAATTAAAATATATATTTCCAGTGATCAAATTTTTAACTTTTTCTTATTGTTCCTTTTCAAGGCCAATTATATCTGGTGAACCAGTTCATACATGTGAGTATAAAAAGGTTAAGTAACATGAAGTTTTAAAATGGGGAAAATATCAGCAATTATTTCTGGAGGAAAAGTAGGGTAAACAACTGAATTCAAAGGGTTTCCTAGGTTCCTGCTTTGTGGTGACAGTGGACATGAGTTGTAAGGTCAGTAGAATTAATTTTACTTGATTATGAAAATAGAAGAAAAAGGAAGAAAGGGGAAAATGTAGACACATACATACACATACACACTTTACTGTTGCCTAGGTGTAACTTTGAAGACTTATAGCTATTGGCCAGTGAGAAATTATTAAATCATTAATGTTAAAGGTTACTGGTAGATAGGAAAGAAAGCACAGATGATTTGTTCTGCTTCCACTTAGTTGCTTGCTATAGTGAAAGTTACTTAGCTCACTGAATCTCATTTTTCCCATATTTTACACAACAACTTTCTTAAAGTACCATAAAAACTCAATTAACTGGAGTATAGAAAGTAGAAAGTGTAATTATCACTAGGATTAGAATAGTTTTTTGGCATTATAGGAAACTGAAAAGTTGCCCTTTTAGCTACTACCACAAAATTCTTACTGAAAAACATTTTAAACTAAGTCACAGAGAAAGTGGAAGTACAAAAATATGAATCATAGCTAAATAGTCCCTTGAAATGAAAGCAACACAAAAATTTGACCACCAAAAGCTTAAGTTGGTGACCTTAACATCTAATACTAGAAAAATTCCAGAATGTGCTAATAAACCATCATTGAATTATACTTCAAACCTCTTAACCTCCCTTTTCTACAGATAAACTTACCAGCAGTTTCAAAGAGAATGTAGAAACCACAAGATTGCAAATTCCCACCACAAGATCTATGAACTTATGTACACCTTCGTCTATCATTTCTGCTTTTTCTCTCTCTCGGAGATTGAATTTAAAGGCACTCTACAACTGAGCTATACTCTCAGCCCTTTTTATTTTTATTTTGAGACAGGGTCTCCCTAAATTGCTGAGGCTGGACTTGAACTTGTGATCCTCCTGGGGCCACTCGGATTATAGGTGTGTGTCCCCATTCCTGGATCTTCCTTCTTTTCTTAAAAAAAAAAAAAAAAAAAAAAACCCATACATTTTATTTTTATTTTTATTCTTTACAGATTTTTTATTGGATTTGTTGTTACATATTCATACATGCACACAGTATGACAATATAATTTGGCTCATATCACTCCCCAGCACTTCCCTCCTCCATCCCATCCTCCTACCCCCTGGCCAATTTCCTCTACTGATCTCCCCTTGATTTTCATAAGATCCACATTCTCCATACAGTTCTTTTCCTTTTTCCTCTCTAGCTTCCACATATGAGAAAAAAAACATATGACCCTTGATCTTCTGACTTTGGCTTATTTTGCTTAATGTATGTTCTCAAGTTCCATCCATTTCCTGCAAATGACAAAATTTCATTCTTATTTATGATTGAATAAAACTCCATTGTGTATATATACCACATTTCCTCCATCTGTTCATTTGTTGATGGACACCTAGTCTGATTCCATAGTTTTGTTATTGTGAATTGTGCTGCTATAAACATGGGTATGCATGTATCACTGTAGTATGATGACTTTACTTCTTTAGGATAAATGCCAAGAAATAGTATAGCTGGGTCATATGGTGGTCCCATGCCTAGTCTCTTGAGGAAGCTACACACTGATTTCCATAGTGTATCTTCTCATGTATGGCAAATCCTTCCTCTTAAGCTCCATATATACTTTTTCTTGTCCATTTATTTCTTTGGTATTCTTACTCCTTAGAATAACCCTGTATATTATTTTTATTCAAACATTCAATTTTTTTCTGCATCCTTTTTCTTATTTTTAAGGATTGTTTAAGGCTTTCTTATTCACAAATAAAAAATTGGTACTACTACTCCTCAAGGACCATAACTCCAATCTAATCATGAGAAAAAACATTGGTTGGAAAAAAAAAAAAAAAACTTCTCTGGCCTCCTGTTATGTTCTTACCCCTTTTCTCCTTTCCTTTTTTAAATTTAATAATGTTAATAATTTTAACAACAGCAACAATCCAGGGGTACTTTATGACTACAGTATATTGGAACAGGTTCTCACTAAGTTTCTGAGTCTGGCCTCAAACTTGCCATCCTCCTGCCTCAGCTTCCTGAGTTGCTGGAATTTCAGGCATGCACTACCACACCTGACTATTTCTCCATTCCCATAAGCTGATCTTTGTGAGTGTTATCTTCACTGTTCTACTTCCTTACCTTCAATGTACTCTTTATTTTATACAGTGTGTTTCTGACCATGCTAGTCCACATACCTGTTTTCTTAGTCTTCTTTTGGCTAATAGCCTTTTCTTGGCTAAACACAAAGAATATTTTTAAATATTTGAGTTGACTATGGAATAGCCCTTAATGTAGTTGTCTTTCTTGAAACATGCTATTTCCTTGGCTTTCTACCCAGGTTTTCTTATACTTCTTTTCCTTTTTCTCAGTCACTTTTGTGGACCCATCCATCTCTTTCTATTTTGGACATTAGCTTTAATAAGGAGGAAACTTGTGTGTTCTATTCACATTTTTCATATAAATAAATATATTTCAGTTAGAGCATTATAGTTATACAAGGTAGTTGGATTCATTTTCACAAAATTATACATGCATAGAATTTGATCCACTTAATTTTATTTCCTGGTAACCCCGCAGTTTCCCTCCTCTCTTCCCTTTTCCTATTATCCTTTCTATGCTGATCTTCTTTTCAATTATTTATTCATTTTTCATTGATGCTTTATACATATACATAAAGGTGCAATTCACTGATATATTTATATATGTATATAGTGTGATTTTGTTAAATTCAGTCTTCATTTCTTTCCTTTCATGTCCCTCCATCTTCCTTCTTTATTCCTTCCTTCTCCGCTGATCTTTCCTATGTCTTTATGATACATGACCCTGTCTTTTATCCCACCTTACTTTGCTCTAGCTTCTGCATATTAGATAAAGCATTCAACCCTTGATTTTTATCACTTAGCATGATGTTCTACAGTTCCATTTACCAGCAAGTGCTGTAATGTCATTTTTCTTTATGGTTGAGTAAAAACTCCATTGTGTATATATACCACACTTTCCTAATTTATCATCTATTGATGGGCACCTGGGCTGGATCTATAACTTGGCTATTGTGAATAGTGCATCACTAAAGTATGCTGATTTTAGTTCTTTGTATAAATACGAAGGAGTGGGATATCCAGATCATATGATGGTTCTATTTCTAGTTTTTTGAGGAATCTCCATATTGCTTTCCAAAGTAGTTGCACAGATTTATATTTTACATCAACAGTGTCAAATTGTGCCTTTTTCTCCATGTCCTCTCCAGCATTTATTATTGTTTTTAATCTTGATAATTGCCATTCTAACTGGCATGAGATGAAATCTCATGTTTTGATTTGCATTTCCCTGATTGCTAAAGATGTTAAACATTTTTATATGTTTGTTGGTTATTTGTGTTTCTTCCTTTGAGAAATGTCTACTTGTTTCTCTTGCCCATTTATTTCTTGGGTTGTTTTTCTGGTGTTAAGCTTTTTGAATTCTTTATATATTAACAATTTTAATCCTGTCTTAAGAGCAGTTAGCAAAGATCTTCTCCCATTCTGTAGGCTCCCTCTTCATGCTATTAATTGTTTACTTTGTTGTGCAGAAGCTTTTAAATTTAATGCCATCACATTTATTGATTCTTGGTTTTATTTCTTGAGCTTTAGTTGTCTTGTAAAGGAGGTCAGTGTCTGTACTAATGTGTTAGAGTGTTGACCTCATCTTTGCTTCTTGCACAAAAAGTTTCTGGTCTAATTTCTAGGTCTTTGATCCACTTTCATTGGGATTTTGTTAAGGATGAGAGATAGGGATCTAGTGCTATTTTTTTCACAGATGGACATCTAGTTTTACTAGCACCATTAAGTGATAAAGGCTATCTTTTTTTCAATGTATATTTTTATACCTGCCCATCTCTTAAATGCTTCTGTTTCTTAGGCCTGTATCCTTTGACATTTCTTATTTTGTCTCTATCATTTGCAATTCAACTATGCCTGTAAATTTTAAATATCATTTCTATGCTTAAGACTAATGAGTGTAGGGGCCGGGGTTGAGGCTCAGTGACAGAACGCTTGCCTAGCATGTGTGAGGCCCTGGGTTCAATCCTCAGCACCACATAAAAATAAATAAACTAAAGATATTGTGCCCAACTACAACTAAAAAATAAATATTAAAAAAGACTAATGAGTATATATTCTGAGTCTCTTTCCTTAACTCCAATCATCATCTCTAATTTCCCACTGAATATCCATGCTTCGGTAAACTAAGCAACTCAATCTCTACATGTTCTGACCCCTGCTTACCTCTCCAGCATCAGCTTTCTCTAGTCTTAACCAGAAATCCATATTTTGCCATATTAAACTCATTTTACTTTAGTAAATGTGTCATGAACCTTCAATTATAGGCCACTGTCCATATTATTGCCTCTTTGGGGGATAATATTTCCTATCATGCTTTAGATTTTAACTTAGAAATCAGTTTCTCCACAAAGTCTTCTGTTACTAATAAACATGAGCTTAATTTCTGTCTTTTCTGATCTCAAACTCTGTATTTTCTTTTTATTACATTTAAAATGCTTTATTGTTATTGCCTGTTAAACAGACTGTGATAATATAAAAGTTGGATATAACATTTATCTTGCTCCCATTTGTATCTCCATTGTAGGCACACAATACATTAAATTCATAAATTAATGGATCTTAGGAGCAAGTTAGGCTTAAAAAACCTGTTGTTTACTTTTGTTAGAATTATTAGTCTGATATATTAATGTGAAAGCCAAGTGTATCAAACACAATACCACTCATGACAGGATGTTCTGGTATAGGCTGCTTAAATGGATTCTAGTGTAGTTAAATGATTTATACCTAGTTGGTCACCCAGATTAATGGATTAATGCCAATGTATAGAGAGTTCTATAATGGTAGTCCACAGGTTTCTATTCTATGTCCCATCTTATTAAGAATTTTTAAATATCCACTTGATTGTAAGTAGAGAAAGCAAACTTATATAATGGGAAAAGTAAAAAAAATTCACAAAAGCCTCATTACTTGAGGCAGTCTTGATTTAGAATGATTTGAAATGATAGACTAAAACTAACATAAATGTATTTCATAGGAATTGTTACAAAAACTACAGATTTAGGGTAAAAATCATTGAATTCATTCCACATTCAAGAAGAATTGATTGTGTACTACTGTGTTCTGGTCAGTGGTTCTGGGGATTTAAAAAAAAAACACTGCCCTGGAAATACATACATGCCATGTATATATTGCAGGTTAAGTTCTAGACCACTGCAAGAAAACAAATATCACAATAAAGCGAGTCATAGAAATTTTTTGCTTTCCCAGTGTTTACATATTTATACTGTACTGTTTTAAGTATGGAACAGCATCATGTCTAAAGAGGAATTTATATAACCTTAGTTAAAAATACTTGGGGCTGTAGTTATAACTCAGTGGTAGAGTGCTTGCCTAGCATGTGTGAGGCACTTAATTTGATCCTCAGCATAACATAAAGATAAATAAAATAAAGGCATAAAATACTATAACATTATGAAAATAATTTATTGCTAAAAATGCTAATAATCATTGATCCTTTAGCAAGTCTTGATCCTTTCACTGGTGGAGGATCTTGCTTCAGTGTTGATAGCTACTTGAATGATCAGGGTCATGGTTGCTGAAAGTCAGAGTGTCTAGTGGCATTTTTTTAAAATAAGACAACAATGATGTTTTCTGCATCTACCGCATCCACTGTAGTAGTAGATGCTGTATGATAGCACTTTACCCATTGTAGAACTTTCAAAATTGGAGTCAATCATCTCAAAATATGCCACTGTTCTATCAACTAATCTTATATAATTTTCTAAATCATTTGTTTTCATTTCAACAATGTTCACAGCATCTATACCAGGAGTAGACTCGATCTTAAGGAACCATTTCCTTTGCTCATTCATAAGAAGCAATTCCTCTTTCATTATTTATCATGAGATTGCAGCAATTCAGTCACTTCTTTAGGGTGCACTTTTAATTTTAGTACTTTTGCTATTTCCACCAAATGTGCAGTTTTTCCACTGAAGTCTTGAATCCCTCAAAGTGATCCATGAAGGTTAAAGTCAACTTTTCCAATCTCCTATAAATGTTGATATTTTGAACTCTTTCCATGGATCACAAATGCTTTAGGCATCTATTATGGTGAATCCTTTCTAAAAGGTTTTCAATTTTCTTTGCCCAGGTAGATCAGAGGAATTGCTTTCTATGTCAACTATAGCCTATGAAATGTATTTCTTAAATAAGAAGATGTGAAATTTGAAATTACTTCTTGATACATGGCTTGCAGAATGGATGTTGTATTTGCAGGCATGAAAACACCATTAGTCTCATTGCACATCTACATCAGACCCCTCAGGTAACCAGATACTTTGTCAATTAGCAGTAATATCTTGAAAATAATCTTTTACTTTTCCTGAGCATTAGATCTCCATAGTGAGCTTAAAATATTCAGTACACCATGCTATCAAAACATATGCTATCATTCAGGCTTTGTTGTTCCATTAATAGAGCACAGGCAGAGTATATTTAGTATAATTCATAGGGACTCTAGGATTTTCACAATAGTCAATGAGAAATGGATTCAACTTAGAGTTCACAGCTGCATTGGCCCTAAACAAGAGTCAAGCTGTCCTTTGAAGCTAGTCATTGACTATATCAAAGTTTTAGATGTCATCATCTTCTAACGTAAGGCTGTTTTTAAAAATATATTTTTTGTAGTTGTATTTGGACACAATACTTTTATTTTATTTATTTTTATGTGGTGCTGAGGATCAAACCCAGTGCCTGGCACATGCTAGGCAAGCACTCTACTGCTGAGCAACAGTCCCAGCCTCTGAAAGACTGTTTTAACCATTTTGGAAATCTGTTATTTAGTATAGCCACCTTCATCCATGATCTTAGCTAGATCTCCTGGATAATTTGCTGCAGCTTCCACATTAGCACTTACTGCTTCACTTTGCTCTCTTAGGTTATGGAGACAGTTTCTTTCCTTAAATGTCATGAACTAGATTCCTATAGCTTCAAATCTTTTGTTGGTTGCTTTCTCACTTTTCTAAATCTTCATAGAATTGAAGAGAATTAGGGTTTTGCTCTGTATTAGGTTTAGGCTTATGGGAATGTTGTGATTAGTTTGATGTTCTAGCTAGACCACTGAAACATTCTCCATATAAGCAGTAAGGCTGTTTCACTTTCTTATCATTCATGGGTTTACTGGAGTCTTGCTTTTTGTTTCCTTCAACAAGTTTTTCTTTGCACTCATGACTTGGATATTTGGTGCAAGAGGCCTACCTTTTGGCTTTTTATTTAAAGTACGAGACATGGGACTCTTCCTTTGACTTTAACAGAGGCCATTGTAGGGTTATCAACTGGCCTATTTTCAATATGGTTGTATCTAGGGCATAGGGAGGCCCTAGACAGGAAGACGGGGGGAATAGCTGCTTTTGGAGAAGTCTGAACATTTTTCAATTGCAATAATTTTTCAATAATTCTCTTATATAGGTACAGTTCATGGAGTTACAAATTAATTATAATAGTAACATCAAAGACCACTAATCAAGCTGGGCATGGTGCATGCCCCCATCGGCTTGGGCACCTAAGGCAAGAAGATCTGCAGTTCAGAGTCAGCTTCAGCAACAGTGAGGCACTAAGAAACTCACTGAGAACCTGTCTCTAAATAAAATACAAACTAGGACTGGGGATTTGGATGTGGCTCAGTGGTCGAGTGGCCCTGAGTTCAATCCCTGGTACAAAAAAAAAAAAAAAAACAAAAAAAAACCCAAAAAACAAAACAACAACAACAACAACAACAACAAAACACTAATTACAAATCACCATAACTTACAGAATAATAATGAAAATGTTTGAAATACAGGGAAATTAAAAAAGTGTGATGTGATGCAGAGACACAAAGTGAGCACATGCTATTGGGAAAATGGCAGTGATAGAGTTGCTCAGTTCTGGATTGCCACAAACTATCAATTCTTAAAAAAAGCAATATTTGCAAATCACAATAGAGTGCAATAAAATGAGGTATGCCTGACAATTATATTTAAATACTTGTATTGAATCTGGATCATGGCACATAATAGTATCTTTGCATTTTGCATTCTTTAAGTAATATTATTTGTTATTCTAGGTATCATGTTAATTTTATAATAATACACTAAAAGTATAATCTCTCTCTCTCTCTCTCTCTCTCTCTCTCTCTCTCTCTCTCTCTCTCTTTCTCTCTCTCTACTGGGCTACTGGGGATTAAACTCAGGGGCACTTTACCACTGAGCTACAGCCCCAGCCCTTTTTAATTTTTTTGAGGCAATATCTCACTAAATTGCTTAGGACCTCACTAAGTTGCTGAGGCCGGTCTCAAACTTGCAATTCTTCTGCCTCAGCCTCTAGAGTTACTGGGATTACAGGCATGTGTTACCACCCCTGGCTCAGAAAGTGTAATATTAATCTCAATGTGAATTTAAAACTTTTAAGCTGTATCAGTCAGGATAATTTAGATTATGCTATTGTAACAATCTCTAACCCTTGGCATTTGTAATATCAAATGTTTTATTTTATCATTTATGTAACATGTTGGCTAGAATCTCTGCTCCATGAATCTTCATTCTGCAATCCAAGGTGACATAAATCATCATTTTAAACATTACTAGTCATCATGGCATAAAGATGACTGTGAAAGTCATAACACTAACTAACAAATAATGTTCTGACTTGGAAGTGATACATAACTGTAAGTGGTGACTTTTGCTTACAAGTAATTAGCTAGAACCAGTTGCATGTCTCCTCCAGTCATAATGGGGTCAGGAAATACAATCTGTTTCTAAAGTCAAAGAGTCATAAATTTATTGGTTCTTTTTAGTTATACATGACAGTGGAATCCATTTTGATGTAATTATACAAGCATGGAATTTGTCTTGTTCTAATTGAGTTTGTAGTACTTCTCCTTCTCCTTTCCTATCATCTCTTGCCTCCTTATATCTGTCCTCTTGCCATTTACCCACAGGTGTTTTTTTTTAAAATAATTTCTTGTGGATATCCACAATGATGAGATTCACTGTGATACATACGTACATAGAAAAGTTATGTCAGATTGATTCTACTGTCTTTCCTTTTCCTATTCCCTCTCCTTTCCCTTTGTTCCCTTTGTCTAATCCACTGAACTTATATCTCCCCCTTATTGTGAGTTAGCTTCCACATACCAGAGAGAACATTTGGCCTTGGTTTTTGGAATTGACTTATTTCATTTAGCATGATAGTCTCCAGATCCATCCATTTACAGGTAAATGCATAAAGTCATTCTTTTTTATGGCTGATTTATATCCCATTGTGTATATATACCACACTTTCTTTATGTGTTTTATCTGTTGAAGTGCATCTAGGCTACTCCATGGCTTAGCTACTGTGAATTTTGCTGCTATAAACATTGATGTGGCTGCATCACTGTAGTATGCTGATTTTAAGGGCTTTGGGTATAATCAAGGAGTGGGATGACTGGGTCAAATTGTGGTTCTATTCCTACATTTCTTAGGAATCTCCATACTGCTTTCCAGAGTGGTTGCACCAGTTTGTAGTTCTAACAAAAATGTGTAAGGGTACCTTTTCCCCCACATCCTCACCAACATTTATTGTTACTTATATACTTGACATGATAGATACTCTGACTGGAGTGAGATGAAATCTCAGTGTAGTTTTAATTTGTATTTCTCTAATTGTTAGAGATGTTGAACAGTTTTTCGTATATTTGTTGGTCAATTCTATTTCTTCTGTGATGTGTCTGTTCAGTTCCTTTACCCATCTATTTTTTTTCTTTACCCATTTATTGATTGGGTTATTTGTTTTTTTGGTGTTAAGTTTTTTGAGTTCTTTATATATCCTGGAGATGAATGCTCTATCTGAGGTACAGAGTGCAAAGATTTTCTCCCATTCTGTAGGCTCTTTCTTCATGTTCTTGATTGTTTCCTTTGCTGTGAAGAAGATTTTTATTTTGATGCAATCACATGTATTGACTTTTGATTTTACTTCTTGTGCTTTAGAAATCTTGTTAAGGAAGTAAGTTCTTGAGCTGATACATTGAAGTGTTGGGACTACATTTTCTTTTAGCAAGTGCAGGGTTCCAAGTCTAATTCCTAGGTCTTAGATCCACTTTGAGTTGAATTTTGTGCAGGGTGAGAGACAGTGGCTAAATTTCATTTTACTACATATGGATTTCCAGTTTTCCTAGCATCATTTGTTGAGGAGGCTATCTTTTCTCCAATGTATATTTTTGGCACCTTTGTGTAGTATGAGATAACTGTATTTATGTGGGTTTGTCCCTATGCCTTCTATTCCATTGGTATTCATGTTTGTTTTGGTGCAATATCATGTTGTTTTTATTACTATACCTCTGTAGTATAATTTAATTTCTGGTATTGTGATGCCTCCTGCTCCACTTTTCTCGCTAAGGATTATTTTGGCTATTCTGCATCTCTTGTTTTTCCAAATGAATTTCATGAGTACTTTTTCTATTTCCACGAAGAACATTATTGGAATTTTGATGGACATTGCATTGAATCTGTATAGTGCTTTTGGTAATATGGCCATTTTTACAAAACTAAATTCTACCTATCCAATTACATGGTTGTCTTTCCATCTTCTAAGGTCTTTTTAAATTTGTTTCTTTAGTGTTCTGTAGTCTTCATTATAGAGGTCCTTAATCTCTTTTGTTAGATCGATTCTCAAGTATTTATTTATTTATTTATTGTGCTGGGATCAAACCCAGGGCCTTGTGCATGTGAGATAAGCACTCTACCAACTGAGCTATATCCCCAGCCCTCAATTTTTTTTGAGGCTATTGTGAATGGGATAGCTTTCCTGATTTCTCTTTTAGCTGATTCATTTTTGGAGTTTAAGAATGCTATAAGAGTCATAAATATTTGGAAAACCAAATTAATGATTACCATGAATCTATTGAGGAAAAAACAAAAATTACCATTCAATCTTGGGCTTTAAAGTATTAAATATTTATAATCTTTTTCTATAAATTTATATACACACATCCATTCACAGATTTCCCTATTATATATGGGATCATAATCCTTTCATATATCTTATAGATTTATCCATATCTACATATACTTCTCTACCTCAGTCTTTTAAAAAATATTTTTAGTTGTTTTTTTATTTATATGTGGTGCTGAGAATCCAAACCAGTGCCTCACACATGTGAGGCAAGCCCTGTATCACTGAGCCACAACCTCAGCTGCCGCGTCCAGCTAACGGAGCCTAGTCCGGCGAGGGACGGCGGGGTTAAAAATACACACTTCTCAGAGGAGGACATACAATCAATCAACAAGTACATGAAAAAATGCTCACCATCTCTAGCAGTCAGAGAAATGCAAATCAAAACCACCCTAAGATACCATCTCACTCCAGTTAGATTGGCAGCCATTATGGAGTCAAACAACAACAAGTGCTGGCGAGGATGTGGGGAAAAGGGTACACTTGTACATTGCTGGTGGGACTGCAAATTGGTGCAGCCAATTTGGAAAGCAGTATGGAGATTCCTTGGAAAGCTGGGAATGGAGCCACCATTTGACCCAGCTATTCCCCTTCTCGGTCTATTCCCTAAAGACCTAAAAAGAGCATGCTACAGGGACACTGCTACATCGATGTTCATAGCAGCACAATTCACAATAGCTAGACTGTGGAACCAACCTAGATGCCCTTCAATGGATGAATGGATAAAAAAAATGTGGCATTTATACACAATGGAGTATTACTCTGCATTAAAAAATGACAAAATCATAGAATTTACAGGGAAATGGATGGCATTAGAGCAGATTATGCTAAGTGAAGCTAGCCAATCCCTAAAAAACAAATGCCAAATGTCTTCTTTGATATAAGGAGAGTAACTAAGAACAGAGTAGGGTCAAAGAGCATGAGAAGAAGATTAACATTAAACAGGGATGAGAGGTGGGAGGGAAAGGGAGAGAGAAGGGAAAAAGCATGGAAACGGAAGGAGACCCTCAGAGTTATACAAAAGTACATACAAGAGGAAGTGAGGGGAAGGGGAAAAATAATACAAGGGGGACAAACGAATGTCAGTAGAGGGGGCAGAGAGAGAAGAGGGGAGGGGAGGGGAGGGGAGGGGTGATAGTAGAGGATAGGAAAGGCAGCAGAATACAACAGACACTAGTATGGCAATATGTAAATCAATGGATGTGTAACTGATGTGATTCTGCAATCTGTATATGGGGTAAAAATGGGAGCTCATAACCCACTTGAATCAAATTGTGAAATATGATATATCAAGAACTATGTAATGTTTTGAACAGCCAACAATAAAAAATTAAAAAGAAAAAAAAAATACACAGGACACCAAGGTTCTTCATCCAGGAGGGAGCGTGTGCGCGCTTTATTGCCAAATTTGTTCCCCTTATATATCTTTTTAACAGCTGCGGGACATCACTCAAAAGTGAGGAGGGAAGAGTAATAACTGCGTCCTTGGGTTACCGTCATGTCACAGTCCCCTATCAGGAGGCTCGAACACATATGCGTGAGGCAGATAAACAGGGAACCGCAAGCCCGCCTCACGGCCTTGTGAGCTGACCACATTGACATGCATAACAAAGAACTGGGGGTTGAGTCCCCAAGGGCCAGGGCGGGCCTGCTACCAGCACTCAGCCCTCTACCTCAGTCTTTTTAATGGCTGTATAGTATTGTAAAATATGGATGTTCTTCCCTAACCCCATGAAAAGATGTTTAGTTTGTTACCAGATTTTTACTGTTACAACATGTACTGCATTGACTCTTTGTACATTCACATATTTCTATGCATATGCTTTTGGATGTCTGTAGTATAGATTCATAGAAAAGAAATTCTTGAGCACTTTAAACTTCCTTCCAATCTGTTATACCAATTTAAAATGCCATAAACTGTATATGAACACATAGGTTACATTTTGAGAAAAGTAGACACTTTTATTGATGGAAGAAAGTGCTGGATGATAAAGAATTTAAAAACCATATCAAAATGAATAATGATTGATTTTTGTCTAAACAAATTGTAAGACCTTAAACCCACTAGTTCTAGGTTTGATGACAGGAACAACCTTGAAAAATCTGACCCTGTCATATATAACACTTTGGTTATATCCTAACAGGATATATTTCTGTGGTTGCTTATACTATTGTTTTCCCTCTATGTTTGCATCTTCTTTTCTTTTCTCTGTCCTTTCTTCTATCTTTCAGTAGTTTTTCTTTCATTCTCACTATCTCATTTCCTCCTCTTTCTGGAAGTCAACGTTTTGTGTTTTTATTTCTGTTTTTTTTTTTTTCTTTCTATGCTTCTCCATAGATTCCTGTTTCTCTTGTGTTTATTTTTTGTAACCATCTCTTCCTCTCTCTTTCTCTCTCATATATATGTGTATATATATGTGTGTATGCATGTGTGTATACACATATATTCATGTATATGTACACACATGTATATGTATACACATATGTATACATTATATAAAATATTATATATATATAATGCTACCTCTCTCCCTCTCTCTTTCCCTGCTTCTGTATCTCTGGTTCTGCTAGCATCATTCTCCCTGTGTTTTTCTACCTTGATTCTAATGAGAGCTATCAAGAGAGTGAGCTATCACTTCACATAGTTGTTTTCAAATAATAGGAAGTACATCTAGAACGGATGGCTATTGGGATAATATAAACAAAAAAAGGTTTCTTGATTGGTTGAAAGCGGACTAAATAACTCCTGATATGCTTTCCATATTTTAGTCTTATTGAGAACCAGCTTTCCTTACTTTGTAGAAAGAGTCTCATTAATATTATTGCATCTTTATTTTCTGATTGAAGATATAATAGGAACTTACGACCGTCTCTTTGTGAATACCGGACTTCATTCAGATGACTGTTGAATTAGAAGATATGAGGTTGAGATAAATATGTATTAACTACATAAATCCTCTGTGTATGTGATCCTCAAGTATGTATGTGATACTGTGTGTGGTGTGAGTGTGTGTGTGTGTGTGTGTGTGTGTGTGTGCATGTGTGTGTGTGATTGGAAAGTATTGTAAAAATGCCAAAATTTTCTCTGATGGCAAGAATGTAACAAGAAATAATTATGTGCTCTCTGCAACCAGCTGATACTTTTAGTCAGGGCTGGTGTGTTAAAATATATCCATAAATTAAATTTGTTTTGGTTTCTATAGTCAAGAATTTGCCATACAAATACAAAATTAGCATAAATCAGAAATCCTATATACCTGGCACTTTAAGGGAGGAAGAAAGTAAAATGTGGAAGGTAATTTGCAAACTATACTTGAAAGTCATTCAAGCATAACATCATCATTACAATTATCTGTCAAAATATTTAGTCCAATTACAGTTTTAAAAGCTCTAGTCAAGATGGCACTACTTATATCAGATTTTGGTACTCTAAGGAGAGGAATACTAATGCCCTCATTAGCCATTGTCCTAGCATCTTCATTCTTTTTAATTCCTCATGTGGTCTTTGGGGATTTTTGCATACTAACCCTAGGGAATTAGTATACACAAAGCTCTCTAGGGAATATGAACTTCAGGAGTAAGAAGCATTGCATATTTATAACTATGGTAGGGGGGAAGACTATTTGGGAAAAAGGTAATTTTGAAGTAATTGAGTTGCAGCATAATTGCCATCATAGTAGGTATGATCCTGTACATTTTATTCACACAACAGCAAGTTGGTTGTAAAACCACCAAGAGGAAAAGTTATAATGTAATAAACCTAAATTTCAGTGTAAGATTTCCAGGGGAGAGCTTTAGCTGATTCTGACACTTTTAGTATTTAAACAGGTGTGTGCAACCGTATGTTAGGAGCCCAGTGGTCACAGTCCTGAGACATTCCTTGATCAATGATGATATTGCAGGCTGACTGATGTTGCAGATGAACACTGCTAGGAGATTGATTACGTTGGCCTTTCTCTTTGAGTGAATTGACAGTTTGGCAGATTTTCTCTTTCAATGGGAAATCTGAATCATCTATTGAACATGCTACAAAACACTTTTCCTATTTTATATTCCCTTACCATTTAACATATACAGGTTGTTCTTCATTGTCTTACATTTGAATAAGCATTCCACTAAGCACACATCTCTGCAGTTGGGTCATAGCTCCTTGTAGGCAAGGAGCTACATTTTATAATCTCAGACTTGGCTCATGACTCCTATAGCATCTAAATTCTAGGGAAAAATAATTTAGTTGTGGTTGAGTGATTAGACTTTGTAGTCATACAGACCTAGAGTCAAATTCTTTTTTCTATAGTTTACTAACTCATGACCTTGGTAAGTCACAAGTGTCAGTTCCTCAAAAAGAATAGTAAGGCTAATAACAACTCCTAAGATTGTTGAGAGGATATATTGCCATATATTGGTTTACCACAGTATTGAGCACAAACAAAATAATCACCAAATTATATTATTATCATAAAATGCAGTTCAGCAAAATTTGTTGAATTAATTGACTCACCTATGGAAATGAGATGGATAAATATATGGACTTAAAAAGTTCATATGGCCAGGTTTTCTAATTGTCACTGATCTTAAGTGATAATTAAACAATTCTGTGTTTAACTTATTCAGTTTCAATGATGATTCCTGTAGTCAA